>NC_064639.1:1023619036-1024229870 GCF_023864345.2 Schistocerca serialis cubense
GGCATCTTTTGAGGAGATCTGAGAATCGATACAATTTTGCACTTGTTGATACGACCAGAAGTGCTAGTCAGCCAGGCCGTTTGCCATTGATCAAAAAAGGTTGTGTAGTCAGAGGGAGCAATGTGTGGAGAATACGGCGGGTGTGGTAGAAATTCCCATTTCAATGTTTCCAAGTATCAGTTATTAAAATCAATCAAAATTGCAGAATATCTCCTTTATTAAAATCTTCTTTTTAATCACGTTAAACGGCCGCCACCGTACCGAATCTGGTCATTTTAATAAATGAAATATTCTGCGAATTTGACTGCTTTCACTAACTGATCATCAAGAACAGATCGTAGTTATTCCTCACCATTGTGGTTAAAGTAATTTTTCCTAGTATGTTTTGACGGGCTTTGCAACATGGAGACGAGAATTGTGATGCTGAAAAATCACCTTTCCGTGTCTGTCGCTGTATTGTGGCCGTTTGTCTTTCCGTGCTCGGCTCAAAAGCATCAGCTGCCTCGATAACCATCTCCTGCGATTGTTTCAGTGGATTTCACTAGCTTCGAAAACATTCTCTCTTCCATTGCCACGCCGGTCTTCGACGTCAAAATCACCGTTCTTGAAGCGTTGAAACCATTCCCTGCATTTTATTTCAGTAACAAGCGCTTCACTAAGGGTCTTACCCAGCATTTTATGAGCCTCAGCCATAGATTTCTTCATGTTAAAGCAAAAATTTGAACTTCCTGCAAAACTATGCTAGTAAGTTAACATATTCAGTGGAGAATAGTGATATGATGCAATCACAAATCAAACCGAATAATATTCTGACGGTGTTACCTTTACAAATACCTAAGCTTGTTATGTGACACTTACGACCTACCACATGCACTACCACTTGCCGCTGCTGCCATTTATTGCAAAACGGCGTAAGGAGTGTTGTAGACCTAATAGATGCGTAGGACAAGGTTTTAGTTTCGTCAACATTATTCTGTGCTTATCAGTGGAACTGTTGGATTCTCAAGTTCTCGATTTTTTAATGTGCCTTTGACGTTGGCAGGCGCAACACAACTTTCATCATCTTTGGCGGTCATCTGATTCAGGTACGTCATCATTAGGTGAATATGCCAGAGATTGTGTCGCTGTCTGCACTGGTTGTGCCAGCTCTCTCGTAGGCATGTGAGCAATACAGACATTTCTCTGTGTCTTTCTGACTTCGAAAACTCCTAAAAATTGTGAGAATTTATATACAGGGTGTCCTATGAGGAATGGTCAGTACATAGAAATATGATAGGAAGGATCACTTCAAGCAAAAAAAGAAAAGAAATACGTCTAGTAAACGTGGCCTCCAAGGCTATGAACACTGGTTGGGTAGAACAGATGTGTTTCACAGTCGCTAAGATGAACAAGTGTTCATAGTTGATAAGGTATGCACTTTACAGCCCGTGTTTACTGGGCATTATTTTCTTGTTCTGGTCCATACTGTGACCTCTCACAATATGGCAAGCAAAGAGCTTGCAGTAGAATAGATTTGTTTCACATATCTTAGATGGCGTGCTTATAGAACTCAAGCTATCCTTTTTAAAGCCCATGTTTGCTAGACACTTTTGCTTCGACTGGTAGTTGCTACTATATCCCTCAATATTGACCATTCTTTCTGGGAACCACACTGAAAGTGAACAAAACGTTTAGTGCTACGATTGTACGTTGAAAAGGTCTACTTCCTCATTGTGTACCGTCAAAAGTAAAGAGGATTAATAATGTTAAAAATTTATATTGGAGTTGTGCGCTCAGTTTCCGTGCTTGCAGAAAATGATAATGAATTAAGGATGGGTCCGCATTTTTGTAAGTACACAAATGACTGTTTTGTTTTAGGACCCAACAATGTTTCAACACAATTATGGCATCTTCAGTACCGTTTCTCCTTTTATTTTAAATTGTTTGTGTCCTGTGGCTGCCAACCGAAATCGGTCACTGTTCTGAAGTAGTTCATGATGTGGTCATTGCAGTATTTGACTAGCCCCGAGCTGTGACATGTTTCTTTTTGTGTGTCAAAAGTGTTTTGTGTCGTTGAACTGAACTTCTTCCCTTTCTTGATTCTAAGTACTGCGTCTTGATATGTTGCTATAACTTGGACATACGTACACAAAATACTTTTGACAAACACAAAAAGCCTTGTCACAGCTCAGGACTAGCCAGATACTACAATGACCTGCGGGTGATTTCGGTTGCCAGCCACAGGACACCGACAGATAAAATAAAAAATAAATAAAAGAAATAAAAACACTGAGTATGCCGCAACCATGGTGAAATTTGTTTCGATAATAAAACAAAGCAATAATCTGTGTACTTGCCAAAAGTCGGACTCATCCTTAACTCATCGTTAAAATTTTGATTAAGAAATTACACATATCTGTAGTTATTCGTTCATGCATTTTCAGTCAGTCCACGTGTATAAATCTAGCTGCATCTCCAGCGAGGCTTGAAATTAGTTTCTCGCTGCTTGACGACCAATCTCCCAATCGTCGTTGTAGTAAAAGCAAACTAACAGAGTTACCGGTTCGGAGGACAGCAGGCAAAACAGCCAGTTCATCCGAGCCCTACAGCATACCTGCGAATCGCTTGTTACGAAACTTGAGTTACGCAGAGCCGCTACATATGTGATTCTCGAATCGCAGAGAATAATTCGCGCGTCAATGGAGCGGAAATTTTTATTACACAGCGTCTGCCAAATTTGGTTACGAATGCGCAGAGACGGTAGCGCTATTTCTCAGGGGGGCTGGAGACAAAAAGCCTGCCCAGAGCGGCCTCAGATTTACGAGTAGTCACGACGGCAGAGCGGCGGAAGGTCGCCGGCGTGAGGGGGGAACCGGCAGAAGCCAAAACGTGGTTCCCTGGACGGAGCGCAGTGCAGTGGAGGGGCCTCCTTGCTGGCCGGCAGGATGGAGCGCCCAGGAATCCAAGCCAGAGGCTGCTTTTTCCGAGGTGTGCGAGTAGGTTAAAAAAGCTGGGAGGGCGACCTTTGGAAGCCGCGTGCGCGTAATGACGGCAATAAGTCAGGTGCGTTGCCCGTTGCTCTGGAACGATCGAACACGGACGCTCAGTCACTCAGTTTTCTGCTGCACTCTTCTCCACGTAACTTGCAGGTGCTCGATATGCAGATGATCGTCTTGCATGACACGCTGTGGTCAGCACTGTTACACTACTGGCCATTACAATTGCTGCACCAAGAAGAAATGCGTATGATAAACGGGTATTCATTGGACAAATATATTAAACTAGAAATGACATATGATTACATTTTCACGCAATTTGGGTGCATAGATCCTGAGAAATCAGTACCCAGAACAACCACCTCTGGCCGTAATAACGGCCTTGATACACCTGGGCATTGAGTCAAACAGAGCTGGGATGGCGTGTACAGGTACAGCTGCCCATGCAGCTTCATCATGATACCACAGTTCACCAAGAGTAGTGACTGGCGTATTGTGACGAGCCAGTTGCTCGGCCACCATTGACCAGACGTTTTCAATTGGTGTGAGATCTGGAGAATGTGCTGGCCAGGGCAGCAGTCGAACATTTTCTGTATCCAGAGCGGCCCGTATAGGACCTGCAACATGCGGTGGTGCATTATCCTGCTGAAATGTAGGGTTTCGCAGGAATCGAATGAAGGGTAGAGCCACGGGTCGTAACACATCTGAACTGTAACGTCCACTGTTCAGCCGTCAATGCGAACAAAAAGTGACCGAGACGTGTAACCAATGGCACACCATACAATCACACCCGGTGATACGCCAGTATGGCGATGACGAATACACGCTTCCAATGTGCGTTCACAGCGATGTCGCCAAACACGGATGCGACCATCATGATGCTGTAAGCAGAACCTGGATTCATCCGAAAAATTGACGTTTCGTCATTCGTGCACCCAGGTTCGTCTTTGAGTACACCATCGCAGGCGCTCCTGTTTGTGATGCAGCGTCAAGGGTAACCGCAGCCATGGTCTCCGAGCTGATAGTCCATGCTGCTGCAAACGTCGTCGAACTGTTCGTGCAGATGGTTGTTATCTTTCAAACGTCCCCATCTGTTGACTCAGGGATCGAGACGTGGCTGTACGATCCGTTACAGCCATGCGGATAAGATGCCTGTCATCTCGACTGCTAGTGATACGAGGCCGTTGGGATCCAGCACGGCGTTCCGTATTACCCTCCTGAACCCACCGATTCCATATTCTGCTAAGAGTCATTGGATCTCGACCAACGCGAGCACCAATGTCGCGATACGATAAACCGCAATCGCGATAGGCTACAATACGACGTTTATCAATGTCGAAAACGTGATGGTACGCATTTGTCCTCCTTACACGAGGCATCACAACAACGTTTCACCAGGCAACGCCGGTCAACTGCTGTTTGTGTATGAGAAATAGTTTAGAAACTTTCCTCGTGTTGGCACGTTGTAGGTGTCGCCACCGGCGTCAACCTTGTGTGAATGCTCTGAAAAGCTAATCATTTGCATATCACAACATATTCTTCCTGTCGGTTAAATTTCGCGTCTGTAGCACGTCATCTTACTGGTGTAGCAATTTTAATGGCCAGTAGTGTAGTTGTGGTTACTGTGCTTGTACACCGTAACAGTTTTCCCATGTACCTCTCTGCAATTGCCAGATGTCTACAAACTGTTGTCTTTAATTTCTACATCTACACTGCTCGGCCGAAACGTTATGACAACCTGGTCAGTAGTGTGGTCGGCCACCTCCGAAACGCAATACAACAACGGTTCTGCCTGGCACGGTTCACAGAAGTCCTTTGCGGAAGTATGTAGCACTTTGCGTCTGTGCGCATGTCACGCAGTTTCCGTAAATCATGGAACCGTCGTTATTGGGCGCGGAACCAGCGTTCGATAGCTTTCCAGATTGGTTCCATCGGGTTAAATCAGGTGAGTTAGTGGCCAAGAAACCATCGTGAGTTAACCTTCATGCTCTGCAAACCACTGTAGAAATGTTCTGGCCTTGTGACACAGGCAATTAATTTTATGGAAGATGCCTTCGCATTCGGGAAGACATTAATTATGAAAAAATTTAGATGGTCCGAAATAGTGTTATTTTGCGTCTTTGGGATTTCCCGGTGAGACCTTGTCATTTCATAAAATTGGCTTTTCTGACGGTAATGCGCGTCGTCCTTGCACGATACTTGCATCACTTAGCTCGCAAGTGCCTGGCGACGGTCATTACGAGAACTAACGGCAATTTGAATATCAACGGCCAGAAAATAATCCGACATCCGCCCCTAGCGGTCACACCTGACGCGGCCGGCTGCGGTAATAGTACAGTGTAGTCCACGGGAAGCCTTAAATGACGGTAATCAGAAGATTGAACACTGAGTACAACTTGGAGGTGAAACAAAACGTCAGATGACAAAATTAAATTATTAAGTGACAACAGCCAAAAAGTACTCGCAGAGCAGTCGGAACAGCCACGGCTAGGAAATACTTCGGTTACTGTTACTGAGCGACGCGTACCTCGGACGCATCGCCTGATGTGGCGCGGACCGATAACGGAGCACCTCACCCCACACTGGCATCAGTACTGGACCCGTTCCACATAGAGAGGACATCATGAAGATTCCGAGCTACACGATCGAAATATCGTGCAAGCACGATGCGGATTATCGGCAGAAAAAACGATTTTCCAAGATGACAATGTTCTTGTAGTCTGCAGATGTCAAGGCACTTTCGATTACTACCAGAGATCGCGTGGGAGTCCAAATGAATGTTCATGTTTCGAGCAGCTCGTCTTTTTATGAGGGCGTCCATCAACTTAGTATAACAAGAAACGTGATTCTTCCAACTGTGTAATATGATTCCACAAAAGTCTCACTACTAAACATAAAATCCCCCACAAAGCTCAAGATTTAAAACTTATTCACCATAAACTTATTACATAAGATTAGGACCGCATTGCCTATCGATATACTGCGCAGGTTCCACAGAGCACTACGCGACAATGATTATCACTGCGTTATCTTTCATCAGAAATAAAGATGCAGTCTTCAGTGTTCAAAAGTACTGGGAGACATAGGAGGCGCTTTAACACCTTTTGCTAAGGATGCTAAATACATTGACGGAAAAACTGCAACACAAAAAAAAATAATGTAGAGTAATGAAATTATGGGAATAAATTTGTCTAGATAAAGTATTTAAGTAGTTACTCGTACATCACAAGATCACAGGCTACCGTAAGTACGAGATCAGCCACTGCAAACGTGAAATGCTGGTACATTAATAATTGGCGTGACAGTCAGAATATTGTATGCAAGCATACGTGCATTGTGTTGTACAGGTGCCGGATGTCAGTTTATGGGATGGAATTTCATGCCAGGAACGGTTAATGCTGGTTGTGGATGACGCAGGAGTGTCGCACGATGACGTCCCATATGAGCTCGACTGCACACAGACATAATGACCGAACAGAGAAGGCAACATGTCGCCACTCTGTAGAACAAGCTGGAATACAGTGGTATGTGGGCGAGCGTTATCCTGCTGGAAAACACCCCCCAGAATGTTGTTCGGATACGGGAACACAAAGTACGGAATCGTACCCCAGAGTATAGCTCCACGTGTAGGTTCGGGACAGAACGCACACAGTTTGGTTGCAGACTCTCAAGTGGTTTACTCCTAACCAAGACATGGCTACCACTGGACCCAGACAGACCTCCACCAGACCTCCACCCAGCCCTCCAGTGAGCCCTCGCTTGACACCACTCAAGTCGCAAATGTCGATGGTTTCGGGTCAGTAGATTGCACGTTACAGGAAGTCTAGTTTGGAGCACTCCTTGAAGTGAGCAATTTTTAACAGTTGGCTGTGTCACTGGGGTGCCAACTGATGCTCACACTGCTGCTGCAGATGAAGTACGATGCGCCGTAGACATACATTGAGCACAGTGGTCTTCCCTCTCGGCAGCACCACGTTGCCATCCAGAACCAGGGCTTCTTGCGACCGCACTTTCCCGTCACCACTGCTGCCAGCAATCATGTACCCTGGCTGCAGTCCTCCGACGTCATTCTACACTAACCAAGGAGGAACATCTAACTCTATTACAGGGCCTCCATCAAACTCAGTGAGTGTTGATAATGGCTTTCTTTGTCGCCTTAAAGGAGTTCTTGGCTAACAGCAGTTGACCATGTCCAATCTCACGGAGTCCTGGGTTCAATTCCCGGTCGGGTTGGGGATTTTATCTGCCTGGGGACTGGGTGTTTGTGTTGTCCTCATCATTTCTTCATCATCATCATCGTTGGTGACAGTGGCTAGATTGGATTGCGTAAAAATTGGACTGTGTAAAAATTGGGTCTTTGTATCGGCGCTGATGACTGCACAGTTGAGCGCCCAACAAACCAAACATCAACATGATCATCCCCAAGTCGAATCTCAAACGTAAGAAACGCTCACGACAGTTACAGCTTGTATTCAAAGTAAATCTGACTTTCATCCTCATAGCGGAGCTCGTAGCGCCGTTCTTACGCGACTGGTGCAAAATTTAAATAGAAATCATCTTTCAGATGTAGAAACACATCTATCAACTTTCGTTTGTACCGCAAAACTCCCTCTTGGTGTTGTGATTTTTTTTCTCTCAGTGTGCTGTACTAATGGGTATTTAAGCGCCACATTTAAGCACGGCAGTAATTCAGATACTAATTTCACCTGCGGTGCGGCGGTGCTGCCAGCCGTTTTGAGAGGGACCGTGTGGGCGTTGGGAACGGCGGCGTCCCCGCCGTGATGACGGCGTGACGTCACGCCAGCTATCCGGCGCCGGCCAACCTGTTCCGTTCCCGATAGCTGCGGGCCCGCCTGTGTAATTACGCCTGCCTCCGCTTCCCCGCACCCCCTCCCCCCGCCCCACACTGCTCTGCTAGGCGGGCTCTTCAGAGTAGCCGCCGGCTTTTCACGGCGCGGCCGCCTGTTCTGCCGCGGCGGCGCTCCTCGGTGGAGGATCGTTTTGTTCGGCGGCCAGCAACTCCGCGACCGCCGCAGGCTGAGATCCGCTGCTCAGATCCACCGCCCCCAACTCAAACAGAACAAAGGGGCCAACGGCGCCGCGGCCCGGGCCTTACTGCACGTTAAGATCGCGCCTAGGGGCTCCGCGCCGCATTCCGTAGCCGAGTGGACCGCCAAGTTCCTAGTCCGGGATCAACAAATGCTGGTAGGGCCGCCGAAACAGCGGCCGTCACAACACAGGGAGGGGCAGGCGTACACTGCAGGAGCCACGCATCCAGGGTTGGAATTTGGGGAGGGGGTTTCGGGGGGGGGGGCAGGGGATACATTTATTTC
This sequence comes from Schistocerca serialis cubense, assembly GCF_023864345.2. NCBI lineage: Eukaryota > Metazoa > Arthropoda > Insecta > Orthoptera > Acrididae > Schistocerca > Schistocerca serialis. The sequence continues at coordinate 1,023,627,345 of NC_064639.1, forward strand.
TTACTCTCCTCTCACCAAAATCCGTAAAACGATGTCCAAGTTTCAGAGGTAAAATACATTGGCGGAAAAAATCACAACATCAGGAACGAGCTGTGCGACGTAAACGAACATTAGTAGGTCTGTTTCTACACCCAAAAGCTAATATCGATCAAATTTTACGCCTGTCGCACAAGAGTGGCGTTGGTAATGCCGCTATGAGGGTCCAATTCAAATTTACTTTAGATACACGCTCTAACGGCCATGAGAGTCAGTTATCTTTCAGATTGGGTACAGTGAGTTGATGTTAGTCAAGACTGCCTTTGGGGCTACAAAGACGCCGTTATCAACACCTCACTGAGTTTGACTGACGTCTTGTAATAGAGCTGCGTGTTGCTCCTCGGATATTTCAGAAAGACGTGGGAGGAATGTAGCCACGGTACATTGCTAGGAGCGGTGGTCACGGGAATGTGCGGTCGCAAGAAGCCCTGGTTCTGGACGGCTACGTGGCGCTACCGAGAGTGAAGACCATTGTGCTCGGCGGATGGCTCTGGCGCATCGTACTCCATCTGCGGCAGCAGGGTGAGCATAAGTTGGCACCCTAGTGACACAACCAACTGTTACAAATCGGTTACTTCAAGGAGAGTTCCAAGTCAGACGCCTGTAGCGTGCGTTCTACTCACCCCAAACCACCAGCATTTGCGACTTCAGTGGTGTCTAGCGAGTGTTCACTGCAGGCAGGGCAGGGTGAGATCTGACGCGTTTTCTGATTAAAGCTTTCTGCTTAGGAGCCAGTGAAGTCCACGTCTAGGTTAGGAGGAGGCCAGTTGAATGCCTGCAACCAATCGGTCTGCATGCTAGACACTGCAATTACACCTCGAGATGCCGGCCGGAGTGGCCGAGCGGTTCTAGGCGCTACAGCCTGGAACCACGCGGCCGCTACGGTCGCAGGTTCGAATCCTGCCTCGGGCATGGATGTGTGTGATGTCCTTAGGTTAGTTAGATTTAAATAGTTCTAAGTTCTAGGGACTCAGAAGTTAAGTCCCATGGTCAGAGCCATGTGAACCATCTTTTGCACTTCGAGATGTGGTATGGGTAAGATTTCATCTGACAGCAGGGACACTCTCGTGGTTAGCTCACGCACCCTGACTGCAAATTTGTACGTTATTTTGGTGTTTCTACCGGTTGTGCTGCCATTGATGAACAGCATTCCAGGGGGTTGTTTTCCATGTTGATAACGCTCAGCCACATACCGCTGTTGTAACCCAAAATACTGTACAGAGTGTTGAGATGTTGCTTTCGCCTGCTCGATCACCAGATCTTTATCAGTCGAATACGTTTTGGAAATCATTGGACGACAAATCGAACGTTATCCATAACCAGCTTTAACCGTCCCTGTATTGATCTACCATGTGGAACAGGCATGGAACTCCGTGCTATAAACTGACATCTGGCACCTGTACAATACAATGCATGGACATTTTCGTGCTCGCATTCAATATTCTGACGGTTACACTGGTTATTAATGTACCAGCATTTCATGTTTGCAATGGGTTATCTCGCTCTTACATTAACCTGTGATCCTGCAATGTGAATCACTTTAATATGTTATCTACACAAATTTATTCCCAAAATTTCATTACTCTACATTAATTACATTTTTGTCTAGCTATTTTCGCCCGCCATGTACAGCAATTTAATTGACACTGTTTACAACCAGTAGTACATCAAATTTAAGGTAAACCAACTTAGTTTTTCTTACAAATGTTGAACTGGTGCTTCTTTAGTTATCCTGCACTTTGTTGTGCAAGTATGGAGTAATGGAAGCAATAGCTTCTTCAGTTCCGTGTCTCAACTCTGGCAAATCATTAAATAGTGGTCTCTTGACGAGATGTCAAGTATCTTCGAGGCCAGGGGAACTGAGTTCTGCTGCATAGACCATTACGTCGAATCCAACGGGCAGGACATCCACTTTCAATCATTTTCGTGCAAAGTGCTGCCAATGGGGAGGGGATCTACCTTATGGCCAAATAAAATTTTCATTTTGACCTTCAAACTGAGGAAAGAGGCACTCTCGCAACGTAACCAAATAAGCCACGCTTGTTAGGGTAGCTTAAGCGAAACAAAATAATCTGTACACTTGACATTGGAACATACCGCAGAAGGTGTTTAATTTTGGGAAATCTCATAGATTTGTACAGCTTCTTGAAGATGTTCTGATCCCCACAGACCAACAACATGGGTATTTACGCGCGCCTTCCAGATAGATGAAAAGTTGGCTCTTCAATGAATACCATAAGAGCTTCCCACATTAGCACTTCACTTACGAAGTGGGTTTAACGGATGTACCAACTGTAACAGGTATGGATAAATGTATAAACGTTTTTTTGGAAGATTTCATACTGACTCATTTCACAACTGAAATTCAAGAGCTACTTCCGAACACGCTTCCTATGACTACGAGGGCGAGACGCTCTGTCAAGGTGTCATGCTCAACATCCTCTTCAGATATTTTTGGACGTCCTGTGCTTTTCCCTTTACACACACATCCGACCGTTTCGAATTGACTATACCACCGGCTGATGTTTTTGCGACATGGGGAATCATAACTAAACTTCAAGGAAACTGAAATTACAGATTCACTGTTAGCAAACTGCAGAACAAGAAATGCTTTACGCTATGGAATCGCCTTTTTGCGTTACTGATGTATGCGATGTTTCAAGCGGGAAATCGGGAAAGCAGTATTCTCGTATCCACTTACCTAGCCCGCCCGATCAGTCGTGTGGTCTAACGCCCTGCTTTCCCAGCGGGAAGGCGTGCCTGTCCCCGGCACGAATCCGCCCGGCGGATAAGTGCCGATGTCTGGTGTGCCGGCCACTCTGTGGATGGTTTTTAAGCGGTTTTTCCATCTGCCTCGGCGAATGCGGGCTGGTTCCCCTTATTCCGCCTCAGTTACACTGTGTCTGCGATTGCTGCGCAAACACTTTCTCGACGTACGCGTACACCATAATTACTCTACCACGCAAACATTGGGGTTACACTCGTCAGGTGTGAGACGTTCCCCAGGGGTCTGCTGGGGGCCAAACCGCACGATAACCCTGGGTTCGGTGTGGGGCGGCGGAGGGGTGAGTGGACTGCAGTAGCCTGTTATGGGGTAGTGTACCACTGAGGCTACGGTTGGGTCGAGCCTCTCCGCCGTTTCTAATTCCTCAGTTCACTACAATGCAATACAATACAAAATCCACTTATCTAAAACTGTTTCAGTTACTTTTTAATTGTGGTGTGGAGCAACACACTACACAGCTTACTGTTGCAACTATTAAAATTTATAACTGTAGCATTCTTTTATGGGCATCCAGTATTATTGTGACGGTTCGCCTATGAAGACTGTCAGTACATACATTTAATTATCGTGTACATCATAAAGTTGGGAGATTTTATCGATCAATATTGCCGAGCGACCAGACGAAACTAAAGTGGTAATTTCATTTTGTGCTAATGTTTGTGAAAGTACACTGATAAACCAAAACATTATGACCACGCCCACCGCGACGTTGAATGCTGCCTGGTGGCGTTGCGAACACGTGACGCGGTAACTAAAGTACAGGGTGTACATAATGTCTGGGAACACTTTCAATCATTTATTGCACATAAATTAAACATTGTACAGATGTCATACATATTGCATTTTGAGGAGAAACTCTGAAAGTTTATTTTACAAACATTCGATATGCGAACCATGAGTGACCCGGCAGACGTCAATACGGTAATCGAATTCTTGCCATACCCGTCCAAGCATGGCATCGTCGACTGTGGTAGTCGCTTCCCGTATTCTCAACCGGCACTCTGCTACATCACGTGATAAAGGCTGTACGCACACCTGATCTTCAATGTGTCACCAGAGAAAAAAGTCACACGGAGTGAGATCTGGTGATCGGGGATGCCATTTCATGAAACAGCTATCCGCTTCTGTAGCACGGCCGATCCATCGATACGGCAGGTACCCACGAACTACGCGATGAAAATGGGGTGAAGCCCCATCCTGCTGATAGATGAACGGAGAGTCCCATTGCATTTGAACCATTTCGAGTTCACGGGATGCACTACGCACCGATTTCTTAGGATTCCTTATGAATATCTCTCGTACGCGCTCCACATTCACTTCACTCACACTGGGACGCCCGTTTCTCTTTGCCGGGCACAAGCAACCCGTCGTAACGAATTTGTTGTGCCAGTGGTAAATGGCCTTCCTTGTTGGTGGCTGCTTACCGTACTTGGTTCTATACATCCGCTGAACACCTGTAGCCCACTTGTTTTTGTCGAACTCCAACACACAGAAAGCTCGCCCCGCATCTGAACTCGCCACGTTTGCGACAAGCGCTGACTATCGGCAAATTACCAAACTACGCTGTGGCAGTATATATGAAAAAAAACTTTCAGGGTTTCTCTTCAAAATGATATATGTATAATATCTGTACAATATTTGATTCTTGTGCAATAAATAATTGAAAGTGTTCCCGGACTTTATGTACACCCTGTATGTAAGCGGAGCAGTCACGGACAGAGGATCACCCTATCGATGTGGGATCCAAATGGAGGAATCCATTCAGATAAGCGATTTTGACAAAGGACAGATTAGTATTTCGCAGAGACTGTGAACAAATATCTCGTAAAGTCGATGCTGGTCGAATGTTCACGTCCTACTGTCATGAGCATCTAGGACTGTGAAACTACCAGTAGGCGCTAAATGGTTGGATGCCCACGACTCTTCACAGAACACAGGTTCGGAGGCTTGTTTGCTCTGTAAATTAGGACAGATGGTGATTTGTGTCATCTTTGCCGAAAGAGCCCAACGCTCATGCACGCACAAGTATTTCGGAGCATACCGTTCATAACATATTGTCGAACATGGAGCTTCGCAGCAGACCACCCCAACATGTGCACATGTTGACCTAATGACAACGTCAATTACGACTCCAGTCGACACGGGACCATCGGGATTCGACTGTCGATCATTGGAAACATGTCGGCTCTTCGGGTGAGTCACATTTTTGCTACTCTAGTCGATGGTCGTCTCCATAAACGACGTCACCGAGATGAACGGCGGCTCGAAACGTGCAGCGCGCCACGGACATAGGCTGGTGGGAGAAGTGTTATGCTATGGGAGACATTCTCCTGCGCTTTAATGAGACTTACTGTAGTAATCTAAGACACACTGACAGCTGCGAACCACAGGTATCCCTTCATGGTTGATGTCTTCCTCGACGGCGATGTCATTTTTCAGCAGTGTAATTGTCCGTGTCTCGGAGCCAGGGCCGTGTTACAGTGGTTTGAGGAGCATTGTAGTGAACTCACGTTGATCTCTTGGCGACCAAATTCACCTGTTGTAAGTCCTATGGAACCCATCCGGGTCACCGTTGACACCATCACTCCGAACGCAAATCAGCGGCCTGCTATTTACGCGAATTACGTGACCTGTGCGTAGATTTCTAATGTCACATACCTCCACAACCCTACCAACAAACTGTCGGATCCCTGATACGCAGAATAAGTTATGTATTTATTTCCAAAGACGGACAAACAAGCTATTAAGCATGCGGTCGTGATGTTTTAGCTCATCAGCATATGTTCCAGGAAGCTATTCATTGTAACGAGCCAAGCAGTTTCCGGACGTACTTCGCTCTCGGCTGTGTGATCACGACAAGAGGGCGACAATACATTGGCAGCCAAAGAACGTCGGGACGCGTCTGCAGCAGAACATTAAAATGATATTAACATTGTTATACGCCTGTCCTTGTTATGTGTCCTTGATCGACTGACGTAATATTACATTTTACGCCGCGGAGAGGGCGTCAGTGGAGGGCAAGAGTAGGGTGAGGTGGGCAAGGGGGAGGGAGGAAAGGAAACATGATCACCTGGCATTCGCGCCTGTAGCGTCCAGCTCATGACGTGCTTCACGCCACGTCCACAGGGCGGTAGGCTTGCAAACTGGCTGACGCACAGTTCAGTCACAGGAGATAAAGGTAAAGGATGCGGTACATGTCGTGTGCAAAGAGCGATGATCGCCGACGTTTAGTTCAACAGTCGAAAAAGGGAAGGAAAATAATTCTTATGCAGTGTGAGAAATTTTTGTCTCGAATACTCTTTGATTATCTTCACGTCTCCGCTGTGCAATGACTGCTCCATCAAATTTCGGGCATCCAACCGTATAAATTCCTCTACTTTTTCTAATATTTCGAACGTGCACCTTTCGGCCTGCAGGGGACTTTTGCCTCGCTCTGAAGATGATTCAAGTGTATACGGTCGAAATATTAGAAGACGCAGTGGAATTTTTATGCGTCTGCATGCCCGAAATTTTATGGACGATCTGTTTTGACTAATTTGAAGTATTACTTACCGCGAACGCCGGTGACCTACATCTGCATCTATACTCCACAAATTGCCTAACCGTGTATGGCGCTGTGTACTCTGTGTATTGCTGTCACTTTCCCCTTTTCCTGTCCCAGCCGCGTATGGTTCGCCGAAAAACGGTTGCTGCGAAGCCACTGTGTTGGCTCGATTCTCTCTGATTTTATCTTCGCAGTCTTTTCGCGAGATATACATAGGAGAAAGTAACATACGGCTTGACTGTTCTAGGAACGAACGCTCTTGGAACTTTAGGCCATACATGATGTAGAACGCCTCCCCTATCAACTTTTTTGTGCCATCTTCTTCGTTACAAAACTGTTTTCGGGTTTTTAAGCCTTTACGGAGTGTTAGTCCAAAACAAGAAGCCACATGCTTGAAAATGATAGTGTATTAACAAGATGTGCTACCGTTCTTCGTGATTTGCTGATTATACTGTTCTTAATGATTTTACATATAGTCACTAAACTTAATTACAGAAAAAAATATTTTGCAAAATTAAGTCCACGGACTATCTATCAAGCCATCACGAAAAGTATAATTTGGAAACAAGCACGAGCGGTAGCACTTCCTGTGAACATGCGGGCGTTTCAATGCATGTGACACATTGTTCTTTGTAAACATACTACGTTCTTGTTTTAGTCTTGAGTCCGAAGACTGGTTTCATTCTCTCCGTGCTACTCTGTCCTGTACAAGCCTCTTTATCTCCGAATAACTATTGCAGCTTGTGTCCATTTTGACCTGTTTCCTGCATTCATCCCTTTTCTACCTCTACAATTCCCCTCCCCCCTCCCGCACTTCTCTCCAGTACTATACTGATGGTTCATTGTGAAGTGTCGGCAGAAGAGCCAACACTGTTTTTCTAGAGGAGGCCGAAATGCACGCGTTTAATTACACGCTGACTGGCGTTAGGTCTGGAACAGGTCAGAGAAATAAGACTATCAAAACAGGAAGTAACTGGTAGAATACTTAACTTTAATCCACAATTGTAGAACATCTCTCGTTACGGTACATGCTTCATAATATTAATTATCAATTGAATACGGCGCCTTGCTGGGTCGTAGCAAATGTAGCTGAAGGCTATGCTAACTATCGTCTCGGCAAATGAGAGCGTATTTGTCAGTGAACCTTTCCTTGCAAAGTCGGCTGAACAACTGGGGCGAGTGCTAGTACGTCTCCCTAGACCTGCCGTGTGGTGGCGCTCGGTCTGCTATCACCGACAGTGGCGACACGCGGGTCCGACGTATACTAACGGACCGCGGCCGATTTAAAGGCTACCACCTAGCAAGTGTGGTGTCTGGCGGTGACACCACACATTGTTGTTTCAGAATGTGTGCTAGCAGCTGGTTCTTTCTTTTAGCCAAGTTATGACACAAATTTCTTTTCTCCCCAGTTCAATTCAGCACTTCTGGAGCAAAAAATGGTTCAAATGGCTCTGAATATTAAGGGACTTAATATCTGAGATCATCAGACCCCTAGAGTTAGAATTACTTAAACCTTACTAACCAAAGCCTAGAACCGCTCGGCCACAGCAGCTGGCAATGATGATGACCTGAATCGATTTATTACAGAACAGATGCTCGACTGAACTTTCACGAAACCAGCTATGCATTAGAGCGTTGCACATTCGGTGGGCGGGGGGGAGGGGGGGGGGATGAGGGATGTTTCATTTGGGGCAATATATGACTACATACATGCAAATTTAAAAAATTTCGCCACCATTTGCCGTGAGTGGAGACATGTGGGTGGTCAGGTGGGCTCTCCCCCTCCCGCTGCCCCGCCACGCCCTAGCACATGGCCAGATGTGGTTTGTCCTATAGCCTTGGAGAGAAGGAAGTGCTGATGCTATACGACACAAAAAATGGTCAAATGGCTCTGAGCACTATGGGACTTAACTTCTGAGGTCATTAGTTCCCTAGAACTTAGAACTACTTAAACCTAACTAACCTTATGACATCACACACATCCACGCCAGAGACAGGATTCGAACCTGCGACCGTAGTGGTCGCGCGGTTCCAGACTGTAGCGCCTAGAACCGCTCGGCCACTCCGGCCGGCTATGCGACACATGCGGTTGTCTCATCTGTAATGTTACACTGCAGATAAGCAAGTTCTGATGCTGATGTTAGTACATTCTCTGCCTGTACCGGCAGTGCCACACCATTTACTGCAAATGTCAATAACAGACACTGTACTGGCCAACTGTTTTGACTAGCAGGACGTCCGTTACAAGAAGAGTCAACCAAATTGCCTTCTTCTGCGTACATATCGTAAAAAGACAGCGACGATAAAATTAGAGAGATTTGAACACACAAGAAATCTTACCAGCAAACGTTGTTCCCACGCAGCACTCGCGTCTGTGACAGGAGATGGGGGAGGTGACAGTGGTACATGAAGTAACCCCCGGCACACATGATAAGTTTGGTTTTGGATTGTAAATGTAGTAGCTGATTGTGCTTGGTGTAACAGGTGCTAAGAGGTGAAAAGACAGGAACTTATGAAGGATATCGGCGACGAAACTATCTGAATGCAGTCGTGGACTTCGGTGGTCTCTTCAGAATCGACTAAGACAGACCATAATCACATCTAGATGGGTATTTCCTAGAGACTGTTCAGCAGCGTTTCTTTTTGCTTCCAGCCGACTTCCCGCTAAAAGTGAAAGATACTTGCCTAAAAGGAATACAGCGGTGAAGCCGGCTCGGTGGCCGAGCGGTTCTAGGCGCTTCAGTCTGGAACCACGCGACTGGTACGGTCGCAGGTTCGAATCCTGCCTCGTGCATGGATGTGTGTGATGTCCTTATGTTAGTTAGGTTTAAGTAGTTCTAAGTTCTAGGGGACTGATGACCTCAGATGTTAAGTCCCATAGTGCTCAGAGCCATTTGAACCAATACAGCGGTGAAAAAATAACGAGGAGAGAATATGCAAGGAAGGTAACGTCTTTTGCTAGACTGTAAATAATCATCACGTCGGTAGCATTGCTGGAAGAGGTAGCGAAGAGATCGAAGCTCGTTGGCCCACGCCTCAGAGAAGCGCTCTCGACTGCCCACGGGTGCTCAGACTGCGACAAGGACTTTCCCCGCAGCCACCAGAAGCTCAGCCGCTTACAAAGGAACGACGCACAGCCTTCTATATTTAAAGTCAATTGCGCCGTCGTAAATTACACCTCGCTGTCGCCTAATAGCGCCATTAATACTCCGAGGTCAAAATAATTACATCAACATGAAATACGGCGCTCCGCCGTCTTAGCACAGTAGTTTATGGCTTCGTGGCTACGAGTCACGTCTGCACCCGATATGCCGGCGTCCGCTCCATCTCTCGTTGCAAATAACCGATTTTTATGCTCGAGCAAAATTAGGCGCGGAAGCTAAATTAAGAAAGGACAAAAAAGGAAAAAGAAACGTGGTTGCTCGCTGCGAAACCAGCGCCTGCGGGGCTTCTGTACCACTGTGCAGGAGGCAATGAAAGCAGAGGGAAATTAATTCTGACTTTTTAATTGAGTCTGTAATGAGTTCAGGACTCTTTGGATATCGTGGTTAAATATTGGTCACTGCAGACTATAAATTAAAGACAAATTATTGGTCTTGCTAGAGAGGATCTTTTATAGCAGCATTGTAATTGTAGTGTGGGATGGCATAAAAACTGTGTAATCATAAAGGAATACCACATAGGTGCTCTGAAAATGATAAGACAGAGGAGAAGGACACATGCTATAATTTTTAATGCTTTAGAGTTCGAACTGACAATTTTACTGCTTTGCACGCTATACAGTTTCGAGATTTATGGTTCAATCGATTATTTACTAAGCTTTTTTACAGTACAGCCGTAGGCACTACCTTTTTGTTGACCCAGACAGGAGGGGAGCGGAGACAACAGTCGTACTCTTCGGTACATATAACAATGTTACGGATATTACAACTTCTATAGGTAGTCTTGTATTACCATAAAATTTATGATATACCTAATGCAAATTCTTAGTAATTACTGCTTAATCAATAGTAACAGCACGTTGTGTAGCAGACGCTTAAACGTATAACACGGAATGAATAAATAACACTATTTTTATTTATTATTACAAGTACCTGATCCTATAAACGAACTTCCAATGGTTCCAGATGCGGGGAGTACATTTAGAGATTATATTTTCCGGTTTCATAAGGAAAGTAACTTTCAAAGAAATCTCCCTTTCCCCCGTTTCGTATACATTGACGACATAATTTCATCAGCACCTTTCAAGCATTAGTATTTTAATTACCTGTTCTGCTCTCTATCATCCGTCCACGCATCTCTTACGAGGTCTACCTAGTTCTCTCTTTCCAGTCGGCCGATAATTCATTACCTTTTCTGACTATCTATGTTCTGTCAGTTTGTCAACATGATCCTTCCATTTGATTCTATCTTGTCATTAACTGCAAGGATTTTTAAATCTGATCTTATTGTTTAATTTCTTATTGTTTCGGCGTAAAGTCAAGCGCGAGCACACCAGTCCGAAAAGAGAGAGCAGAGAGGGCTGTGAAGGAGACGTCAGCCAATTGCACTCTGACTGACACCTTTCCAGGACGACAACGCGACGACAACGCCGTCTATGCGAAGAGGACATAAGCGCCGCGCCGACTGGTCGGTGCCCACCTCTACAGCAGCATCAAGACCAGCGACTTAGGAATTGTATATATTGAAGATCATTGTTTATTTTGTCTGTCGCCCCTTGCTTGCGATATATCTGTTTAACACAAAGTTAATTATTGCAATTATGTCATTTTGTAACAAAATTCATTATTACAATTTACTTGAATTGTTGTCTAGCGATGCGACAAACCAGGTTTCCTGGGCACCCCACACTGACTAGTAGGTAGGATGCAACACTTGTTTTATCCACTTTGTTACAGCGTCTTACATATCTCATTAACTGTATCCCTCCTGCTTGTATATGTGGTTTTCCTGTTTTTGTTATTGGCCATGTTTCGGAACCATATACAAGAATAGGTGCGGCCAAAACCCTACAGATTATCGTTTGTGTTTCTTTTCTTGTTTATCTTCCCAAAGATCTTTCTGCTGTTCCGCTGATAGCTTGGTAGTTATTATAGTTAATATCACGTCCTTGATAACTAAAGTTGGATACTTGTTATAAAATTTTCTCATTTATCGTTATTTTCGATCTAATTGGATTCTTTCCTTTGAAAGCCATTGTCTTTCCCTTATATGCATATGCAGCTACGTTGAAATGTATTGTGTTTTGACTCAATCTATACATCGCTCTTTGTAAATTATGTTCTGTTTCATGTTATGTTTCCTGTATAGCTATCCGGCCATCAGGATATGACAGAGTACGTAACGGTATGCAAGATCCTATTTTAATTCCTAAATGTATTTCATGTTTCCCCCATTACTAAATCGTCAATATACAAATTAAATGAAGTGGGTGATAGACTGCACCTTTGTCGAACACCTTCATTTATTAAAATTTCATCAGAGATTTTAGAACCCGAACTGACAACTATTCGTATATATACATACTTACTTCTTATGGTATTAATAAAATGTTTAGGGAAACCTTTTATTTCCAATATTTTCCACAAAAGAGGTCCTTTTATCTTATAAAGGCTTCCTCAAATAGCGTAAATGCTAAATACGTTTCTAATCCAAAGTACCGAGAAGCTTCAGTAATCTGTCTTATTATAAATATATTATCATTACACGAACGTCCCACTCTGAACCCTGGTCGTTCTTCTGGGATTATTACATAAGCGATAGTTTATAACGTTTGATTAAGAATTTTCTCAAAAATTTGGAATGAAAACGAACTCGCTACTGAATTTTAGCTCAGTACGCTTTTTCTTTCGCAGTGTCAGAACAAGTATTTCTAAGTTTCTCACAGTCGCCTACACGTTTCATGCACGACCAGCCGAATTCCAAAATCGCTAAGGGGACGGCAGATGCTTACGTCAGTGACAACCGTAAACAGCTTTCAGTCTGTCTTTACAAGTGGTAAATTACGTGCTTTTAATGGCGGGTTAACTTTTCTCCACCACCATACAGTACACAGGAAAACAAGAGACTCACCTGGATGTGTCGTCATTGCTACAGCTTATAGAGATTGTACTAACACCAATGAGGAGGAAGGGGGTGGTGCTGATAGTGGTACTGGTTTAAGAGGTTGGCGGCAGAGACATCTGCCTGTAGGTGAAAAACGTAGAACCAACAAAAGGTGGCTAGTAATATGGTGTAATGCTACTACGTATCCAACTATTTACGGAAAAAAAGGTTACAGTATTTTTAAGATTACAAAAATTTATTTCTAAATAACTATGACAGGTAGAACAGATAGGGAGACATGTACGCAACTGTTTTACCCTCGCTCTATTTGCGAGTGGAACAAGAAAGTGAATGACTGGTAGTGGTAAAATGTACCCTCAGCCACAGACCGTATGGTGGCTTGGGGAGTATACAGGGTGTCCCAGCTATCTTGTCCACCCAAAATATCTCTGGAACAATAACAGCTATTGGAAAACGACTTTCACCGGTATCAATGTAGGGCTGGAGCCCATGAATGTACATATTTGGAAACATTCTAAAACGAAAGCATATGTGTTTTTTAACACAAACTTATGTTTTTTAAATGGACCTCCTATATTTTTTCTTCATCAATCCATAGCATGACAAAGCACATACACAATGGCGTTGATTGCATCGCAATATTCCCATTACATCCCGAGATATTGAGACGCGAAGTTGACGCTTGAAACACCCGACATGCGCTGCTAGCGCACGTCCTGAGGCTCAGGCGTGAACCCCATGCTGCCCGTAATCGCGATGTGATTGACATACATAATCACACTTCCACACTTATCAAGAGGTCCGAAACGAATAATACGGTCTGCTGCCATCGTACATTCCAGCAGGTATTTATCCCATAGACTAGGGGTGATGCGGTTCTGTAACATATATGTGTGCCGCAACGTTAGTCACAATGTTAACTTCGCTTATCGTTAATCCGTTACTAAAAAGGTAATGCCGTTCAACGTTAAAACTTTACTTTACTGTAGATCTAGCGCAAGTGACAGTTAATCATTCACTCGTAATAATACAGTCTGCTGCCATCAACTAAGCACATAATGGTTTCCCTCTTGCACGTTTTACGTATCTACGTACACAATATGAACCAGTACCGTTCGGTTTACACCCGTCAGGTTGTCTTATTTATCCTGCGCACCCAAAATAAGGTTTATCTAATGCGTTATATGACCCATTGTGCCTGTCACGCAGGACCTGGCTCTACCTTGTCAAGTGTCCAACGTAATTCCCACTACTGCCACAGTTACCACTTCGCCTTGTTTATTATTTGCGACCCATGCAAACTCCTGTACTCCACCACCCTCCGAGCATCCCATTTGCTGTTGCTTTGGCGTGCAGTACACCGCTTGCCAGTGAAGTCGTGCATCAGAGTAAGCTAGTGACGGCACGGAGGTAGTACACATTGTGAATAAACTTTGTGTTGTGGAACTTATATTGTACAGTATAATGTACACACATGAAGATATGGTAGAAATGCTGCTGATCTGTGGAGAATGTACGTTGACGGGAAATACGTTATGAGATTGCTTGTTTGTTGGTTCAAATGGTTCAAATGGCTCTGAGCACTATGGGACTCAAGTGCTGAGGTCATTAGTCTCCTAGAACTTAGAACTAGTTAAACCTAACTAACCTAAGGACATCACAAACATCCATGCCCGAGGCAGGATTCGAACCTGCGACCGTAGCGGTCTTGCGGTTTCAGACTGCAGCGCCTTTAACCGCACGGCCACTTCGGCCGGCGCTTGTTTGTTGATAGTACTGTTAGCGAACATTATGATTATTAAGTTAATATGTCTGTTTTCTATCCTACTCTACATACGTGTACTGTAACCTGTTGTAGGTGGACAAAATGCTGTTCAGGCAGAACGACTGTACAGAAGACGATTCCCTGGCAAGCCATCGCCTTCGCGCCGGATGTTTGGACGTCTCACATCTCGTCTACGTTAAACGGGAAGCTTAAATCCAAGACCTCGACATCGTCCTAGAACACGCACAGATGAACGTGCTGAAGTTGCTGTGTTCGCTACCATAGCTGTGAATCCTCAAATCAGCACACGTCAAATTGAACGTGAAGTTGGTTTGTCGAAACCAAGTGCACAGCGTATTCTTAAACGTCGGCCGGCCGGAGTGGCCGTGCGGTTCTAGGCGCTAAAGTCCGGAGCTGAGCGACCGCTACGGTCGCAGGTTCGAATCCTGCCTCGGGCATGGATGTGTGTGATGTCCTTAGGTTGGTTAGGTTTAATTAGTTCTTAGTTCTAGGCGACTGATGACCTCAGAAGTTAAGTCGCATAGTGCTCAGAGCCATTTGAACCATCTTAAACATCATAAATTTCATCCTTACCATGTTCATTTACACAAGGATCTTCATGGAAATGACTTCCGCAATAGGGTAACATTTTGTCGGTGGGCTCAGCAGAAACTTCTGACTAATCCTAATTTTTTTGCAGATGTTCTCTTTACCGACGAGGCATCATGCTCCAATAAAGGAATTGTCAATATGAGGAATATGCATTATTGGTCCGCAGACAATCCAAAATGGCTCCGTCAGGTAGAGCATCAACGTCCGTGGAAAGTTAATGTTTGGTGTGGGATTATTGGAGATACCATTATCGGACCTTTCTTTATAAATGGCATCCAAAATGGCAGACAATACTCCAGATTTATACGACACAATCTTCCTGTCCTCTTGGACATCGTACCTCTGAACCGGAGAATGGTCATGTGGTATCAGCATGACGGATGCCCTCCACATAACGCCTTACGAGCACGACGACTACTGAACCGTAAGTTCCCTGGTGGGTGGATTGGACGAGGTGGCCCAGTTAGGTGGCCTGCCCGATCTCCGGGCCATACACCGCCGGATTATTTTCTTTGGGGAGCAGTGAAGGATGCTGTTTACCAACATGAACCAACAACACCAGAGGACATGAAGCAACGCATTATTGATGCTTGTACAGACATCAAAGTGGAAACAGTAGCACGAAGTATGGCATCCTTCATCCGCAGAGTGACCCTATGTATGCAAGACAATGGGCATCACTTTGAGCATGAGATGTGAACGCTGTGTTTAGTATGTAGTGCTGGTATCACAGTGGAAGTTACTACAAAGGGCCATTTTACCCAGTGACGTTAAGAAACATTTGTTTGCAACATTTGTCATTTAACGCATTAGATAAACATAACATTGTAATTATGTGATAATAAAACTAATTGGTTAAACATGTTTACATTCACCTTCTATGTCCTACCTGAGCTTCCCAAATCAAAACATTTTTGCCTAACTTTGAGTCCACTTGCTCGTTTCACTAAAACCATCAACATGACTTTTACTATTACGAGTGAATGATTAACTGTCACTTGCGCTAGATCTACAGTAAAGTAAAGTTTTAACGTTGAACGGCATTACCTTTTTAGTAACGGATTAACGATAAGCGAAGTTAACATTGTGACTAACGTTGCGGCACACATATATGTTACAGAACCGCATCACCCCTAGTCTATGGGATAAATACCTGCTGGAATGTACGATGGCAGCAGACCGTATTATTCGTTTCGGACCTCTTGATAAGTGTGGAAGTGTGATTATGTATGTCAATCACATCGCGATTACGGGCAGCATGGGGTTCACGCCTGAGCCTCAGGACGTGCGCTAGCAGCGCATGTCGGGTGTTTCAAGCGTCAACTTCGCGTCTCAATATCTCGGGATGTAATGGGAATATTGCGATGCAATCAACGCCATTGTGTATGTGCTTTGTCATGCTATGGAATTCTGAAGAAAAAATATAGGAGGTCCATTTAAAAAAACATAAGTTTGTGTTAAAAAACACATATGCTTTCGTTTCAGAATGTTTGCAAATATGTACATTCATGGGCCCCAGCCCTACATTGATACCGGTGAAAGTCGTTTTCCAATAGCTGTTATTGTTCTAGAGATATTTTGGTTGGACAAGATAGCTGGGACACCCTGTATATTTGTTGTAAATGGTAGCTTAAGTCTTGGTGAAGCTCTAATTCTCTGCACGTCTTTGCCAACAACTTTTCCATCACCGCCTCTGCAGCCTCTTATTCGTTCCGTAGAAGTTTACACATCGAGAAATGGTAAATTGAATACTTAACGTAACCCAACAAAAAGTCAAGAGGGTACGTCAGGTGATCGTGGTGGCCACGATGTTTGACCTTTTCTACGATCCATCTGTCCGGAAATGTTTCATCCAAGAACTGGCAAAAAATAAACCCAGCGGTGCACAATCTTGTTGAAACACCACCTAAAGTTGCAATGATTCCTGTAACAATGGGGCGACGTAAAGCTCCAACATGTATAGATAAACTGCAACTACCGCTAGTATCAGTGAAAAACATCGATTCGGTAACTGTGTTGTGCATTAAGCCACACCAGGCTTTCACTTTCCATTTGTCCCTTATCTGCTGTACTACGACATGTGAGTTCCCCGACCCCCTGATACGAACGTTACGTTTGTTTACTTTCCCAGAGACGTGAGAAGTCACCTGATCGGAAAAACAAACTTTTTAAGACAGCCACCGCCTGCATCACTCGTTCCAGTGTGTTCCTAACAAAATTTGCACCTTTGGCCCTGTTATTTAGCTGCAAAGCTTCCAGGAGTTGAACTTTGTGTCCATGAAAATGCAGCCGCTTGTGTAAAATATTCATCAAAGTGCTATGAGTATATCTGGTACTCTGAAAGCATTACACGTGGATATCCACAGCCTACATTATGATGTTATACACACGGTATCAACAGTGTCGTCATTCATAATGCCTTAACCCCAACACTGCTAGTCTCTTTTAATCTTTTCATGCCTCTCTTTGGTTCATGTATAATGGATCTCAACCATAGACACTTCGGAACTGTCGTTCGGAACTGTTGCTGAACCCTAATAGGCACTCGTGCTTCATGAAAGCACAAAAAAAGCCTTGCTTTTCTCCTGCGTAGACACCTTTGTGACAGCAGCACTCCTGCATTACGTAACCCGTATCGAGAAAGAGGGAGAGGAGAGAGAGAGAGAGAGAGAGAGAGAGAGAGAGAGAGAGAGTGCGTGTTTGAGAAAGAGAGAGAGAGAGGGGGGGGGGGGGGGGAAGAGAGAGAAGAAATCAGATGCTGCCAGAGCACAAGTTGAAGTGTATCCCTAAAAACTACATGAGTTAACCTACCTTTTCAACCAACTGCATAGTTTTCGCTAACTTAGCTCTTTGGAAATAAATATTTGTAATCACAGAATGACCTTTATGCTCACTTTGTACTTATTTCCATTTATACGCGTGAGATAAGTGCATTCGACTAGATGTAGGTACTGCAAGTTCGATTCGCGTCTCCATACGGACCGCCAGTGAAATCTTTTACCAGCAGTCGATTCAAAATCGCGCACTGAGATCACGCACGCGCGAGTAATTAATAGGTCCCTAACGTGCAGTGGTCTCTCGATCATCCATCACAGTTCCGTCAGCTCGAAGGACTTAATCCTAATTAAATATCCTTATCAATTATTACGTCATTAGCGTGAGTTCAGGTTAAGTTTGAGATTAAAGCTGTAAGTCCTTTGGAGACGAGATTCATTAGCAAAGTATACATCATAACAAACCCATGTTTCTTTTTTTTATTCCACTGCTAGGCGGTGTGGAATGACTCGTAGCTTCTATATAAAGCCCAGACTGTCGAGTTCCACTTGTATGACTACCAGTACCAGTTAGTACCCAGAGTATCAGGTGCTGGATTACCAGCAACTGACTAATAAGGTGCTACACTGTAGCACGAGTTCTTTTGCCTGCAGTACTAACCACAGCTGTATCACACGACAAGATGTAGACACTCACGCTCAAGAAAATACTTTGAGTTTTGATGATACTCTTCCACATATTTTTGAACAATTCTAAGTTTGAGACAACGCAAATTATCTTCGTAAAATATTCCATTCTCTTCTGGGAAGATAGCCACCTGGACTCGTAAGATCACGACCTTCATGCTCATTGATTAATGGACATAGAGAATAAATCAGTCTTCCAGGAGATATTGACGTCTTCAGTACCTAGTATTCTTCCAGAAATAGCTGTTCATGGCTTGCTATCTTCGATCACCACAGCTTTCAGACGCCTTATGACTTACTACCCGCTAAACAGAGTCCGGTTTCTACAACGTACGAAAAATTGAAGACACGTGAAGAATAACGGGCTAACCCTCAAATGTAAAAAGTTAGAGATAAGTGTTGCTGGGTACAGGAACTATCAAAATTTGGGGCTGAGACTAATGTTAATTTTTTGATAGTTGCCGTACCAAGCAACACGTGGCAACACTTATCTCTAAGCGTTTATGTTTGAGGGTTAGCCTGTTTTTCCGCTCATGTCTTACACTCTTCACTTACACTGTTGCACAAACCATCCATCTTCTCCAGAATCCCATTTAAGGAGCAAGTTGGAGCAGTGGTAAGTCAATGGACATTCGTGAGCGGCGAGGGTGGTTCGAATCGCTGTGCGTCCATCCAGATTTTGGTTTCCCGTGGTTTCGCTAAAATGGTTAACGCAATTTCCCGAATGAATCTGAGCCATGACTACCGACGGCTCGATTAATCACATCCACCAGAGCACACTATCAAGGTGCTATCTTGTGGTTGCTTGACTAGGATTATTTTCAAGGAGAATAAAAAAAATGGCTCTGAGCACTATGGGACTTAACTTCTATGGTCATCAGTCCCCTAGAACTTAGAACTACTTAAACCTAACTAACCTAAAGGCATCACACACATCCATGCCCGAGGCAGGATTCGAACCTGCGACCGTAGCAGTCGCGCGGTTCCGGACGGAGCGCCTTAACCGCGAGACCACCGCGGCCGGCGAATAAAAGACATACACGGAGCTAGAAGGTTGGCGAGTGTGACAAGGATATGAAAAACACCAGTCAGCGATTGCCAAGTGTGCGCTGACAGTTCAGTAAAGAGCATTCACGGAGACCAAAGTAATACGAGGAAGACAGCTGTAAATTGCGTTGGTAGTTTCGCCGAACTCGAGAAGCACACGGCCAAACTACCCACAGCGTCGGAAAAGCCAGTGGTTTGTTTCCGAGGACGGCCCAAATAATGTTCAAATGTGTGTGAAATCTTATGGGACTTAACTGCTAAGGTCATCAGTCCCTAAGCTTACACACTACTTAACCTAAATTATTCTAAGCACAAACACACACACCCATGCCCGAGGGAGGACTCGAACCTCCGCCGGGACCAGCCTGAAGACGGCGCGATCTACGCCTGTCGTTACTGTGAGGCCACATGGTATCGCGGTGCGAGCCTTTTGATGTGGACCAGTGCTTCTGTCACATCTATCGCAGTTCTGTAAGGTACTACTATCACGCTACGTAGGGTATTGCAGTGCCTGTCTTGATAAGAACGACGCAATGTTCGTTCGGACATGGATGGTACGCCGGCCGTTGTGGCAGAGCGGTTCTAGGCGCTTCAGTCTGGAACCGCGAGACCACTACAGTCGCAGATTCGAATCCTGCCTCGGGCACGGATGTGTATGATGTCCTTAGGTTAGTTAAGCATAAGTAGTTCTGTTCTACGGGACTGATGACCTCATATGTTAAGTGCCATAGTGCTCAGAGCCATTTGAACCATTTGCATGGTACGAAGCACCATTGTATTATTTTTCTTAACAGCACAGGCACTGCAATGTCGTATTTATCCACAAATATCGGGCAGCGGCTCTCAATTAAAATGTCCTCACCTGTACGGGAAGTACATAATGTGTGTGCAAGTACATGTAAGTTTGGGTATAGCGCTGAGTCGTACACCGACAGCCAAAGTGGTTGAGGCGTCCGCTCACCTAAAGCGGGAAATGTAGGTTTGAGTCCCGGTCTAGCATAAATTTTCGCTGTCGTCATTCTCTCAAAATGGTTCAAATGGCTCTGAGCAATGAATGGTTCAAATGGCTCTGAGCACTATGGGACTCAACTGCTGAGGTCATTAGTCCCCTAGAACTTAGAACTAGTTAAACCTAACTAACCTAAGGACATCACACACATCCATGCCCGAGGCAGGATTCGAACCTGCGACCGTAGCGGTCTCGCGGTTCCAGACTGCAGCGCCAGAACCGCGCGGTCACTTCGGCCGGCGGCTCTGAGCACCATTGGACTTAACTTCTGTGGTCATCAGTCCCCTAGAACTAAGAAATACTTAAACCTAACTAACCTAAGGACAATACACACATCCATGCCCGAGCAGGATTAGAACCTGCGACCGTAGCGGTCGCGCGGTGCCAGACTGTAGCGCCTAGAACCGCTCGGCCACTCCGGCCGGCCGTCATTCTCTTATACAGCTAATGACGATCTTTGGTTTACGGGGCGCTCAACTGCGCGGTCATCAGCGCCCGTACAAAGTCCAAATTTTTACGCAGTCCAATGTTTTCTCACAGTCCAATCTAGCCACTGTCACGAATGATGATGATGAAATGATAACACAAACACCCAGTCCCCGGGCAGAGAAAATCCCCAACGCGGCCGGGAATTGAACACGGGACCCCGTGATCCATATACAGCTAATGGTTATTCACTTTCGCAACTGCGAATACATTTTATCTACCACAGTACGTGTCTCAAGAACAAGAGTGAATGATTCAAATTCAAACATTTTGGATTAAAGCTGGCTAACCGATCTTCATTCATGTAACGGCAGTTGTTTTAAATCAGCTGTATTGAGGTGATCACCAATCCAGGCAGCCGTGGGTGGCGTGTTGGAAATGTGCTTAGTAGAACAGTGCGCGTCTGAGCTCTTCATGTATTTTTCGGAGACAAGAGCCTTTGTTCTACTTATTTTGTAATCACTACGCGGTCACTTCTAGAGCTGTTGTCCGAATCTTTTTGTAACCATAATCTGGTCTTTCAACACTAAGTATTTTATCTTGGGTCATGAAGAATCTAGGATACTCCTGTGTTTATTAGAAATATAAAGGCAGTTAACTTGACCTTCTTTTATGCTACATCCTTTACGTTTCTGCCACAGGACGGAAGTTGTCAAAGCCGTAGGCTGTAAAGTCGTGGTGCTTAAAAGGCAGGACGATACTGCGTGAATTGTTTCATTAATTTTCTGGATATTGTTAAGCTGTATTCAGACCGATTATCTTTAGTTAAATTTTTATGAAAGCTGTTTGTTTATAATCTTAAAGCTTTAATGTCTTTGTTGGATTTAAGAGCTCAAGTATAAACTGCGAAATAGAAATGTAACAAAATCACCCTTTCAAATTTTTTAATTTTCTAAATGCAATTGGGATTATAAGTTTAATTCTTCAAGCTGCTAATAGGCAGTTAGAGATTCCTGAAAAATTAAAAAGTAGTTTGAAAGAAATGTTTTTGGAGGGTAATCCAATAGCACGCTTCGCTTCCTAATTAACCTAAACTGTATCACCATTCCAGAATCATTTGGATTTTCTTCCCAATACATTCTTAATCAAAGCTTGTGCACGGTCTCTAATAATATCGCTGTCGACGGGACATCTTGTCAGAGTCCCATACGCTGTAGAATTCACTGAACTGTTGTAGTAGATCTGAATTTGGTGCCTCTCTGGTTTATTTGGAGGGGAAGGCCATTGAAGTTGACTCCCGCCTAACGCCCTAGTCGTGTTTCTCCTCAGACGTCAATAGCTCGTGGAACTCTGAACTTTCCAGAATCTTTATTCAGAACGCTGCCATTTATCCGCTCACGATCGACTTTCACCGCAGCCATTCGCCATCGGTGTGAGAACTAAAAGAAAGAGCCTGAAGAAAGTCCTTTAGAATGAATGTAGTATTTCAGTCCTTTCTGTCTTCCGGCTTTTCGGTGTCCTTACGAATACTAAATGACAGTACAGGCGCCTTTGATCCGGTCACTAAGTAAGAAGTTCTTTGGATTTTTCGGCAGACTCTTAGATGTAATTTTACTTATGAATTCACTGAGCGATTTTAGCGGTGCTGATCTTGGCAGCATTTAACTTTTTCTTCTCATAATTGATTTGCTTCGATGAAACACTCCTCTTTCATAGTACCTTTCTGACGCGGCTATAGAATCGCGGCTGTCATTTTAATTTATCTCTAATTTTGTTTACTTGATTTTTTAACATATACGAAAGGTTGGTTACTGTAAATGAAAGTCTTTTATCTTTACGTTGGCACTTCTAAACTGCACGTAAGCTGCACAACGAGATAATTCTGACTACTATGAGACACCTGTGAATTCCAAAAACCATCAACGCACCTTCAATATGGCTGCGGATACGATAGCTTCAAACCACTTAAAATAATTTAATTATCTCTTTGAATTTCGAATGACAGTATCATCTCAACACCCAACAGTAGAAAGAAACTACAGTCCTAGAATGTTATGCCTTAAGCTAGGCAAGTAAAGCAGTATTGCTTTGTCGACATTCAGATTATATCTCCGGTAGCAGTCAGCACTTTTCTGTGCGAAACCTGAACTCCCCTTTCCGTTCATCTGTTCTTGTGTAATAGCTTCACGCAAGATAAATCTGCGTCTTAAACACTTGTCCTCTTCCTGCTATTTGTTCTACTTCCTCTCTCTCACGAGTTAATTTCATCAAATGGGTCAAGAAAGCGAATACATCTTTCTCTCTAAAGCATACTTGCTGCAAGTGTAATACTAAGTGCTGATCTGATTCTTCAGTTTTAGATTTTTTTCTTTCACTGAATATTTTCGTTGTTTACTCGAATGGGATTTTTGCCCTATCGAAAACCTTCACTCGTTGGCTATAAGTGAGACATTACAATGAAAAGTGTCTCAAATACATACCCTCTCGGAAGCGGATGGTTTAAACTAGTGCGTTATTTTGTTGAAGCTAGGTGCACATGGATAATACCTGTACTCCAGTACACATTCAGTATGAAACTTTGTATACTCGTATATACATATACAAACATTTGACGAATGTGGGAAACTAGCAAATACTTCTTCCTAAATTTCGATTTAGACGTTAGGACTCGAAGGCATGTGTGTTTTTAACGGGTTTAACACTGTAGTTTCACATGTGTTAATAAATCTACAGTTAATTTGCTTATATATTCCTTTAAATGGTTTTTAAAATTTGAGCGGGTATTCTTGTTGTCGCACACTCGTTTTTGCAGTGCACTCCCGCACGACTCCTTCCTACAGCTTTCGCGTTTACTCTTCCCCTTTTCTATCAACCCCTCAATATGCGTCAGACGTGAATCCCCACGACTCGCAGGCTCAGCGTATCTGCAAGCCCAGAATATCAGAGAATCGTTTCCAGGGTCCTGATATTACTGGAGATGGAGCGGTTCTGCTGACATCCGACAGACAAACGTAAGAAACTGGTTTGCCTCTCGGGGAACCACACTCGGCAGTAAGGAAAGTATACAATTTTCATCATGTTTTCTGACGATTCCATAAAATCTATTATCTTCTTTTAGTTCCATCATAAGTAACAACATCGATCGTAAGACGATGTCGTGTCCCATCAACCTTTCGTCATCATCATTGATCTACGTTCAAAATTTTTGTGCATCTAGTCACGTCAGCCTTCTTCAAAGGTTTTCTCTTTATACACACACACACACACACACACACACACACACACACACACACACATATATATATATATATATATATATATATATATATATATATATATATATATATATTATGACATCAGTAGCTTTCACAAGTTACACGTTCTTCTCACTTAAAATTTTTTTGCTTTATATTTAAAATTATAGGTGCAGAGTTTGTGTGGATAACTTTCGAAACAATGCATTGACAGGAAGAAAAATCATATTTCAGCAAAGCCAAGGTCCCCTGAAGAAATAAATCCTTCGTAACTACTGGTTACGATCATCTTATCATCATATATCATGAAATTACTTACGGCAACCTGTACGGCAAGATTCCTACTGTAGTGTCAAATAAAACTATCATAATTCTGCGTCACTGCCACTATCAGCAAATGTGTTAACTATGTATCACATTTCAGTATTGATGACTGTAACGCACCGTAGTTTTTTATTTCCTTTGAAACCGTAACAATGTTGTCAGGTAGGATGCCTTAAACAATTGTATAGCATCTGATTATGATCAGATGATCGAAACCATTAGCAAACAGAAATTTATTTCTTCAATAGATATTAGAGCCCTTAAAAGTCTTTATTCAGTTATAGGTATACAATGTCAAAACGCTCAGTCGTGTTTCTGCATTAGTAATTTATCTAAGTGACATATCCTCAAAAACTTCCTGATATGCGGGTCACTGACAACGCCACTTGCTTATTGCACGAGCATGGTCTCTGCTACTTTACCTTACAAACAGTCACACACACACACACACACACACACACACACACACATGCACGCTAACGCGAGCGCACAAGAAATCTGGATGGATACAGCAGCATAGTAGTAGAGTACTAGCCTATTTGCCGCTAGTAGCCTAAGCGTGGTGCAAGGTGGAACGTAATTCTTTCTTGCAATTTCATCTCAGAGTAGCAATTGTATCCCACGTTCTCATTTATTTGCTGGATGCATTCCAATCTCTGTCTTCCTTGTTACCCCCTATAGTTCCCTCTAGTAGCATCAAAGTTACTCCCTGGTATTTTAACAGATGTCCTATCATCCTGTCCCTTCTTCTTGTCAGTGTTTTCCAAGTGTTTCTTTCGTCCCGATTCTGCGGAGAACCACCTCATTCCTTACCTTACAGTCTACCTAATATTCAGCATTCTTCCGTACCACCACGTCTCAAACGCTTTGACTCTCTCCTGCTCCGTTTTTCCCTCAGTCCATTGCTCACTACCATACCATGCTAGTAGCTTCGACCGTACATTCTTAAAAATTTCTTCCGTAAATTAAGGCTTATGTTTTACACTACCAGACGTCTTTTGGCCAGGAATGCCCTTTTTGCAAGTGCTAGTCTCATTTTCATATCCTCTTTGTTCCGTCCGTCATAGGTTTTTTTGCTGTGTAGGTATCAGAATTCCTTTACTTGGTCTACTTTGTGATCCTCAATTCTCGTTTCTGCTCATTCTCACTGCTGTCGTCTTTCTTCGATTTACACTCAATCCAGATTATGTGCTCTTTAGACTCTTCATGCCATTAAACACATCCTGCAATAGTTTCCTCACTTTCACTGAGGGCAGCAATGTCATCAGCGAATCATGTCGTTGATATCCTTTCACCCTAAATTTTAATTCCACTCTTGAACCTTTCTTTTGTTTCCGTCATTGCTCCTTCTATGTACAGACTGAACAATAGCAGCGAAATACTACATCCCTGTCTTTAAATCGAGAACTTCGTTCTTGGTCTCCTAGTATTGTTGTTCCCTCTTGGTTCTTGTACATACCGTACATCACTCGTCTTCTCCTATAGCTCATCCCTTTTTTTCTCAGTATTTGGAGCATCTTGCCCCATTTAACGTTGTCGAACGCTTTTTCCAGATCGACAAATCCAATTAACGTGACTTTATTTTTCTTCAATTTTGCTTCCAATATCAATCGCAACGTCAGAATTGCCTCTCTGGTGCCTTTATCTTTCCTAAAGCCAAATTAATCGCCATGTAATAGATTCTCAATTTTATTTCTGTTTCATCTGTACGTCATTCTTGTCAGCAACTTGGAAGGATGAGCTGTTAAGCAGATTGTGCGACAATTCTCGCACTTGTCGGCTCTTGTTACCTTCGGAATTGTAATGTTTTTTCTGAAATACTTCGTCTTTAAACTTATCCAACCGTGTTTCCCTGAAGGGATATCTGCTTGGATTTCTTTTGACAGACATTCAGGATCTGCCCAAGACGGTCACATTTACTAAACCAGCCTGTGACAAGTGTAGCAAAATTATTTGAATTTTTTCTATCTCATCCAGTATTTGAAGCCTGTCTGTATCTGAAAGTCTCAAAACACAGGCGACTAGCTCATACCAAAATCTCATCTGCAGATAATGAAGGGACATTATTGGAGTATTCTTTCAACATAGGTTTCATCCTTTCCCAAAAACAATACGATTTTAAGTTTATGAAGAGTTGAGATACTGGCAAGTCGAGAAACCCGAACCAACTAAATTATACGAGTAGTTTTTGTTCTGAATTGAAGACACACTTTCTACTGTTAAAACCGGCATTTTACAATAAGCAGCAGGACGTAGCTGCAGGAGAACCTTTCAGTTTCAGGTGCTACGCACAGCGACCAGCTATTCATGGGCACTGCAGACAGTACCTAAACGTTGACTGGTTGTTTTCCAGCAACTACCATTCTAACGTGTTCTGCAGTAGAAAAATGCCGGTTTTAATTATGGAAAGTGCGTCATTATACTTAATAATAGACGATGTTGCGTGAATATTTCTGGCGGATTACTGTACTTTCCGCGGGAAAGTGCTCTGTTGACAGATATCCATGCACGACTCACAATCCGTCCTCACAGCTTCACTCCCGTCTGTACTATTACTCCTATCTCCCTATCTTATTTTTTATACCTTGTGGGACTATCACACTTGGAAGAAAGTACACTGCGCCGAAATGGCTTATTTAGTCACAGCCTAGGACAGCGATAGTCAAAGGGTGCTTCATGGACCCCTGGGGCTTTGCTACGCCTTTTTGAGGGCTCCGCCAACATAATAGTAAAGCAAAGAACAAAGCACAACAAGTCTTGTCATACATTGAGAAAAACAACTGTTATAAATATTGAACGTTGGTTTTATAAAAGTTATTTTTTTCTTTCAGTGTTACAGCCGAAAATGAGACGACAAGCAATATAGTAAATTTACAACAATTCCAAGAGCAAAAATTACAGACAAAAGAATTTATCTTGTACGAGTCGATACGAGGTGACTCAATACTCGTCACTACCCACGCACGCAGCAGCCATGTTGACGCTTTCTCCGTCTCCCTCTTCCTCACTCTATCCCCCTCTCTCTCCGCACAGTGTCTCATCTACACACGTCGCGAACATTCCAGTACGCTCTCTCCATCACTCTCTCATCCACAAACACCTCGAACCGCTTCGAAGGATTTGTCGCTAAGCTGCCTCTATACAGAGTGTTCGAAAATTAACGTTACCAACTTCTAGGGTTTATAGAGGGGACTGAGTACACAGAATTTTCAATAGGAACCCTTGTCCTGAAAACGTGTTTGCCAGGTAGGTGCGCAACAGGATAGTCATGGCAGAGAGCGTAGCAGAATGGGGGGGGGGGGGGGGGGGGCGGGAACTTACTTCAGGTCGGCTATCCTACGTCTCTGATCTGGTTCCAACCTCACTCACGTGTCTGCGGGTGTTAAAGCAACTTGGTTGAGTACAGTTTGCAGAATACACCGAGATGATCCTTGTGGATGGCGAAGCTCATTGCAATGGAACAGTTGCTCGCTCCTTTATCAAGATCACTCTCCACAACGTCCGACTCCAACGCATACCATTTTCGCCACAATTACGCAACGGCCTCGAGAAAGGGGCACCTCCACCGTCAGGCTTGATTGTGGTTCTCAAGGGGACGCCGAACAACCTAACTGGAAGACCCGTACTGCATCACCTTGAAGAGAACCCGACAATAAGTACACGAGCAATTTCTTTGGCTATTAATGAGTGGAATTGTAAAACAAGAGCTGTACTGTTTCTCACCTAATCAATTACTTGTAAAAGAGGTCGTGGTTTCAGATGGTTGGAGCACGGAAACGGTACGTTTTCGGGCCCGGGTTTCAATTAGAAATATTATTTACTCACTCCGTCGACAAGTTTGTAACGGAGATTTCCGAACACCCTGTATAAACCCGATCCGCGCAGCACATACTTCAGTGTTTGAATTTGTGATTGCAACGTGCAGGCTAATTCGGCAACGCGAATCCTTGCACCACTCACGGACGACAGTATATTCGATTCGTGTTTTTTATTGACTGTAGTAGTGAAATTCAATGTCTTGTGGCATTCATATTCTGTGGCTGTCGTACGGTAAAATTAAACTGTTGATTTAAAAAAAAGAATGGAACGTTAGCTTGAAGATATTGCAATAACACCTTGCATCGAAAGTTTAAAGGTGTTTCGCTCGAAAGTTGCGTCGTCAAGATTTCGAGTCAAGACCATGAGATTCAAGAGGTGATGTTACGACTTCAAGTTCTATGGTTTCAGGGAGTAAGAAATCTAACGACTAAAAGGGGGAAAAAGAAAGTATGACGAATCTCACATCAATCTCAGATCTGTGGCTTCTAAGAGCTCACCTCTGTTCATGTTATGTAAGGAGCTACTTCTAAATAGTTCCAAGGTACCTACGAAGACGCACAAAAGCTTAGGAACCGTACACTCCGCTTGCAAAGACAAGAACGAAAAGAAGGAACTATAATTAAGAAGTCGAAAAACCATGAAGTATTGCGACCCAGACTGCGAATGAAAAAGCCAGGGAGGCATCAAATTTGGCCAGCTGTCGCCATGTACAAATGGCCGGAGTGCACACTATTGCGGAGAATTCAATGAAACCAAGTTGTCAGGCATAAGACAATGTCAACTCGATGAAATATCAGAAAAGCAACTTCCTACAGCGTCGCTTTCGAACGAGACTGCACTGCGTCGAATCAACGATCGTGCAGGCTATATGAACTAGTTGATCGCCTTCAACACAACAAATTCTTACTGCAAATGGATGAGTCGACTGATGTTTCTGAACTGGATACTTGACCAGTTTTGGCACAGGGTTCGTCATGAATACCCACAGCTTGCCATCGGGCTCTGACTATTCTTCTCCCTTTTCCAATATCATATATGTCTGAAACAGGACTCTCAACAGATGCAGCTACAAAGACAAAATGCCGCAATGGACATGTTGCTGCACCTGAGATCAGTCTTTAGCTCTCTTCTATCAAGCCTGACATTATACAGTTGATCAAAAACAAAAAATTAAAAATAACTTCAGATCTCCTATTAAATGGAAACACTATTATCAGTTTGCAGCTGACTCAGTGGCGTATTATTTCCTGTATTGTATTACTTTGTGTTATTTAGCATAGTGTTGTGGAAGTCATTACTGTGTAATGTACTAGTTTTCGTATTATTTCAATAAATGATTATAAATAAAGACTGAACATAAAACCTGGGCTTTCTTATTCCAGGTATCCATAAAATATTTTGTGTTTCAAAAGGGTTTCGTCGCCAAGGAAGTTTGAGAACCGCTGACCTAGGGACTTCCTTCCTGGACTGAAATTTCGGCCTGCAACCGAGTACGCAGTGATTTTCAACTTCCTGGCTGGTATGCAAGAGGATTTCTAATCAGTTTTTAAGGTAGAAAAGACGTATGGGTGAGTGTAAAGCTGTGATGTGTCGTCGTGAGCATTTCTTCACTAGCGCAGGTATTTGTCCACAGAAGGCAAAGGTCAGAGGTCAGAGGTCCCAGTCTCAGTCAGTAGTTTAAATCTGGTGTGAAGTTTCAAATCAGCGCACACTCCACCGCAGAGTGAAAAATCGATCTGGAAATGATTCTGAGTGTTCGCTCTGTTCCAGATGGCTTAACATGCATTCCATAAAGTTTTAGATTATATATCTGCCATCGAAGCTTTTCAGTGAAATGGTTATCACTTTCTACAAGATTTTGGTTCCTATTCACAGCATTAAGTTGCGTTTATTAAAATTTATTTTCATCTCTTTTCACAGTGAAGTACACTCCTGGAAATTGAAATAAGAACACCGTGAATTCATTGTACGAGGAAGGGGAAACTTTATTGACACATTCCTGGGGTCAGATACATCACATGATCACACTGACAGAACCACAGGCACATAGACACAGGCAACAGAGCATGCACAATGTCGGCACTAGTACAGTGTATATCCACCTTTCGCAGCAATGCAGGCTGCTATTCTCCCATGGAGACGATCGTAGAGATGCTGGATGTAGTCCTGTGGAACGGCTTGCCATACCATTTCCACCTGGCGCCTCAGTTGGACCAGCGTTCGTGCTGGACGTGCAGACCGCGTGAGACGACGCTTCATCCAGTCCCAAACATGCTCAATGGTGGACAGATCCGGAGATCTTGCTGGCCAGGGTAGTTGACTTACACCTTCTAGAGCACGTTGGGTGGCACGGGATACATGCGGACGTGCATTGTCCTGTTGGAACAGCAAGTTCCCTTGCCGGTCTAGGAATGGTAGAACGATGGGTTCGATGACGGTTTGGATGTACCGTGCACTATTCAGTGTCCCCTCGATGATCACCAGTGGTGTACGGCCATTGTAGGAGATCGCTCCCCACACCATGATGCAGGGTGTTGGCCCTGTGTGCCTCGGTCGTATGCAGTCCTGATTGTGGCGCTCACCTGCACGGCGCCAAACACGCATACGACCATCATTGGCACCAAGGCAGAAGCGACTCTCATCGCTGAAGACGACACGTCTCCATTCGTCCCTCCATTCACGCCTGTCGCGACACCACTGGAGGCGGGCTGCACGATGTTGGGGCGTGAGCGGAAGACGGCCTAACGGTGTGCGGGACCGTAGCCCAGCTTCATGGAGACGGTTGCGAATGGTCCTCGCCGATACCCCAGGAGCAACAGTGTCCCTAATTTGCTGGGAAGTGGCGGTGCGGTCCCCTACGGCACTGCGTAGGATCCTACGGTCTTGGCGTGCATCCGTGCGTCGCTGCGGTCCGGTCCCAGGTCGACGGGCTCGTGCACCTTCCGCCGACCACTGGCGACAACATCGATGTACTGTGGAGACCTCACGCCCCACGTGTTGAGCAATTCGGCGGTACGTCCACCCGGCCTCCCGCATGCCCACTATACGCCCTCGCTCAAAGTCCGTCAACTGCACATACGGTTCACGTCCACGCTGTCGCGGCATGCTACCAGTGTTAAAGACTGCGATGGAGCTCCGTATGTCACGGCAAACTGGCTGACACTGACGGCGGCGGTGCACAAATGCTGCGCAGCTAGCGCCATTCGACGGCCAACACCGCGGTTCCTGGTGTGTCCGCTGTGCCGTGCGTGTGATCATTGCTTGTACAGCCCTCTCGCAGTGTCCGGAGCAAGTATGGTGGGTCTGACACACCGGTGTCAATGTGTTCTTTTTTCCATTTCCAGGAGTGTATATCTCGTTTTAGTCTAAAGTGTATTTAATTAGCGGCGGTACTTGCTCATAGCTAATGCAGTTAACTCTATCTGGCAGACAATGTTCACGCGGCGATAGAGTATTTTTCATTCAAAACTGGGACTGTGGAACAGTTATTATACTCAACAGGAAATGAGGCAGACGAGAGAATAGATATATCAGCCTCACCTCCAGAATGTATATGATGCTCATCAAAATTTCCATCAACCGCCTAGGAAATCACTCGATATTAATCACGGGAATAAAACTGGCTTTTAGAGATAGTTACAGTACAACGCACCATTTGTTACACTTGAGTGAGGTTGCAGATCGTAGTAATAAATTTCAATTACCACTTCCTCTTGAAATCACACGTTTTGAGAGACATTTTGCTTTTAACTGAATTTCAGCAAAAACTGCAGCAACAGCCTTTGTGAAAGAAGCTATTAGTAGAAGCATTGCCGCCATCGTTGAGTACAATCCGGTGCTGACGATCTAAGTAAGTTAAGCTGATGTCTACGACATTCTGTTCACAGTTCTAGGTACACAAAGTTGTTAGACGCGTTACACAGTGATAATCGGAGACAGCGGTAGGTAAAATGACTAAAGACTTAAATATTATCTCTTGGACTATTATTAAGTTCCATAAACATCACGGCAAAAATATTACCATGTTCAGACGCTCGTGGCAGACGCAGATTATATCATTTTGCTCTCGCGGGAGAAAGAGTAACCGCTACAGCATGCGGGCGAATCGCAGTTGGCAATCTGTAGTTACGTCGGCGAAGTTCACGGCTGAAATAATGCGGAAACGAAGGGGGCGTTTTCGCAATGAATTAGTGGGACGAAATGTGCGAAACGTGCTCAGAACTTGTGCTAGCCGATCATGAACCACCGGAGATTTTTTATGGTTCGGTGTACTGAGAGCGAAATTAATGGTCCTCGACGGCTTAAGGCAAGGCGTACAATAGCCAGCGCCCTGAATCGCAATAACTTAGGACCGGTCGTTGCAGGCTCGCTTGAGCTCAGAGGATACTTCGCCGAAGCGTATAGCTACATTTTGGTGTAATACGTACCTACATTAGTTTGCTTACGATACTTGGGCTACATATTATACAAAAAGCAAGTAGTCATTCATACATTTATCTTTTCAATGAAAGATCCAGTAATGCCACATTTTTGGAATCCACATAACTTTTTGACAGATTTTTTAGCATTTGTTTAAAGTCTTTCGCCTTTCAGTGGTTTGATATTTTCCCGTCATCTCTATATAATTGCTACAACCATCTTCCTTTGTGATCTGTTCTCCATACATCAGTTTTCGGTAGCCACTATTATTTTTTCATTTTACTGCTCGTTGCAGCAATAAAAAAAACTCTTACTGGAAGTTGTATCGTGTGTCCCTCTCCAAAGTCGCTTTTTTTGGTAAACATCTTCGATAAACTTCCTTCCCCCCCCCTGCTGACGGTAGTAAATTTCCATTTCGTACTTCATCTTTCCATTTAATTTACAACATTAGTCAAGAACAGCACATTCCAACTGGCCACGGTGTACGTAACACAAAACATGTAGCAGATAATACTGAAAACAGAGTTGAAATCCAATAATTCTTTGGGCTTTTCAAAAGTGAGATGTGATTCAGTCCAGAAGTCATCTGATGGCCGTGCACATCAGTAACGTGTAAAATTTAGCTACAATGTTGGGGGCTTTTATCAGTACAAAATAAGTGCATTTTAAATTAACTTCGTAAGGTATGTTTTAAAAGCACAGCACTGGGGCGTAGAACGACGATACCGTGACCGGTATGATATCTGAGACAGTGCCTACTGGTATTATCAAAATATTTTAAAGTTATGAGTATAGTTTTATTTTTCTAAAAATGTCTGAGTCTTTTTTTTTTCACCGCAATGTGAACTGAATTTCCTCATGTAGAGAAATGAGGAGGAGCGATCTGTTTCCCTTGGTAAAAAACTTATAGCCAAGATTGCATAAATATTTCTTTATTTTCGACAACTGGTTTCGACAGACTGCTGTCAGCATCTGGTTTTCAAAAACGTTGTTACAAAACATGTTCATTATGAGTTGGAAACTCATGTCAAGTTGTCATATTAGTAAATAAAATGTAGCACATTATATTTGCATAACGTGCTACATTTTATCCACTTGTACGACAACTTGGCAGGACGTTTCAACCCGCAATGAACACGTCCTGTCAAACATTTTTGGAGACCAGAAGATGACAGCAAAGTCTGTCGAAACCGATTGTCGAAAATAAAGAAGTGTTTATGCGATCTTGGCAATAAAAATATCTTTTACTCTAACTTCATAATGATTAGGATGTTTTAATAGCACAAAGGTCGCCGACAGAGAAACCAACGAACAGTAAGAGCAACTAGATGCAACAGCGCATGTAATGTCGTCAAGTTATTTTAAATTTATCATTACAGCTTTATTATTTTAATTAAATATATAATACACTACTGTTCAAGAAAATTAGAACAGCTACAGAACTATCAAAATAACATTTGAAGTTGTAAAATCAGCAATTATAGCAGCACCTGTGGCCACTGGTAATACACGTAATTTCATAGGTACAATTTTAATTTTTATTAAAGTTAGTGTATTATAGATGTAACGACACAAGTACATTTGATTTGATTGCAGCAGTTCTAAAATTAAAACTCTAAAAACATTTTGTAGAGTTGATTTGAGAACATAAATATTAAATTTTTAGTTGCTAATTGCTGCAAAATATCAGCCTCCGTAGATGAATGGTCAGTGCGGCTCTGAATGCTACGCGGAGACCGCGTGCTCGATTACCGGCGCTACCAGGCACTTTTACTTGGTGAGAGGACTGGTACTGAGTCCAGTAACAAGGGGAGCGGGCCTATTCGTTAACACCTATTTTGTCCAAACTTATGATATACGCAGGGCTTGACCAGAGAGGAAAGTGACAGAAATGGGAGCTTCAAACAGCCAAGCTTTAAGAGAAAATACGAAGGTTGTTCAATAAGTGATGGAACACGTTATTCTCGGCCAAGGTCGGCTGAAAAAGTGTGGGATTAGCTGTGGGACATAGTGGAATATTCCTGCTTCAGCTCCTATAGTTTCATTAAGTTCCGATATGTGGCGGCGCCATATGCAGTCTTCAAAATGGCGTCTGTAACGGAGGTGCGTTCTAAGCAGAGAGCTGTCACTGAGTTTCTTTTGACGGAAAACCAGAGCCTCGCAGTTATTCTTAGGCACTTGCAGAATGTCTACGGAAATCTGGCAGTGAACAAAAGCAAAGCGAGTTGGGCGAAACGCCTGTCATTATCACAAGAAGGTCGCACAAACCTGTTCGATCTCCTGCGTGCCGGCCGGCTGCACACAGCTACGACTTCTGCAATGTTGGAACGTGCGTATACTCTCATTTGAGATGGTCAACGGATCACTGTCAAAAACCTCGCAGCTCAAGTGGATGTCTCCGTTGGTAGCGCTGACACAATCGCCACCAGTTGGGATATTCAAAAGTGCGTACCCGCTGGTTTTCTCGTCGCCTAACAGAAGACGACAAAGAGCAACGAAGGACCATATATATAGAACTGCTTCCGCGTTACGAGGCTAATTGTGACAGTTTTTGCCTAACATCGTCAGAGGTGATGTAAAATGGATTCTTCACTTCGAACCTGGATGGAAATGGCAATCCATGGGATGGCACCACACCACCCTTGCTCCAAAAAAAAATTTCAAAGCCGCGTCCTCGGCCAGTAAAGTCATCGGGACGGTCTTCTGGGGCCCTGAAGGGATTATTCTGTTTGATGGTCTCCCTCATGATGTAACGATCAGCTCTGAAGTGCATCGTGTTACACTCAGGAAACTGAAGTGACAACCCCAGCGTGTTCGTCGGCACAAGAATGCAATCGAACTTCTCCGTGAGAACGCAAGTCCTTACACAAATCTGCGCACCAGAGAGGAGCTCACAAAACTTCATTGGACTTTCCTTCCTCATCCACACTACAGCCCGGATCTTGCACCTTCCGAAGCCCATCTCTTTGCCCCAATGAGGGACGTTTTCCATGGGAAGCAGTACATGGATGATGGGGAGGTTATTGATGCAGCAAGACTTTGGCTCCAATATCGACAATTAGAGTGGTACCATGCGGGCATACAGTAAGAGACGTAAAACCGTTGCAGTGAACGGAGATTACGTTGAAAAATAGGATATTGCAGCCAAAAGAATGAGGAATAATATGACGCATTGGAATTCTGAATAAAACGAACCTGCTTTGTCGCATTACTTACTGAGCTCGTCTCGTGCCATTTCTGGCGCGGGTGGGGCGAGGCATCTGACATTCACGTCGGCACAGTTTCCAGGCAGTGGATTGGAGCAGCGAAAAGAGTGCAAAGCGGTGATCTGAGGGTCGTGGGGTTGAGTTTCTATGTGGAAATTCTTTTCTTTTCCTTTCATTTTCCGTTTTTAGGGTACTTACAGCGCAAATAAACCAAAATAGCGTTCAATATGTTGTATTTATTAATAATTACATAAAAGGCATGAAAAGAAAAGGGGAGAGGAATATTTGCGATAGGAAATACATTTCCACGAATGGATTACAAGGAGTACACTAGAACTTCGTAAATAAAATTACATTATTTTACTATTTTGCAGTTGATGGTACACATGTGCTGGGGCGATATTCATCGGAAAAACAAAGGAAGCGGTAGTTTCCTCAGAGTCTTGAATTTGTTGTAAACGCCGCATTTTTACAATTACGAAGGTGTTTTAAGGTTTCTGTAGAAAAGGAAACATGGTTTACATTCATAAGACATTGTCTCTCATAGCACTGTTCGGCAGCAAACTACTCGTAACGCATTATTTAGCAAAATATTGACGAGGATAGCTGGTGATGCACAATGGAATGTTATTTTTATGCACTCTCCTCGGGATGTGCCTTATTTTTCTCTCTCAACGATCTTAGAGCAGTTTTCGAGCTTACTGATAATATTCTTCACCTAACGGTAAAAATGGACATCGGAGGATTGCGTTAGAGGAGTGCATTTGGAAGGAATCACTTTAGGACTGTGCGATGGCAATCCTTCTTCATCTCGAAAAAATCTCGTCCTATAGTAGTGGATTTCATTCTCTTTCCAACGAGTCAGTTAACAGAAGAAATATGTTATCTAGCACGTATGGCTTCATCACATCATTGAATAAATTTTTGTACATGGCTGATGCAAGTATCAAATATTTTGAATAAACATTTGGAGAAGAAACATAACCCAACAAACACCAATACTGATTTGAAAGTTCTCAAATGCAACAAGAGCCCCCCACAAAAACTAATAATTGAAGAAAATTATCAGATACAAAACGCCATAGTGGAAGGCAAACAAGTGATAAATGAATACACAGCCCTCTGTAATGGAACTCTGTTCTCTGCCCTCAAAGAACAATTAGAGAAGACCGACCTATGGAGCCGTCGAGCTCCCCAACCCCCCTCCCCCCCCCCCCCCCCACACACACACATACAAATTCTGAAACCTACTGTCACACTCACTCTCCCTCTCCCTTTTCACACACACACACACACACACACACACACACAGAATTAATTAATTTCAGGTATACAAATAACAATTTTCAAATCGCATTTTTTGGCTTAAACAATTTATCTATTTTAAGGTGTGAGTGGTTGCAGATGACAAGAGTGGAACAAAACAGTCACTGTGGAAACGCAACACATCAGAAAAACCACGTAATGTGGTAAACAGGTATGAATACACAATTTATGCGTTTTTTCAAATATCTGTGATTAAGATTTAAAAACTAATAGTTACATGTATACAAACAGTAAAGAACATTCTTTATCTGTAACAGATGAAAAATAAAAGACCCCTGAAGATGCTGCAACTGCAGTGAAACATGTTTGCATTAAAAAACAAAACTGTGTTTTGCTAAAGGCGGACCCTATCCAAAACCATACGTACAATTAAATATAGATAACCACATGCGTATACCAGCATCTTTGGCGCTTCAGTGTAATACGCAGGTATGCCACAATCTATATATTACACTACTATGCTCCGTTCATACAGAACACTGAAAAAGATATATGGATTTTAACAATTTGGTATTTCATATATTTATTATTGCGCCATATTACGTAGCCAGTGGTATGAAAATGAACGCATGCGTTCGAATCTAGTCACGATTGAAAACTATGTGGAACTGTGACAAAAAACTAAATAAACAGCAAATAAATTGAGTTGCCAATCCATTATGCCAACGTAGTGTTGTAACTGCCTAAATGGTCCCGGATCTTC
The DNA here is from genome assembly GCF_023864345.2 of Schistocerca serialis cubense. NCBI lineage: Eukaryota > Metazoa > Arthropoda > Insecta > Orthoptera > Acrididae > Schistocerca > Schistocerca serialis. The sequence continues at coordinate 1,023,665,147 of NC_064639.1, forward strand.
TCCTGATTTGCGTTGTAACAGGTCTGACTTCCATACCGTGCAAAACACCAGATCTACAGGAACATTTTCTCTATTTTCACATCAATATCCGATACCAGTAGGCTATTGACCTTTATTATTTGCTTGTACCAGTCTGTTCCATATTTCCCTTGCTACAGCAGCCCATTTTCTAATCTTATTTTTGTTCCTCTTCCACTACTGAGTCGTTTTCAGAATAATATTCAGCAAGTTGTTATTATTCTTTGTACAACCCTTCATCACCTTCATCTTTGGTTTATTTATCCTTAATCCATATTCTATGCTATACATGCTGCGAATTTTTTCCAAAAAGTCATAAGTCTTCTATGTGTTGTTACTTTTAAGTGTTTCTTATTTCAAATTAAAGTAATGCATTTCAGACTTCTCTTAATATTATGTCAACGATACTCCTGAGGATTGTATACGACCCGTAACATTTAGTTTGATGAGCATTTGAATTGCTGTAAGTTGTCCTTGGCGGCTTTGCGTGAAGCTTTCCCCAGAAATTATCTCACCATAAACTGTCCATGTACGTATACACGGCATGCTGCGGAAAGAGAGTGAAGATGACTCACATAAATCAAAATCAGATAGGTTAGTACATAAACCAGTCACTCTCAAGATTTTGAAATTCTCTAGTTTCGATTTACCAGTTCCGAATGTTTCACATTCATCTTTAGACGCCGTACAATTATCTGATGCTGTTTGCAGACAGAGCCTTACTTCTCAATTTTTTTGTTGGTTTCCTACCAGAATTTATACTCTACATAGTCCGTATGTCTCGTTCATGCCTAACGTAAAGCAAATTGAAAACATGCAGTTATTTTCATTGGTCGCTTCGCATCTTAATTTTGCGTTCATTACATCGTATATCGAAGGATGATGGATCTAAAAAAAAATGCGAAAAGAGAATAAAGCAAATTTCAACAACGACCTAGAGACTGGAGGAGGAGGAGGAGATTAGTGTTTAACGTCCCGTCGACAACGAGGTCATTAGAGACGGAGCCCAAGCTCGGGTGAGGGAAGGATGGGGAAGGAAATCGGCCGTGCCCTTTCAAAGGAACCATCCCGGCATTTGCCTGAAGCGATTTAGGGAAATCACGGAAAACCTAAATCAGGATGGCCGGAGACGGGAATGAACCGTCGTCCTCCCGAATGCGAGTCCAGTGTGCTAACCACTGCGCCACCTCGCTCGGTAGAGACTGGTCATGAAACATTTTTTCAGGAGCTAAACTTCGGTTGTAACGTTCTCTGCCAGTTTATGTCATCGGATAGGAAAGCAAAGCTCTACAGTAATCAACATGGTTGAGGAAACCCTCGTCCATTTTAAATATTTTCATATCGTCGGCGCAGCTTAACAGCCGTATTTCATCTTTATAGTGGTAGGAAGTAGGACTGTCAATATTTTTAAAAATATCGGGAATCCGATATAACAATATTTAAAAATATCTCATTATCGGCCAAGTAGGGTCGTCCTCGAATGGTGAAGGTGAAATACTAACAGGTCGAAACGGATTTCTTGCTACACTTGACCAGGAGACGAATCTGTACTAAACTGGTTTTTAAACATTCTCTTCCACTTTTCTTGTGTGACTGAGAATATGTGACATACAGGGGTTGGACAAAACACGAAAACACCACGAGAAAACCATTGTTGAACATAAATAAAGATTGTAGGCACGTTCTTAGTTTGGGCTGTTGTATTAGACTAAGAATGGTACCTGTGCAATGTCCTCAATACGTGGCAAATGTCAGACGTGGTGAGAACAGTGTTCTATGTAGTTGTCAGATTATTATGTCGGAGCTAAGTGAAATCGAACGTGGGCAATTTGCTGGTGATCGCATGGTAGTTGCATTTATACGTACAGCGGGAAAATAGAGATCGATAAGTCACAACGCTGACGAAAGCGTGTGTCGAGAGATTGTGACTGACGGTCATAGAAGACGACATCTGCAGAAGACAGTGCAGAACTGGATGTCACACTCGTGAACCCTGTCAGCACCAAAATGACACGAAGAGAGCTCCGTAAGCCGGGATTTGCTGGACGAGATGCAATTCCAGGACCACTCATCAGTGATTCAGTGAGAGGAGTACTGCAGTGCGGAAGCCATAAAACTTGGACTGTGGAGCAATGGACGAAAGTCGTTTTATCGCGTGAATCTTGTTTCATCGCTTTGTTTCCAACTTCTGGCCGTGTTTACGTCCCAAGGGTGAAACGTGTGGGGACTTGGGCAGCAAGGCCTCTGCACCTGATGGGATACCAGTTCGATTTTACACAGAATACGCGAAGGAACTTACACCCCCTTCTTGCAGCGGTGTTCCGTAGGTCTCTAGAAGTGCGTAGCGTTCCATAGGATTGGAAAAGGCCACAGGTCATACTCGTTTTCAAGAAGAGACGTCGAACAGATGTGCAGAACTATAGACCTATATCTCTAGCATCGATCAGTTGTAGAATTTTGGAACACGTTTATGTTTGAGTATAATGACTTTTCTGGAGACTAGAAATCTACTCTGTAGGAATCAGCATGGGTTTCGAAAGAGACGATCGTGTGAAACCCAGCTCGCGCTATTCGTCCACGAGACTCAGAGGGCCATAGACACGGGTTCCCAGGTAGATGCCGTATTTCTTGACTTCCGCAAGGCGTTCGATACAGTTCCCCACAGTCGTTTAATGAACAAAGTAAGAGCATATGGACTATCAGACCAGTTGTGTGATTGGATTTAAGAGTTCCTAGATAACAGAACGCAGCATGTCAGCCTCAATGACGAGAAGTCTTCCGAAGTAAGAGTGATTTCAGGTGTGCCGCAGGGGAGTGTGGTAGGACCGTTGCTGTTCACAATATAAATAAATGACCTTGTGGATAAGATCGGAAGTTCACTGAGGCTTTTTGCGGATGATGCTGTGGTATATCGAGAGGTTGTAACAATGGAAAATTGTACTGAAATGCAGGAGGATCTGCAGCGAATTGACGCATGGTGCAGGGAATGGCAATTGAATCTCAATGTAGACAAGTGTAATGTGCTGCGAATACATAGAAAGAAAGATCCTTTATCATTTAGCTACAATACAGCAGGTCAGCAACTGGAAGCAGTTAATTCAATAAATTATTTGGGAGTACGAATTAGGAGTGATTTAAAATGGAATGATCATATAAAGTTGATCGTCGGTAAAGCAGATGCCAGACTGACATTCATTAGAAGAATCCTAAGGAAATGCAATCCGAAAACAAAGGAAGTAGGCTACAGTACACTTGTTCTCCCACTGCTTGAATGTTGCTCACCGGTGTGGGATCCGTACCAGATAGGGTTGATAGAAGAGATAGAGAAGATCCAACGGAAAGCAACGCGCTTCGTTACAGGACCATTTAGTAATCGCGAAAGCGTTAGGGAGATGATAGGTAAACTCCAGTGCAAGACTCTGCAGGAGAGACGCTCAGTAGTTCGGTACGGGCTTTTGTTGAAGTTTCGAGAACATACCTTTACCGAGGAGTCAAGGAGTATATTGTTCCCTCCTACGTATATCTCGCGAAGAGATCATGATGATAAAATCAGATTAGAGCCCACACAGAGGCATACCGACAATCTTTCTTTCCACGAACAATACGAGACTGGAATAGAAGGGATAGAAGGGAGAACCGATAGAGGTACTCAAAGTAGCCTCCGCCACACACCGTCAGGTGGCTTGCGGAGTATGGATGTAGATGTAGATGTAGAATACCATGGGAGTCCATTAGCCCCACGGGCGTCCTGTAAGGTTGCATTACCGCCAGGGATTATGTGACCACTTTGGCTGATCATTTTCATCCCATGGTACAATTTATTTCCCAGTGGTGATGCTGTGTTCCAAGACGGCAAGACCTCTGTTGAAACGGCTTGCATCGTACACGACTGGTTTTTTGAGCACGACAATGAATAGTATCATGTTCTCTGGACATCATAGTCACCAGATCTCAATGTTATTGAGCCTCTGTGGTCTGAGTTGGAGAGAAAGATGCGTGATTGCTATCCACCCCAAAAATGATATGTGATGTTGCCACTATTTTGCAGGAAAAATGGTATAAGATTCCCTTGGAAACCATACAGTAACTGTATTTGTCCATTACAAGACGATTGGAAGCTGTTTTGTATGCCAACGGTGGTAATATGCTGTGTATTTGTGGTCTCCAAGCCAGCCGAAGTGGCCGTGCGGTTAAAGGCGCTGCAGTCTGGAACCGCAAGACCGCTACGGTCGCAGGTTCGAATCCTGCCTCGGGTATGGATGTTTGTGATGTCCTTAGGTTAGTTAGGTTTAACTAGTTCTAAGCTCTAGGGGACTAATGACCTCAGCAGTTGAGTCCCATAGTGCTCAGAGCCATTTGAACCATTTTTTGGTCTCCAAATCTTTGTCCAACCCCTGTAGTGACCGCTCATCACGCTTTAGCGTCCGACAAATGGATTATTTGATCAGAAACACAAGACGTATTACGTGTGGAAGCAATGACGACGACCGAAAGAGAAATCGGAAAAAGTATCCTGTTACATATTACGAGCGGTTTCTGCAGAACACCTGCCGACAAATCGCACTTGAGACGTTTCCAGATGTCGCTGCAAGTACGCCGGTCACGCCAACGGGAGAAAGCTGTGTTTAGCTGCGACGGAGCGAACACGGCCGAGCTGCGCCGCTGCATGGCCAATTCGGAATTTGCGGTGCGCCGCATGCGCCGAGCATCGCTGTCGACTGCGTCGGCAGACGGAATACTGAGCCGGCAAGTGGAGGAGCGGCGACCTTGCGCGCTGCGGTGCTCGCTGGCCTCTGCCGGCCCGCTGGCCAGTAATAGGGAGCGAGGGGCTCTCCTACCCATCAGGCACCGCGGCTGCTCCGAGGCCACCCTGATCGCTGCCTGACACACGGCCGCACATTCGTCCCTCCAGCCAGCTGTCACCGGAGATTCTACCTGCGCAATCGTCTTCTCGCAGGACTTCCTGGATGGCCTACCGCGCCTACTTTCGCGAGTGGGGCGTGGTAGTAACTTACGATGTGACACACGGTGTCGAAAGTAAAGTATAGATATTTTATTCATGAGTAGTACAGAAAGGAATAAGTATCGGCACCTTCGATACCTTGAAGTATCTAAACACGTTTATCTAAAAACTGCGTTTTTTTAAAATTAATTCTTTCTTCTACGTACACTACTGGCCATTAAAATTGCTACACCACGAAGATGACGTGCTACAGACGCCAAATTTGACCGACAGGAAGAATAGGCTGTGACATGTAAATGATTAGCTTTTCAGAGCATTCACACAAGGTTGGCGCCGGTGGCGACACCTACATCGTACTGACATTAGGAAAGTTTCCAAACGATTTCACATACACAAACAGCAGTTGACTGGCGTTGCTTGGTGAAATGTTGTTGTGATGCCTCGTGTAAGGAGGAGAAATGCGTACCGTTACGTTTCTGACTTTGACAAAGGTCGGATTGTAGCCTATCGCGATTGCGATTTATCGAATCGCGACATTGCTGCCCGCGTTGCTCGAGATGCAATGATTGTTAGCAGAGTGTGGAATCAGTGGGTTCAGGAGGGTAATACGGAACGCCTTGCTGGATCCCAACGGCCTCGTACCACTAGCAGTCGAGATGACAGGCATCTTATCCGCATGGCTGTAACGGATCGTGCAGCCACGTCTCGATCCCTGAGTCAACAGATGGGAACGTTTGCCAGACAACAACCATCACGTTTGCCAGACAACAACCATCTGCACGAACAATTCGACGACGTTTGCAGCAGCATAGGCTATCAACTCGGAGACCATGGCTGCAGTTACCCTTGACGCTGCATCACAGACAGGAGCGCCTGCGATGGTGTACTCATCGACGAACCTGGGTGCACGAATGGCAATACATTATTTTTTCGGATGAATCCAGGTTCTGGTTACAGCACCGTGATGGTCGCATCCGTGTTTGGCAACATCGCGGTGAACGCACATTGGAAGCGTGTATTCGTGGTATTCGTCATCGCCATACTGGCGTATCACTCGGCTTGATGGTATGGTGTGGCATTGGCTACACGTCTCCGTCCCCTCTTGTTCGCACTGACGGCGCTTTGAACAGCGGACTTTACATTTTAGATGTGTTACAACCCGTGGCTCTACCCTTCATTCGATCCCTGCGAAACCCTACATTTCAGCAGGATAATAGAGGACCGCATGTTGCAGGTCTGGCACGGGCCTTTCTGGGAACAGAAAATGTTCGACTGCTGCCCTGGCCAACACGTTCTTCAGATCTCTCACCAATTGAAAACGTCTGGTCAATGGTGGCCGAGCAACGGGCTCGTCACAATACGCCAGTCACTACTCCTGATGAACTGTGGTATCGTGTTAAAGCTGCATGGGCAGCTGTAACTGTAGAACCATCGAAGCTCTGTTTGACTGAATGCCCAGGCGTATCAAGGCCGTTATTACGGCCAGAGGTGGTTATTCTGGGTACTGATTTCTCAGGATCTATGCACCCAAACTGCGTGAAAATGTAATCACATGTCAGTTGTAGTATAATATATTTGTCCAATGAATACCCGTTTATCATCTGCATTTCTTCTTGGTGTAGCAATTTTAATTGCCAGTAGTGTATGTCACATATAAAGGGTGATTCAAAAAAAAGTTTACAAACTGACATGGCACATCGGGGATACAACAAGCATCAGCAATCGCATAGAAACCGGGCGCGCGCAAACGCCAGGAGAGGACGCCATGGTCACGAGAGGGCGTTACTATACAATCACGGGCGGGGCGCACGGAGACCGTCGTCATTCACGCCGTGGAAGTGTTGGGAGATAATAACTAGGTACACGTACCGCGAAACGGCTGGGATGCATTTGATTAATGGCGCGGCCATTGGACGAGAAGCCGTGCAATTGTGCGAAACCGGCTCGTTTCACGTGCACAAGGTGGATGCTGGTCGCCGCAACAAGCGCACGGGATTTGCGCGATGGTTTCTGCAGGAATCTGCTGCAGACCGGATTTTCACAGCGAGTGTCCTCTTCACCGACGAGGCTGCGTCCTCACTCGAAGGTGTGATGAACGTTCACAAGCTGCATGTGTGGGAGAATTTGAATCCATATGCTACACGTACTAATGCCTCACAAAAGAAATTTATCCATAACAAGTGGGTTACCATCGTAGGAGACTGTTTAATTGGGCCTACGTTCCCCTCAGACTGACATGATGGTCGCACGTATCTCGTATTCCTGCGACGGTTCTGCCGAACTTGCTACATAATGTTCTCATGCCTATTCGTCACCGTATTCGATTTCAGCACGATGGAGCCTCCTCGCATTTTAGTAGACAAGTGACGGCACATCTGCAGACAACCTTTCTCGGCAAAAAAAAAAAAAAAGTCAAATCACTCCAAGCACTATGGGACTTATTACCTGAGGTCATCAGTCCCCTATGCTTAGAACTACTTAACACTAACTAACCTAAGGACATCACACACATCCATGCCCGAGGCAGGATTCGAACCAGCGATCGTAGCAGCCGCGTGGTTCCGGACTGAAGCTCCTAGAACCGGTCGACCACAGCGGCCGGCTCCTTTCTCGGCAGTTTCATTGGTCACTGTGGGTTAATCAGATGGCAACCATGATCCCCCGATGTGCCCACTCGAGTTTTTTCCTGTCCGTGTATCTGAAGAGCCTTGTGTATGGAACACCTGTTACCTTGCCGGGCTGCCGCGCGGGATTAGCCAAGCGGTCCAAGGCACTGCAGTCATGGACTGTGCGGCTGGACCCGGCGGAGGTTAGAGTCCTCCCTCGGGCACTGGTGTGTGTGTGTATGTCCTTAGGATAATTTAGGTTAAGTACTTAGGGACTGATGACTTTAGCAGTTAAGTCCCATAAGATTTCATACACATTTGAACATTTTTGAACCTTGCCGGGGGACCTAGTGGGCAGGATTGTTGGGGCAGCAAGACGTCTTAGAGATACACCAGATATCTTTGAGAGAGTGAGAGAGTGCGCCGGTCAAAGGAGCGTCAGGCGTGTCTTGATGCTTCTGGACAAAACTTTGAGCATCTCCTGTAGTGGGCGTCCATTTGTAGCAAGTGACTAAATAATTGCAACGTCATTTAGTAGCCCCAGATGGCCTTTACCAACCGCTCTTCCCCCTCCCCCCGTACCTGTGTCATAACTGGTCCCTTTTGCGTACCCCACGTGACACGTCAGTTTGTAGACATTTTTTTGAATCACCCTGTATTTACACTAACATTTTCTGCTCCTCCTCCTCTTCTTCTTGCTCTTTTTCTCCTATTGTTTTTTTCCTATTTCTTCTACAGGATCAACATATTTATGTGAACGGTGGCAATGTTAGCGAAAATTTGTGGCCTGATGCCCTTCCAGACGGACCCCCCCCCCCTCCCCCCGCCCCTCTTTGCACGTCTAGAGTAAATCTGTGTTCATGTGTGTGCAGAATTTCTAAACGTTTGCGTAATGTGTGTCTGAGGTGGGAAGCGAGTACCAGCCAGGCGGTATTTATCTAGTTGATTGCGGATAACCGCGTAAATGCACATATCACTTGACCGGCTCACCAGCTCTGGTCGTTACTCTGCGAGGCGGATTCGATCAGGGACACGATTGCCTCGCGAAAGCGACGTTTTAATGCGCTCGACAATCTGAGTTGGTCAACTATGCAAATATCAATCCACACTATCATTACCTTGTTAAGGAAATAATTTTAACTTGTTGTCGTGGTTGTTTGCATTCTGAAATGCTTCGTGATGTCTGAAGTATGCTCCGATGACTTCATATTTTTAAAACAGATTTTCCACACCATTTCATTATTACCCGACATATCAAAATACTCTCAAGTTGTTCTTCTTGTAGTCACCATACCATCTGTTGATTCAGTTATTTTTGTACTTAAACTGCTTTAAAGAGCAATACTAAAAAAATGATAGGTCGTTTTGGGAAAACAAGGCGATTCCGAGACAACGAAATAGGAGCGAGACGTTGCCAAGATTGGCGAAGTGGCACAAATGTTATCATATATTTTGCCCATCGCACACAACAGAACCCATTAAATTGTTGGCCTGTTGGGGCACCGAGCGAGGTGGCGTAGTGGTTCGTACACTGTACTCACATTCGGTAGGCCGACGGTTCAAACCCTCGTCCTCCCATCCCGATTTAGATTTTCCGTGATTTCCCTCAATCAGTTCAGGAAAATGAAGGAATGGTTTCTTTCCCAGTCCGGTAGGACCGATGACCTCGCTGTTCAGTACCTTCGCCCCAAATCAACCTTCAAACTTATTGGGCTTTGCGCGTTGAGTTTGTGAAAGTGGTGGAACTCTGGCACGTGGCCAGGGCTTCGGGTAAGTGATAAAAATGTAATATAACGATGTTATATCTGCTATACAGTACTGATATGAGTGAAAGTATCTCTTCAAAAAGGTCGTGTGAAAACGTGCTAATACCGTGACGAGTGGACTTGGTTCACCGAAGAGTCGATACATTTTCCGCGTCCCTGCGTCTGATTTACAGAACAACATCGTTCAGCCGCATTAAGATTATCGAAAGTCCGCATAATTAAGAAAACATTACAATAAATATTCATGTTAAATTTACTTTCACGTAACCAAATAAATTACACACCATTCTCACATAAAATTTGATGAGACATTTGCAGAGAAACACAATGGGTTTTATACGCTGAACTAATCACAAAGGTTCTTTTCAGCCATATTAGTATTTTGTTTGTATGCAACACCACTGTTTGTTCCGCCGAAGTTGTTTTCGCCTGGCCTTTCAGATAAACCATTATTAGTCCAGCTGTTTTTGTTGTTGTATGTTTCTTGTTTCCATAATGGACGCCAACTTCACCATCTGATCCATCACTACCGTCATTGCCGGTGGTAGATAAACTGTTGGCTATAATTCGTCATCAGAAAAAGTCATTTATAAGGCCTCTGCTAATCTTAATCCACATAACTAATTTAGAAGGCAATCTGAGCAGACCTCTTAGCTTTTTCGCAGACGATACTCTCGTTCACCGATACCAGAGACCCCTGTGGCAGCTGGTACCTTAGCAGTGGAAGAAACTAACGCTCTGACAGTCTTGTAGCGGATGCAGAAATCGGTCCCATATTATGAGCGCCACACAGGCAGAAACAGTTTGGAACTCGGGATGGCACCACGACTCGAGTGCCTGGATGGTGGTGACCTGTTAGTGAGTATCGCAGCGTACCAGTGACTAAGTACACAACAGTCTCATTACTACACTCTCAACACCCTCTACTGTTTGCTTTTCATATTCTAGTCATCGGACGCCTCCAGCTAATTTTCCACCAAGTGGCTCCTTCTCCAACAGCAGAGTTATTCCTGGATGCGGTAACACATATCCCATTAACCATCCAACACCTGTTTCTAAGATACCTAAAGATATTCAGCACTATCTGAGTTTTTGCCTTGAGGTCCTTTACGTGTCGTAACCACGACAATTGTCAATAAAAAGAAAAACAGTCCCAGAAACTTCACCGAGTTTTGAAAATGTAGACTGGCGTCCCTCACATGCAAGTCACGTAAATTGAAAATGCGACGAGGACGATTGAATCGACTGGATAGATGAGTAGGCCTACTGGATAACAAGCATTGCACTGTAACGAGTACTAATGGAAATGAAAGAATATCTTCAAGTAAAGAGTTCTACATGGCTATCCAATTTTATAATATTAATTCAGGAAGTTTACTGAAGGAAGGATTTTCTTCTTAGAGGACAACCAGCTACGTATACTCAAACATTTTACATTGAAATTAAACTGCAAGTTTAAGCAGCAGTCAAAGGAAAACGAGACAGCTGGAAAAAATTAAATGTACTTTGTTACTTCAAAAGCAATGGTATATGGATAATACATTTATTCCAGTGGGATACAAGACGGTCAGTGCCTTCGTGGAGAAACACCTGCGGTTGCCTACGGAACTGTGATTAAGCCCAGACGTGTATCTCTTCGTTCGAAGCATATCGACGGCCAGAACTGTCTTACTTCAAGGCTCCAAAATTATGGAAACTGCATGGGTAGAGATCGGGACTATATGGAATATGGTAAGAACATCCCAACGGAACTTTAGCAGCGTAGTCGTAACTGCACCATTCTCTTACAGGATAATGGCCGCCGACTGTTACCGAGGTTGTTTCGACTATGCGCAGCAATTTAGTTAGGAGGCCTTTACACATCGTTAAAAGAGTAGAGGTTTGAGCTCCCATATGGCACCCAGTTATAATCTACCGTAAAATTCCAGATAAGTGCACATTTCACACTGAAGTGAAAATTCATTCTGGAAAAATAGCAATGATTTATAATACAAGAAAATCAACTCTTGGAAAATTATGGTTTAAAAACAGTAGATAACTTCTGAAATGTGCTAGAATGATATTTAAGGAAAGGCAAACCTACGTTTGTAGCATTTATAGACTTAGAGAAAACTGTTGACAGTGTTGACTGGAATACTCTCTTTCAAATTCTGAAGGTGGCAATTTGTACAGAAACCATATGACAGTTAAAAGACTCGAGGGACACGAAAGGGAAGCAATGGTTGGTAAGGGAGTGAGACAGGGTTGTAGCCTCTCCCCGATGTTATTCAATCTGTACTCTGAACAAGCAGTAAAGGAAACCAAAGAAAAATTTGTAGTAGCAATTACAATCAAACGAGAAGAAATAAAAACCTTGACGTTTGCCAATGACATTGTAATTCTGTCAGAGGCAGCAAAGGACTTAGAAGAACAGTTGAACAGAATGGACATAAGATGAACATCAACAAAAGCATAACGAGGATAATGGACTGTAGTCGAATTAAATAAGGTGACGCCGAGGGAATTAGATTAAGAAATGAGACACATAAAGTAGTAGATGAGTTTTGCTATTTGGGCATCAAAATAACTGAGGGTGGTTCGAAGTAGAGAGGATAGACTGGCAATGGCAAGGAAAGCGTTTCTGAAGAAGAAAAATTTGTTAACATCGCGTATAAATTTAAGTGTCAGGAAGTCGTTTCTGAAAGTATTTGTATGGAGTGTAGCCATGTATGGAAGTGAAACATGGACGATGAAAAGTTTAGACAAGAATAGAACAGACGCTTTTGAAATGTGGCGCTACCAAAGAATCCTGAAGATTAGATGGGTATAACACGTAACTTATGAGGAGATACCGATTAGAATTGGGGGTTGAGGTATTTGCGGTATGACTTCACTAAAGTAGGAATCTGTTTGTAGGAAACGTTCTGAGGCAAAAAGCTATCACCAAGTTAATACTGGAGGGAAGCGTGGAGGGTAAAATTCGTAGAGGGAGACAAAGAGATGAATACACTAAGCAGATTCAGAAGAATGTAGACTGAGCAGATACAGAAGGATGTAGATTGCAGTAGCTACTCGGGGTTGAAGAGGCTTGCACAGGATACAATAGAGGGCTGCATCAAACCAGTCTTTGGAGTGAAGACCACAACAACAACAGAATGATATCTGCTGTAGTTGTCAATACCAACGTGTAATAACATTTTTCCTCCCACTTTTTCAGTACTGTTTCTGAAACCGTGTGTTGGCGTAAGAAGCACAGTTATTGTCAACCTATTTGTTCTGAGATTAATCAATTTCTCACACTCAAACTGCATGTAAAATAATAGTTTACTGTTCAAAGAGTGTTAGTGTATGACCAAGTTTAGAAACTATTAGATATTTTGGCCATCGCCCGTGAAAGAAAACATTACTAGAACCATGCTTATTAACAGTTATTCCACAATTTCTCGCTCTACATTGCGATTTTTCAGAATGATCGCAAGCAGAAGCGGTTGGCACAACAAAACGTAAAAACACTTGTAACAAGTAGAGTTCATTCTAACACTATCTTGAAGGAACAGGGAGGAGATTTGAAAACCTTTAATAACGACGGTCTTCATTCTCAGGAGTGGACCCCAAAGAGAAAGGGGCGCGCACATTTTCGTCCGAAATTTAAATATTAATCCTATCTGCAAGTTTAATTTAACGACGGGCCTGTGAAGCTGTAATCCGCTCTGGTGCTCCCTCGCCTTCAAAGTTCTGTTTCTGCTTTAATTAGCGGATATTACGCGCCAGCTCCGCAGCTACTGGACATCAAAGGACAGGAACAGGAGTGTAGAGCAGAGGAGAGGCGAGGACAGCAAGGAGAGGGCCATCAAGCGCCCTCCCAGCTAAAAGCGTCGCAGCCCGGTGGAAGAGCAGGCGGCGCCGCCGCCCATCGGCGAGGGAACAGCTGCTGCCGCGTTGCACCGTTGTGTGAGAAGGGAGTAGTCTGAGGTCACGTAAGCGCCACCGCAAACTCAAGTGGTTACTTGGGTAACATTATTTGCTATACCGTCTACATTATTACATTATTTTGTCTTTTATGTGCTGATGCCACAATATATAGGGTGGTCCATTAATATTACATATTCATTGTTATTACATATTACATATTATATATTCATGTAGTACGTAAAGAAATATGAATGTTTTAGTTGGACCACGTTTTTCGCTTTGTGATAGATGGTGCTGTAATAGTCACAAATGTATAAGTACGTGGTATCACGTAACATTCCGCCAGTGCGGACGGTATTTGCTTCGTGATACATTACTCGTGTTAAAATGGACCGTTTACCAGTTGCGGAAAAGGTCGATATCGTGTTGATGTATGGCTATTGTGATGAAAATGCCCAGCGGTCGTGTGCTATGTATGCTGCTCGGTATCCTGGACGACATCATCCAAGTGTCCGAACCATTTGCCGGATAGTTACGTTATTTAAGGAATCAGGAAGTGCTCAGCCACATCTGAAACGTCAACCACGACCTGCAACAAATGATGATGCCCTAGTTTTAGCTGCTGTTGTGGCTAATACGCACATCAGTAGCAAATAAATTGCGCGAAGATTGGGAATCTCAAAAACTTCGGTATTGAGAATGCTATATCAACATCGATTGCACCCGTACCATATTTCTATGCACCAGGAATTTGCATGGCGACGACTTTGAACGTCGTGTATAGTTCTGCCACTGGGCACAAGAGAAGCTACGGGACGATGACAGATTTTTTGCACGCGTTCTATTTAGCGACGAAGCGTCAGTCACAAACAGAGGTAACGTAAATCGGCATAACATGCTCTATTGGGTAATGGAAAATCCACGACAAGTGGAACATCAGTGACCATGGCGGGTTAATGTATGGTGCGGCAATATGGGAGGAAGGATAACTGGCCCCCATTTTATCGATGGCAATCTAAACGGTGAAATGCATGCTGATTTCCTACGTAATGTTCTACCGATGTTACTACAAGATGTTTCACTGCATGACAGAATGGCGATATACTTCCAACATGATGGATGTCCGGCACATAGCTCTCGTGCGGTTGAAGCTTTATTGAAAAGCATATTTCATGACAGGTGGATTGGTCGTCGAAGCACCATAGCATGGCCCGCACGTTCTCCGGATCTGACGTCCCCGGATTTCTTTCTGTGGGAAAATATGAAGGATATTTGCTATCGTGATTCACCGACAACGTCTGACAACTTGCGACAGCGCATTGTCAATGCATGTGCGAACATTACGGAAGGCGAACTACTCGCTGTTGAGGGGAATGTCGTTACACGTATTGCCAAATGAATTTAGGTTGACGGGCATCATTTTGACCATTTATTGCATTAATGTGGAATTTACAGGTAATCACGCTGTAACAGCATGCGTTCTCAGAAATGATAAGTTCACAAAGGTACACGTATCACATTGGAATAACCGAAATAAAATGTTCAAACGTACCTACATCCCGTATTTTAATTTAAAAAAACCTACCTGTTAATAACTGTTCGTCTAAAATTGTGAGCCATATGTTTGTGAATATTGCAGCGCCATCTATCACAAAGCGATAAAAGTGGTCCAACTAAAACAATCATATTTCTTTAGGTACTACACGAATATGTAATATAAAATGGGGGTTCCTATTTAAAAAAACGCAGTTGATATACGTTTGACCTATGGCAGCGCCATCTAGCGGGCCAACCATAGCGCCATCTGGTTTCCCCCTTCAAGCTAGACAAGTTTCGTTCTTTGTAAGTTTTTCGTTTGACACTTATTTCGTGAGATATTTGGCCCGGTCACGATCAATGGACTACCCTGTACACTGACGGGAGAAAAGTTGCAGCACCGAGATGGAACTGTGTGACACAAACAAAAGATGGTAGGCGTGTTTCTACACCTGGAAGATGGTGTCTCTTCAGATTTATCGCCAGTCACATAAGAATGACGGTAGTAACGCCACTACGAGGTTTGCTTTAAATAGACCCTGCAACGGTCGTGAGCGCCCCAGGGTGTCCTTTTGGATAGGGTGTGATAAGATGATGGTAGTCAAGAATGCCTTTAAGACGACAGAGGCTGTATCACCAACACCTCCACTGAGTGCTGAACGAGATCGAGTAGTCGGGCTACAAGGAGTCGGATGTTCCTTCCGAGGAATGTAGACAGAGCTAGGTGGTGTAATGGTTAGCAAACTGGACTCTCATTCGCGAGGACGATGGTTCAGTCCTGATTTACGTTTACCATGATTTCACTGGATCGCTTCAGGCAGCTTCCGGGATGGCTCCTTTGAGAGGGCCAGGTCTAATTGCTTCCCCATCCTTCTCTAATCAGATGGGATCCACGATCTCACTGTTTAGTCGCCTCCCCCAAATTAAATAACCAACCAATCAACCGTGATATATCAGAACGTCTTGGCAGAACTGTAGCTACTGTACATGATTGTTGGCGGCGGTGGTCACAAGACTGTACGGTCGCAAGAAGACGGAGCTCTAGGCGGCCACGGGGTGCTGCCGAGGCGGAAGACCATTGCATTCGGCATATGACTCCGGCGCGTCGTACTGCATCTGCAGCAGCAGTTTGAGTAGTAGTTGGCAGCACAGTGACACAATAAACTGTTAGAAATCGTTTAATCCAAGGGCAGCTCTGAGCCAGACGCCCTGTAGCGCGGATTTCACTGACCCAAAACTACCACTATTTGTGATTTCAGTTGTGTCAAGCGAGAGCTCAATGGAAGGCAGGGAAGGGTCCCGTTGCGTTTTTTTAAGGAAGTTGGTAATGTCTTTCTGCCAATGATGGTCGAGTTTTGGTTGGACGCCAGTTGAGTACCTGCAACCAACCTGTCTGCGTGCTAGACATACTGGACCCACACCTGGACTATGATCTGGGGTTGGATTTCGTATGACACCAGGAACATTCGTGTGGTCATCCCACGCACCCGGACTGCACAATCTGTACATCAATCTCGTGATTGGATCTGTTGTGCTGCCATGCATGAACAGCATTCCAGGGTGTCTTCTCCAACAGGATACTGATCGCCCACACACCGCTGTTGCAACCCAGAGCGTCGACATGTCCCTTAGCCTGCTCGATCACCAGATCTACCTCCAATCGAGCACGTATGGGACAACATTGAGCGTGCGATCTAACATCAAAAAAATGGTTCAAATGGCTCTGAGCACAGTGGGACTTAACTTCTGAGGTCATCAGTCCCCTAGAACGTAGAACTACTTAATCCTAAGTAACCTGAGGACATAACACACATCCATGCCCGAGACAGGATTCGAACCTGCGACCGTAGCAGCAGCGCGGTTCCGGACTAGAGCGTCTAGAACCGCTCGGTCACATCGGCCGGCTGTTGAGCGCAACCTGGCGGGCTGCATTGTGGAGCGGCATAGCGGGTCACCATCGATTACAACAACCGATCTCGCCTCGTACGTATTGCGGGCACTTATAACAGCAACAGGTACTTAATGGAGGTTGTGGAGCCTGAAGTACTCCCACTGATTCAACATCTCCAGAGGCCACATTTCAAGAGGACAATGCCCGGCCATATATTGCGAGGAATGTGCAGGCCTTCTTCGAAGAGCGACGGGTACCATTGCTTCCCTGGCCTGCACGTTCGCCAGACATGTTGCCCATCGAACATGTCTGGTATATGATTGGTCGGCACCTGGTGCGTCACGGTCCTCCAGTAACTGGTGTCACGGATTTGTAGGTTCGGATACAAACTACGTGGCCTCAGGAGCGTATTCAGAAAGTTACTGATTCAATGCCACGGCCTACAGTAGCTCTAATTGCAGGAGGGCTCAAAGGACATGTATAGATTTGAAAAGGTAATCATTTGTTACTTGTCATGTATCTAACCTGTGGTAATTAAAATAATTGAATTCATACGTTTCCTTCTAAGTGTTGCAATTTCCACAAACGGTAGTGTACTTACTGACATACGAGAGCGAATGTTCATGTCTGTAACAATAATTCAGTTGTCAGTGATGTCTTTGTTTCTTCATCTTAATTATGAATTGTTTCTAGTTTATTTTCCTCATTTATCACATGTACATCATCTTCTCTGTTATCCTCGCACACGCACATGCCACACTCCAACACTCGAAACACACACACACACACACACATACACACACACACACACACACACATATATATATATATATATATATATATATATATATATATATATATGCATTATATTATGTACAAACGCTGCTTTGGGCCACACTCTCCATAGGTCTATGTATCAATTTTTCTGTATTTTTCAATGGGATTATATATTCTCTGTAGACAATAGTCATTTTTGTCTCCTGACAACCTTGCAAGCCGAAATCCAGTTAACTAAATCAGTTAATAAGGGGTAACATGCACAATTTTTTATTTTAATTTATAAATCATGTACAAGCAAAAGAGGCTTGTAAGGATGAGGACAAGAAATCTGACGAACGAGTGTAAAATGATAACTCGACTTTGGTAAACGTCCCAAGTCTGTTAAGGGGGTAAGGGGGTTCGGCACCCACGCAGATCAAAGCTTGTTGGCTCAAGACCATGTATTTGAGGATAAACGAGTTTAACGTGAACGTGGGGAGTCCGAAGTGTCCTCTGATCGAGTGCAGGAGACCATCATACAGGAGACCATTCAGAAAATCCACAATAAGTCAAAATGAATGAGCGCGAGGTACTTGATACTAGAGACTTCTCAAATGTATCAGGACATCCATTTTTCACGAAAAGGCGGATGCGAAACGCCATGCGTTTACTAGGTACTCCGCTTCATAACTTTTGACGAAAAAAGGTAAAATATCACGCCGTTCAGTTGATATCCAGACCCGTAAAACTTCCTGAGTTTAGCCATGTTGTCCTACACGGCGAATGTAAGATGGCTGACTTTCCTGTTGAACTTGCCTAGCTGCAACTACTTACTTCGGCATGTTTTTGTTAATACTGCTGTATTCATGTTGTCATTTTCGAAGCTTTGAGTTTTTCATTGATTTTCAGAGCAACAGGGCAATTTAAAGATTTCACTTCTAGCTATTTTGCTTATTAACTTGCGTAGAGAGTAATATCATCATCAGTTTTCAGAACATGAGGTAGTAATTTTATGCAGCCTGGTTAGTACATCAGAAATTTTTGTTATACGGTACATGGAAACAGGGGATAGCGGTTATGCTGAGTAAAAAGTTGTAATAATGTTTCGTACCTTAATTTTATTTAATATTACCTACTTCCAATGTTCTTTTAAATCGTGTAGGTTAATAGATCTGTTTCACTTTTGACATTTAAGTAGGTAATATTTAGTATTAATGAGATGCAGCGTAGTGTGAAAGCATAGTCATAAAACTAGAGATTTTTTACGACGTAATGACTGGCCAGTAAAGGGAACGAGGTCTGGAATATTTTAGTGAGAAAGCAGGTTTTTGCTAGAAACGACGCCTCTGAAATTAGCGCAGCTAATCTTCGTTTTTGAAAAGGATATACAATAGAAAAGAACAGAAACCTTTCTCCAATTAAATAGCACGACCTGCAGCATCGATTCCCCTACTTCATGATATATGAGGACTTTCCATTACGTGCTACAGCAGTATTTTTTTAGCTGCAGTGAAGAAACAATATTTTACATAATAAGAGCTACTAAAGTTCCAACCATATTTTCTTAAGTTACTGTTCTGAATACACTGTACTTAAGCTGTCCTAAGATGTCTACATTATCGCTGATGTACAGACTCCGTCACCCATCTGGGGATCATAGTTGACTTCCTCCAGCAGTATTTCAATAAACTTCACTCTCGCGGCAATAAACCTATGTTCGTCGATCTGAGGACAAATGCTGAATTTAAGGATATCACTATTGATGAGGAAACCACCGAAGGAATTTCAAAGCCGTAATGCTGTGCAAAAATTGGTAAAAAGAAGATATTTATTGGCGTATGGATGGCCCTTAACGGAGTTAATGCTGCACTGTTCATTGTAAGACTAGGAAATGGTTAAGTAGCAAGCTGCTCAAATATCTCAATCTGGAGAGCATAGTTTGAGAAACAAAAAACCACATGGATGTATGTGTATATGAAAATAGGTATGTATTCGAAATAGACTCTTTTACAAGTACGGAGTCCTCCCTGCCACTGGTGTTCCGGCGTGACCTATGGCACGTTTACAGAGTACGTCCATTCAGGTCTCTGTCTCTGCGTGGGTCTTCACGTCCATTTGAAAGGCTAAATCCATGCTACAACGGGCATGTAAAGGACGTAGAGGGCGTTAACATTGCACTACGAGACGGTTCCCCTAGCGGCGGATTGGGAAGGACAGAATGTAGCAGGGAAAAAGTCGCAAATGAGGATAGCAGTGTCCGAACAAGCGATTTCGGTCCTTTAGGCCATGGGAGTAACCTGAGTTCGTCACTGTTTAGTCTAAATCGCACACACACACACACAGAGACGGAAGCCCTGACGCTAGACACCCATTAGTGGTCGACAAGTATGGCATAGATTGGTAGGGTCCAGCTAGTAGGTGGGGAATACAGTGAACCGTTGATCCGTGTTTCGTTTCCCCTAAACCCAAGTCCTCTTGTAGCGGCCCGGCATGTGGGTAACGTGTATAAATGAACTCAGTTTTTATTCTCTGGGCTCCCATTTAATTCTGCAGAGAATAAGAACTAGGTGTCACTTGGAGCAACCTGTGTCGAACTGGACTCGACAGTGGCTACGTGTAGCCCACTGCCACTACTGCCACCCTTTCGGATCCCACACAGTACACAGATGCGCCCCACGGTTCGCCGTCACCAACGGCCGCCTTTCAAGTTTTTACAAAAAACAATGTAAATAAAATATTTTTGATACTAATTGCTTCAGTGTTTCACAAAATATCTGACTTTAATATGCGAACAGCTCTCCACGCATTAAAACAATTTCTCGTAACATTTTATCACTCTGATGTTGGTATATCGAAATAATGATTTTGAAAGTATTCAGTAGCTTCCCGAGTAGATGAAAATTGCTGAACATCTTTTTCATATTGACGTAAGAGAACAAATAGAAGTTATTACTGTGTAACTCAGGTAAATACGAGCAAAGAGAGAGTCACTCTTCACACCTCAACAAAAGTTCGGAATATCATTGAATTTTGGTTTTGAATTGAGGTTTGTACAATACCTTGCTAACAAAATGAACATAATTCCTTCCGAAAACGAGGACAATCTTCGCTAGTTACAAAAAATCGTTACAAAACAAAGCAGGCTTTCTCCTAAGTGCACGTCTTGAAAATAATAATAGTGAAAATCTATATCTCATGATGATGACTATGGATCTATAGTAGTGAGTATATCCTCCTCGGACACGGATGAGTTCGTACACTCTGTGAGCTATGCTCTGGATGAGACCATCAAGTTTAGCTTTTGGTATGAGGTGCGACTCCTCAAAGACAGCTTCAATGAAGTCCTAAAGATTGTCAGGTGTATTCGGACGCTTTGTAGTGTCCACATTCAGCAGGTCCCAAGCATGCTCAATAGCATACATGTGTGGGGACTGTGCAGGCCAATCCATTCGGTTGATGTTGCATCTCTGAAGACTCCGAGACACTGCTAGAGTACGGTGCGGTCTTGCATTGTCTTCGAGTACATCGACTAGGGTGAAGCTGTCACCAACTTCAAGACTGCAGCGCCTCACAATCGTCTGCATGACCTCTTGGTGGTACCCGGAATCAGCCAAATTGCCGTAGATAGGAACTGAGGATCCACCGTCCCTTCCACCTACAAATAGACTGACTTCCTGAACTTATCGGCGTTCCTGGTGTCGTCTAGCGCTTCTAAAAACTCTAACACGCCCTGTACCAGGTCGCAAAAGAATCCTGATCTCGTCAGCAAACGTGATATTACTTCATTCTTCAATGGTCCAGCGTTGATTTGAAGGAGCCCAGGCCCTTCGACTGCGTCGGTTCCGTTCGTTCAGTGCAAAACTTCTCATTGGTCTTCTGGGATGAAGACTACCCTGAAGCAATCTGTGCACTGTTTGGTTTAAGATACGGATCCCCGTTGCCTGGAAGGTGTCATTTCCAATATTTCTGGCAGCTGATGTTGGACGCCTGCGAGCTGACAGTTGGAGGAAACAATCCTGCATTGGTGTTGTCAAGCGAGGACGACTAATGCGAGGTCTGTTGTTCACACAGACCGTCTCTCTGTACTTGGTCCGCATCTTAGACACACCACTTTGAGTGACATGTAATTGATCGGCAACATCTTGCTGTGTATGATCTGCTGAAAGTAAAACCACTATCCCGACTCTGTCAAAGTGTTGTATGCCTCGACGTGGCATGTTACTGCTGTGCTGAACACAAACTGAACGGAGCTGTTGATGATACTGGAATGCTCGCGGTGTACCGCTGCGGTAGCGGTATGTTTACATGACAGGGAAACGGCCACAAAGCATGTCAGTAGTAAACATCGCCTAGTACACCGGCTGTAACTGGATAATGCGTGAAGTTCCTAGGTCAATGAGACCTCTGGTATCGTAAACTGCAATTTATGATAGTACTTCAAACTTTTGTTGAGCAGCGTATATTTTTTTCTGGTTTCATGGATTATGTGCAAGCATATTGTTTTAATAATCCATGTTATTCAATATTCACAAATTCCTCGGTGACGTGAACTCGACCATGACGAAATTGTGCTACTTTCTGAACGTGATTCATTACCAATATTTGAACGAAGTAATTAGAGCTACTGTTGTTCAGTTAAATCTTTATTAAACTCATGAAAACGAATCCAATGACAACCTCCATGTGAAACTTCCTTTATTTCACAACACTATTCATTTCAACGGTCACTGTAAACGAACTGATCCGCAAATTTCTGAGCTGCGAATGGTTTAACGATAACAAATGCGAAATTTTAAAACAGTTGTAATGTCATTTTCCAGTTGTGCCATCTGACTGTAGTTTGTAAAAGCCTGAAAGGCAATTCTGCTCACGTGCTTGCTTAAGGCTCACCTCTGCGAAGGTTCCGTCGCTTCTTAGAGTGGGGGTTGCTCTGAGTCACTCCATCTAGTGTCGGTCCGTTGCGTCCGACAGTTAGTCGACATGTTGATGTGGCCTGAGATCGCACTGGATACAAGCATAAACCCGTCTTGGTGGTTAAACTAATGGCACAGAAACAGCACAAGTACGGAATGTGTAACGAAAACCGAACATATTTGCGACAGGGACTTATCCGCGATGGTATATTAATGCAAAACAAGCTGTCTGCTGATCTCTGTTTCATTTCAGAATGACCAGTTTCGTGCAATGTTACCGAATACCAGATCTTTTAAACAAAAGAAATGAATTATGATTGGGTTTTAATCCCATGTTTACATCAAAGTTAAGAAATTTTTCTGTTTCATTTTACTACAAAAGTTCCATAACCTGTCATATACCGTAGTTGCAGAGTAACCACTCTTAACGGTCCTACCAAATTACTGCTCTGTACTATATCCAAACTAACATGCTGTCACTTTCTATTAAAATGTTGAAAGAAATGTAATTGGTATAAGACGCGTGTGGTCTGAAAGAGCGCCCTCTAGACGTACTAAAGGCTTGAAAATACAATACGGAATTAATTTCTACGTAAAACATTCCAAAGCATTAGACACAAATGTGTAGAAGGCACTCTTTAAGTAGAAGGCACTCTTTAACACTATAGTCGTTTTACACCAATCACATTCCTCTTAAAATTTTAATATAAAGGAACAGCATACAGGTATGGCTTTAGTATACAATAGTACACAGTTTATTCCGTTAAGACTGGTTACTCTGCAACTACGAGGTACAGTATGTTGTACAACTTCTGTGTTCTAAACATGCAGACAAATTTTTAGTTTTGCACTTCAAACGCAGGATTAGATCCCAACTGATATTCATTCATTTCGTTCAGTGTATCTAAATATGGGTGACATTGCCCGAAACCAGACATTTTGAAACAAAAACAGCGACCGACAGACAGAAAATAAGTTCATTTGAATATCTAATGGCTAAAAGCTGGGCGTCAGTTCATAGGAATGATTTCGTATCCAGTGAAAAAACTAGCACCTCAAGTGCTCCAATCCTATCGAGTCATAGCGCAACAGACAGTCAGCTTCAGAATGACCCGTAGTTCAAAAACACGCGTACCTACAGGAAGAAACATTTATGCTGCCTCCTCAGAATGCACATAAAAGTGAAGAAAGACGTGATGGACTCTTTAAGACAGTCAATTGTCCCACATATTCATATCACACATACTCTTCACAAATGTGTAGGTAGGCCGTTTAGGGTATGGCGGCTCTTGTGTCGCACATGTTAAAAAATCGATAATTTTTCTTGGACCATCCTAAATTTAGCTCCATTCTGTGTAAAATGTGCTGTGTGAAATTTGAGCTGAGTGGGATAAAGGGAAGTGGTGAAGAGGTGCCCCTAGGTTTTCAAAACTGGAAAATCATTAAGAAAGAATCCATCAGATTTGAAAAATATCACTTCTACATGTCAAATTCTTTCATTCCCTCCTGCAGGTGGGCTGTTTACTTAAGTCTCCGATCTCGTGTCACAGGTCTGACTGGCAGCGTAACGTTACGGATTAGTGACTCAAAACTATGTAGTGAGGGTGCAGCGTGTCGAGCGATTCCTCCTGACGACCCAACCCGAAACTCTTCAGATTATTTATTTATTTTTTTAATTTTTTTTATTTACATGTCAAGTTCCGTAGGACCAAATTGAGGAGCAAATCTCCAAGGTCATGGAACGTGTCAGTACATGAACTTACAACATAAAAGTGATAACAGATAAAAATAAATGTTCATGAACCTGAAAGAAAATCAGTCCATACGTTTAAGCAAACGCTATCAGCAATACAATGAGAATCAGCTTAAGCTTTCAAGGAACTCCTCGACAGAATAGAATGAGTGACCCATGAGGAAGCTCTTCAGTTTCGATTTGAAAGCGCGTGGATTACTGCTAAGATTTTTGAATTCGAGTGGCAGCTTATTGAAAATGGATGCGGCAGTATACTGCACACCTTTTTGCACAAGAGTTAAGGAAGTCCGATCCAAATGGAGGTTTGATTGCTGCCGAGTATTAACCGAGTGAAAGCTGCTTATTGTTGGAAATAAACTAATACTGGTAACAAGAAACGACAGTAAGGAATATACATATTGAGAGGCCAATGTCAAAATACCCAGACTCGTGAACAGAGGTCACAAGAGGTTTGTGAACTCGCACCACTTATTGCCCGAACTGCCTGTTTCTGAGCCAAAAATATCCTTCTAGAATGGGAAGAGTTACCTCAAAACATAATACCATACGACATAAGTGAATGAAAGTAAGCAAAGTAGACTAATTTACGTGTCGAAGTATCACTCACTTTCGATACCGTTCGAATAGTGAAAATGGCAGTATGAAGTCTTTGAACAAGATCCTGAACGTGGGCTTTCCACGGCAGCTTACTATCTATCTGAACACCTAGGAATTTGAACTGTTCAGTTTCACTAATCATACGCCTGTTCTGTGAGATTAAAACGTCAGGTTTTGTTGAATTGTGTGTTAGAAACTGTAAAAACTGAGTCTTACTGTGATTTAACGTTAGTTTATTTTCTACAAGCCATGAACTGAGGTCATTTACTGCACTACTTGAAACCGAGTCAATGTTGCACACAACATCCTTTACTACCAAGCTAGTGTCATCAGCAAACAGAAATATTTTAGAGTTACCCATAATACTAGAGTCGTTTTTGACATTCGGGGCAAGGTAGCAGTCCTTGATGGTAGCATATCTATTTTGTGGGAAATAATTCCCATAAATGCGTAATGGCACCTGTCGAACAAACATTAATGATACTTTTATTACAATTCAATGATTTCCATCATGCAAGGTTCATGTTCGACAAAGTTGGACGTACACTCAAGGTGGAAATAGGTAATAGGCCCAGGAACATAGTCGAATATGATCGTTTTTGTGGACCGGGCGTTACGGTGTGGTAAGGCACAATGTGGCATGGGTATACTCTCTCCAAACCTTTGAACGTTGTACACTGACCATTCAGCGTTATTGTGGCATTGAATCTCTTCCCAGTATGTGTCTTTTCAGGGCTGTATACGACCCGGACTTCATATTTGTGGTTACAATGCGCGACCACATCGAACAGTATAGGTGGTGGAGCTCTTGTAACGAAAGGATATTTGGCCAATGGACAGGCCTGTCCGTTCCCACGACGTTAATCCCATGTAACTCGTGTGACATGAATTGGAGAGGTGTATTGCAGCAGGTCCACACGCCGTACCACAAGTAGTTCTTACAATTTTGCGACCAGCATGGAAGTACGTTGCAGAGCATGCACTGCTGTCGATGGTGATAGCATACCCTTTTAAGAACCATTTCCCAACTTTTATAATGCCCAAGGAACTATCGTTAATTGCAGTGACTGCAGTTTAATCATTGTCTTAGAATAAAAGTGTCATTTCTGTTCCTCTCATTGCATTTGTCTTTCAGTTACTTTCTGTATTGTTCTGTATTGTGATTTAGCAATTATTTTATGTGTGGTCCACATTTCATCGAGCTATGTTACTTGCCAGTGACACATAATCTGATATTTACTTTAGTCCTTACGTTTGGCACACCTATTTACTTCTAGGACCATGTTATCCATCGCCCCAGACACAAAATACGAAGTTATATATATAAGCGAATGAAAAAACAGTCATCATGTTAACTGACCCACCATTCATAAACAAAATTGCCGTAGGGAACCAAGAAATCAAAATTGTAGATAAATTTAAATATCTGGGAGAAATCATAACATATCACTTCAATGAAAAGCCAACATGGCATAACAGAATAAAGAAATTGACTAGAGCACAATGTGTCCCCAAGAACACCTACAACAAAAACAGCCTGTCAGTAGCAACAAATTTAAAACACTACAAAATAGTCATTCAACCAGAAATAACATACACAAGTGAAGCCATCTTCAAAACAATTCTAACACTGCGCAAATAGACAAAATACTCCAGAGAGAAAAATCATCAGAACGTGCATCAACAAATCGTACCAGAAAGATGGACACTGGAGAGTAGCTACAAATGAAACAGTCTACAAGGAAATAGAACCGGTAATGAGTACGATCAGGAAGAAACGCATTTCATTTTTCGGACATTTAATCAGAACACCAGAGAACAGGATCATCAGGAGAATAATAGAAAAATTTTGGAATCGTAAGTGCAACATTAAGTGGATTACAGAAATCAAGGAAGATATGCATGAGCTACAGATTATATTGGAAGACCTAAGAAACAAAACTGACAAAATCAGGAAACTCACAGACAAACAAACCAGACTGCAAACAAGAATCGACAAACAGATGATAGTAAGGGTGATTTCCGATGAATAAAGAAGGATGAGATCCGAGAGAATGAAGAAGTACTGGGCATACAGGAAACTGAAAAATTCTTTGTATAAAGTTTGCTAGAGTGGTCAAATGAAGGCCATAAAATGTAGACAATAATAAGGGCGTGTTTGTTATGAATGTACATGACGTGCGGAGTGGTGTGAACGTTTTTTACTGTACACGTTGTTAATGTACTGAACGTTACGATCCATGTGAGCCTACAATAACTTAGTCACAAAAACTGAAAGCAGTTATAATATTTGCTTCAAAAACGTTATGCACTGTTTCACTTCAACGTAACTCAGAAACATTAACGGTTGAGTTGAAAATAAATAAGTTATTGGTTAATCAGAATGCTACACTAGGGTGACAGGTCTTGGCATAGCGATATGCACACATACAGATGGCAGCAGTATCGCGTACACAAGGTATAAAAGGGCAATGCATTGGTGGAGCTGTATCACCCTCATCCCCACCCTCAAGTACCTTGGCGTCACGCCTGATGGTCCCCTCCCCCGGACTCCCCATCTCTGGACTATCCAAGCCAAGGCATGCTCCCAGCTCCGTCTCCTCAAGCTCCTTTCCAGCCGCACATGGGGTCTGGACCCCTCCACCATCCTCCACACCTATAAATCCGTCATCCGCCCTATACTCTGCTACGCCCATCCCTCCTGGATCTCTGCCCCTCCTACCTTTTACAAATCCCTTCAAATCCTAGAACGCCATGCGCTCCGCCTCGCATATTGTATCCGCCTCCCCTCCCCAACGTGGATCCTGTCTGACCCTATTCCATTCCCACTCTTCCTCCTTTCCCTCGAATGGATACGGATACTCTACACCTCATGTAAACTTGATCCCCCTCACCCACTTCTCTCTCCCATCCTCTCCCACCCCTGTCTGCTGCCGCACCTGTATTCCCACGTCCCACCTCCTCTCCATCTCTCCACTCTCCATACCCTCGCCCAAGGTGGCTTCCGCCAACTCCCTCTCCCTGATGGTGCCCTCAACCCCTCCATATAACCCTCCTACCAACTTTGATCCTCCCCTTCCACCCCCTGTGTCAATTCCCAAGGGCACCATCTCTCTCTTATCTCCCTCCCCCCTTCCTCCCTCCCTCTTCTCCCCTGGGCTTCCCCTACCCCCTATCTTCTTTCCTCCCCCTCCCATCTCCTCTGCCACTGGCATCTACAACCTCCCCTCTCCCTCCTCCCGACCTTTTCCCCTTTGGCAGATCCCCGAACTCGTACACGTACAGTGAACACTCGCGCGCCGGAGATCATCGCCATCGGTTTTTTGTGTGTGCCATCGTGTTAGTGCTTGTGTTTCACCGCCCATGCTCCATCGTTCACGTGTATCATTTCAGATATCTGTGTTCGTGTACCAGTGCTGACTGCTTTCTATTTTACTACGCCTTTGAACGGCTCCATGTTCTTTACCTAGTGTGTCTACTGGTTTTTGTCCATCATTTGTTTTGTTTTTCTGTGTCTTCCTATGTTCCGCTAATACTATCTATGGCCGAAGAGCGGCGTAGTATTTCCGCTGCTGGCATATCTTGTATAAGGTGTTAAAATGACAATAAAGAAAAAAATTGGAGCTGTCTTTTGTACTCAAGTGAGTCATATGAAAAGGTTTCCAACATGATTATGGCCGCACTGCGGGAATTAACAGACGTTTAACGCGGAATATTAGTTGGAGACAGACGTATGGGACATTCCATTTCGGAAATAGGGAATCCGATATTCCGAAGTCCACAGTGTCAAGAGTGTGCCGATAATACCGAATTTCAGAATTACCTCTCACCACGGTTAACTCAGTGGCTAGCAGTCTCACTTAACGACCGAGAGCAGTGGAGTTTGCGTAGAGTCGCGAATACTAACAAACAAGCAACAATGAGTGAAATAACCGCAGAAATCAATGCGGGATCTACTACGAATGTATCTGCTACGACAGTGTGTGAAGTTTGGCGTTAATTGGTCATAGCAGCAAACGACCGACGCGGGTGCCTTTGGGATCAGCACGAAATTGCCTGCAGCGCCTCTACTGGGCTCGTGACCATGTCTGTAGGACGCTATACGTCTGGAAAGCCATTGCATGCACCGGGAACACTTCTGCAATTATGGACGGCTATAGATGCAGCATGGCTCAATATTTATGCAGGGGACATCCAACGTGTTGTTGACTCCATGCCACGTAGAAGGGCTTCACTACGCCGTGCAAAATCTGGTCCGACACGATATTAGGAGATGTCCCACGACTTGTCACCTCAGTATATTTGAGGGAGAAAATAAATTTTTCGTTTATGTGAAGCGTATGGGTAGAGGGACACCCTGTTCCCATTTCTTATTGAACCACAATTACACGCAAGTCAAATTAAAATTGGAAAACAAGAGTCAGCTTAATCTATACCGACACCTCCATACCCACACTGCCGCACCCCGAAACAAAATTTTAACGTGCAGAAAATAATCAACGCACCGCAGTTCTGCGAACATTGAAAGAGTTTAGTCATTGCCAGTACGAAGATTCTACCTGGAGGCACACACCCACTTGTTTTCTCGGGAACTAGTAGAACGGCCGGCGGCTTCCCATCTAATTGGAAAGTCAATGGGTGATTCGGCGCAAAGCTGAGCTATCCGGCGCTCGTTTATTTGCGTAGTGGTGCGTGATGGACGCACGGCGCCATTTTATTAAACTTGCATCTTCTGACAATGAATAATGGCGGCATATTTTCCGGAATAAATAGCCTGTCGCGCTGTGCGCGTTCCGAAAGCGCCGCAATTATTTACGAATTTTGATTTCCTCCGAGAACATTGCTTCTGATATTCGCAGTTTTCGCTGTCGTGGCTGGAGCCGTGCCAAACTAAGCGTGAAATGATATGCGCTGCCAGTGAACACCCGAGGGGGAATTTTGCATGTAATATGCAAGAACTGCTTCGCCGAACTCGGCAAGGAACGTCGCTGTAATTGCAAGAGGTAACAATAAAGGATGCGTAATATATATTCTTAGTCTTTGTGACATACACATGCCGTCATTGTTTATTTCACTAAACGATCGGCTCAAGAGCGTCTTCCTCTGGAATTGGCGCAGGGACAAAACTCTACAATAAGCGATCGAACGGGATGTGAAAGGAGACAGCGACATAGGCTTGAAGAGTAGAACGGGACTGCAGTTCGTGTGATCGTGATATTAGTAACACGATGAAACGAAGCCAGAAATAATTTTAAATTAGTATAAATATTATACCCTCATTATACTTGGCTAGGTCTTAGTCAAATAGCTTATAGCAGCCTCCGCTCAGTGTGGCTTATGAAAAGAAGGAGAGAGCAACATAGTGGGAATAATGCTAGATGTGTAGAAATTTTTTGTTTTGATCCATTTATTTGGCACTTTACCAACTATTCGTTAATTAGCCTCCGACTGGATATAAAAACGTAGGAAATTAAACTTGTATTCAAACATTGACGTTACTTTATGGTTTTGACACCGAAATCAAAACATTAGTCGTACCGTGACACCAGTTTCTTTATCCCTTAAACAGAGAATCAGGCCACCTTGCGCTACGGCCAGTTACGAACAACATTCTTGAGCTCATCGTCTGTCGTGAAACGGTGAGTATCCAGTCAAGTCTTAATTTTGGGGAAGGGATGAAAGTCATTTGGTGTAGATGTCCGAACTACGGGAAGGATATCCCCCCTCCCTTCCCGCAGTTCAAGTGACTGCCAACAGTGGACGCTGCAGACGCCGAAAAATCCAAGATGGCGGCTGCAGGAAGATACGCATATGGGAAATTTAAAAATAAAATGCAAGATAGTGATGGCGGAATATTTTTAATACTGAAAAACGAAAATTCAGCATGACGGAAATAGCCCAGTTATGCTTGCTATCCGACTGATGTTATAATCGAAAATGGCACCATGTTCACAAGCACCTGAGTGGTTTCAGTTTTTTGTAAGTTGGTGCACATTCAAAATTATCCAAACGATCTTAATTTTGCACAAAATCCAAAAGTAGTTGAACGACCTGAATTTTGGGTGGTTTCCTGATGTAATGGATTATTTATCAAAAATATGTAAAGGTAATGATAATACTGGTGTAACATGACACTAGTGATGTAACGTAAAAGTTAGGCAGGACTTGTCAATAAACTTAGTTCGATCTCTGCAATTCACTTCGTGTAAGGCACTATGGAGACCCTAAATTAAATATTTCCACATTCCAATGACTGTACTATTTATCAAAAATATATAAGTGTACACCTTTTACGTCAGCTGTTACTTGTTGCTTGAAACATGGCTGTGGACTCGCAAATTAAATTTTGCATGATGGTCTGTTGACATATTGTGGCAGCCATTACCCCAGATACTATTTAAGGTAGAAAGATGGTCAGTTGACATCGTGACATCCATTACGCCAGATACTACTGTGAGACAATAATGGGTAGTTGATATTTGTGGATACCATTATTCCAGATACTACTGGGGCAATAACGGTAAATTTACTAATGGACAACGATGGTCACTTGACAGTGTGACTACCATTATCCTATAAACTACTGTGGGTTAATGATTGTCAGTGGACATAGTGTCCGCCCCTGGCCCTGGTAGCTGAGTGGTCAGAACGACGGGATGTCATACCTAACGGTCCGGGTTCTATTCCCGGCTGGGCTGGAGTTTTCTCCGCTCAGGGGCTGGGTGCTGTGTTGTCCTTGTCATCATCATTTCATCCCCATCGACTCGCAAGTCGCCGAAGTGGCGCCGACGGGAAAGACTTGCAGCAGGCGAACGGTCTACTCGCCGGAAGGCCCTAGCCACACCGAATTTCGATTTCCAGTGGACATAGTGATTACCGTATATATTTGTAGACTTAGAGAAAGCTTTTGACAGCGTTGACTGGAATACTCTCTTTCAAATTCTGAAGGTTGCAGGAGTAAAACATAGGGAGCGAAAGACTAATTACAACATGTACAAAAACCAGACGGTATGGAAATGGAAATGAGCGTTTGGCGTCATTGGCCGGGAGGCCCCTCGCGGGGCAGGTCCGGCCGCCATATCGCAGGTCTTATTACATTCGGCGCCACATTGGGCGACCTGCACGCCGGATGGGGATGAAATGATGACGAACACAACACAACACCCAGTCCCTGAGCGGAGAAAATCTCCGACCCAGCTGGGAATCGAACCCGGGCCCAGAGGACGGCAATCCGTCACGCTGACCACTCAGCTACTGGGGCGGACACCAGACGGTAATTATAAGAATCGAGGGCAGTGATTGATAAGGGAGTGAGATAGGGTTGTAGCCTATCCCCGATGTTTTTCAGTGTGTACGCTGACCAAACAGTAAAGGAAACCGAAGAAAAGTTTGGAACAGAAATTAGAGTTCAGGGAAAAGAAAAAAAGACTTTGAAGTTTATTGAAACAGCAAAGGATCTTGAAGAGCAGTTGAACGGAACGGACAGTTTCTTGAGAGGGGTATATAAGATGAACATCAACAACAGCAAAACAAGGATAATTGAATGTAGTTGAATTCAATCAAGTGATGCTACGGATGAGATTAGGAAACGAGATAACTAAAGTAGTTGAAGAGTTTTGATATTCGGGCAGCAAAGTAGCCGATGATGGTCAAAGTAGAAAGGATATAAAATGTAGACTGGCAACGGCAGAAAAGCATTCCTGAAGAAGAGAAATTTGTTAACATCAAATACAGATTTCAATATTAGGAAGTCTTTTCTGATGGTTTTTATCTGGAGTGTAGCCATGTATGGAAGTGAAACATCGACGATAAACAGTCTAGATGAAAAGAGAATGGAAGCATTCGAAATGTGGTGCTACAGAAGAATGCTGAACAGTAGATGGATAGGTTATGTAACTAATAAAGAAGTACTGCATAAGAGTGGGAAGACAAGAAATTTGCTCCACAACTCGGCCCAAAGAAGGGATCGGTTGAAAGGACACATTCTGAGACATCATGGGGTCGCTAGTTTAATAGTGGAGGGAAGTGTTGTGGGTAAAAATCGCCGAGGGAGAGCAAGAGATGAATGTAGCACGCAGATTCAGGTAGATGTATGTTGCAGTAATTATTCGGAGATGAAGAGGCTTGTACAGGATAGAGTAGCCCATGAGCTGCATCAAAGCAGTGTTTCGACTGTAGGCTACAACAGCAGTCTACGTTTGTGTTGCCTATCAGTGCTTGCCTGCTCAGCATAGTATTTTACGCAATATTTGTTTTGTACAGTCACAGGCATGGTCAGGTACGTTTGTGACACAGCAGCGCTTAGGCCTAAAATGAAATGTCACTTGCCTGCATAGCACGTTTCCTTCTTTCTTTAAAAAAAAGCCTCATGTGTGTTGTACAGTTACAGAGCAATTTAGATGCATAGGAAACATTGACTGAATATATATAAGAGTGGACAGTCATCGCTTTTAATCGAAATTCGAGACATGTAAATGACATTGTGACACATGACGTTGTGTGTGTGTGTGTGTGTGTGTGTGTGTGTGTGTGTGTTTTGGTGAGTGGGTGAGAAGGTGGATGACGGGGATTTGGGTGGTTGGGTGCGTGGGTGTATGCAAGCGAAAATAAATCATACAGATAATTTGTATGTGGAAATATTTAATTTGGGGACGCCACTGTGCATGACCCCGAGTGTAGTAAGGACACAGAACTAAGCTCATTGACAAGTGCTTTTTATCGTGTAAAGCAGATAACTAGTGTCAATTTACACTAGTATTATCAATATCTTCATATATTTTTGATAAATAATCGCACACTTTTGAACAAGCACAAAACTGTGGACATTCGGTTTCGTTTGAACTTCGAGTGAATTTACACAAAATTCAGATGTTTTTACACTTCTGAAGATTACACAAAGTTCTCATCGTTCAAATACTTTCGAAGATGGCGCTCAGTATTCACCCACGTTACTCTCATAAAATACATTGTCAAACTTTCTATGGATCCAACAGATTTCTAACAGTGATATCGCTGTTTCACAGCGTCTACTTGATTTTTTTCAGATTATTGAGAGAATGAGTGTGCACCACTGTTTGAACTGTTCCTGAGTTTCAGAATTCATGTATTGCACCCAAGTCCCCACCACATTTACGATTCTTCTCGACCGTACAGTTTCGGTACCTTGTTTAGCTTCATCAGTCTCATCTGAATCTCTCCCTCGACTACTTTTATCTGGCACGTGCCAGTTTCCAGTCGTAAATTTTCCTCACCACTCCCTCACAACACCATCACTCGTAACCGCGTCCCCACACACATGACACAATCGGCGACGAATCTTGGTGGCAGTGACTGCTGCTTGCAGGAAGTGGATGATAGAACGCACCTCGCGAATGGTGGGAGACACAATGAGGAACGAAACAGAGAGCGAACTGGAGAAACGTGACTTAACCACATAATCGTCATGAAGCTACAACCATTTGTTTACTTTTATAGCCAATCGAGGGTTTATTTACAAATAGCCCTTGTAAATGTTTGCTTACACATCTCAAGTTATTCCCGAATTTGCCCGCGCCTGTCCAGAAATTTGTTGAAGTGGAATTAGTTCAAAATCGATTGGACGTTTCACACGGCGGTTTCTGTCATTACTAAGTGCAAAACCAGATTTATCACTACGACCCAAACTATATGGAAACATACAACGTATTCTGCTCCAGTTTTGAAAGTAGGCATTTCTGCAAGGCCTAAGGAGAGTTAATCAATATATTCAACTTGTCACACAAAAAATGGTTTGATTGAACATCTCTTATTTCATCCTGTGGGATACGATTTACCTGATAAAGACTTTTCAACATTACTGCAGTAAGAAGAAACGCTAGTTCTTATCAGCTAGACGTGGTGCCTACGAGGCGAGGCATTTGCTTGACAAACGGAACCTCATGAGCTGTCGATGTTGGGTGAGAGGATTCACTTAAACAGAACGAAATTGGTGCAGTATGTCGGACAGCGCAACAAGAGGTATACCGAAACATAGGTAGAGTAAAAGACAGAGGCTAATCAGTCACTTTGTGATACGGCAAATTAATTTGGAGACGTCCACGTTTTTACTTAACGAGGGTACATATTTCTCAGGGATCGGGATATATTCGAGGGATTATTGGGCAATGTCGATCACCAGACAGGATTGCTACCTGTTTGCACAGTTTGCAGAATAAATGGTAAAAGGAAACTAAATTACAGAAAGTTTCGAACAGTACAACTGGAAGCAGAACAACCACCGAAACTGTCCAATATCGTCGGTTGACATTGGTCCCATGGTATATGTTTCAGTAACAAAATGGGGAGGTGTACTGACTGCATCGATGTATCTACAACTGGAAATTGTGTATTGCTGCTGCAGAATAAACCTACAGTCTTGGTGTCTGAGGCATAAATGGTGTATGTGACAAATCTTAAAACAAAGTTGATGGTGTTAGGACAGCAACCCGCCACAAGTTTACTTTCAGTTCCTTTATTCAAAGGGTACCGTTACCGGTTTCGAATCGTTGTGATTGATCCTCAGACGGTTTAAACGCTTTCTTTATGAGATGTGGCGTGTTTTTTACAGATTAATTGTCCTAAAATATAAATAATACATAATTATAAACACGCCACACACAGATGGTTGCGTTACAGATTTTCGTTGCATGTGACTTATGTGAAACGTCGGTTTGGAGTGTTTGTTTTCATAACATTCGTCCAACAGATGTGAATACATTCCCATTGCATTCTTATTGTCGCACACGTAAATTGTTCTCACTGAACACTTTAGATTCGTCACAGAAGATTTCTAGCACGCACCACATGTTTTGATATATACAAAGAGCTTACAAACATATGAGTTTCAAAGATGCTATGATATATCGTAACATTTGACAATGATGTCCTATGTTTCGAAAGGATCACATATTCATTTACGCAACTGTAATGCCTTTTACACTAGTACAGAGACAGTAAATTTTTGAGTTGATATTGTTAAATTAATTATAAAGTTTTTTAAAATATTTACATATATAGTCCTGTATAGGTAAAATAGTATATTATTTAATGAGAATTATAGTAACATAAATTTGCTACTTGATCTGCAGATAGGCGTACTAATATACGTATATATCAAAAAAAACTTTATAATTAATTTAACAATATCAATTCAAAAAATCAATGTCTCTGTACTAGTGTAAAAGGCATTACAGTTGCGTAAATGAATATATGATCCTTTCCAAATATAGGACATCATTGTCAAATGTTACGATATATCATAGCATCTTTGATACTCGTATGTCTGTAAGCTCTTTGTATGTATCAAAACATGTGGTGCGTGCTAGAAATCTTCTCAGTGATGAATCTAATGTGTTCAGTGAGAACAATTTACGTGTGCGACAATAAGAGTGCAATGGGAATGTATTCGCATCCGTTGGACGAATGTTATGAAAACAAACACTCCAAACCGACGTTTCACATAAGTCACATGCAACGAAAATCTGTAACGCAACCATCTGTGTGTGGCGTGTTTATAATTGTGTATTATTTATATTTTAGGACAATTAATCTGTAAAAACACGCCACATCTCATAAAGAAAGTGTGCAAACCGTCTGAGGATGAATCACAACGATTCGAAACCGGAAACAGTACCCTTTGAATAAAGGAACTGAAAATAAACTTGTGGCTGGTTGCTGTCCTAACACCATCAACATTTGTCTTCAAACAACAGCCACGGGCTCCATCATGTAATCATACGACAAAATTGCATTAAAGCAAAGTATTCGTAAGATAATTTGGGGTCGTTGAAAGCGAAATATCCTAATATTTGAATAAAACTTTCCGTTATTGAAGTGGTGGTCGGACGGAGTGACAAAGCTGAATTGGTACTTTGATGGCTTGTAGACACGCAGACGAGAAGGTGGGTACATTTGTTCTGTGGTATCCCTACCCCAGAACCACTGGCTACTGTTTCCTTATTTTTCTTCCCCTCCGTGGCTGACTGCCATGTGCAGAACCCACGTTCAATTCCCGGTATTGCCAGGGATGTTTGCTTGGTTCGACGACTGGAAAGGAATGCACTCCCTTCGTGAGGCCAACTGAGGAGTTACTTGACCGAGCAGTGGCGGTAACAAACTCCGAAAACCGACACCGACCATGGCAGTGGTGAGCTGACTTACCGCTACCCCACGCGGCATCCAGAGACGCCATTGCCAGAGGATGACACGGCAGTCGGTTGGTGCAGATTAGCCCGCCTGTGGTCAGAACGATGTTGTTTATTACTCTTTATTTTTATGAAGGACATTATCGGTCTGAATTTTAAATTTTTGATTTTAATAACTGCTTGCAGCCGGTCGTCGTTAATTACGCTCCACGATATTTCGACTAGGCACATACGAATCGTCCTCAGACGGGCCATCGAAGAGGGACGAAAACTTTTACCGCTCCGCTATTTATTAGTGCGCTGTGTGTATTCCGCGCGTGCGTTAACATCGTGGTGACAGACTGATCACAGTGCGCGGTGAGCAGAGAAAGTGGTAATCGTCTAAGATGAGAGTATCATTCTAAGATCATCGCATGTGCACGATTCGTAAACAATTAACGAGTCGTTACCAGAACATCACCTTCCAAGTCTATTTCAGAACAGGAGCTTTTTAGTACTGGTAGAATGTGGCACAGAATTTCATCAATAACGCCACTGACATGCTTTCCATGTTGACCGCACATTATTTCGAGAGTAAAAAGTTTCACTCGTCTCAACATTGACACTGACTGCAACTACCAGACTGCTGAATTGTATGAACTGCACAGCAATTTTTCTTGTGGGGTACATCTCAAGGATTCCAGTATGAAGGTTTTGCAGGATTTAATGTTACTCTGGATCCGAAGGTGAAAGTATAGGACGAATACTGGATTAAATCTGTGAGATTAACGCCAAATTTGATTGGGGACCACATAGCAGAGTAAATAAGAGGAGTCTGCTACTGCGTAAACAAATTATCGGGTGACGGACGAAACTAGAAGGAAATAAGAAGCAGCTTGGCACGGGCAAAGAAAGCATTCATCACTAAAAGAATTTCACTAGCATCGAACATAGTAGATAAAAATAAATAGAGCACTGTACGGAAGTAGATCATAGAATGTGGGAAATACGGAAAAGAATAGAGTGAAAGAGATTGAGATGTGTTAACTTAACATGCTGAAAATGAAGTGGACTCGCTGGAAATGAGAGTCTCCGCAATATCAATGAGGAAATAAATATGTGGGAGCACTGAATGAAAGAAAAATGTTAATGCATGGTACTATAGGTGTCACCGAGGTTGTAAATTGTACGGGAAGGCCAAAACATGTAATCCTACAACAAATTCATTGATGACGTCTGGTGTGCTATTCAGAGGTGAAGAGATTAGCAAAGGAGAGAAAATTATGAAGGGAAGCATCAAATCAATCAGAATATTTAATGCTCAAAAACAAAGAATTGTTTATAACCTTTCTTCCGACTTTTTAACTTCTTTTTTCAATAATACAACGTATTCAGGAAAACATAATATGCAAGTTCTGGCAATGTTCCTTCGCAACAGCAAATGCACTGCAAGAAACATATCACTGTAGAACCATATTGTATGTAGATCATGGTACAATTCATGTATATTTGGAATTCATTTTTCTTCATACCATAAAAGAATACTTCGCCGGCTGAAAACAATCACAGTTTTAAACCATGGCATTGGTAAATGTAGCATGTAGCTGAAGGTACACAAGAGTTTTGAAATTAAAATGACAATAATGCCTGTTTGCCCTTAGAATAATGTGGCAAGCATCTCTAACATATAGATAGTTTCTTCCGTGTTTCTCGTGTGTTTCTGAAATTTGTCCAGGGTTTCTTTCTGTTTAAGAAACAGAATGTAACATTCATCATTTCTTCTCAAAAACCGTAAATTCAGTTTGTTGCGTTTTCATTGACAAAAGCTGCAGTGGAGGACTTGTCTTTAGCCACAGAGGTATTGGGGTATGCATTACGCTTACAACTGACACTGGAGGTCGGACATTGTGGCAAGGCTGTCGGTAGAGATTACCGGCCGGCATTTGGCGATGAGTCCAGCGTGCTACGCAACTGCAACTCTGACCACAAGCTGACAAGGTGTTTACCTAATGCTTTGTGTTGCCGACTGTTTTTTGTGTGTCAACTTCATTCAACTAATTATTAATAAGCGAGAAGGTTATGTATAGTAATTCGAACTCTTCTCTCTCAGAGGCAGCATTAGCAGATGGGCTGCGATTTATAGTAACGATAAGCGAACGTCGTAACCGTCCACGAACAATACGAGACTGGAATAGAAGGGAGAGCCGATAGAGGTACTTAAGGTACCCTCCGCCACACACCGTCAGGTGGCTTGTGGAGTATGGATGTAGATGTAGATGTATATGTAGTCAGTGTAGTGTGATGAGAGTCGTCTTGTACGAAACAGTTTCCAACCGCTGGGTTCAGAGGGTTTTTATTCCATATCAGAGGCCTTGAACTGCAGTCTGCACATAGAATAGTTTATTAAATCACTTATTTTAGAAATAAATGTAAATACCATATGATATTCTTGCCTGGGATGACTTCTAGGCGTTCATGACTTGTTTATTAACATATTTGGCACCCTCCCTTTACGAAACGCGACGTTAGTGCTATATGTGTAACTGGTTATTAGAGATGTTCGTGAGGAGTGCATGTGGAGTACCGTGCTGTGTTTGTGCTGTTGATGATGTTGAAAGAGAACGTAGAAGGAAATCCTGGACTTGTGCATAGCTTGTTCATCTTTAATATCACAAAGAAGGGCCACTGAGGTTAATGTCCCCACCTAACGGACGTATCATCATCAGTAAGTGTCACACCTTTCTCCTTGAGGCGCTGCAGATAGTTTCACGAAATTTAGCACCAAATCCTGTGATCAGGAATTTAACAACGTTTTGTCTCTTCCTCTTTCCCACATATTGCAGACAATGAAATTTTTTATGATTATGAAGATCCCAATTTACTATTTCCAGCCAAGTTCTGCCTCGTAGTTCCGAGTAAACAACCTCTTTCTTTTGGAGCAAATGAATGAGTATCCAACCCGTGTTCTGGCCCATCCTTTCGGTCGAGTGTAAGCAACAAACGTTAAGTTATTCTGGCTGTTTAGTGTGCACTTGTGACCGCCAGCTAACTGTTTACTATTGGCGGTTCCTATTTGCAGGTGGGCATCATTTATCCTACTTCGTCCGTGCATCTAAATTATCTGCACTAGTAGTTACGTAATTTTTTACTATTTCTATCTTTTATAAGACCATCTCTCCCAATCTACGAGTTGCTATTTAAGAGTACGCCATTATGTAGTTGAGGGTGGGCTTCAATTACAACAATTATAGCACTCTGATTGAATTAAAAGACCTCTAAAGTTGTAAATAATACAGGGTGTCCACAATGAGACTCCAACAGTTTAATATCCTATATCTTTCTCATTTCAGATGGTGGACCTGTGAATCCTGAAGGGACAGACAGAGCAACTCAACAAGTCTGTGGTGTGCAAATTTGGTACGCCAAGTGACCGTAGTGGAGCTACAATCAATTGTTTTCACAAAATGGAGGATATGAAGGAGCGTGCACAAGTGGTCTGGTGGTATGCAGAGACAAAATCGGCGACCCAAGTGCAAAGAAACTTTCGTCGAGTTTACAACAAAGCGCCCCCGTCGTTCAAGACTATAAAGAAGTGGTGTGATCAGTTTTTGGCTACTGGGAGCGTTGCGGAAGGGCATGGTGGTGGTAAGCCTGGGATCAGCGAACATCATGTGGAACAAGTGCGGTGGTCATTCGAACAAAGTCCACAGAAGTCAGTGCGACAGGCAGCACGAGAACTTCGTATGAAACGTTCAACAGTGCACAAAGTGATCATCGGCGATTACGTTTGTACCCAGATAAAGTGCAGGTTGTGCAAAAAATCAAGCCTGATGATCGACCAAAGAAAAAAGAATTAGCATGTGTCATGTTAGATCGCATTGCCGCGGACGAGACTTTTTATCACGCGTGATGTTTACTGACGGTGCAACCTTTCACGTGACAGGGGCTGTCAATCGTCACAAGGTGCGCATCTGGGGGTCCGAAAATCCACATGCACCTAGAGAACACATGCGCGACAGTCCGAAAGTTAATGTGTGGTGTGGTTTGATGATAAATCGCATTGTTGGGCCGTTTTTCTTTCAGGAGC
The DNA here is from genome assembly GCF_023864345.2 of Schistocerca serialis cubense. Taxonomy (NCBI): domain Eukaryota; kingdom Metazoa; phylum Arthropoda; class Insecta; order Orthoptera; family Acrididae; genus Schistocerca; species Schistocerca serialis. The sequence goes on from NC_064639.1 coordinate 1,023,706,067, forward strand.
CGACTGTGGATGGAGCCATCTATCTGGACATGTTGGAACGATTTGCCGTGCCACAGATAACAGACCTGCAGCCAAATGTGATGTTTCAACAGGACGGTGCACCACCCCATTGCAGCCCTGATGTCCGAGAATTTTTAAATGACACATTCCCGCAACGATAGATTTTCCGTGGAGGTCCAATTCCTTGGCCGCCACGTTCGTCCGACATAACCCCCCCCCCCCCCGATTTTTTCAAGTGAGGTTATGTGAAAGACCGGGTATACACTACACCAGTAAAGGACCTGCAAGATTTGAAACAGCGCATAAGAATTGTCATCAACTCTGTCACAGAACAGATGCTCCGCAACACATGGCACGAAACCGATTATAGACTTGATTTCCTTCGCGCTACCCGTGGCGCCCATGTTCAAGTGTACTGAACCGTCCACCTGTGTATGAAAACTTGATGAGCTGCTGTATGATTTCCCTGCATTTGTTCGTCAATAAATTGTGTTTCCTCACAGATTTTATGAGTTCAAATGTTGGAGTCTCATTGTGGACACTCTGTATATCATTTTATTTCACGATGACTTTTGACAGCTTAGAGCTCCGTCATCAGGTGCGACCAAGTAATTTATTAATTCGTGGATGCGTGGCGGGCGGGAGAGTCTGTCATAGCAGATCAAACGCACGTCTTTACGACTCATGGCAGCGTCGGTATAGTGAACAGGGCGCTTGCTTCCCAGTCTACAAGGAACTCATTTACAACCTCTCCTGGGCTGTAGAGCTGACGTGTTACCACTATCGTATGTAAGCAAGTAATCTATTGCAGTAGGTATACTTTAGAAACGACAATATTTCCCTCCTGGACTCTTATTAAATGTATTTATTCATCAGAATCGTGATTTGGCTCCATGTCGCCATTCTCAAGAGATGGCTCACTACGTAGAGCGTCAATGAGTATCGTTCCTTTCAAGAGGACACTGTCCTCCTGTCAGTGGTGTTTACATATTTCATGCGAATAATAAAACAGACGTCTTCTTTACTTGTATAAAAACGTGGAATAGTCAGCTATCACTTGGGGATGGCATCGCGATCGTGATGAATAGATGCAGTAATAACAGATCAGGTGGAAAATAACCCAGCGTCCAACACAAAACCATTACGCCTCAAGTACCGGTTAATCATATCTAATCGAATTAGTTGTCAAGCGACAACACTGTCTTGAAAGTTGGCTACACTGCATTTTGCAGCAAAAGTTGAGTGCAGCTGCGTGTGTTTGTGCGCCAGTTGTCTGAAGCGCGTATTATAGAGTTATTACGGAAATAGAGCAGTTTCCAGTAGAACAGCGAACTGGTATTATAGAGTGTTAAATAAAAAGTGGCTCCATCAAAGTATGTAAAGAAATGTTTCAGGAGAAGAATCCTAATAGGAAACTCCCCAGGACCGGCGCTATTCATGATCTGTACAAGAAATGGAGGGCTGTAGGATCCGTTCAGAACATGCCGACCATTAGGTGACCAGCAGTGAGGACCCCTGAAATTATAGGCAGAATTCCCATGGACATTACGGGAAATTCCCGAAATCGGTGAAGAGGTTATCGCGGCAGGCTGGTGTGTCTCGTATCTCGCACATCGTGTCATTGCATACTAGAAAATATGAAATTAAAAGCCTATCGGGTGAGTGTGGTGCAAGAGCTGAAATTTGAAGACCATGAAAAAAGAGATCATTATTGTAACTGGCAGTTAACATTAACAGTTAACGGTTACTTGGAGCCCTTGCTTTCCTTCACGTCAGATGACGGCTGGTTTCATTTGTCAGGCTATGTAAACTCCCAAAATTGCAGATACTGGTCGGAGGACTATACACATATTCTGCACGAAAAACATCTCCACTCAGATAAGGTAGATGTCTTGTGTGCGTTGTCCGACATACGGATTATTGGCCCATACTTTTCAGTTACACCTTATGCAGTCCGTGATATGTTGAGACCTTTGATTGTTTCTATGCACAATTAACAGATGTAGAGAAGTGGCATTCAGTATTACAACGAGATGGAGCAACCTCTCACACATCCAACCAAAGTACGGACAAAATCACCAGTTTTCCCCGAAAACAGACTTGTCAGAAGAGGACTCTGGCCCCCAAGGTCCCTGGACTTAACATTGTGTGGATTTCATTTATGGGGCATACTAAAAAGCAAAGCGCATACTGACAATTTTGGCACAATATACGATCTTGAACGGAAAACTACGAGAGAAATGCCTGGATGCCCATGGCCACCACTTCATCTACATCTACATCTACATTTATACTCCGCAAGCCACCCAAAGGTGTGTGGCGGAGGGCATTTTACGTGCCACTGCCGTTACCTCCCTTTCCTGTTCCAGTCGCGTATGGTCCGCGGGAAAAACGACTGTCTGAAAGCCTCCGTGCGCGCTCTAATCTCTCTAATTTTACATTCGTGATCTCCTCGGGAGGTATAAGTAGGGGGAAGCAATATATTCGATACCTCATCCAGAAACGCACCCTCTCGAAACCTGGCGAGCAATCTACACCGCGATGCAGAGCGCCTCTCTTGCAGAGTCTGCCACTTGAGTTTATTAAACATCTCCGTAACACTATCACGGTTACCAAATAACCCTGTGACGAAAAGCGCCGCTCTTCTTTGGATCTTCTCTATCTCCTCCGTCAAACCGATCTGGTACGGATCCCACACTGATGAGCAATACTCAAGTATAGGTCGAACGAGAGTTTTGTAAGCCACCTCCTTTGTTGATGGACTACATTTTCTAAGCACTCTCCCAATGAATCTCAACCTGGTACCCGCCTTACCAACAATTAATTTTATATGATCATTCCACTTCAAATCGTTCCGCACGCATACTCCCAGATATTTTACAGAAGTAACTGCTACCAGTGTTTGTTCCGCTATCATATAATCATACAATAAAGGATCCTTCTTTCTATGTATTCGCAATACATTACATTTGTCTATGTTAAGGGACAGTTGCCACTCCCTGCACCAAGTGCCTATCCGCTGCAGATCTTCCTGCATTTCGCTACAATTTTCTAATGCTGCAACTTCTCTGTATACTACAGCATCATCCGCGAAAAGCCGCATGGAACTTCCGACACTATCTACAGCATCCCTTCTAATCAGGTAACTACACGTGGTTTTTCGACGTTAATATTATCTATTCCTTCTTTAGTTAGTTCATTGTTACTTGAATCTCAGTCGTGAGGAGCACCGTTTTATGTGGGGCACCCTGTATTTCGGGACTGTTGACTTAAGTAAACAGAAGGACGTAGTTGTGTATAGAAGATATTTTATTTATAATTTGGTTTCGTAGTATTTTACTATCCCCGTTTTTCGCAGTTCTTTAAACATATCAATTGATGATGTCTTGCTAAGAAGTCGAAAGCGGTAATGAAATCATTTGTATGAGCCGAGGCTGAAATACAATACAACGGTTTCCTTACAAGATAATCACTGCTTTCCTTTTGGACAGTCTGCCCAGTGTGTCTACTGTAACATCCCGGGACAAGGCAAGTGGACTCGGTGCCTTAACAGGGGCACTTGCCGCAACACGCTGGCGCAGCATTGCGCCCTGGCACCTGCTGGGCGCCACAGCCCCCCTGCCGGTCAGTTCCTCCCGACACTGTGGCCTGCCAGAGGGTTCACCAGCAGCAATGATGGGCAGTAGGTCGAACTGAGGCCCTCCCAGCCGCCGTGCTACGGTCCTCCGTCAGCGGAAGACACCGCCAGCCAGGCGACGGACCGGGGTTCGGTCCCCGGACTTCTACGCTGCCGTCACTCGCCACGGTTGGCACAGGCTGCCAGCAGAGCTAGTCGGCCGCATCAGCTCCTGACGTAGCACGGCCGAGAATGTTTACCGCGCAAGGTCGCGCCGCGCCTGGGTTGGGCTGGGCGTAGCAGCTGCAGGCGTCTTCACGGCAACGTTTCGCTGCCGAGGTCTGTAGGTCGATGCCCACCTGGAGGTATGCACATTCCCCTTTTAATCTGTCCATACTGCCTGTTAGCGCGGCAGGCAACCTGCCGCACGTTATCAGCAGAACGGGCAGGCTGCTTTACCAGCATCAAAAGCCTGGCTATGCCCAACCCAGTCGGGATGAAATAGTCTTGCTTTCCTGCCCGTCTTTCCCCTGTGGTACGCTGCGTAGCAGTTCTTCCCGTACGCTTTCATTATGGTGTTATGTGTAGGGTTCGAAATTTAATGAAATACCTGAGTATCACAAGACAACAATCAATCATACAGGGTGTTCCACAGTTCATGTTACATATTTCTAGATGTTGTAGACGGGACTTAGTAGATCAAGTTTTATATTATGAACCCATATCAGAAAACGTCATCCAACGACGCTACATGGCGTGAAACCCATAGGCGTAGGCGATTTATACGCAGGGTGATTCTCTGATGATGTTACAAACTTTCAAGAACGATGGGGACAGATCAATGTATCACAAAGAGGTAAGGGTCCCTAATTCGCAAGTGAAAGAGTCGAAAGTTACAAGCGCAAACGTGCTGGGACTCTGACAGTGGAATTCATGTATCGGTACTGTTGTTGCTAAGAATGTAGGGTATTCAGATTTCAGAGGTGGTAGTATGCACCAAAACAAGAAAAAATATTTTGTAATCACCGCCCCAAAATGCATACCTGAGGCACTACGAGAATTTGTTCATCTTAGCTAGTGTGTAACACGTCACCTCTATTGAACAAGTGCTCATAGATCATAAAGTATCCATTTTAGAGCTCATGTTTACCAGATTTTTTTCCTTGGTTTTGTCCATAGTACCACCTCTGAAAGTTGACTATCTTACAGTCTTAGCAGCAACAGCACTGGTAAATGTATTCCACTGTCAGAGGTATCAGAACGGTTTTCACTTATAACTTTCCCCTGGTTTGTTTTTGTACAGGGGCTCTTGCCTCAAATTGATAAGTCTACCCTTCTCCATCACCCTAGAAGGTTTGTAACATCATGACGGAGTCATTCTGTATAAACACACATTTACGGGCGCCAGCGCCTATAACTTCGACGCTCTATAGCGACGTTGGATGACGTTTCCGGACATGGGTTCCTGTGTAAAACTTGATCTCCTAAGTACCATCTAGACCCTTTAGAAGTGTGTAAAATGAATTGTGAAACACTTTGTATATTCATTTTGGGCCACCGTTTGGTCAGAAATGGTCGATTTTATTTCTCCGCCGGCCGAGGTGGCCGAGCGGTTCTAGGCGCTACAGTCTTGAACCGCGCGACCGCTACGGTCGCAGGTTCGAATCCTGCCTCGGGCATGGATGTGTGTGATGTACTTAGGTTAGTTAGGTTTAAGTAGTTCTAAGTTCTAGGGGACTGATGGCCTTAGAAGTTAAGTCCCATAGTGCTCAGAGCCATTTCAACCATTTATTTTTATCCATTTCAGCGTATTTCGGGCTTAATTATTTATTTATTTCGGTATGACCGGTTTTCGCTGCACCTTCACCCTCCTTCGGCTAGCACTGACTGTCCTCAATTCGACCGTCATCAGTTCACCTCTGATACATATTTTTTTTTTTGTCGGGGAAATAAGGTTTTGAAAATCTACTTTCCCTAACCTTACTGTTTCCCAGCAAAATATGATCCATGCTATACCAATCTTAATTACTTTTTCCAGGATTTGTATTGTGGGCTCGCTGAATTCATTCCAACGTCCCCAAATGCATTTTAGCAAACACGAAGTGCATTTTTCAAATTACGTTAATCTAAAAAGTACAGGTCTGAAAGAAGAAGCTTTTCTTTCATACTAAGCTTTATTCGCCCTACGTTGCATCCCACCACAAATTGATTTTTAATGTCCACTGAACAATATTTTTTTCCTATTTCAATCAATGTTTTCCCTAAATTTAAAAAGCCTGTGTACAGCCAAATGGCCTACGTCCTTAGCACACATTTCCATACACTTGTCAACACTAAGTGTTTACGCTCATTCAAAATATTATGGAATGAGGAAACTGCTGCTCAAATTTTCAAATATATCGTAACATGCTCGGGGTTCCCGAATAAATGTTTAGTAACTTTTTACAGAATTTGCGTTGCGGAAGATCTAACGGTTTATTTGAAGACGCCTTATAAACACACGACAAGTTTTGCCCTGCTGAACTTGTACTATGTTTCGTGACTGGTATATATTCCTCAATTCTTCATTTTCCCTCCATCTGCTTTGAATTTGGTTTGTTCATTTTGCTACTGCCACCGTTATGATAACTGAGCCTCAGTGAAACTAACTAGGTGGCCGGGCGGTTCTAGGCGCTACAGTCTGGAACCGCGCGACCGCGACGGTCGCAGGTTCGAATCCTGCCTCGGGCATGGATGTGTGTGATGTCCTTAGGTTAGTTAGGTTTAACTAGTTCTAAGTTCTAGGGGACTGATGACCTAAGAAGTTAAGTCACATAGTGCTCAGAGCCATTTGAACCATTTTGAAACTAACTACGCAAACATATATCTGGGATCGTCGCGTTGAATTCATAGCGGAACCTGTTATCAGCTTCAGCAGACTAAACGACTGCCGTGAAGCTTGTCAGGCTTGCGGAATAGAGGTCTACGATGCTCACGAGAGAGACAGGCCGTGGCGCTTACGTCGCAGCATGTGAGATTGCAGGTGTTACGAGTACCAGCAGCCGTCTACTGCGGGGAGCAGGTAACTATTTCAAATTTAATAATTATGGACTGCATTTTTAAATGCATACAAGTTTTCGATAGCGCATGACAAAGTTAAGACCTTTAGTGGGTGGGTGTTGCACGAAGCCGAGAGTTCACGAAGTGTGGCGGACTATCCGAGTAGTGTGACGTCACTCACTCGTCCGCTGTAGGACCACGGCGCATTAACGCGATATGAAGGAGCGCGTGAAAGCGAAACGTGATTCGAAATAATATTTACTGAGTGGGAAAGGCGGTGGTTGTGTCAATGTTTGGGAGAATTTTCGTTAGCGACTGATAAGAACTTACATCTGAAGGCATATATCTGCAGAACAGGACAGAGCGCATTTTCAGAGGCGTTAGTAATTTCAGTGAAAGCTACAGTAATCGTAAAGGTGCGTAGAAATGTATGCCAGTCTCCTTCGACCATTTACATTAACATTAGGTGAAGCATTTCGCGCTTTATAAGAGCTTGTAAATGTAGGTTTAGACTTGGGACGCGTAGACGTTTCCAGCATTTTGCCTCATCCTATGATGGTAGCACGAAACACTGAAAGGCAAGACGACTTAGTACGAGCTAGTATGGCTTCTAGCATTATGCAGGCCATAGGTGAGAATGCGTGTGGATGTACAGCGGATATATGGACCTAAAGATGTCGGAAAATGTGTCGCCTATCTAGCACTGCACACTATGCTTATGAAGATTAGGCACTGCGAAATATGGTATTGGTGGCAACTCACTTTCCTGAGTAGAAAAAATATGGGAAATTTATTAAGAGCTAAATCGAGGAAACATTACTCAAATTGTTAGGAGTTATTCCCCAATATTTCATTTGCCACTGACGATGACACTAATGTAGGAAGGCCACTGCAGTCCTTTCAGAATTATGCATGCACTACACATGTTTTGAACACAGTCCTGAAACACGTGATGGATGAAGTTTATTTGATAAATGGGCTTGGAGTGATTTATTCCACGACTTAGCAGTAAAGATAGTATTCGTTTTATGAAGAGAACTGGTGGCATGAATTCGGTGCAGACAAGCTTGAAATAACGAACGGAGACTTTAGAATGCTACACCGTGTAGAAAGGCAGTACGACAAAATCATAGAACTGCTTTGGGAGAGAGGAATCTCTAAAAAAACTGACTGTTTACAACAACATTGCAAAAGACCTCGTGACATTTTAGACCCATTCAAAGATGCAATAGGAATGTTGGAAGGCGGGAAGTATCCAAACAATTCAGTTTGTTTCTTTATGGGTACACAAACTGAAAACTCATTGTAATACAGGGCCCGAAGACATAGAAATTACTGTAGACACGCTGCGTGTTCAGCAGATGAAAATTGCGCTTAATTACAAAACGATGGTTTGAGTGTCATAGGTATTTTGGAGTATAGTACAGAGGTCGTATTGTCGTATGTTAACTACATATACTACGAGTGCTGAAACATCGCTGTCTCCGTCTTGCAGATGAGAATGTCGAAATTCCGACGTTGCACAGAATAGTAACAATTCTGTGACCGCCCTTCCGATTATGGAAGTGATGTCTGCTTCTGTTAGAGGTAAGACGTTAAATGCTGTGGGTCAAATGAGTGATGAAATATCAGTTTCTGATAAGGTGAAACAAAATTACAACGTCGCAGTGATAGCTTACTCTGTTTTTGTTATATCTGTAAATATTCTTGTTGTGACTGTTGAGAGAATGTCTACCGCTCTCGGCAGCCAAAAAAATGAAGTCCTTGGTTTTTGAGTGACTAGACTTCAGGCCACCTCACACTCACTCTCCCTAAGAACTTGACTTTTATTTAAACCATATGGATAGTCATGACGACAAATATCTGTTTTAGAGGTGAAAGCGTAAAAGTAGGCTCTTTTCCAAACTATCAAATTCAGCGAGATGAATGTTCTGTGTTCCAGCCTCAAATGTGTATAGTGAAAGAAATTTCAGCGTATTTTGTGAGGGGAGAAGCAAACTTGATACGAAACGGATCGACTCATTGTAAAGGCGCCAACAGGGAATAATTTGGTGACAATTTTGTTCTGTTAGGTTTCTAATTTGTTACGTGTTCATGTTCACATACGTACATTTGAATCAATGAAACGGATGGTGTTACAAAAAACAGAAACATCATTTTTCACTAGGAGACCAACATAAGTTGATAGTTACATAGTCTTCCTGTGAAACTCCAAAATGTTTCCAAATTTCCTTTTTTGCATAAAGGACACCATTTCCTCTTACGGAACATAACGGTGTCGCTTCACCCACTACCATTCGGGAATATACGTCTGCAGAATAATAAAGTGAAATGAGTGTAAGTCCAGTAGCTGGTGGGACTTCGTCAGGAGCGACACCAACCTCCAGACACACAGAGACGCTACTAAAACGGTCACAAGAGCGGAGCAGCGAGCGCGCCAGACCCGGCGGCCTCTGGCTTGTTCTGTCCATGCCGCCTAGTTCGGCCACAGCCTGCCCGCTTCGAGCGTTCGTACTCGGGCAAGCCACGCCAGAGCGCGGTGGGCTAGAGTGAATATGAGCGGGCGAAACGACCTGTTTGCGGACTTCTACAGCGGAAACCCAAATTTGTCTGCTTTAGCCACTGTACTTCAGTACACACGTACTTTTGTGTTTTCGTTAGGGCAGGTTGAGTTGCTTTAATGGTTGCAGTGGAGATAGGGGCAGGCAACTGGGAGGAGAATTTGTACACTTCTCTACCCACATTACATTGCATGCCAAGGGATTCTACTGTCACTGAACAGCTTTTAACTCACCCCAGCTCACTGTCTTCCACCAGAGCACACCCATACCCTCTACATTGTGTAAACCGAAGAGCATCTCTATGTGCACTTGTCAGCTCTACGTTACTTCGTGAGAAGACGGGGATCAGAGATGCTGAAAAACATCTGTCCGTTGTTTACCGACCTTAACACTCCCCATGAACCATGAACCTTGCCGTTGGTGGGGAGGCTTGCGTGCCTCAGCGACACAGATAGCCATACCGTAGGTGCAACCACAATGGAGGGGTATCTGTTGAGAGGCAAGACAAACGTGTGCTTCCTGAAGAGGGGCAGCAGCCTTTTCAGTAGTTGCAGGGGCAACAGTCTGGATGAATGACTGATCTGGCATTGTGACACTAACCAAAACGGCCTTGCTGTGCTGGTACTGCAAACGGCTAAAAGCAGGTGGAAACTAAAGCCCAAATTTTTCCCGAGGGCATGCAGCTTTACTGTATGGTTAAATGATGATGGCCTCCTCTTGGTTAAAATATTCCGGAGGTAAATAGTCCCCCATTCGGATCTCCGGGCGGGGACTACTCAGGAGGATGTCGTTATCAGGAGAAAGAAAACTGGCAACGGATCGGAGCCTGGAATGTCAGGTCCCTTAATCGGGCAGGTAGGTTAGAAAATTTAAAAATGGAAATGGATAGGTTAAAGTTAGATATAGCGGGAATTACTGAAGTTTGGTGGCGGGAGGAACAAGACTTCTGGACACTTGAAAACAGGGTTATAAAGACAAAATCAAATAGGGGTAAAGCAGGAGTAGGTTTAATAATGAATAGGAAAATAGGAATGCGGGTAAGCTACTACGAACAGCTTAGTGCACGCATTATTGTGGCCAAGATAGATACGAAGCCCACGCCTACCACAGTAGTACAAGTTTTATGCCAATTAGCTCCGCAGATGACGAAGAGATTGATGAAATGTAGGGTGAGAAGGAAACTTAGCAGGTGAATATGGATTGGGAGGAAGAAATGAAAGAGGAAGCCACGTGGTAGAATTTTGCATAGCTAACACTTCGTTCAAGAATCATGAAAGAAGGTTGTATACATGGAAGAAGCCTGGAGATACTAGAAGGTATCAGATAGATTATATAATGGTAAGACAGGGATTCAGGAACCAAGTTTTAAATTGTAAGACATTTCCAGGGGCAGATGTGGACTCTGACCACAATCTGTTGGTTATGAACTGTAGATTAAAACTGAAGAAACTGCAAAAAGGTGGGAATTTAACGAGATGGGACCTGGATAAACTGAAAGAACCAGAGGTTGTAGAGAGCTTCAGGGAGAACATTAGGGAACGATTGACAAGAATGGGAGAGAGAAATGCAGTAGAAGAAGAACGGATACCTTTGAGAGACGAAATAGTGAAGTTAGCAGAGGATCCAGCAGGTAAAAAGACGAGCGCTAATATAAATCCTTGGGTAACAGAAGAGATATTGAATTTAATTGATGAAAGGAGAAAATATAAAAATGCAGTAAATAAAGCAGGCAAAAAGGAATACAAACGTCTCAAAAATGAGATCGACAGGAAGTGCAAAATGGCTAAGCAGGGATGGCTAGAGGACAAATGTAAGGATGTAGAGGCGCATATCACTAGGTGTAAGATAGATACCGCCTACAGAAAAATTAAAGAGACCTTTGGAGAAAAGAGAACCACTTGCATGAATATCAAGAGATCAGATGGAAACCCAGTTCTAAGCAAAGAACGGAAAGCAGAAAGGTGGAAGTAGTATATAGAGGGACTATACTAGGGCGATGTTATTGAGAACAAAATTATAGAAATGGAAGAGAATGTATATGAAGAGGAAATAGGAGATATGATACTGCGTGAAGAGTTTGACAGAGCACTGAAAGACCTGAGTCGAAACAAGGCCCCGGGAGTAGACAACATACCATTAGAACTACTGACAGCCAGGCCTAACAAAACTCTACCATCTGGTGAGCAAGATGGATGAGACAGACGGAATACCCTCAGACTTCAAGAAGAATATAATAATTCCAATCCCAAGGAAAGCAAGTGTTGATAGATGTTAAAATTATCGAACTATCAGTTTAATAACTCACGGCTGCAAAATACTAACACGAATTCTTTACAGACGAATGGAAAAACTGGTAGAAGTCGACCTCGGGGAAGATCAGTTTGGATTCCGTAGAAATATTGGAACACATGAGGCAATATTGACCCTACGACTTACCTTAGAAGACAGATTAAGGAAAGGCAAACCTACGTTTCTAGCATTTGTAGACTTAGAGAAAGCTATTGGAAATATTGACGGAGATACTCTCTTTCAGATTCTGAAGGTGGCATCGGTAAAATACAGGGAGCGAAAGGCTATTTACAAATTGTACAGCAAGCAGATGGCAGTTATGAGTCGAGGGACATGAAAGGGAAGCAGTGGTTGGGAAGGGAGTGAGACAGGATTGCAGCCTATCCCAGATGTTATTCAATCTGTATATTGGGCAAGCAGTAAAGGAAACAAAAGAAAAATTCGGAGTAGAAATTAAAATACATGGAGAAGAAAAAAAAACTTTGAGGTTCGCCGATGACATTGTAATTCTGTCACAGACAGCAAAGGACCTGGAACAGCAGTTGAACGGAATGGACAGTGTCTTGAAAGGAGGATATAAGATGAACATCAACAAAAGCAAAACAAGGATAATGGATGTAGTCGAATTAAATCGGGTGATGCTGCGGGAATTAGATTAGGAAATGTGACGCTTAAAGTAGTAAACGAGTTTTGCTATTTGGGGAGCAAAATAACTGATGATGGTCGAAGTAGAGAGGATATAAAATGTAGACTGGTAATGGCAAGGAAAGCGTTTCTGAAGAAGAGAAATTTGTTAACATCGAGTTTTGATTTAAGTCTCAGGAAATTGTTTCTGAAAGAATTTGTATTTAGTGTAGTCATGTATGGAAGTGAAACATGGATGATAAATAGTATAGACAAGAAGAGAATAGAAGCTTTCGAAATGTGGTGCTACAGAAGAATGCTGAAGATTAGATGGGTAGATCACATAACTAATGAGGAGGTATTGAACAGAATTGGAGAGAAGAGAAATTTGTGGCACAACTTGACTAGAAGAAGGGATAAGTTGGTAGGGGATATTCCGAGGCATCAAGGGATCACCACTTTAGCATCTGAGGGCAGCGTGGAGGGTAAAAATCGCAGACAGAGACTAAGAGATGAATACACTAAACAGATTCAGAAGGTTGTAGGTTGCAGTAGGTACTGGGAGATGAAGAACCTTGGATAGGATAGAGTAGCATTGAGAGCTGCATCAAACCAGTCTCTGGACTGAAGATCACAACAACAACAAACTCAAAATGATAAAACTGATGGGTTACTTCGTGTTCAGAACCTGTGTCGCAGTGGTTGGCCACAGTCTGTAACAGCAACAAGCAGCTGCTGATGCACGGAGTGCTTCAGGGAGAGCAACATAGCGCAATGTTTACCAGAAAGAATCGGGAGAGGTGGTGCGTTCCAGAATGTAGGGAACTCTCACTATGGAGGTAATTTTGACTAGAAGTGCGTGTGGCAAAAGTATCAGCTGAGACCGCGATGTCACTGACAAGTGATCAAAATAATACTTGCAACTGTAAAGATCCACGGTATACACTTTTCATTACAGACAACTGTGCATTTTATGGAATGACACTCATTTGGAACAGTTGTTGTAAAGCGACTGATTATAAGTATGACTGAACACACTAATGGAGAAACATCTAGTCCTTTGTTCGGTCCGGGCACGAATAAGTAACAAATGGATTTATTATCAAGAAAGATAATGATAGAATACACCGTATATCACATTTTCCTGCGGAGAACTGCCTTCGATAACCTCAGTCGCGAATCCCTTTGGACATTCTAAAACAAAAGGATTTGTCGTCTTACAACATAGAGGTAGAAAGAAAGTAGGTACTTGTGAATTAGTCTCTTACACCTTGAGTCTGGGTCAGCCACAGTTCAGCCCTAGCACCAATATAAAGAAAATTTGTTCGTTACAGGCAGAAGTGCTCAATGAGATGGGCCGGGCGAAGGCAGCACATATGACATCAGATCACGTGCTTGAAAACATGTACACTCACTGGCCATCATAAACAAAAAGACTAACTGTGAAGGAGAGATGCGGGTCACGCTATACCGGTACAGTTATGGTCAGAGTAATTACGAAATCGTAGGTGAATAGAGATTGGGTCATGGATGAAATTAAATTTTTTGGTTGATATCTCTTGACTAAGATAAACTGCGTTTTACTTAATTGTATACGTAGATAATACCCAAAGCAATTGCAATTGATAAGGGATGACTCCCAATTGGGATTAAAAGTATTGCCTTTCACTTGGTAGAACTGGAAAATAACAGAGCAGTTGCAGAATTAAAAGTTTATTCACCCCTTGCCCTGTTTTCAAAAAATTGCAATGCGTCTTCTTCAGAAGTAAAACAGACCTGCTTTTACAATTTCCAAATTAATTTCCATAGAATTTGGATGCGACTTTCGACATTCTAAAGCATTTTCTTTTTTCCCATACAGATAATACGAAGCGGAGCAAGATCTGTGAACTCTGATGTGAAACAGAGCGACTGCTACAATATTTGTCCTCAGAGCGCAGCTCTGCTGCACAGCGCCACGTCTAGAGACATTTAAACGCTAACGGCGGACTCTGAAATAATCGCACCGAGAAAAAAGGAAGATAAGCTGAGAACTTACAACTCACGTTATTTTGTAGGTCGGAGTGAAATTAAATTTTGTAAGTCTTTTATGAATCTTTTATACTAACTTACTACCTGGACTCTTAAAGTATTTTTAAAAAATTCAGAACTTTCAGGAAAAGAAAAATGAAATAGTTTTAATCTTTAGCCACGAAAACAAATTTTATGCCAGAATTAGTATTTTAATGTGCAATAATTTTTTTTCATTTAATTTTAATCTCTGTTCAAATACTGTAGAGCAAACAAACTGAAATCTACACGGTATTTCTAGCTCAGTGCACTAGTACAAAAACAAATATTTGTTACAGCAGCCACTTACAGTAAGTACATGTGGACTGTTCCGAGAACAAGAATTCACTGCAGTTGTAATTATAAATTTCCTGTATTTCGATAAAGGCATGTACATGACCCGGGATTCAGGACACTAACCCACCTTCAGCGTACTACAAAACGTTTAAAGTCTTTAATTTTTCTGCATGACTAGTACGGTTTTGTTGTACGCAGTTAAGTAGCACCCGATTATTGAATAAGTGTTCTGAAATCCGGGTAGTGTGCACGCCTTATGACACCCATCCCAAAAGTTCAGTGCATGAATAAGTACTGAAAAAGTGGGCTCATAATTCCAACTTCTTTGTAATTTTCATTCGATTTAGTATTCACAGAAACAGTGTTGAACACCTGCGAAGTTTCATTTAGTTCCCTTCTGGGTGCTTCACTTTTCTGTCAGGCGTGTGGAAAATACTCACAAGGAGAAGGGGCAAGGTGACTGGAAATTTTATAAGACACCAGAGAGTATCTTGCATAGTGCTAGAAGGATCTGTATTGAGTCAACACTGTATGGGAAGCCATAGGTTGGAATACATTCAACAAATTATTGAGAGCGTAGGGTTCTAGAATTCTGCTCCTTATGTCCATTGAAAAATCATTTGTTGATAATTAATTGTGTTATTTTCGACTAGTCATATAGCTATGTAAATGCGTAGTTGAACAGTACGATAAACAGAAATGTTAAAAAACAATTCTAAACTGAATGGTGGAATAACCAAAAATTGTATTTCTCATCTTCCCCATGAATGTATTCGTGGCTACAAACTACTTCTTCTGTAGGAGATAATGTAAAGATCCAGGTTTGTCGACCATTATTGAAGACACTTTTCACATATTCATCCTTTTTTTCATCCAGGCAGGATAAAACAATGAAATTTATGCATTAGCTTTCTGCAGCTCGCTAAAGAGAGTCTACTGATCACTGTACTCAATGAACAAGTCCGTAAAACATTCCGAATACATTTTCAGTACAAATAACAGTTTCCAACACAAAAAAGTTTTACTTGGCGAGCCGGCCGGGGTGGCCAAGCTGTTAAAGGCGCTACAGTCCGGAATCGCGCGACCGCTACGGTCGCAGGTTCGAATCCTGCCTCGGGCATGGATGTGTGTGCTGTCCTTAGGTTGGTTAGGTTTAAGTAGTTCTAAGTTCTAGGGGACTGATGACCTTAGAAGTTAAGTCCCATAGTGCTCAGAGCCATTTGAACCATTTTTTTTTTTTTTACTTGGCGCACATTCCGTCCACAGGACAAAGAATGAAAACTTCGCATGTAGACAAAGACTGCACCACTCAAGTCCATGACACACGCTGACTACTTTTGGCACATATGATAGACGATATGTTACAGCATGAAGTTCTACATTATACTAGAACCAGCAACTATTAAAATTAACTTTTGTCTTTTGTAAATAGTTTTTTCCACACATGAGCGAACAGTTACTAAGAAAACACTCCTCTTAGGATTAATAAAATTTACAGAAAAAAATAATTGTGTATTATTGCACATAATTTTGAAACAGAGTCTTGTAAAAATTACGGGTACGGCACATCGACAAAATAACAACAAACATTTTATATTTTCCTTCATGTGAGTGGTCCTCTATGAAAAATTGAGCTCCATTCCGATTAATTATAACAGTGGTTGATTTAATGCATAATAAAATGTTATGATTTCTGAAATCACTAGGAAATTCAATTTTTCGAGATCAGCAGTATCATGAATGTGCCGAGTATACTTTGGTATTCACCACGGACAACGCAGTGGCCGATGGCCTTCGGTTAACGAACGAGAGCAGCGGCGTGTGCGTAGATTGTCAGTGCTAACAGACAAGGAATACTGTGTTAAATAACTGAATAAATCAATGTGGGACATACAATGAACATATCCATTAGGACAGTGCGGCGAAATTTGGCGCTAATGGGCTATGGCAGCATACGATCGACGCAAGTGCCTTGCTAACAACACGGCGTCGCCTCTCCTTAGCTCGTGACTGTAACGGTTGGACCCTAGACGACCGGAAAACTGTGGCTAGTCAAATTCAAATGGCTCTAAGCACTATGGGACTCAACATCTGAGGTCATCAGTCCCCTAGACTTAGAACTACTTAAACCTAACTAACCTAAGACCATCACACACATCCATGCTCGAGGCAGAATTCGAACCTGCGACCGACCGTAGCAGCAGCGCGGTTCCTGACTGAAGTAGCAGCAGTGCGGTTCCTGACTGAAGCGCCTACAACCGCTCGGCCACAGCGGCCAGCGTGGCTGGTTAAATGAATCCCGATGTCAGTTGGTAAGAGCAGATGGTAGGCTTCACATGTGGCTCAGACCCCACAAAACCATGGACCCAAGTTTTCAACAATGCACTGTATGGCATACGCTAACTTCTTCCTTATTCATCGGATGAAGAAACTACGTCGTGGCAGGTATTTAGGAATGCAAAGGTGGTACTCGTGGTGCAAGTTATTACGCGAACACCCGAAATGCAGACTTCTTTGTGAAGAAGTCCGCCAAATCGTCAATCGTTTGGAAAAATATGTCGCTTTGATGGGGGAATATGTAGAGAAGGGCTCACGCTATCGCCAAGTTTCAAGGTTACAGCTTCATCTTTTCTTTCTTTTTTTTCTCGAGGTTATAATGAAACCGTTATGAGGGTCTCTCGTACAGTATATTGTGGACTACGCATGTGTAGAGACACTATCACGGAGTAACTTCTTCTATAAGAAGTTTCAGTAGTCAGTTGGTGACAGCAGCACGTGTCGAGGCACTGACCTTTGCGGAAGCTGCCGGCAGAGTGAGTGTGGCTGGTAATGGTGGCCTGGCTGTGGCTGGAGGCGAGCCGGCTGCGCAGGCTGCCGCTGCAGACGGCGCGCACCCGCGGCTGGTGCGCCATCGCTGGGGGCGGCGGGGGCGGCGGCGGGGGCGGCCAGGGGCAGCCGCGCTCCGCCAGCGAGTCCGGCGAGTCCGGGGGCGACGGGCCCTCAGCCGCCCCCACCAGCATGGCGGCGCCGACGAGGGGGCCCTCACGACGCGGGACCCGTCATCGCGCCTGCAACACGCCGATGCACAGCGGTCAGCTGTCGCCGCATCTGCAATTAGTCACTGTCTCTCTGTCTACATAGCATTCTGCATTACGTAACCAGTTGGAATATACCGGGTGATCAAAAAGTCAGTATAAATTTTAAAACTTAATAAACCACGGAATAATGTAGATAGAGAGGTAAAAATTTACACACATGCTTATAATAACACGGGGTTTTATTAGAACCAAAAAAATACAAAAGTTCAAAAAATGTCCGACAGATGGCGTTTCATCTGATCAGAATAGCAATACTAGCATAACAAAGTAAGACATAGCAAAGATGATGTTCTTTACAGGAAATGCACAATATGTCCACCATCATTCCTCAACGATAGCTGTAGTCGAGGAATAATGTTGCGAACAGCACTGTAAAGCATGTCCGGAGTTATGGTGAGGCATTGGCGTCGGATGTTGTCTTTCAGCATCCCTAAAGATGTCGGTCGATCACGACACACTTGCGACTGCACGTAACCCAAAGCCAATAATCGCACGGACTGATGTCTGGGGACCTGGGAGGCCAACCATGACGAAAGTGGCGGCTGAGCACACGATCATCACCAAACGACGCGCGCAAGAGATCTTCCACTCGTGTAGCAATATGGGGTGGTGCGCCATCCTGTATAAACATCGTACGTTCCACCAGCTGTTTATCAGCCAGGCTGGGGATGATGCAATTCTGTAACATATCGGCATACCTCTCACCCGTCACGGTAGCAGTTATAAAACCAGAATCACGCATTTTCTCGAAGAAAACAGGCCCGATAACGGTAGATGTGGTAAATCCAACCCATACCGTGACTTTCTCGTCGTGCAATGGAGTTTCCACGACAGTTATAGGATTTTCGGTAGCCCAAATTCTGCAGTTGTGGGCGTTGACAGACCCTCGGAGCGTGAAATGTGCTTCGACGGTCCACAACACGTTACTCAACCAATCGTCATCTTCCGCCATCTTTTGAAATGCCCACACCGCAAATGCCCTCCGCTTCACTAAATCGCCAGGTAACGGTTCATGATACCGATGGATTTTGTACGGATAGCATCGGAGGGTACGCCTAAATGCCATCCAAACAGTAGTGTATGGAATGCCGGTGCGACGTGCGACTGCACGAGCGCTGACTTCCCCGTGCATAGACGAACCCGCTACAGTCTCCATTCCTTCCTGAACTGTCTCAGCAGCAATACGCCTTGTGCTCGGTCGGCCACTACGGTGTCTATCGTCTAAACAACCCGTGGCTTCGAACTTCGAAATCATTCTCGCGACAGCTGCACTTTTCAGCGGACCTTTACCCGTTAGAATCCCCTTCCTATGGCGATAGGATCGTAACGCTGAACTAGCAGATTCCCCATTCTGATAATACAACTTCACTAAAAGCGCCTCTTCAGGTAACGTCAACATGCTGCGACTGCTGGTGCATCTGATTCTCTCTCTCATTACAGCTCCTTTTATACACGATTGTCATGCGCAGTCACTGACGTTTTGCTGTCCAGCGCCATCTGTCGGACATTTTGTGAACTTTGTTTTTTTTTCTTGGTTCTAATAAAACCCCATGTCATTCCAAGTATATGTGTCAATTTTTACCTCTCTATCTACATTATTCCGTGGTTTATCAAGTTTTCAAATTTATACTGACTTTTTGATCATCCGGCATTAAGTTGTTGCAAAAGTTCGTAGCGTTTTGGTTTTGCATGTTGGTATTCCCGTTGCTATGGGTTTATTTATCTGTGGTCATTTTTCATATGCAGCTCCCTGTTGTTATTTGAGTTTACATATGATCGTTTTGTCGTTTGCAGTTAATGATTGGAGTACCAGGTAGATAAATCGGTACATTTCCGATATATTCCTCTGTTTGAGTTCAATAGAGGGGTGGTAACAGCGGAGGCAGCCAGAAACATTTGCGTCATGTATGGAGATAATAGCGCTGGACGGAACATGGCAACAAAATGGATTTCTCGTCTTAAGGAGGATCGTTTTGGCAATATTGACCACGCTGAGAAAGACCTTCGGGATTTGATGAAGTTCGTTTAAACACATTAACCCACAATGATCCATGTCAGTGTACTCGAGACCTGCCAGACGTGATGAACTATGATCATCCAACCATCGTACGACATCAGCACGCAATAGGGAAGGTCTGAAAATCGGGCGTATGCTCTAAATTAAAATCACAAAAATCTGCGGGTGGTCACATGTGCAGCTCTGCTTGCTCGTCGTCAGTTGGGTCGTGAACAGTTCCTGCGATTCCACTCCTGGTGGCGAGAAATGATGTCTTTATTTTAACATAAGGTAAAGAAAGTAACGGTTGAACCTAAACTAACCAGCAGCTCCCAGTACAAAGACCTGTGTGGATCCCCTACAGCTAATGTTACGCATCTGGTGGAAGAGTGACGGCGTGATGTTCTACGAATTGCTTCTCCGAGGTCTAATCATCACCGCTGAAATTTATTGTCAACAACTGAGACGCCTGGCAGACACAATTCCAGAACAACGACTAGAAGACTGTGTGTTGTGAAGCTACTCCCCCATAACTTTCGCAGGCATTCTGCTAGACTGACAACAAACACAACAATGGAGCTGAGCTGGGAAGTCATTCTACAAGCACCTTATTCACATGATCTTACGCTCTCAAATTTTCTCTTTTTACTCTCTCTATCGAACAGTTTTCAAGGAACTTTCTTTCCGGATGAAACTGTGCTTCGATCATGGCTCGATGTGTTCATCGCCTCAAAGCCAAATGATTTCTACAGACACGCAATCGAAAAGTTACCCCTGCGTTGGAAGACTGTTGTAAAAAGTGTAGGATAATCACTCCTTATGCAAGGTTCTTGTCAGTACAAGGCATCCCTACTGGTGATGAATGGTTCATTTGGAAACCGCAACATAACATTCCCAGAGGATGAATACTGTCGATCATCGCTCTCCTTCGGACTTGGAGAATTATCAGAACATTGACATTACCGACGTGGTGGGATCATAGCGACGGACTGCACAGACTGTAGGGCAATGACTGTTGAAAGAGTGGTGAGATGCACTCAGGACAATAGTATGGCAAGAGCAGTAGACACAGGTCCTTCCATAAGAACGACACCACGAAATTATTGTTGCACTGTTCTACTGGCTCTGACAGATGACAGCTGAAATACGGGCTGACCTTACAGAAAGTCACAACGAACCGTTGCGTATGGGGTTGAGATCTCTAGTTCCTATGTGTCGTTTACAACCAACACCATACGACAGACAACAGAGTCTTGCACGGCATGGTACTGGAGTCAATTGGACACTGAGTGACATTCTGTCATGTTCAGTTTCTTTCCTCGGCACTAGATTGCCAAACTGGCAAAAGATCATAGGAAACAACAATTGTCGAGACCCCACCTTTCCCACTCCTGCATTCACAGTGTGAGGAGCTGTTCGATATGGAGAACAGGACTGATTTGGTAAATATGGAAGGGAGGCTGAATGACTTCACTCTTACTAGTATGTGGCAAGGGTGATAACCCCTTTTGTCATACCTTTAAAGATCAGGACACCAAATGGCATATTCCACTAGGACAATGCAAACCCCATATAGCAGATGACACAACAAACGCTTAAGGAATGTATGGATCCCAGAATGTCCGGACCGACGCCGCGATTTGTTACAAATGGAGAATGTATGGAATGAGATATGACGTATATTTTCATACCAGCCTGCTGCCAGAAAAATTCAGGAATTGTTACAGCATGTGTTTGAGGCAGGACAATAAATTCCTCAAGATCACATTCGGAGGCTGTTTCATGCCACAACGGATAGAAGTGCTTATTCTTGCCTGTGGGGATTATACCTTCCACTGATGTAAGAGACGGATATCGTTTCTGAATAGAATCGAGGTTTAGTAACTAATTACGTTCTTGTGATTAACAGCTCTAAGAATTCTGGTAAATATCGGATTGGTGTCTCAGGAGGCATCATTTTCCATTTCCATCAGTTTACCCGGGTTGTTTTAATTTTGTCATCCATCTGTTTCTGTGTTGTATATATATATATATATATATATATATATATATATATATATATATATATATATTTATTTATTTATTTATTTGTGTTGGGACTTAAGTCACAACACAATAGGGGAAACACTGATAACTACGTAACACGTGAAATTGTGAACACTATTATTTCAATCCGAAGAATCTTTGAATTGAATATTTCAAATTTTCTCTTAGTAATTGTATTTTCATGAAACTTTAATTGTTCATTTATGAAAACTACGTGTAGGATTTCAAAACTTATGCTCAATAAATATTTATATACTTTGCAACACCACAAATTTTATTAATTTTTGTTAAGGAATATAACTGCTTTTCCGTCCAGTAAAACTGGGTACTCAGATTTATCATAGCACTTGCGATAGGACCCTGTCTAGGTAAACGACTAAGGATTTAATACTGTAGCTCAACACAAAGTTCACAGAACACAAACATAATACTGAAAACGAAACCACATAAGTGGTCTGTGCAGTTATACGCTACTTAGCTGATAATTTTAGATTAAGGTGGTTGCAATGTCGATCTCCTGTGCTATTTATAAAAGGTAGTAAATGCATCCATGCCGTCTTCCTTTGTAACAAGCTCTGAAAATTCACTTCTTAACGTCGGATTTTCGTAGTGCTGAGCCAACCAAAGTATGCCGTGAATAATAAGCAGAATAACTTCCGCATCCGAGGCTACATTATATAATCTTGCAGTTCTTCTCGCCTCTTTCAGTTCACAAGATGCGCACCCTTTGCCCGCTAGCCAGATGCTGACTCACGCCAAGCAGAAGCCCTGCAGTTCGACCGCCAGATCCACTTTTCTATTCCCTCCTAGCCAGTTCCGTTTCAGAGGGACTTCCTTTCAAGTTTTACCTGATTACGAACCTACTGTCCCTATGCATGAACCACTATTACAAGTAAAGTATTAACATATTCATTCTTGTACGGTACATTACTTTTGAAATTGTATCCATCGATTAATTACAATTATATAAATTATCTTAAATAACGAATAAAATATTTACATCGATGTTACGTCAAAGAGCTTGATTACACGAAGTCACATTAAGTAAAAGGAGACAAACAACTTAGATAAGACCATTATAGGTAATATCGATAAGAGCGTTATACGTCGCGACTTCTCTACTCACAACAGCACATCCGCAAACAGCCTGATGGTTTTTCAGACAGCCAGGGGCAGAGCGACTCTGATTGGAATTTTAATGCAGACGCAGGACGACAGGCTGCTATTACGGAGTGATTCATGATGGCGACGGGACGTCAATGAACGTGTCGCGGCGTGAGGTGTAAGATCCCCGCGGATGAGTTATAAACATCGTTCTAATCACAGCGTTTGAGCAACACTCGCATAAGAAAATTCCTCTGTCCCATTGATTCAGCGATACATTGTATCTCGTGAAAAACGACCCCATCCTCTATTCACGCGTATAATAACAATAAGCATGATTATCACTTGCGGCGCCGACGCCACTTTTGGTATTCACTTATGGCTGAGTCATCTTTCCTTTAAAGGATTGGGGATACGCTGCCTTGGAGAAAACATAGGGGCTTCAAGGTACTTAGCGGCAGCCACGTCATGTACATAAGAAAAACATCAAGCATTTCATCATATTTATTTAACATGTTTTGTCATGTCACAGCGGATGTATTTTCAGTTAGGTGGTCACTTTTGGATGTAGGGTCTAGAAGGTTGTTCGGTGTGAGACAAAAACCATGGGACACAAAAGATGTGTTATTATTCCAGAAAACGCAGCTAAGAGCCATGGTAAGCTAGATTGATACCTAGTCTGATGCACATCATTTGATACCTGTTCTGATACAGATCATTTCCTCTGTATTCGGGAGTTTTGTCGGTATATTGGTCTCAAAACGGAAATCACGTAAGCGGAATAAAGAATAAAAGGTTTAAGAAATTCGACTGTGATTTTGTTCAAAAATGGTTCAAATGGCTATGAGCACTATGGGACTTAACATCTGAGGTCATCAGTCCCCTGGAACTTAGAACTACTTAAACCTAACTAACCTAAGGACATCACACACATCCACGTCCGAGGCAGGATTCGAACCTGCGACCGTAGCGGTCACGCGGTTCCAAACTGAAGCGCCTAGAACCGCACGGCCACACCGGCCGGCCTGTGATTTTGGAAACATTCTATTTATACACTCCTTCTAGGGTCCAGAAAACCGGAGAGCGCGAAAGGCTGGTGACAGGCTCCTTAAAACAGGCGATTTCACAATAATGGGAAAAAAATCTGTAACTGATGACCAAATTACGTCCTCGGAAACAGAAATTTATATGGACTGTTGCTTACTCACTCACAAGAACTTTGTATTTACTCACCGTACAGTGAGTAGCTACAGACGCCTGATGGCAATGTGTAAACCTGGGGAGAGACGATAATGAATTGCAATAAAGGAACTGTCAGTTGCAGCACCATGACGGAATTAGTCATTTATATTGAATTTGAGAATGTGTAACGGGGTCGGTACGTAGGTGACGCTAGAGCTATGCTATTGGAGTCTTTACACAGTTCAACGATAAGCAAGGTTCAGCACAGGTTTGCCGACGTTCGACAGATGAGCTGAAGTAGCTCTAAAACTTTTTTGCGATGCCTGTGAGTGCATCAGCGATAGAAAGTTATCCACTTCAGAATAGGTTTATCAACATACGTAGTCACATTATGTTGTTATTGCAATCGATTTCAGTCATATACACGACAACTCAGGAAAGCACACTGCCATTTAAAGAACTCTTAAAGAGACCAAGCAAATCACTGATGTACCACATGTCTTCGACGACTTACTCTTGACAAATTGTGGGTTTGCTATAGCATGATCCTACGACACGCCCAAAAGACACTGGTTCGGAGTAAGAGGATAATTTGTCTGTGAGAGAGGAAATTGTCACTTTGGTCTGTAGCAGAACGAGTTGCCTGAAACGCGTACTGCAACAGTGGTCACAGACGCATATTCGAAGGTATAGTACAAAACCGACAGTCAGTACAACAGAACGTCTGCACTGCTGCATCTTAGCATGTCCTAAACAGCACAGGAGGAGTAGCACTTTACCATAACTGCTATCGTACATCGAAAAACTAAGTAAAAGAACCATTCAGACCTAATTTAAAAAAAAAACAATGCGTAGATAAAACTGACGCATAATTTTTCGAATTGTGTCGCTCAAGTGATAGAAATCACTGAAGACTTAAAACAGCTGTTGACAGGCAGTTTGTAATAGAACTCATGTAATGAATTCAGAAACCGAACACAAAAGTAATAAGATGCCGAAAAAAGGGAAACAATAAATGTCTCAACATTTAAATCAAGGATTTATCAGTAGATGAAGTATTACTCTACACCGGTAGAAATAAAATTACGTGGAATGTATGGAAGATAGGACAGCCAAAATTAGCTGGCCTGTTCTGGGATTCACTAGCGTCGAAGTCGATAAAAGAATTAGTAATTAATTTGTTAAGCTGGATGTCTTGTGGTGAGTAATGTCCAGACATCGATCGTAGATGTGGACACCCCTAATAATAAACAAATCTATCAAAATGTGATGGAATGAAAAATGAGTATTTCAGTGTTTATATTATGGATCTTAAAATTTTATTTCCGAGATATACGCTTTTCTTGGCTGTTTACGAGATCCTTTGAAAACATGTTACGACGTTTCCAGTGAACTCTTTCCCAGTAAAAATCGAGAACTGTGGCAAGTGTGAATGCCATATTGCATGTATCGCACAGGTATCGCCGCATCGCATGATGTGGCAAAGGTGGTGTAACGGCTGTCGGCAATCACTGTCTCCATATTTAGCTCAGTTTACAACTCTTAATGCGAAATTTTTCACTGGAAATTTTAATTCGGTTTATATAATTATCTCATCTTTCTGAAGGTCCTTAATGTTATTGCGAAGCACAAACTTCAGATTCAAATTCCACACGTTCTCCAATACGTCTGTATGTGAACAGAGTTAACCTGTTACCGTTTACTGAAATGATTCTTTCTATATGTTATGAAACGCCCTGTATGTTGATGTATGCTATCTAAGTACTGAACTGATTTAGGTGTCCACTCTATTTCTACCTCTGTTCGGTTCCGTATCTCTTGATTCAGATGAATTACTCATAATCACTGCAACATGCTGTTGTAGCACCATATTATAAAACCTTCTATTCCCTTCTTCTCTGAATTATGGATGCCCCAGGTTTCAGTTCTATGTAAGTCTACAGTCAAGACAAATGATTTCAGGAAAGGCTTTCCGATGTTTAAATTGCTGTTGGATTTTGAAATATTTCTATTTTTCATAAATACTTTTCTCGCCGATGTCAGTCTGAATTTCATTTCGTCTATAGTTCATCCATTGTCAGTTTATTTTGCTGTCCATTTACCAAAATCTGTTTACTACTTTCAGAGCCTCATATCCTAAAATTAGTCCCTCAGCACTGCTTGCATAATTTGGCTACCCTCCATTCCCTTTGTTTAATTTTGTTGAGATTCATTTGACAACCTCTTTTCGAGATACTTCCCATTCCGTTCAACTAATCTTCCAAATCTTTGGTTCTCCCTAAGAGAATTATAATCTCGAAAAGTATCAAGGCATTTGGCACGAACTTTTTTGTTAGTATGAGAATTGCTGTCTATTAAGAGTATATGCGGTGGATGTACAATACAATGATGGTTTATAAAAAAACGAACTGGAATGAAAAGACTGGACGTGTCTATTAAGAGTATATGCGGTGGATGTACAATACAATGATGGTTTATAAAAAAACGAACTGGAATGAAGAGACTGGACGTATTGACTTCTAATTGACGTCATATTTTAATTACATGTAACATGACGCGAGCCTTATTTTTCTCTGCTTTTCGAGGGTGGATGGGAACAAAGCGTACGCTCGATCAGAGACAGACAAGACACTGTCCGACGTTACGAAAAAGCCCGACCCAAGCAGTCAGCAGGGACTCTGGCATTCGCACAGGGCAGATAACGTGAAGTGCTGACTGTGAAAGCTGTATTGACGGTCGAGCCCAGTGGGACCATTGATGTTGTTCATTTACGACTTGTCTTCAGCCTAGCAGCCAAGCGGGGAGGAAGTTCTGTCGGTTGGAGACCGACACTCTACTGCGTTCTGACGAGTGCCTTCAGCAGACATCAATCTAGCGGTTTCCTAAAAAAACATGGCCTAGCCTCAAGTGCAGCTTTTTGCATTCTAAGGAACTGTGATGTGAGGCTAGATGCTGAGTGCGAAAACGCATGATTGACAAAAATGTGAAGATGGATCATTGGAAGAAGATTTATGGAAGAGAGGGGAGGGTCGAAAAGTAATTACGGTTTTAACGCGACACGTTTTCCTTGACGGGATTTTTGCGGAAGAGACAACCGCACCATTGGTTGGATGAGTGTTCTTTTACAACAATTGGAGGTCATGTCTTGTTTTGTGGGAAGGAAAGAGCAGGCTATACGATTCAGCTAGAAGATTAGAGTTCGTTGGGGGATGGAAGCGAGTGCGGATTTAAGAATTTGACGCAGATCTTGGGGTAAAACGGATCGCTGGATTTGCCATCTCCAAATGAGCAGCCAGTCACGGGTCCAGAGTTCGTGTCAGTAGGAGCACAACCCTCCCCTGGTACCTCAGAGTGACACTGATGATGGCAACGCTCTGCATGCCTCACGGTTAACATAACTAGCGGCAACGGCATCTTAGGACAAACTTCGGTCATAATTTAACCAGAACACTGCAGTTATCTGTCTCAATTTTTTTCAGTTAGAAGCTCGTAGGTCATTTTTAGAACGCCAGACGCATCTAAAGGGCGTGTTCTCAAGACTTCCAGGTAACCCTGAGAACCAGCAGGTTCATTTCATGTAATCCATGCAGTGCAGCTTTGTAACATTAACTGAAGTTATTAGTCAGATGTACTTCATGTCTGTATTTTTAACATAATAAATTAATGTATTCGTTTAAAACCACTTCTTGTTAACACATTGAATTAATCTCATTTTAATATTATGGAGTTCCCCACTTCAGGATCTACTGCTAGGGCCATAAATTCCTCACATTAGTTAATCAGAATGTGCACAGTAATTCAACTTTGTCTTAAAAGTGTTTCCAACTCTTACTTAATTTTCTGGATCAGGGTAACCATTTGACACACACCGCAGGGTTTTTTGCAACGATATTGTCAAAACGTTAATTTGTATTTATTTCCCGTCAACATTAATTCATTTTCAAAATTTGAACATATTTTTCTTTACTGGTTGTTCAAATTTCACGAGTAACATGATAAACAGTCTACTACTATATATCAACTAATACCTCCCTTTCATATCATGCTCTTGAGTTCTTAACTGAAGACTAGTTTCCAAACAAGTTTTACATAACCTTTCACTCCTGTATTTGATCCCTTTTATCACTCAACATACGGAAGAGTGTACTCCAGTCAATATTGTAAAAACCTTTTTTTCAAAGCTGCATAGTTACAAATGTTGGTCTGCCTTTGTCTTCTAAGATAAGATAATCTGTATGATCAGTTTTATCTTGAACGCTTCAGTATTTCTCTGGAACCCAAACTGGTCTTCTTAAATGCCAGATTCTTATCACTTTTTCTATTCTCCTGTAAATGCGAATATTTCGTGTTACTATTTTGCAACTATGACTTTCCGAACTGATCGTTTGATAGGATTCGCATCTGTCAGCATCTGTTTTGAAATTAGAATGATTATATTCTTCTTGAATCCTGTCCAATCCTGACTCATATCTCTCATAACATGTAGAATAATTGTGTAATGGCTGGTTCTCCTACGGATGTCACTATTTCTGAAGGATGCCGTCTCCTCAAGATGCTGCGACTTAGTTCTTTCAGTACACTGTCAAATTCTCTTTACAGTATCACAGCGATCGACTTATCTCTATTTACTTCCTCTCCCCACTGTGTTTAAAATTTTGAGTCAAAATAGTTGCTTCACCCAGTTGGACGTACGTTTTTAGGACTTTTGCCTGGGTCTTCAAGCTAATTCTGGAACTAGAAATACCGCCTCAAGATTTCCAACTATATTCCTT
Organism: Schistocerca serialis cubense; assembly: GCF_023864345.2. NCBI lineage: Eukaryota > Metazoa > Arthropoda > Insecta > Orthoptera > Acrididae > Schistocerca > Schistocerca serialis. Next base: position 1,023,734,740 of record NC_064639.1, read on the forward strand.
CTGCCCCATTTCAATCACGTATTTTAGAAATTCTACATTAGCTCGCCATGATGTAATGAGTTGCGAATGAAATACGGAAAATTTTCAAATTTTTTCTGTTTGTAGCCGTTCTATGCACTACTCCTCATTTTCAGCCTTTTCTTCTTTACTTAGTACTGGCTCACCATCTGAGCTCCTGAAAACTCTGCAAACGAATAACTACAGTAATTTACATATTCAAATTTTAGCTGTATCTCTGAATATTAAGAAATTCATACAGTTAAAAAATGAATATATATGAAAAATACCAAGCAGGAGTTATTTCTGTTAGGCCATTTGAGGATTACAGGGAGAGAAAAAGCATCCAACCACAGATTTAAACAGAATCCAAATCATTCCTGACCGGTTGTTACCCTTACCATGACAAGATAAACTCTGAGGAAATATTGGGTTAGTGCATAAGTTCGTAGCTTTTTCCCAAAAGATACACATAACAGAGACTTTAGCCATCAATAATATATACCGAGCGAGGTGGCGCAGTGGTTAGACACTGGACTCGCATTCGGGAGGACGACGGTTCAATCCCGCGTCCGGCCATCCTGATTTAGGTTTTCCGTGATTTCCCTAAATCACTCCAGGCAAATGCCGGGATGGTTCCTCAGAAAGGGCACGGCCGACTTCCCTCCCCATCCTTCCCTAATCCGATGAGACCGATGACCACGCTGTCTGGTCTCCTTCCCCAAAACAACCAACCAACCATATATTGTCATCCACTATTTACAACGGCCTGGCAGCGGTGGGGTAAGTTTCGATTCCACGACTGTAGAAATCACGTGGTTTTGAGGAGAAGTACTCGTCGAGCTATGTTCGGAGCCCATTTTCATCCAAAAAGGAAGTTTCTTGAAGGCTGTTCGACAGAGAGCGAAATAGGCGAGTATCTCAGGGCACATGATAAGGTAAACGAGGTGGGAGCGGCTTGACTTCCCAACCCAGTGTTTTTCGTCAGGCAAGCAAAATGCAAGCTGGCGTTATAGCGGATTAGCATCAGTTCATGCAATCTTCCTGGTCGTTGTTCTGAAATTGCGTCTGCAAGACGTCTCAGTTGTTGACAGAAAATATTAGCAGTAATGGTTACACCTTGGGGAAGCATTTTGCAGTACACCACAACGTCGCTCTTCCTTCAGATGCATAACGTTATCTTTTGTGGATGCTCTCAGGTTTTTGTACTTGGCGTTGCTGATTTGTTTGGGCTCAACCATTCCTTTCTTCTTTTCCTTATATTCGCATAAAGACACCAGTCCTTCTCATCGGTAAGATACATGATAGGAATGGCCGGTGTGTCTCACGGGCCAGTTGATAACGAGCAAACAGAGGTGCACTTATGGCCGCCAACTGCTTTTTGTGATTTTGGCTTAAGAGCATGCGGTAGCCATACACCGAGTTTTTGAACCTTCCACGCCGCACGGAAGTGGTGGAATGATCATAGTTCATCCGATTTTCCAGTTGTGTAGTACAAAGACGTGGGTCATCGTGGATTAATGCGTTTAAACGGCCTCCATCAAATCTCGAAGGTATTCCTGATAGTAGAGGAACACTAATGTCAAAACGATCCTCCTTAAAACGAGAAAACCATTATCTCGCCGTACTGTGTCCTATGGCATTATCCCCGTACACGTCGAGAATGTTCGTGACTATCTCCGTTGTTGTTATCCCTCTACTGAATTCAAACAGGAGAATATGTAGGAAATGTTCCGATTTTTCCATTTGGCCCTCCGTTTTCTAGCGTCCACAGATCCTTTGAATGACAAAATGACAACATGTAAACTCAAACGGCAGCTAACTACAAATAAACAATGACAATCAATAAACAAACTCATAGCAAACGGAATACCAACATGGAAAACAAAAGCACTACGAACTTATGCACCAACTCAAGTCACATTTTTATTTTCTCCGACCATCATAACCTTGAAAGGAATATCAACGCACCTACAGCAGAATCTAGATGAAATGAAGATGTCGATAGTGAAGTCGTTAGAGACAGAGCATAAGCTCTGATTAGGGAAGGATGGGTAAGGAAATCGCGTGTGCCCTTTAAGAGGAACCATCCCGACATTTACACTACTGACCATTAAAATTGGAACACCAAGAAGATGACGTGCTACAGACGCGAAATTTAACCGACAGGAAGAACATGCTGTGATATGCAGATGATTAACTTTTCAGAACATTCACACAAGGTTGGCGCCGGTGGTGACACCTACAACGTGCTGGCATGAGGAAAGTTTCCAACCGATTTCTCATACACAAACAGCAGTTGACCGGCGTTGCCCGGTGAAACGTTGTCGTGATGTCTCGTATAAGGGGGAGAAATGCGTACCATCTCGGTTTCCGACTTTGATAAAGGTCGGAATGTAGCCTATCGCGATTTCTATTCATCGTATCGCGACATTGCTACTCGCGTTGGTCGAGATCCAATGACTGTTAGCAGAATATGGAATCGGTGGGTTCACAAGGGTAATGCGGAACGCCGTGCTGGATCCCAACGGCCTCGTATCACTAGCAGTTGAGATGACAGGCATTTTATCCGCATGGCTGTAACGGATCGTGCAGCCACGTCTCGATCCCTGAGTCAACAGATGGGGACGATTGCAAGACAAGAACCATCTCCACGAACAGTTCGAAGACGTTTGCAGCAGCATAGACTGCGATGGTGTACTCAACAACGAACCTGGGTGCACGAATGGCAAAACGTCATTTTTTCGGATGAAACCAGGTTCTGTTTACAGCATCATGATGGTCGCATCCGTGTTTGGCGACATCGCGGTGAACGCACATTGGAAGCGTGTATTCGTCATCACCATACTGGCGTATCACCCGGCGTGATGGTATGGGGTGCCATTGGTTACACGTCTCGGTCACCTCTTGTTCACATTGACGTCACTTTGAACAGTGGACGTTACATCTCAGATGTGTTACGACCCGTAGCTCTGTCCTTCATTCGATCCCTGCGAAACCCTACATTTCGGCAGGATAATGCACGACTGAATGTTGCAGGTTCTGTAAGGGCCTTTCTGGATACAGAAAATGTTCGACTGCTGCCCTGGCCAGCACATTCTCAGATCTCTCACCAATTGAAAACGTCTGGTCAATGGTGGCCGAGCAACTGGCTCGTCACAATACGCCAGTCACTACTCTTGATGAACTGAGGTATCGTGTTGAAGCTGCATGGGAAGCTGTACCTATAAACGCCATCCAGGCTTTGTTTGACTAAGCGCCCAGGCGTATCAAGGCCGTTATTACGGCCAGAGGTGGTTGTTCTGGGTACTGATTTCTCAGGATCTAAGCAACGAAATTGCGTGAAAATGTAATCACATATCAGTTGTAGTATAATATAGTTGTCCAATGAATACCCGTTTATCATCTGCATTTCTTCTTGGTGTAGCAATTTTAATGGCCAGTAGTGTATATGGAGCGAATTAGGGACGTCACGGAAAACCTAAATCTGGATGGTGGGACGGGTATTTGAAACGTCGTCCTCCCTAATGAGATTCTAGGTTGGTGACTGTATGCATATTTTATTCATTACCGGATCCTATTTTTCTCGCTGAATAATATGCGTACTGTGCGTTCTTCGTAAGAGTCGTCAGGCGCATTTTCTCTGCTGTTTCGGCAGATACATGCCGCTTCATGGGGGCAGCAGTCAGCGCGGGCCACAGCCCTACTCACACGTTGTTGGGGTACTGGTTATTCTTCCTGCTTAGACACCGTTAGTGCATACCGATGAAACGTACGTCGCACTAGAGTAATTTGGGATCGCTCTATCGAATGGACACGAAAAATTCCACACTAAACGTCATTGTAATCATAAAGAGAAACAAACCCACACTTTCCATCAACACTGGGCGTCACATGAAAGACGCGATGAGCGGTATTTGTTTGTGGTGATTGCAACTAAATATCACGAATATAAATATCACGAATACGAAACTGCAAATATCTGCCGAAAACCCAGAGAAAATGCGCCTAACGACTCTTAAGAGGGACGCTCGGTATGTATATATAAGTGCGATGTTGGCTGCAATTCCATTTGGCTGACAAGGATCTGGCAAGGCATTTGTAGTAGAACATATGTGCATCGTCATCTCTGAAGTTCGTGAAATATCTAACAATTTATGTGAACGGTGTTAAGCCCTTGAAGAAAACTCGAGGATGCAATAAAGACAGTTAAAAAAGGTACGGAAGCGCCAGACGATTAGGAGGTACATATAGACTTGTCAGTAGAGATACTGTAGCATTTCACACAGGATTAAGAGATCAGGAGAAATATACGGCTTTGGGGGCGTAGCTTACAACACGAAGTGTTATTTGTTTACATCGCATACGCTTGTAGAACAGTTGTCAACATTCTTAGCAGCATACTCTGGATCTCTGTAAACAACTTATAAATATTTTGCACGTTTTACGGCCCCATTCCAGCTTACGTTGCGCGTCGCACTCATTCTTGGCCGGATGTTTCTTGCTGCTACAAATTTCGATGACAGTCAATTCTAAATGTTATATCATTAATCCGCCAGTGCTGTGAGTCACGTACATGGCGCTGAATAGAAAGACGGCATTTTTTTCTTCTGGTGAACTGGGTCTGCGAGGTATTAAGTACTCTCAAGCACAATCAGCACTGAGGTGTCTCGTATAAGCCTCTGTTATATCGTGCTATATATCCCGCAATTCATTGCACATTTCAGAGCATACGTTGTTCGTAGCGGGGACGTTCTTACTAATACCAGTCACTTATGAAGCAAGGGGGAAGTGAGGGGGAAGTGGCGGTCTGTTTGTCACGATGAGGGAAGCATATTGTCGGACACTCTCTCTGGAATACAAGTTCTCTTAATTTTAACAACAGGGTTTCGCTCCAACACCGTAGCTTTTCTTTCACTCATGTTCACTGAGCTTATCAGTCACAATTTGTATGAGCTATTCTGACACGTTACGATTGCATAACAGTGTTTTTGAAATCGCTCAATGTCTGCTGACAACGCTACTTGAGAAAGGCACGCTGAAGCAGTGCTCCGCAAATGAACGCACTGACATCTATTCAATTTTTTTTTTTTTTGCAAATGCACCACACTTCTACCACAGCATCCTAACAAACGTGTGCTATGGCGCTATAATCCGCAAATATTTGAACAATAAAGGAAGAGGGGCAGTACAGAAGTTAAACTCCTAATTTTACTCTGATAGTTTGAAGTTCTTTCCGTTTCACTGGGAATTATCTTCAAATTTCATACATTTAAAGGCAGCTGTCGATTATTACTGGTACAGCTTGTAGAAATACTGTCTAAGTTGTTCTACATTTCCTTACGATCAACCAACGACAGTGCTTTCCTGAAGTCAGCAGTATAGTTAGCGAACAATCTGTTGATTGTAATGTGCTTTCATGACAGCAGCCATGCAATAACCATTCGTTACATGAATATACAATTTTATTTCCTCAGGAAGTTGATTCAGGCACAGTTTTCACACCTTTACCCATATGTCGTCCTTTATTTTTTTACGTAATATTTCCTACTGCTGTTCCTACATTAAATTCAGTTATTTTCAGTATTTACAGTGGAAAATAGTTCACAGAGGATGTATGGTTAGGCATTGTGTAATAGCAGCAAAGGGATGCTTCCTCAATTGCTTCTGCTTGCCAAGCACTTTGGAAGTCATTGATATTATTTATTATGAATTGATTACTTGAGGGCTGCTTTCTCCTTTTGGTGTGATATATTTTCCCTTGAAGTTTGTGAAAGTGTTTGTATTAGACCCAGTATAAACTCATCTACGATTGTATGTTAATCACAAGCACCACTTCACCCAGCTCATCACGCAGGCGTGTGGAAGAAGAGGAGGAAATTAGTATTTAACTTCTCGTCGACAACGAGGTCGTTAGAGACGGACCACAAACTCGGATTAAAGAGAAGGAAAGCGCCTCTGCCATTTCGAAGGAACCACCCCGGCATTTGCCTTAAGCTATTTAGGAAAATCACGGAAATCCTCAGTCATGATGGCAGGACACCCCTTTGAACCACCGTCCTCCCTAATGCGAGTCCAGCGTACTAACCACTGCGCTACCCCACTCAGTATTCAGACACGTGCCCCTCTTATTGGCAATTTCACATTATCAGTCTATCACGCCCTTCTTGTAAATACATTTCAAACTTCTCATCCTCCCCTCATTTATAGATTATCATTTTGACTGTTTAAAATCCTCCCGAGTTTTTTTCGTGGTTTCCACACAGAATTCACTTTTATGTAGCATGTTTGGGGTATAAGTGTAGATATTTATACTGGTGACTAAGAACAGTGTAGTGAGAACATTAAATCAGTATTTACTTCATTTTCAGCCTAGTAATGCTCCAATGTGTGTGAATTCCTAAGGGACCAAACTACTTAAACTAACTTATGCTAAGCATAACACACACACCCATGCCCGAGGGAGGACTCGAACCTCTGGCGGGAGGGTGCAGATTAATAACTATAGCTATTACATGTAGAATGTTTGTAGGTTGGTTATTACTTCCAAGTATATATGGCAAGAACATGCTGAACAACACTGTGTCATTCTTTACTTCATTTGCAGACTAATAATCGCAACTATTAGATGCAGCAAGTTTTTAGATTGATTATTACCTCCAAGTACATGTGGCAAGAGCATGGCATTAACACTCATTTTACCCTAAGCAACAGGTCAGATTTTGGAGTCTTGACACGTGGACGCAAAACGGTTACTCTATACAGAAAGGGGTAGTCCACTTAGTGGTGCTGTTACGACTGTGCAGAAAACATGAGGTAGTAAACTATGTGATGTGTTTTCGAGAAGATTGTTAGATGCAGAAGAAAACCAGCTAACACATTGAAATGAATGCATATGAAGATACAAATGACCGCAGTATCTACACTTACACCTCTAACATCACGTATATAGGAAGTAAAACATTATTGGTTTCTTGTGACGGCTGATCGAAAGTTAAACTCTTTTACTTTATAAATGAAACACTGGAGGAGTTAGAGAAATATAATTAGAACATAAATTAATCATGTATCAGAGGCAAGCAATCATCAAACATCTTAGCGAGTTGATAAATTCCATTTGTATATAATTCTGATAGTAGAGGTTGTTGCAACCAAACGAGAACAGAAATTGTGATAAACTCTTTGTTTATTGAAGATATCGTGCGAAATACTCCAAGAAATTTGCGGAAAATCATCCAAAGGTTGAGAGACACTGAAAAGCCGATACCGGAGAAATCTTTCGTCAATTTTTCCGCTTCGTGTGTCTTCTGACTGCGGACGGTCGGCCACTTCTGTCAGTATGCCGTACATCCTTTCTTCCATTTTCAGTCAAATGGCTGCACTGACGCAGAACACCATCACTCATCACAGTCGGACTGTCTACATCACACTGAGCGAAGTGGCGCAGTAGTTAGCACAATGGACTCGCATTCGAGAGGACGACGGTTCCAGCCTGTGTCCTGCCATCCTGAGTTAGGTTTCTGAAATTTCTCCAAATCGCTTGAGGCAAAGGTCGGGATGGTTCCTTTGGAAGGGCACAGTCGATTTCGTTCCATTTCCTAATCCGAGCTTTTGCTCTGTCTTTAATGATCTCCTTATTGACGGGACGTTAAACTCTAATCTCCTCCTCCTCATACATCACAAACTTGCAGAATGGTGGTGACATTTCGCGTGAATTTCAGTTACAAAGCTAAATTTGAAGGAATACTGTAGGCGAACGAGAATCATTGTGGCTTTCTTGCTATCGCAGCTCTACACCCGCTGAATTGCTACATGAGTCAGTATAGCAACTGTACTGTCCAAACCTCCATCCCCCCCCCCTCCCCCACCAATTGCAATGATACATGAAAATAGAGTTATTTTAATTAGTGATCGTAATTTCTCGTTTCTCCTAGTACGAGGCGTAGTCAGAGTTTAATTAACACACCAAAAAAAATGAAGTTACAACATTGAGTATCTCTGTAAGTTTGCAGATGTTTGTCTGCGGTCCTGGTACACACTGCTTTTCAGTGCCACTTTATCGTAGCACGTCGCTGGATGAGGCAAAACAAAATTGACAAACCCACGTCCATTTTATTAATGGACTGATCCATCTGGTTTTCGCTCTTCTAGCGCAGTGTACTACGCGAGTGTGGCGCGTGGAAAGCTATGTGCGGCAGGACTGCAGCCATGCATCTAGAAAAAAAATTAAAACCTTATGCAACAATTTCTGTTCACCGGAAAAGGTATACTACAATCAGCAGGAAGGAAACGGTGAACAGCTCCCACAACAGAGAGACGCGCGGCGTAGTCGGAGCCAGGATGTTAGTGCTAGGGGGAGGAGTGTGCAAGAAAGCTCGGGGGTGGCTGTCCCACGCAGACTCGCACACTGGGAAACTTGGCGCAACTTAGGCGGCATCTGGTGACAACATTTCCGGCGCACCCTGCTCGAGGTGGAAGATTTTATGCTCCAACCAGTGTGACTGAAACAAGATAGGGGATAATGCTGCACGTTCTCTACAGCGACTCTTATTATCTGAAGTTCTTTTGTAAAACAATAATTCAACTTATTTACAGATACCTCATTATTAATATTTTCAGTATTAGGTTTCAGCGTACAATGGTAAAACCTATTGAAAAGATGAGAAAAAATTTACCACAGTCCGTTAGATTTCGGGCGTGCTAACGCAGTATTCTTCATCTGATATTTTGATAGTATGTCTTTCGACCATCCTACAATTGAGTCGACTGACTGTTGCTATAACACTCGCCGCGGACAAGTGCTAGAGAGGTCGTTCGGCAGAAAGAACTAAGTGGAAACTACGTCTATGGTTAGCTGGACGTTCCACAGTGGGTTATCGATGTATCACAAACAACTGCACTTTAGTAGGGTCTTTGTGAATTTATTAAAAAGGCGCGTGATTTTCGTCCAGACTGAAATCGCTATTTCTATTAATTAAAATCTTCGTCAGAAAAATTTTCTACAGCTTCCTACACAACCATCCCAAAATGACGAAGTGCACGCTAGAATTTCGGCATTTACAAACCGCATAGAGTGACTGGTATCAATGCAGTGCTCCGCCACAGCTGTACGCGTACTCCACACGATGTATGAAGGTCACACTCACAGGTTTTCGTGTAGACCCCAGCTTCGCGGAACAGCAGTCTCTGCTGTTTTGGGTGGAGAACGAAAAATCACTTTACCTTTCTGCTTCGTTAGGATCCGATCTGTTTTTGATGGCATGCTTCCCACATACAGTGGGAACGCAAGGAGTGTGAATCTCTCTCTCTCTCTCTCTCTCTCTCTCTCCTCTCTCCCTCCCTCTATCTCTCTCTCTCTCTCTCTCTCTCTCTCTCTCTCTCTCTCTGTCACCTTCCACCTCAATTTGATCTCCGGTTTCATCCTTAGCGCCTTACGCATTCCGTTCTGAAGAGTACTCACTTGCTTCGAAAACTCCTTTTATGTGTAGAATCTCACCCCACAGACAGCTCCAATCACCGATACTATTTGCTCTGTGAACCAAAATTCTAAGAACGCCCGTCGTCTGAGAAGGGTGGGGCAGCTGCTTGCCGTATAAGGCGGAACCCGAGAAATTGTGTGTCCCAAGATACCATCATCTCTGGGAGGGGTTCAGATTAAGTCCGATGTTTGATATTAGTAGACTTCTTATGACCATGAATCCCTTCTCTTGCCTGTGATAATCTGCGAGTATGTCCTCCTTGAGCCATTCGTTTCCTGTTGTTTTGCGTATAAGGTATCAGAATTCCTTCACTTCCTGTACGTGCGGTCTCCAATTTTGTATGTTTATCGCTAACTTCATTTCTGTTATTCGTCGTTACTATCGCCTTTCTTCGATTTACCTTCGATCCATATTACGTGAATGTTACACTATTCATTCTCTGCAATATATCTTCCATTTCTTTCACTCTTTCACTGAGGCTAATAAATGTTGTCAGAGAATCTTATCATTGATATACATTATACAATATTGATATCCTCAGTGAAATTCAACACTATCATATGACGTAACAAGTTTTTAATGTGCCAAAGTTCATACAAACACCGATGCGCAACGGCCGTTAAGATGAATATTTTAAATTAGATTGCTCACAGACCTGTAAAGTACCACTATATTAAAAGTACCACTATATTAAAACTGTAATTATTATTATAATTATAATTATTACTATTTTGTTAAACGCTGTGTTCTATGAATGACAGTCTCGACAGTTCGTTATAACCACTGTTTTTAATGGTAATAGTGTTCTATATGCATATATTCCGGTCATTTATGCGTATTTATCATATAATTACGAGAAATTTCAGCCTTGGAAACGAGCTCAAAATAAAATTTGGTATTATATGACATCTAAATTTGTGACATTACTATGATAAACTGTTACGTGCTAGGTGCACTTTTCATGTGTTAATTTTGTTGCTACAAGGTATGTTTCGTACAAATATTTTCATTTAAAAATATAGCTACGGAGTTGAGTAACTGCTATTCCTGAAGTTCTATTATTGTATGCAGCTCTTTACTTAAGCTCCTGACGAATGCTGTTTTTAAAGATATTCGAAGGCCTCTTATAGCCAGACGTTTCTCATTGATAGCTACAATAAAGTGCGTTTGCATAAAATGTTTCCAATTTTCAGTAACAAAGATAAGAAGCAATTACTATAGTCGAGTCGGTGTACGATGATCCCTAACAGCTAAGAGCGCTGTTGCTAGATTTCAATTGCGGCACTGCCATAGAGACGTTTGTTTACGTTGGGCGCGAGGCTGCTGCTCCCAGCCCACTGTAAAAGTAACGACTCGACTATAGCCAGCAGCGAGGTATATAAAATTAATTACCCTGATTGTGGTAAGTTTTATATTGTTCAATCAGGCAGAGACACAGCAACTACCCTGGCTGAACATGAACTGTACTGTATGATGCAGAATTATTATCTACATTTGCTATGTACTGAATGAAGGGAACAAATACCACCAATAGTAATAAGTCTTTCACGTAGCAAAGGCCAAAAGCTCGACCTGTCGGATGCCCGGTAAATCAACAAATATCTAGGCCACACTTCCGATTTAATCATATACAGACATCAAAAAAAGTTTTGCATCACCCTGGTTCCCAGGACTCCTGAAGATAGACGTGAACTGTGGATATTGTATCTCAGACACAGTCCCTTTGACTGTTCAGAGACGTCACTAAACCCGCCCAAAGATGTTAACAACGTTGTACGAGCAGCGACTATTAGACGGAGGGGGTCCGACAGCCGATCAGTTTCAGTTATTCCACCAGGAAGGAGGTACATGGCTCGTGTTGTCTGTAGTTCAACTACATCTAGACGTTCAATACCGCGGCTTGATCGCGTCCGCATTGTTAATCTATGCCGGGAAAGCTTCTCAACAAGGGGAGTGTCCAGGCGTCTCGGAGTGAACAAAAGCGATGTTGTTCGGATATGGTGGAGAAACAGAGAGACAGGAACTGACGATGACATGACTCGCTCAGGCCACCCAAGGGCTAATGCTGCACTGGATGACTGCTACCTATGGATCATGGCTCGGAGAAACGCTCACATCAATACCACCATGTTGAATAATATTTTTCGTACAGACAGAGGACGTCATTTTACGACTCTGACTGTGCGCAATAGGCTGCATGATGCGCACCTTCACTCCCGACGTCCATGGCGAGGTCAATCTTTGCAACCACGACACCATGCAGCGCCGTACACATGGGCCCAACAACATGCCAAATGGACCGCTCAGGGTTGGCATCACGTTCTCTTCATTCTCTTCACCGATGACTGCCGCATATGACTGCAAACAGACAATGTCGGAAACGTGTTTGGAGGCAACCCGGTCAGGCTGAAGGCCTTAGTCGCACTGTCCAGCGAGTGCAGCAAGGTGGAAGTTACCTGCTGTTTCAGGGTGGCATTCTGTGGGGCCGACGTACGTCGCTGGTGGTCATGGTAGGCGCCGCAACGGTTGTACGATACGTGAATGCCATCCTCCGACCGATAGTGCAACCATATCGGCAGCATATTGGCGAGGGATTCGTCTGCATGGACGACAATTCGCGCCCCCATCGTGCACATCTTGTGAATGACTTCCTCTAGGATAGCGACGTCGCTCGACTAGAGTGGCCAGCATTTTCTCTAGACATGAACCCTGTCGAACATGCCTGGGATAGATTGAAAAGGGCTGTTTGTGGACGGCGTGACCCACCAATCACTCTAAGGGATCTACGCCGAATCGCCGTTGAGAAGTGGAACAATCTGGACCAACAGTGCTTTGATGCACTTGTGGATAGTATGCCACGACGAATACAGGCATGTATCAATGCAAGAGGACGTGCTACTGGGTATTAGAGGTACCGGTGTGTACAGAAATCTGGACCTTTTGTCTGAAGGTCTCTCTGTATGGTGGTACATCAGGCAATGTGTGGTTTTCATGAGAAATAGAAAGTGCAGAAATGATCTTTATGTTTATCTCCATTCTAATTTTCTGTACAAGTTCCGGAACTCTCGAAACCGAGATGATGCAAAACTTTTTTTGATGTGTGTATGACCGAAAACACTTCACCTCTTCTAAATTTTACGTACCCTCCCAGCATTCCAATACTTCACACACTATTCCCCCATTTTTCTGTATTATTCACGTCTTTTTATTTTGTTGTAACTGCGTATGTACTCTCTATATTCTCTTTTGGGCAGCGCCCACAGCATAGATTACGTCATAATGTGACTCTTATAATGAATTTTTCCAATAAGTTGCAAATAGCTTAATTAGTAGTGCTTGTTCCTTAATAGGAGCTTGTTTCGACTTTAGCGACATTCTCAAGCAAACCTGTAGATGTCATAGTTGGTGGGCCTGCTTACGGTTATAATACATAAAGATCACTTCGTATGTATGTATGTACACACTTACGTTTAGTTGGAATACACGCTCACATTGCGTGAGTGAGTAAACTGTCAACTATCTATTTGTTTGCTAACATGTTATAATTCACCTAATTTCTATTTGTGTAGAACTTTTTCCGGGAAATACTTTTAACAGTTAAATTGACAGTTTATTCTCATTGATGCTTTATGTTTTCAGGGTAATCTATGCTAATCAGTGATGTTAGTTGTGTTTCAATGATATTATAATATTGTTATTATTTGAATCTGTGGTTTTCTTTTGTTGTTATTTACTGTGTGTTTTTATCCGTTGTCGTTTCCCAAAATGTCAATAAAATTTTCTAGATAATTTTTATGATTAAGATCCATTTGTTTATTGAAAGTACCGTTTGGATAACTTTTAGTGTGCGTATATAATGTAATTCTTCCAAACAGTTCATAGCATGCTCTTTTCGTATTTTATGTATAACTTGTGATGCATTTTCGATATGCTCTGCTCTGTGTCTATGGTTTTTTTTATATAAGTAGAAGCTTGATTAATTGTTGTCACTATTTCATGTGCCTTCTTTAAATCTAACACTGCAGTTTTGTCCCCTTTGACCGATATAGAACTTAGTGCAGACGTCACACATAATTTTGTATTCTGTATATTCGATTTTTGCCTACAATTCCCAGATATATACAACTTTTATAAACGTATGTAGATTCACCAACTGTAACATCTACGTATTTGCTTGAGACTGTCGCTATAGCTGAAATAAGCTTGCAGTAAGGAAGAAGCACTACTAATTAAACTGTTTGCAGTTTCCTGAAATAATTCATTGGAAGTTCTCTACATTCTGTTGCTACCATTATTTATTCCTTATTTTACTTGGTTTCTCTACCACTTTCCATTCGTAAGATCTATTGAAGTAGTCATGACTAGTACTAATTTTGTTATTTTGTTAGGTTTGTTTATTTAACGTAAGCTGCTTTATGGGTACTGTTTTCGAGTTTTAGTGTTAATTTTTTTCCTGGTGTTCCCTCTTTATATCTATTTATTGTTCGATTTTTTATCTTTTAAATTGCATTACCACCGCGCTGTCGAAGATGACATTTACTGTGTATTGGTGCCTCGGTATAGATGAATAACATAGTTTCCATTGTTGTTTACAAACTTCGTAACTTCTTTGAGGCCGATAGACGTTTAAAGACTGTAATGGTCTTGTAAGCCGAAAGCCAGCTAATCATAAAAAATTAATCCTTATAAAAATCCCGCTATAGTGATTTTCATTTATGTTTAAAATTTGTTAACATTTCCACATTAATCCTCTAGGTATGTAATGAGCTTAATAAGAAATAGGAATGTATTTCAGGCATAAAAGTGCCCTCTAAATCTCTTTTCCTTCCCCGATAACTACATTCTGCATACAACTTGGAGAAAGAAGAGCTTAATATCAGGTGATGTTCTCAGTATAATTAGAGACAGAGGAGTAAGTATTTTATCACCAACGTGGGTGTAGGAATAGCGGCTCGCAACGTCTAAATACGGGTATCAAAATAACATGGCAGATAACATGTCTCTATTAGCAAACCATGAGACAACGGAGAAAGGAATTTCTATTACAACGAGAGAATACAAGGGAGATCAATCTAATACCTTCGCATGAATGGAACAGTGCAGCCTGTTACGCTGCTCCTGAATGAACAACTACATAAATGAAAGATGAGGCGTCCGATATTCTAGCACTTAACACCTAATATTCACTAATCAAATGTTTCTGATACTATAAACACATGTCCATACTTAAAAAAAGAACGGTTTTCAGTAAAAAAAATTACTGTTAACACAGAGTAATATATCCTTGAGGCACTTCTGAATACTGCAGATGTTGCATATTTCCGTATTTGCCATAAAAGTGCAATTAACAGTCAGTAATTAACTAAACACCTGTTAACAAATACATTTGTAAACGACTGTGTGTTATTCACATTGGGTTCATTCGTCTTTATTTTGTTAAAATAAAACTAAAAATTTGTTTTTTTTATTTAATTTTACAAATGGTTCAAATGGCTCTGAGCACTATGGGACTTAACATCTCAGGTCATCAGTCCCCTAGAACTTAGAACTACTTAAAGCTAACTAACCTAAGGACATCACACACATCCATGCCCGAGGCAGGATTCGAACCTGCGACCGTAGCGGCAGCGCGGTTCCAGACTGAAGCGCCTAGAACCGCTCGGCCACCAGCGGCCGGCATTTAATTTTACAAATAGTTAATCCACAGTATTGTTTTCTCCTTATAGTGTGATATGTATGGAGTAAGCATTAAAGTATTAGTTGATGATGATGATGGTGATGATCATTTTGGATGTGGGGCACTCAAAATCATGGTCATCAGCGCCCTGACGAAATTTCAAATTCCGTGGAACACTGGTATCAATGTTGGTGAGAATGGTGGGCAGACCTCCAGCCAAAGCAAGGGCTTC
This sequence comes from Schistocerca serialis cubense, assembly GCF_023864345.2. Classification (NCBI taxonomy): domain Eukaryota; kingdom Metazoa; phylum Arthropoda; class Insecta; order Orthoptera; family Acrididae; genus Schistocerca; species Schistocerca serialis. The sequence continues at coordinate 1,023,750,125 of NC_064639.1, forward strand.
CCTGATGTCAGTGTATAACACACGTAGCCAAAATATGCTGAACCAAAAGTGGCATATCACAATCTTCAGAGTGGTGAATCCTCCTGCCGGAAGAGGAAACCGTGTGGTAAAGGGCTACGTCGTATGCCCTGTCCAGCGTGCAGCAATTTCTGCTATTGGTGAGGAGACATGAAGTCCACCATGCCTGTATGGTCGACCTGAGTGACAGTAGTTCGTTTTCCGCTACATTCAGTTTCCCACTAACGCATGATATGTCTATCAGATAATGAGTTGGCGGCGTGCAAGGGGACGGCACATCGATTTACATCATCCCGTCATCCAGTCATCGCCTTTGTCGTTTCCCTGTATTCTGTTGTGTCCAATTACCCAACAACAGATAACCTCCTGCCCATGGTGTTTGAGGCGCCTAAGGTGTCATGGACGAGCTACTGCATACAGTCTGTTAGACCGCTTCTAGCCCACTGTACGAAACAGAACAGACGAGAAATGCCCTGTAACTCCGAGTCACAATTTTTAAATTGTTTCCGAATGTAAATTGTGGAAACCTTATCAGGGAAAACAGCTTAATACCCGAGGGCGTTCTCGAGTGTGGATCTATCCGCATAAACAACGATAAGAATGTGGTACGTACTTAAAATTGAAGAAAACGGAGTTGTGAAAACATAACTTGGATGACACTTCTTCTAGTACTGCATCAAGCTTAAAATCGCTTTGGGCCTCTGAAGAAGGCAAGGTGGCAACTTGTTGCATCCGTGGCTGTGTGTTCGGAAGTCTGATATATCCAGATTTTTGAGACAGTCAGTAACATGTGTCCTGAATGGCTTAGTTACATGGGACCGATTCTGAACAATCTCTGAAAACTGGGGTGGCCCGCAGCACTAAATGGCAATGACTGAGGCAACGTTGAGATTTTGAGAGCCTGACGAGCCAGAAGGAGGCACCGCCAATCCAGAGTGGTGGTCCAGGAGCCTCTGCAGGCAGACTCTGAATTGGGCTGATCTGAAAGGCTCAAGTCGATGTACGAATTCCACACTGAGGAAACCATCTGGCATCTTCAGTCAGGCAGTATGGGCTGATCCATTAGCTACGCTGCCGTCATCTGACCGTGATCTGACAAATACCCCGTAAATCTGCAAGAAGCTGCCCCTGTCACCTTCCGATGCTTTTCTATTGCGGCACATCAAAATAGATGCCGGAACTAAGTTAATTCCGAGTCAAAATGGTCTAAAAGCGCACCATTTTCTTAAAACGTAAACTACTGTCCCCCATTGTGAGTTCTGGTTGGTTAAAACTTCGGACGAACACTGTTAAAACTGACGCACGCAGTCTTCTGTGGTAAGACATTTACCCTACTGATGGTGAGCTATAGTTGCCTCGTTATCGTTGCAACATCGGAGGAAGAGTAGAAAATTGCGAAGTCACCTACAACCAAAGAGCATTTAATATGCATTCTGGAGGAGATGCCATTGAAAGTCAGTGCAAACAATGTAACACTGAGTACATTGACATTGAAGGATCCCATTCTTCTGAACACAGCAGTTGGATATGACATCACCAACGAGCTATCGGAAACTGGGGTCCTCGAGTAAGGATTGGGTAACGAGTGGCAGACGGATACATAAGCCCCATTTGTGAAGTTAGCGAAGGATGATGTACCTCCATGTGGTGTGGTATGGGTTTTCGAGTTAAAAAAAGAAAAAAACATACCAGCCAAATCGTTTCGGCGTGGCATAAGAAGGAATCCTGTATTGCGGCCACCAGTAGAACTGAGGTGTCGAGGACATAACTGTTGCGTCTAAAGCCGCGCTAGGAGCGGCTTGGTGACCTTGAGATTCGAGGAGCGAGACGAGGCGACAGTTGACCATGTGCTCGAGAGTCTTACCTATGCAACTGGCAAGGATTCCACTCCAATAAATGAATTATTGGTACTAGCCTTGTCTTCTTTCCTTAATGGAGTTAGTATTACCTCCTAGCTAGTCGTTCGGTATTGTCCATCGAATCAGATCTGATTTAAACAAGTTGGGAGTTTTCTTTGACTTCAGGACATAGATGATGGAGCATGACATAATGAATCTGCTCTGGCCGTGGACTAGTGTCTTGGCCATGGACGAGGCTGATTCCAATTCCCACGTGGAGACGGAAGATTGTAGGCCTCTTCATTACACAAAAAGCAGCGGAGACGCCTCAAATCCATAGTCCACGAAACATCAAGACCGCTGGAGTATGTATGACGCAGTGACGGTAAATAAAGTGTTCAGCTAAAGCCTGGAACATGTCTTTAGGAGCATTCACCAACACCCCATTTCTCAACAAGGACTTAAGGGAAGGCGTATTGCTTTAGCCCGAAATTCGCCTTATTGAGTCTCAAACTCGAACAGTGGAAATGGATTGATTACTGGAAGTCAGGAATTCCTTCCGGGAGTTCCCTTTCCGTTCTTTTGTCATTCGTCTCGCTTATGCTCTCGCAGCTCTGTTGGATGGTGTTTGAACATCCGCAAAGCTGTATGCTTGGGTCTGATGGCCGACCGACATTTGTGTTTCCACCAAGGGACAGACCGACATCGGAGGCGCTTACTAGACAGCGAAATGGAATCTGCGGCAGCTCGTTGGATCTCACAGGTGCTATGGTCCACCACACCTTGGGCACAATCCTGTTCTTCGAAGATGGCCTGCTGATTGTTTCGTAACCAATGTGTCCTTTGGAACATTCAACTCCGTGGTCTCCTGGCGACCAGCGTCAGAGTCAGGAGACGAATCCACACCAGAAAGTGGTCACTGGAATGGAAATCTGTGACAACTCCCCACTTAACTAAGTCTGCAATAGCTTGGTGCAAAAACAAAGGTCTATGGCTAAAGGAGTCCCTATAGCTGTGGAAAAGTGTGTCATCTGATCAAAGTTCAGAAGGCAGATATTGTCTGAGTGGATGAGTCGCTCGATAATTCTAACCGTAAAGCAGGTGGTAATCGAGCCCCACAGCACTTCGTGTACGCTTAAGTCCCCCACGAAGAGGAACAAGGGGTCATTGTGTATTTTCAACTTTTCATGGTGTAATGAATAGCCCATTAAATATCGGGCATGTCGCCGCGCAAACAAAATTTCTTCCAATGATGTTTCGACCGCGTATTGTCCGGCCATCCTCAGAGTGAGTCGCAAGAGTGACGGAAGAAATTTTATTTCCGCTGCTGCAAGCCCGAAACTTAATGGACTAATGGGTGTAGTGTCCCGAAGAACTCAATCGGTACATCTCCATACAACGGATCATGAGGTGAAAGATATATATGGAATACAACTGAAAGAAAACAACCCTCGGTCACTATTTTTAACGAATTAACCGGGTTTCAACACTGCTAGGAGTGTCTTCCTCAGAATTTAAATCAAAAAATGGTCTATAACATGGTCACAGAATTATGACTAAAAACCTATGATACATTGTTGATGAAAAACAGATTCCTATGAAATGACCCAAAATATTAAAAAACCTGTCGCTGTATGTAAAGAATCAAGATTCAAGCCAGTTAGACAAAATGAATCGTTCGATAGCATTTTTCCTCAGGTTCAAGGTTCTTACGCCAGTCCGCCATCATTGGAGCAATTTCAATTATTACATTTTCCTCATTTATTTAAATGACGAGAGGGTTTTTACACGTTACAACTCGTAAAATGAAACCCCAGGAGAGAAGAACATCACCTTAAAACACAGAAAAGAAAATGGGAACATGATTTTGAAAATCGATATCTTCTGAAAATATTGTAATTGTCACAATTTACGTCACTCATACAATAATAAATACCACATGTAGTTAGGAAACCTTGAAATTTTATTTAAGTTCTCCCAGACTGTAATTTGTTATTCATTACTTAAACAGCCACCATTCTTTTACAAGAATGTAGCTAACCTTACAATTTCATTTGTACAAAATCACAAACTACAGAATGTATTCAGCCTTTTACAAGTCTCATATTAGAGAAGTTTCTATTTTATTTCGTGGTTATTTAACATAGTTTTGTAATTACTTGGCTCTTAGATTTTTCTACTCATAAAAAAACTAAATTTTATATAAATTTTCACTCATATGAAAACCGGATGTTAAATTAATAATTAGTATGACAATGGATGTTTTCACTATATTCCGACGAGCACATACATACTGTAAATATTAAGCAAAAGCACACTAGAAGTTAGTACTATGCAGTCCATCCCAGAGAACAGTTCATAGTTGGCATTTCACACCCCGAGACAGAACTTAGTTCCATCCTTGAAATCAGTTCATTCGCCTTTTTTTCTTTAAAAAAATGTGTACGGATTGACACTTCTATGTATAAGCAGTGATTTTTCGATATTGTTTAGTAAGAATATGTGAAAACTTTTACATAGTGATCATCTGTGGTTACCGTGTACCATCTTGATGTCAATCTACGTGAAAACATGCAAATCAAGGCTGGCAAGATTTGAAAGAAATAAATCTAAAGTGTGAACCAACGTGCTGTGCACATTCTTCAAATAAAACATGTCATATTACGTGATGAACGAGCAACTTTTCTTGAGATCTACAGTAACAGATGAGTAAATTATTGTACAAGTAATAGTTCATTTGAACCACTTCTCTTACCCATGAATATTGGATGCAGTAGGTTGTCAATGACATTGGTAGAAAAGTGTAATGAAAGTAAAGATACGTCCTAACACTCACATTCACTTTACACATTTCGACCAAGGAACGAAGTTGGTTCATAATGGCACACGAGTGGGCGAGCGTGCGCGACCGCAGACACACACACACACACAGACACACACAGGCATGCACGCGCGTGCACACACACACATATATACGAGTACTTGTAGGCTCTGCATTCATGTGCAGTGGAATTACAGACACCTACGCACAGTACGTAGCAACTCGTTCCATAGTGATCAAACCGTTGGAGGTAGCGCAGTGGGTAGCACACTAGACTCGCATTCGGCAGGCGATGGTTCAATTCCACGCCAACCATCCTGATTTAGGTTTCCTGTGACCGCACTAAATCACTCCAGGCAAATTTCGTTGTTGTTCCTTTGAAAGGACACGGTTGATTTCCTTCCCCATCCCTGAATCATTTCAGACCTTGTGCTCCGACTCTAATGACTTCGTTGTCGACGTAACGTTAGACCCTGATCTTCCTTCGTTTCTCTCTTACTGATGAAGGCGTGTTGTGTCCTTTAGAGTCTCCACGAAACACTGAAAGCGCTGAGGAGTCATCTTCATCCATGACCTGTCAGTCACCGCCCACGACTCACGCAGCTGTGCAGAAGGTACACACATCCTGGAGCCTGTTATGTTCTCATCTGGACTGAAACCAGTAAATCTGACAGCAAGTCAAGAATTATAATGTCCATAAAAATGTCCCTCACGGCCGGCCGCGGTGGCCGTGCGGTTCTAGGCGCTTCAGTCCGGAGCCGCGGGACTGCTACGGTCGCAGGTTCGAATCCTGCCTCGGGCATGGATGTGTGTGATGTCCTTAGGTTAGTTACGTTTAAGTAGTTCTAAGTTCTAGGAGACTCATGACCTAAGATGTTAAGTCCCATAGTGCTCAGAGCCATTTGAACCATTTTGTCCCTCACGATCCTACTGCAGTCTCATGGTGCATATTTTGTTCAAATCACATGTCTACCGCGGTGTGCTGAACGTGGAAAAAACGGATGCACACTATCAGTAGGTTCCCTTATTGTTCGCAAGAACACAGACGTACCAGCCATCTTAATTAGCCACCACATGGCCATAGCCTGACGTAAGTGCGCACACGTGTAATGCGGTCTTCTTTTTTTTACGCTTCGAACCTCCAGTGTTCCTGGGCCCATGTTAATCTCTCTGCCATGCTACCTACGGTATTCAGAGGCTCATATGTACAGCGGTGATATCTATACGGCACGACAAGTACTCGTATGTGGTTTTGTAGTGTACCAGTAACCACAAGCCACTCCGATTCTTAATAGTGTCTAACTAAAACTCCGTCAGAATAGGCCTTGAAAGGCACAATGGTACCGACTGACCGCCGTGTCATCCTCAGCCGATAGACGTTACTGGATGCGGATATGGAGAGCATGTGCTCAACACCCCACTCTCCCAGCTGTCGTCAGTTTTCGTGACCGGAGTTGCTACCTCCCCATCAAGTAGCTCCTCAATTGCCCCACAAGGGCTGAGTGCATCCCGATTGCCAACAGCATTCGGGAGACCAGGACGGCAACCGGTCTTGCCACTGCAGCAAGGCCCTTGGCAAATGTGCTATCTACCACACATAAAAGAGATTCAAATGACTGATCATTTCGCAAATGAGTTAATTTGTTAAATATTTGACGTGAAACACGTAAAACCCTTATGACTGAAGGCGCAAATCCCTATTTATGTTGGTAAATGGCACTCTGGTTTAAGAAAATGTAGTTATTCATGCGTCTCAGTGCTTATGATATTATATATTCTGAGCTACTTGCCGTACAACCACATAAACGTGCAGGCACATTCACTAGTGTATGTGGATACTGTCTGCAAAATGCCTGATGCTGACGTTCTATTGCATGCACAGCGTAAATGCAGCAAGCGATAAACTTTTTTCCCTTTCATTATATTGTAGAGGGGTGTCAGCGAGAGGAAGTTTGGAAAAGGTTTGAAATTACGGAACTCACTATACCCCCACTCTCCAATACTGGATGAATATAGTCAGGGTGTTTTTAGCACTGACAATTAAGCTGCCTCTCGATATGTACGCATTTCCCAAATTTAATATTTTACTTGTTGCGGTGAATGCAAGGTCACACCTCTTAATCAGTAGATTATGACAGCATTTTACATTTTTAAGTCCGGTCAACAATTACATGAAATACTGAAAGTTTTTGTTGCCCTGGAAGCCGTTAAATAGGCAACCTGCAACTGGGACCGGGTGATGCGTTTAACCGTTTAGTAACATACATCGGGACTCATCTGGCCAGGCCTTGGTGTTCCAGTCGTCTAGGGTCCAACTTGTATGGTCACCAGAACAATGTCACCGCACCGGACTAACGGATACGTTCTTCGTACGTCCCACATTGATTTCTGCAGTTATTTCACGCAGTGTTGCTTATCTGTTAGCACTCACAACTTCACGCAAACGCCTCTGCTCTCGGCCGTTACGTGAAGGACGTCAGCCACTGCGTTGTCCATGGTGAAAAGGAATTCCTCAAATTTGATAATTCCGGCACACTCGTGACACTGTGGATCGTAGAATATTGAATTGCCTGACGATTTCAAAAAATGGAATCTCCCATGCGTCCAGATCCAACTACCATTTCGCGTTCAAAGTCTATCAATGTCCGTCGTGCGGCCACAATCACGACGAAACCCTTTCACTTGAATCACCTGAGTATCGATGACAGCTCCACCAATGCAGTGCAATTTTATAACTTGTATACACGATAATACTACCATCTGTATGTGTGCATGTCGCTATCATATTACTTGTCACCCCAGTGTAGATCTTTCCATCCGCAGGATGAGGAATCTGCTTTACTGTGGGAGTGCTATCACGATTTAGTGTGGTTCATATTGTTTTTTTTACAATGAACACCCACCGTCTAAAGGAAAGAAGAGTTGGATTTAACGCCCTCTCGACTTCGAGGTAATTAGAGACGGACTTCTTTATGACTGCAGGAAGTCCCAACCTTTCTGGTTCATGACCTCGTAGGAGGCCAAACATCAGACAGTACTTCTAGGTACTACCGAAATTTTAGTAAACATTTACATCCACATCATACTCCGTTAACGACTGTGAACAGCAGGTTACTTACCATAGCATCACGCTACAGGATCTCTTTCTGTTCTACAGAGCGTTGGAATAGTGCCAAAAGCCTCTGTGCACGCTATAAGTAATCTGACCTCGTCCTCGCGGTTGCTACGGGTGTGGTACGCAGCATATTCATAGATTCCTGACTACTGCTTCCGACATTTTGGAAGTAGGCTTTCTCGGCGATTATCAAGCGTCTTCCGGTTGAGGGTTTTCTGCATTTCCTTACGATCCCTCCCGTGGGTCAAACAAACCTGACACCATTCGTGCTGCCCTCCATTGTACGTTCAGTGCCCTACGCTATGTGTACAGCATTTCTGAACAACATTTTAGGATGACGCGTTGAATTATTGGGATTTTTGCCGATTTTTCGCGTCATTCTCGCACAATATTTCGAAGACGTAACTCGCTGTCTTCTTCTGATGCTAGACGAGAATAACCACTCTTGGGTAGCACCTGTAGAAGACAGCGAGTTATGCCGCCGAAGTATCGTAACAGCTTTCTACCAATGAATCGAAATCTGCCACTTGTTTTATCAGCGACTTCGCCCATGTTATTATTCCTCTTCATATCACCCTACATTAATACACCCAGTTAAAAAAAGTAACACACAATGCTTAAAATCACTCTAAGTAGTATGGGACTTAACATCTGAGGTCATCAGTCCCCTAAACTGAGAACTACTTCAACCTAACTAACCTAAGGACGTCACACACATCCATGCCCGAGGCAGGATTCGGACCTGCAACCGCAGCAGCTGCGTGGTTCCGGACTGAAGCGCCTAGAAGTGCTCGGCCACTGCGGCTGGCAAAAGTAAGACATATCTTTGAAATGATGGAAGGTCAATGATACTTCATGTTCGTCCGAACAAAACTCACGTGTCCTAGCAGGTATTTTACTGAGCTAATAAAAAAGGAGTCAACCCGATGGTTAATACTGCTTATTCCTAGCGATCTTTTTAACATTCTCATTGGTGTACGACAACGCGTGTCCTATGTCATGTTCAACGATCCTGTTTTTCCTTGCTACCACAGTGGATCGATAACTCACTTTTACACCTGTAATTTATAGAGAATTATATCCTGGAGATACGCAAATTTTGACACTTTCAGTACATTTAACTCCATGGACATCATTTTTTTATTTAAATTTTGGCTAGTTTAATCCCGTCGTACCCCTCTTCCAAACTGATGCTACTTCTTAGAAATATTTAAATGAATAGTGCATACAACATTGGCATATTATATTAATTTTTCATGCGTCTTCAAAACCAGTCTATTTATATTGTAGATTTAATGTTATTCTACGATTTTCATCGTGAAAAATAGAAATTGTTTTCAAGACAAACTCTTTTTAATAATAATGCCTAATGGTTCTGAATTGCAAACCTGCTGAAGAAATTGATGATTGCAAAATTTCGAATTGCACATGGTTCACCCACGAAGAATGCACTAATTTAAGTTAAACGTAATTAGTTTTTCATGTGCACGTGTCTCTCTGAAGCAAAGTAAATGAAAAAAATGGAGAACTTCTTACGAAATTCAGTAATAGTGGTATGATTGAAGCTAGTAAAAGGCTGCTGTAACAGAAAAAGCTGCAGATGTATAATATTAATCATACGTAGGTCTCGACCGATAAGCGAAAGTATGGTAAGTCGCTGAAAAAACTGATTACGAACGTTAACATTACAATGCAAAACAGTCGTATTGCTAATTTTTTCATCTCTTTTAATACAACAACAGTTGGCATATGAGACAGTAATCGAGTTTTAAATTCGTGAAGAGTACTAAGAATCAGTTGAAGATGTTTTAATTGAATAGTGAATGCAGCTATAGGATTTTTCTACGATAAATTCTCAGTATCAGTATCCTCGCATACAAAGAAACTCCATATTTAATCCTGCCAGCTAGGACCCACACGAGAGCCGCTATTCCTTAGCTGAACGTAAAAAAAGTCTTAAAGCATTTTGTATTTGGAGCCGTAAACGACCGTTTATTCATAATTACGTCCCATAATTGATCCATATATCGCTCCGAATGGTGCATCGTGAAGTTTTAGGGCTGAAGTAATGGCCTGTCTGTCAGACGAAAGCGATATCTGGCGCACTAAAAGAAGAAACTAAATTTATTATCGTCGTTTGGAAGAAGTCTAAAAACACTGGAAGCGTCACAAGGAATCTTTACAGGAAACCAAACTGATGTTTCCCAAACGAGAGGTGGATTTTATTACACCACTATCTCGTCGTAAAACAGACAACAAAACCTTTTTGTACTACTCCACAATGAAACGATGTATTTTATGCATCATCTTAATTAAGTTCCGAAATGTATTCGTCTTCGTAAAATATTGTTGCTGTAAGCTGTTAGTATCCATGAAGCTGTAACGTGAACTGTGTGCGAATCATCCCTGATGAAGACCGAAATAGCTGATGAGAGACTCAACCTGTTTCATCCTTTGCCTGCATTCAGTAAACGAAATAAATTAAACGGTGAAGAACGAAGCGGGCATTTATTCTTTGGAAACGATGGACATCTTTGGACATTAAACTTTTCGTAATGAAGAGATTTCTTAACCCTAGAACATTAAAGTGAGGAAAATGCAACATTGTTACCAAACCGTCGGAAATATTTCTACTCCATGTTTCATTTATAGGTCCTTATTTATAGCTTGTTGTTGTTGTGGTCTTCAGTCCTGAGACTGGTTTGATGCAGCTCTCCATGCTACTCTATCCTGTGCAAGCTTCTTCATCTCCCAGTACCTACTGCAACCTACATCCTTCTGAATCTGCTTAGTGTATTCATCTCTTGGTCTCCCTCTACGATTTTTACCCTCCACGCTGCCCTCCAATACTAAATTGGTGATCCCTTGATGCCTCAGAACATGTCCTACCAACCGATCCCTTCTTCTGGTCGAGTTGTGCCACAAACTTCTCTTCTCCCCAATCCTATTCAATACTTCCTCATTAGTTATGTGAGCTACCCATCTAATCTTCAGCATTCTTCTGTAGCACCACATTTCGAAAGCTTCTATTCTCTTCTTGTCCAACCTATTTATCGTCCATGTTTCACTTCCATACATGGCTACACTCCATACGAATACTTTCAGAAATGACTTCCTGACACTTAAATCAATACTGGATGTTAACAAATTTCTCTTCTTCAGAAACGCTTTCCTTGCCATTGCCAGCCTACATTTTATATCCTCTCTACTTCGACCATCATCAGTTATTTTGCTCCCCAAATAGCAAAACTCCTTTACTACTTTAAGTGTCTCATTTCCTAATCTAATTCCCTCAGCATCACCCGACTTAATTAGACTACATTCCATTATCCTTGTTTTGCTTTTGTTGATGTTCATCTTATATCCTCCTTTCAAGACACTGTCCATTCCATTCAACTGCTCTTCCAAGTCCTTTGCTGTCTCTGACAGAATTACAATGTCATCGGCGAACCTCAAAGTTTTTATTTCTTCTCCATGAATTTTAATACCTACTCCTAATTTTTCTTTTGTTTCCTTTACTGCTTGCTCAATATACAGATTGAACAACATGGGGGAGAGGCTACAACCCTGTCTTACTCCCTTCCCAACCACTGCTTCCCTTTCATGCCCCTCGACTCTTATAACTGCCATCTGGTTTCTGTACAAATTGTAAATAGCCTTTCGCTCCCTGTATTTTACCCCTGCCACCTTTAGAATTTGAAAGAGAGTATTCCAGTCAACATTGTCAAAAGCTTTCTCTAAGTCTACAAATGCTAGAAACGTAGGTTTGCCTTTCCTTAATCTTTCTTCTAAGATAAGTCGTAAGGTCAGTATTGCCTCACGTGTTCCAGTGTTTCTACGGAATCCAAACTGATCTTCCCCGAGGTTGGCTTCTACTTGTTTTTCCATTCGTCTGTAAAGAATTCGTGTTAGTATTTTGCAGCTGTGACTTATTAAGCTGATAGTTCGGTAATTTTCACATCTGTCAACACCTGCTTTCTTTGGGATTGGAATTATTATATTCTTCTTGAAGTCTGAGGGTATTTCGCCTGTTTTATACATCTTGCTCACCAGATGGTAGAGTTTTGTCAGGACTGGCTCTCCCACGGCCGTCAGTAGTTCCAATGGAATATTGTCTACTCCGGGGGCCTTGTTTCGACTCAGGTCTTTCAGTGCTCTGTCAAACTCTTCACGCAGTATCATATCTCCCATTTCATCTTCATTTACATCCTCTTCCATTTCCATAATATTGTCCGCAAGTACATCGCCCTTGTATAGACCCTCTATATACTCCTTCCACCTTTCTGCTTTCCCTTCTTTGCTTAGAACTGGGTTTCCATCTGAGCTCTTGATATTCATACAAGTCGTTCTCTTATCTCCAAAGGTCTCTTTAATTTTCCTGTAGGCGGTATCTATCTTACCCCTAGTGAGATAGGCCTCTACATCCTTACATTTGTCCTCTAGCCATCCCTGCTTAGCCATTTTGCACTTCCTGTCGATCTCATTTTTGAGACGTTTGTATTCCTTTTTGCCTGTTTCACTTACTGCATTTTTATATTTTCTCCTTTCATCAATTAAATGCAGTATTTCTTCTGTTACGCAAGGATTTCTACTAGCCCTCGTCTTTTTACCTACTTGATCCTCTGCTGCCTTCACTACTTCATCCCTCAAAGCTACCCATTCTTCTTCTACTGTATTTCTTTGCCCCATTCCTGTCAATTGCTCCCTTATGCTCTCCCTGAATCTCTGTACAACCTCTGGTTCTTTTAGTTTATCCAGGTCCCATCTCCTTAAATTCCCACCTTTTTCCAGTTTCTTCAGTTTTAATCTACAGGTCATAACCTATAGATTGTGGTCAGAGTCCACATCTGCCCCTGGAAATGTCTTACAATTTAAAACCTGGTTCCTAAATCTCTGTCTTACCATTATATAATCTATCTGATACCTTTTATATCTCCAGGGTTCTTCCATGTATACAACCTTCTTTCATGATTCTTAAACCAAGTGTTAGTTATGATTATGTTGTGCTCTGTGCAAAATTCTACCAGGCGGCTTCCTCTTTCATTTCTGTCCCCCAATCCATATTCACCTACTATGTTTCCTTCTCTCCCTTTTCCTACACTCGAATTCCAGTCACCCATGACTATTAAATTTTCGTCTCCCTTCACTATCTGAATAATTTCTTTTATTTTATCATACATTTCTTCAATTTCTTCGTCATCTGCAGAGCTAGTTGGCATATAAACTTGTACTACTGTAGTAGGTGTGGGCTTCGTATCTATCTTGGCCACAATAATGCGTTCACTATGCTGTTTGTAGTAGCTTACCCGCATTCCTATTTTCCTATTCATTATTAAACCTACTCCTGCATTACCCCTATTTGATTTAGTGTTTATAACCCTGTAGTCACCTGACCAGAAGTCTTGTTCCTCCTGCCACCGAACTTCACTAATTCCCACTATATCTAACTTCAACCTATCCATTTCCCTTTTTAAATTTTCTAACCTACCTGCCCGATTAAGGGATCTGACATTCCACGCTCCGATCCGTAGAACGCCAGTTTTCTTTCTCCTGATAACGACATCCTCTTGAGTAGTCCCCGCCCGGAGATCCGAATGGGGGACTATTTTACCTCCGGAATATTTTACCCAAGAGGACGCCATCATCATGTAATCATACAGTAAAGCTGCATGCCCTCGGGAAAAATTACGGCTGTAGTTTCCCCTTGCTTTCAGCCGTTCGCAGTACCAGCACAGCAAGGCCGTTTTGGTTATTGTTACAAGGCCAGATCAGTCTATCATCCGGACTGTTGCCCTTGCAACTACTGAAAAGGCTGCTGCCCCTCTTCAGGAACCACACGTTTGTCTGGCCTCTCAACAGATACCCCTCCGTTGTGGTTGCACCCACGGTACGGCTATCTGTATCGCTGAGGCACGCAAGCCTCCCCACCAACGGCAAGGTCCATGGTTCATTGGGGGGGGGGGGGATTTATAGCTTATGCACTAGTTAGTTATTACAGTTATGAGGTCTCCAGTACTGACAATTTCATACTGACGGGAACTTCGAGTTGGTACCAGCTGCAGTGGTAAATAACTTGAACTGATTCTCTCTAGTTCACATACCACGTTTACGTTTGTTTAAACAGCCCTTCGTATTACTGTTTGCTGAAATGTAATTAGACGCTACGCTTTATGTCCAGCCACACTTTCTTTCATAATTGACTTTCAGACCAACTAAGAACCACGTCAAGACAACTATTTATTTCTCTTTTCCTTCATCATTTTCCAAAACTCTTTTGTTTTTTAGAATGAGCTCTTTACCTCTCATCTGACCATTTGATGCCAATTGTTTTCTTGTTTGTTTTATCTTCCTGACAACCTGTGAATTTGTTACTTTTAGTCTGCGTTGAGTAAGGCTTCCTCTGCACTCTGCGTTTCTTATAGGTCCTTTTTTCTCTTGCCTCCCCACCAATTTTCTTTGTTTGTTTTCCTGTTTTCCAAAACTGTGTGGATTTTCCGTGTTAATGTGGTTCTTTAATTCTTAATAAACGTCCATAAAGCGAGCATTCCTTTTCCTGATCTCAGATGTTATTTTAGGGTAGAAAGAGCATATTTCCATATTTGCCCTCAAACCCAAACTGCTATTCTTTTTCTTGATTGATCATACTGTTTTTCTTCCGATCCTTCCATCTTTCTTTTCTAAATCTTCTAATGCCATTCTCCATCCACATAAAAGTAGCGTTGCCGACCCACAGAGGAATTCTTGTGTAACAACTGCATTATAATGACTTTAGACAAACATTTTTAATTGTATAGATTTGTCACTTTCTTGAATGTACTTTTCAATTTTTTTTTTCTGCTTATGGTTGTAATGGATTCTCTTTCACTTTTACGTGTTCATATCCACCCATTTAAAATTGCCTATGTTCTTTATGTTGCTACATTTGGTTTATTAAATTCTTTTTGTTTTCCTTGGTCATGTATTCTGTCTTCCCAAAGATATTTGCAAAACTGGCTTTTCGGTAAAGAGGAGCACTGATCACGCCATTGGAACAGCGTCCTTTCTCTCTGAGTTAACAGAGCCGACTTAGTTCAGTATTTGATGATAAAATCTGCTTCTCATATCAATTTTCTGTAGGCGTGGTGTGCTTTTGTTGCTGTTATTGTTGTGATCTTCAGTCTGAAGACAATTTTGATACAGCTCTCCATGCTACTGTATTCTGTACAAGCTTCTTATTGCTGGATAACTATTGAAACTTACTGTTTCTCTATAAGCAGACTGCTGGATTATTTTTCTCATATTATCTTTACACCAAATTTTCTGGTACCTTGAGGTGTGTAAACATGAAAATTTTTGTTCCACGAGAACCGCAGCGAAGCCCAAAGAAGACATTCATTGTTGCATCCGATAATTGGAAGTGATAACAGTTGAATGGTAAAATGTTACCCTGAATGCTCAGTGGTCGCGGTTTCGGTATCTAAAAACCTCTATGCTTAATTGTAATATTTTAAAACACAGCCATCAATGAAGCTTATTTGAATGTGAGTTGGGTGAAGACAGATATACAAGCACATTTCACAAAACAGGCTTCTTTTAATGTGTGACGACTCATTGCTGGATTACTGTACGAGTATGTGTGGGCTAATTACCTGTAGTTCTAGTATCGCGTAGTGACGTAAACTACTGAAATTGAAATATGGCATGTGAAAATTTGTGGAAAACTTGTTCTTCGTGTTAGAGTTTATTACACACACCATAGACAACATTAATACAATCTTTTACTGCAGGAAGCACGTACCAAACCCATAAATAATATGGCAATTTTTGTGCTATATGTTTTCCTTTTTTATTGGATGGAAGCGGTAACATCGAAAATTTATTATTGTGAATCAACAGTTTAGTAACACGTTTAGATAAAATAATGAATGGAATCTTTTCGTCAAAAGTTTCAGTTCTTATAATTCTTCAACGTTTCTGTAAATTGTATTGCGGTTTTTGACTGCTTAGACAGCCTAACATATGTAGACCTGCCACAGTAAACTGTGTTATTTATTTGAAAAGAACGTGAATCCAGTGAACTATTCCTGTTTTTCAGTTCTAACTACCGTAAACGTAAAGGAACCACAGCTCATCCTACAATGATAAAAATAAAATTTTTAAGATAATTACGTGTGTTACAAATACATATGGACTCTTTCTTGAAAAACAAAAAAAAAACAAAAAACAAAAAAACAATGTACGACGCTTCCTGCTAGACCGATGACCCTTATAAATTACGGGTTCTATATATCGTATACATATTTTCCATAATTTACTTAATCCAAGCCTTGCATAAACATTTCGTGTATTATTTGTTTGCAATTTTATAACCTTGTTGTGATGTGAAAGTAAGGCACATTGTAAAAAACAACCAAATAAAGTATTTACTTAACAGTATTAACAAGCGAATTGGGAGTAGCACTGGTTAAAGATCTAAAATCCTATCCCTGAGGAACGTTATTCAAATCCCGTACCGGTGTTCTGATTTTCCTTGGTTTCCTTTAATTACGGTATTTTGTAGAATTTTTCTTTTCTTTATGTAGCTTCCAGTAATTACATCAAAAATATAACGATAAATTCTATTAACATTAATTTTGGATATTAGTTAACAACGTGATCTCCCATGCTCGTTATAGATTTAGGTTCAAGTGAAATATTACGGAAGAATGAACACTCTATGACTGACACAACAGGTGTGTACTACAGACTGAGACACGAGTAGTATTGTATACAACTGAAACATTCTACAACATTCTAGAAAAGCCAGTCTACAGTCTAGCATGATTCATTTACGTGGACAGGGCAAAGAAAACCAACAGTACATCCCAATATAACCTGCGTAGGCTAATTTGTAATAATACTTGGACGAAGGACGATAATCTGCCAACAAATCAACATTAAATAATAACATTAAACCCACTGTCATCTGTGACAATTTAGAAAACCTAATGAGAATGCTTCATGCCGTACGTGAATAGGATTGCAGGCAAATGAATTATGTGTACTCACTAACTCCCTTTTTTGTGTGAACAAAATTGATTGAATTTTGCCATGACTGTTTACCGAAGAGCCGTCAAATTAGGTGAAGAAATTAAATGAGGAAGCACGTCCCATCCCCATGAAGGATTCCAGTCAAAACATCGGAATTTCAATGAGCAGCATGGTATCTCTCTGTAAAAGCGTAGGAATATCTATTGCGTGAGAACAGCGCACCGCGCATGTCTCCAACATTAATGTGCGACTGTCACGTGACTTCAATATAATTTTGCTTGTCTACTCTCTATATTTGGTTCTAAACGGTAGTATTACACGTATTTACCTTGTTTTTACATATTTATGTACTAGTAACAGTTATGGTCCATAACAGTTGTAGCTATAGGCGAAAATAAAAATACTTCGAAGGAGGAGAATTTACTTTTCCTAGATGAGAGCATTTTGTTTGTGGAAAAATATCTACATAAAGTGTAATGGAGTCAGGGTTAATTCACGTGAATTTATGGTCATATATTTATGAGAAAAGCACTGGATATATTCGGTATGTACCGTGAGTTTGTGCTGTCAGCCAACTCGTTTAATGTCTATACATTTAAAACAATATCTCAATAAGATCTGGTCTTGGGTCTTGCGTCAGATTTCCAAATCACAATGTTTATTATAAGAATGTGACACAGGAAGCTGTAAAGACATCTAGGACGTGGAGAATGGATGTTATGAATATTTTACTTTCTGCGACACACTGTCCTGTCTTGCTGCCCTTGTTCCAATCAGTGTTTCAAACATACTTCTTTCCTCGTCGATTCTGCGGAGAACCTTATCTTATCAGTCCAACCAACTATCAACATCCATCTACAGCATCTCATTTCAAACGCTTTTTCTACTTTCCCGGATTCTTCGCTCTCCATAACTCACTTCAATACATAGCTGTCTGTATTCCAGATGTATATTCTCAGAAATTTCTTTCTCAAATTAACTCCAATTTTTTATACCAGTCGACTTCTTTTGAGCAGGAATACCCACTTTGCCTATGTTAGTCAACTTTTGTCCTTAATCCATTCGTCATGCTAGTTTGCTTCAATAAGTGTAAGAAATCGTTCACTTTGTCTACTTCCTGGTCTCAATTTTTATTTTAAGTTGATCACTGTTGTCATCTATGCTATTAATCATTAATTTCATCTATCTTCGATTCATTGTCAGTTCATGTTCTGTGCTCACTAGACTACTCATTCCATTCACTATGGTTTTTTTTATTATTATTCTTTCCTTTCACTAAGGTCAGAAGCGTCATCTGCTAATCTTGTCGTTGATAACGTTTAACTGTGAATTTTAATTGTATCACTGGACTTACCTTTTATTTCTATCATTGCTTCTTCGATGTACCGATGAACATTAGGGGACAAAACTGTATCCTTGTCTCCCAATTTTTTTGACCTGGGCGCTTCGTTCTAGGTCTTCCATTCTTTTTGTTCCCTCTTGGTTCTTGTACCTGCTGTTTCTTACCTGTCTTTTCCTATATTTTCACCCGTTTCTCTAAGAAGTCCGAATACCTTGTACTATTTTTAATAATGTGCTAAATTCTCTTTATAGGAACATGTTTTGATAAGCAGAAGTTTATGATCTCAGTATCGTATTCTCTCTCTCTCCCTGAAGCACCAATTACTAGTATGATAATTACAAGTAGACCTTTGTTGCTTTGATGTACTTCTGTTCAACTCCTTAAGTACTATCGCGTAATATTTATTTTAAAATGTAATGGACAAGCTTGCATAAAATGCGCAAAATAAAAACGTCAAATGTTAAATATTACTGTGCGCTTATCTATTATAAAGAAAAATATGATGAAAATAAATCGATAAAAATAACAGACAAACTCGTCACTGATTTTCTGCATGTCACAGCCCTAAACTCGATGTTTTTCGGAAAACTTGCACTGCCTTTAACTATGCAGCTATGAAACCTTTCCGCTACGCGCTACAGTATATTACATTACAACAGAGATCCGGAAATACCATGAAGTGCAGTGAAAAATATATACAAATAGCGGTGGTTACATTTTCTTTTCGTACTGTCTCACTATGACGGTTCGCATTGTCCAGAAACCAAAAATTCCTCAGCACTCCGAAAGGCATCTCAACGTCGTCGCTGGAGAACTGAGTGGAAAATGAGGTGTTTCCTGGACGATTGCCACTTTAGCCAGGCATAAAGTGCTGGCATCGTACGTATTATTCGGAACCATGGTGATCGCAATCTGCCAGTCTGCGTTGTAGATTTATTCCAACACATAATGTACCAATTACTAGTATGACCATTATAAATAGACCTTTGTTGCCCAGCACAACAGACAGACGTCGAGTATAGTGAATTCGAGCGCGACTGAATATTAAACGCGATCTCTACCTCAGGTAATCCGCACGGTAGTGCCGCATCGGGAACGTTTTAAAGCCCAAAAAATAGCATCTTCTGCTATGAGCCGTTTTTCGGTTGGGAAATGCCTGGACAGCTGTCGTGTACTATTTGCAAGCCTTCGAAGTAGAATACAGGTACCATTGCTTCCAAGGCTTAGGCGTCTTATTGAGCCTGACTGGGATGTGTGGTTGGTGCGGTTGATCCCCAATTTGTTCCTAACCGTTACTCCAACAACTACTGTCATTATTTTGCCTAACTCGCACACAAACAACGTGGAGAGAAGAGAATTCGTACAAGAATCTATCCAGAGCGTTTTAACACGACGAGAGCTTAATGTTAGCAACGGTGCTGTATTACTCATGCCCTTCTCTTCAACCTCGTCTCCCACTTATTATTCCTAAATTAACCTACAACTAGATTCATTCAATTGATTGACTCAGTCGAATTATGATTTACGAATTTCTTACGAAGCGGATTACGGTGCGAACAATGATAGGTGCGATCGATAACACGGCTCTATCTCCAATAACCTCAAGCTACAGCTTAATTCAGAAAAGTCCTATGTGCCATAATACATAATGAATTGCATCACACTGAGAGTTCAACTGTACTGTAAACGCTACGGGGATGATTCTACTGGACATCGTCTCGAAAGCACTGCAGTTTTATTTCCTCGTAACACTCGTTTCACCGTGACATTGCTGTCGACCAACTGTGTCTTATTGAAATACTCGTATTATAGCCAGTGCGCGCACATCTCGAAAAATTACAATTCATAAAGCATTATCGATATAGGCAAAGATTGTATTTTACTGCTGGATGTAATTTAATCGGCTATTGTTACATCATTATTGATACTTTAGGGCTCGATATGCTGCCACATAAAATAATAGGTTTAGGAAACATATCGAAGACATCTGCGACATTTGAAGATACAGGATCGTCACAGCCTCTTTCTTGGATTGTTACAATGTCTAGGTGCTTCGATCTCATCGTGTATTGGCTTTACATAACAATGATTTGTCAAAAGAGAGGATCATACACGGTTGTACCATCCTAACTACTTGTATATTTTTGTGCGTCTAATTTGCGTTACAAAGATATGTTTAGTTGCGACACATGCAACATATCTAGGTATAAAAGAATGAAGAAACCTGTCGTTAAGTTAATATGCTATACTATAATTTGACTCGAAAGTCAGGATGACTCCGTATACACGAAGAAAAAGAAAAAGAAAAGAAAACATCACACATTTCCACCCTCCCTCTTATAAATTTAGAACTATTGCTCCATGTCCAAAAATCGCGACATATATGTTCATTTGCGAATAAAACTATGACTATATCTTTTCCTCATTTCCTCGCTGCAGTGCCAATTTTAGAACTCATGACAGCAAATGTGAAAGATCTATCCAGTTTTGTCGCTCCTATAAATGTTGTCGTCGGAGTGGTGTACAGACGTTAGTGGTGTACCTGCGGCCTTCAGCACGGACAGTGAGAGAAACTCTCAGCAGGAGCCACGCCCACCAGCCAGCAGAAAGCCTTTCTGCGTAGCACCCCTTCCCCACCCCTTCCTCCCTCCCCCATACCCCTCATCACTTAGCGCTCGGCCGTTCCTGCAGGCACAACTTACGCTGTAAATCATCCACCAACACTGCTTCCAACTTGTACGATCCTCAGCTCTAACTCCAAAATTTCTTCGTCTCGCAAACTGAGAGGGCCTTCACGATTTGGTGAAGTGGGTCTCGAAGTACGTGCTTTCACGAATAACTGCTCAGTTTATTATCAGAAGAGCACTGTGTGACACGAGTGGCTACTTCGGTCCAGCAAGAAACTATATTAAATGTGGCAGTTTCGCTATACCATTGCAGTGCCAAGATGTGCGATCCGTATCTTCTTGCCACTTACACTAAAACAGTTATTCTACTCAGCTATCCTTCTGTGAATGCATAAGAGCGTGCGATTTAATCAATTTAAGTATCCCCTGCCATTTATCATACGTAGATCACGTAACACAAAGCTAGTATTCAAGCTCCTACTTCTTTCTGAAGCATAATGGTAGAAGCACAATTATTCACACATAGTGTACAACTAGCGGAAATGCTTCTATCAGTGTACAAAAAATGCGAATGTGCTCCTGTTTAAAATACTCTGAAAAGTAGAGTACCATCTGCCTCACTCTACCTTCTTCAGCACCTTTAAAAATTTTCCCAATAATTTTGGAATGCGAACATATTCGTATTCTTTTAAACATGCAGTTCACCTCTTACTCCCACAAGCTTCCCTAACTGTAACTCGCTAACATCCACTAGTTCATCGCCGTAAGTCGCCATACCAATCCTCGGCCATTCTCACTCACACATTCAGTGCAGTTCATTGTCTGTATCTCTAAGTGCCACTCTGTCATTGCCTCACACCTCACATGCTACTATTACTGTGTCCCCTAGCTGTCCCCACGTCATTCATTCCTTTTCCATTGCTTCTGTCTATTCTTCACTATCTCTCTCATCCTCGCTGTCACTGTCATACAGTCTGTCTCTCATTATAATAGACTTTCACCTGCTTTCACTTTCTCCTTCTGTTTATTCCTCTCCCACTGGCACTGTCTCCTTTACTCTTTTCCTAGCACTGCTCTATCACTGTCATCTATATTCCACAGCCACTGTGATCCTATCTCTCTCTGACACTTCCATTGTCTTCTTCGCTCTTTCTATACCACAACCACTTTCTACAACCGTCTAGTATTTATTAATTTTCGTCTCTTTACGACTGCCACCATCTACATCATTCTCAGCATAAAGATCTGCGAATATATTCGCATGCCAAAAGTTTTGGGAAAATTTTTAAAGGTTCTGGGAAAGGAAGGATGAGGTAGCTTGTATCCCTCTTTTCAGTCAGAGTTTTTTGAACACGAGCATATTCGCTTGTTTTTTGTCCTCCGACACGAGCATTTTTCCCTTGGTTCCCTTCTTTTCTCTGTCAGAGCAGAGCTTCTCACTCTTATGAAAAGAATCCTTCGAATGATACCGAAAACTCTTTGTAGCATATTTCTCCGTCTTACGTCACTTTATAAACTACCGGACTTTACGTGCGCACTTTACATGAACAACCAGGAAAGCTTTGAACTTCTGTATCTCTGAATCGGATAAAAATAACAAGAAAATGTTCAAATTTGATTGAGATCGGGATCTTAGGATTATATTGTAAAAATTTCTGGCATTTGCTGTGCGTAGCCGTCTCGGATTCCGTGGCACTGTTTCGCTACGAAAAAATGTAAAAGAAAACCATTGTTTGAGGATTTTCTAAGAAACTGCCCAAGAACTAATGGTACCTCCATAAGCCTTTTAAGGCCCACCGTAGATCACATCTAATGCAAAAAGACCACCCGGTTTGTTCCATTTGCCTAAACAGTACTGTACTGTAGGTTGGTGACACCAACACGGTTCTCCTGTCGGGTGTGCAAATGGTCCCTAACCTATGGGCTATCGTCAAAATTTGAGCCTACCTTTCTATCAGCAATGGAGCCCACGTTTTTATACGCGGCGTTTAGGTATATATCAGGTAGCGCATGCTGTCGCACACATGCCGACAGTCGCAAGCACAAATTTGTTCCACGTATGAAGATGTCTCTCTTACAATATTTCAAAACTGAACTACAATATTCAATAAAACCATTTCTAATGACAACAACAATTTTAACTTGTGTTTGCCAATAATTAACGCTCTAATTTCAGGTAAGTGACTTGGAAGAGCAGTTGAATGGAATGGATAGCGTCTTGAAAGGAGGATATAAGATGAACATCAACAAAAGCAAAACGAGGATAATGGAATGTAGTCGGATTAAGTCGGGTGATGCTGAGGGAATTAGATTAGGAAATGAGACACTTAAAGTAGTAAAGGAGTTTTGCTATTTGGGGAGCAGAATAACTGATGATGGTCGAAGTAGAGAGGGTATAAAATGTAGACTGGCAATGGCAAGGAAAACGTTTCTGAAGAAGAGAAATTTGTTAACATCGAGTATAGATTTAAGTGTCAGGAAGTCATTTCTGAAAGTATTTGTATGGAGTGTAGCCATGTATGGAAGTGAAACATGGACGATAAATAGTTTGGACAAGAAGAGAATAGAAGCTTTCGAAATGTGGTTCTACAGAAGAATGCTGAAGATTAGATGGGTAGATCACATAACTAATGAGGAAGTATTGAATAGGATTGGGGAGAAGAGAAGTTTGTGGCACAGCTTGACCAGAAAAAGGGATAGGTTGGTAGGACATGTTCTGAGGGATTAAGGGTTCACCAATCTAGTATTGGAGGGCAGCGTGGAGGTTAAAAATCGTAGAGGGAGACCAAGAGATGAATACACTAAGCAGATTCAGAAGGATGTAGGTTGCAGTAGGTACTGGGAGATGAAGAAGCTTGCACAAGATAGAGTAGCATGGAGAGCTGCATCAAACCAGTCTCAGGACTGAAGACCACAATAACAACAACAACAAGTGCGTTGGCGCAGCTGTTTTCAGTTTAAAACGATTTTTATTCCCACAAGTTTAGCATTTCATGTTTCAACACAGCTCTTGTGTAGCGAAACATGCTCGAGCGATCGGCTTGATTAAAGCGTCACTGAGTCATGTTTCCGGAATTTGATTACATCCTGAATACTGGCTCGGCTGAATAGTAGAAGAGCTCTGAAACTTAGTATTTCGTTGATCACTTTGTTCGCCTGAATTCTCGAGAGGATTCTGTCATGCTCCTGCATCCAGAAAGCGTATGGATGAGGTATGGTCAGCTTCTCTGTTTTTATTATTAATATTTTTCTAAGTTATTTCCTATTTTAAGTTTCTCTCGTAGCGAACGTATCGAACATTTTGTATTTCATTTTCATTGCTCTTCCTGTAGCGAATATTCGCTGGAATTAACTTAGAGTAAAGTTCAAAGCTTTGTGTATTTACTGATTACGAACCCACAACTTGGACTTCTATGGGTAAACAATACACACGCCTGTTCCACATAAAGTCGACGAAGTACCTTCTTTATTAACAAAATTTTTCATGAGAGTTATCTTTCACTTAATATTCAAAAGTGTTTATCAATAATTTTTAGCTTACAGCTACTATAGTTCAGTCGTTGACTTATTTTTCGAAGTATGATTGTGTTAGAAGATTATAGCCTACGTCAAGCGTCAGAGGTGTTGTCTTATTTTCCTTTAAATGTTACATAACCAACAACATAGGTTATAGTTATAGTTGTTTCAGTTAGTTTTGTTTTATATGTTACGGTCTGTCTTCAAAATAGTGTGGTTTCATTCCGACCTGTCCTTGACTGGTAAAATATCGTACAGCCTAGAGGTGTTGTAACAACAATTCTAAATGGCAAATATTTCCGTAACTTAGCAAAATGGGAGTTGCTTGTGTGAACTTGGGAAAATGTACCATCCGCCTATTTCCATGGAATCTTTTTGATTTTGTTTTTGACTGTTATTATGACAGCAATGTCATATTGTGACCTCATAAAGTATACTGCAAATTTCATAAGACATATACTGTATTATCGGGTTTAAGTGCAGATACTTTCTATTGGTGACTGAGTTAAGAGTACTGAACAACATTATACCAGTATTTATTTCATTTGCAGACGAATAATTACTGCTTTTAGGAATAGTATGCTTTTAGTTTGTTTGGTATCTCCAATTACATGTAACGTCCGCCGCTGGTAACTGAGTGGTCAGCGCGATGGACTGTCATACCTAACGGCCCGGGTTGGATTCCCGGCTGGGTCGGAGATTTTTCTCAGCTCAGGGGCTGGGTGTTGTGTTGTCCTTATCATCATCATTTCATCCCCATCGACACGCAAGTCGCCGAAGTGGCGTCAACTTGGAAGACTTGCACCAGGCGAACGGTCTATCCGACGAAGGCCCTAGCCACAGAGCATTTCAATTACATGTAACAAGAACAAGCCATTAATACTTATTTCCCGTGGGTAGCAGATCAGATGGTGTGGACGTGAGGACGCAAAATGGTTAGTCTACACTGACAGGCGTAGTCAACTGAGTGATGCAATTACGACAGTGCAGAAAACATCAGTTTATAAGGTTTGTGATCATCGACTCAGGGGAAAAAATAATCAAACAGCTGTTGTGTTAACATATTGAGGTACGACATATAAAAACTTCTCCACTTATACTCTGTGTAAACAATTTTCACAACGGTTTTGCTAAATTCACACTGTAATATTAACGATTACAGACTCCATGAGATGTTAGCTCAGAAGCACGGAACTGGTAAGTCTGGGAAGTTGTCAGCGTGGGGAGTAGGGTCGCACATTCCTGTTCGATAGTGGCAGTGGTAAACAGAGTTGGTCACCTTCTAAGAAGTGTGAGTACGCTACTAAACTGGCAAACACGGTATCAATTATCCTCCGGAAATAAAGGAAGACGGAAAGGAAGAACAGAAATACAAAATCAAAGACGCAATCGTGAATGGAAGAAGCTATATTCAAAACTCCAATAATCGATTTACAAATAGATATTTGAATAACTTTCCAGTTCCATACATTTTAGTGTGGTAAGAATCACAGGAAAGAAAAGAAAAACCAGTAAACTTTCAGTGGTGTGTTATTGTACTTCCACATATCTCCTGAAGCTATCTAATCTTGCACTCAAAATCTTCAGTGATTTGTTTACTCAGAACTGTTGTAACTAAATCATGTTAGGCTAACCGGAATCTGAACTATTTACACTGGAGGCAAATCCAGATTCACAGCAATTTGTTTGGTTTTAAAATAAGGGAAGGTTAGGAGCTATGTCCTGACGACAACCAGGTCACTGACTTGAACAATGATAGGGACGGAAATCTATCTTGTCCTTTTAAAAGAAAGCATCCTAGGATTCGCTTTATTCGGTTTAGGGAACCACGGAAAACCTAGATCTGGAATGTCAGTGATTGGAACCCCGCTCTTCTGGAATATGAGATCGGCGTCTGAAACGCTGCTGGACTTCGGTCTGCCCATCTGGTCGGAAGATTGGCTCTATGAGCTAACGACACATTACCACTCAAGAACGTTATCTGTTGATGTTGTTAGGTTCATTACTAACTCGCGCATTCTGAAACGAACAGAACACCGTTATAAAGGAAAATATAGAGATATTCTTGGCAGTGGGCACCATACTCATAAATTTGTTGAATGAAAGCGACTTTTTTGGACTTGGTTTCAAGTTGCAGTCAGATTACGTTATGCAAAAAAATGGTTCAAATGGCTCTGAGCACTATGGGACTTAACTGCTGAGGTCATCAGTCCCCTAGAACTTAGAACTAGTTACACCTAACTCACCTAAGGACATCACACACAGCCATGCCCGAGGCAGGATTCGAACTTACGACCGTAGCGGTCGGGCGGTTCCAGACTGTAGCGCCTAGAACTGCTCGGCCACTACGCCGGCTACGTTATGCAAATATCTAGAGCATTATTACACATTGCACTTATTCTTCCCTCCAAAATGATCTGTAAATTTCTGGGGATACCGTAATGAAATAATTTGGAATGGTACATGGAGGAAATAACTGACTTTTTTACATTGTATACAGCGAAAACTGACATAGGCGGAAGTATACAGCAATAGAAACTGCCGTGTAAAAGTGGGTTCTCAAACAAGTGGTTGCAAGCCGACACCGATTTTAGTAATAGAGACTGTTCCAAGTGCTGCAAATGTATTTTGAATGTTAAGTTTTACATCAGATCCCATCTAATTGGCCTCAAATTACACCCGTAACCTGCTTTAACCAGAAATACGATACTATTTCTGCACGTCACGTATTCCAGTTTACTATACACTGGTATCTGTTACAGCAGGTGTACCATGTGTCATCCTTACATCTGGATGCAATAATGCTCTCTGCAGTGAGCTAAAAATTCTTTCGAATTAATTTATAAAGCTTGATAAGGTCTCACGATTGTGTGCTTCGGTTCTTCAAATGTATCAACGGTAGAACTGTAGAATACACTTTCGTGACTCCCCTGACAGAAGAATCCAGAGAATGGAGGTAAGATAATCTAGGATGGCAAGATACAGGCCCTACTCGGTAAGTCCAGTAATAAAAATCGTCTTGTATCAACAGAAAAATGTGCCAGTGCCTCAATTTACAGGTTTCAACTACCGTTGCCACGTGTGATATTCGATCTCAGTCACATAGGGACGTAATCTAAGAGTTTACATCTCACAAACCTTTGCCCAACATATCATACTCATATTAGTAGGAGCTCGAAGGAAAACAAATTTGAAATTATTACGAACAACGTTCATTTGTGTACCCGTGTTTAGTGGAAAGTTTTTCCTTCTGTTATTGTTTACTTCCATTCGTGTCAGCTGTCATCATTATTTTTGATGTACCCTATATAGGATGGTTTCTCACTTCCTAGTAAAATGTTTTTTGCGCATCAAGAATTACAGAAAGAAAAATTTCTTAGATGATGCAGATTGTATTTTTCGAGGTTCAAGATCAGTTTCCAGGGATTAGATTCTAAAACAGTTCGACATACTATAACGTTAAGTCAAATGAAAGCGGTACATATGGGGCTACAAGTAAGTAAACTCTCTGTTATTTGACAGTAATCGCCACAATTTTTGATACATTTTTCCCACTGTGAGACAAGGTCCGTGCCTTCATCGAAAAATGTCTACAGCTGCCTCCGGAATCATGACTGTACCCAAATGTGCACCTCTTCGTCCGAAGCAAATCGACGGTTGCGATTGTCTTTGTTCAGCGCTCCAAATGTATGTGAATAGCATGGAGAGGGATCAGGACTGTAAGGAGGACGTGTAAGAGCGCTCTAGCGAAACTTCCGCAGCCTAGTCGAAATAGCGGATTTTTCCATGAAGGCACTGGCCATCTTGTCTAAGAGAGGGATAAATTTAGTAACGGATATGGCGATTACTTTTGAAATATTAAAGAGCTTACTTACTACTTTTCGATCTGTCTTGTTTTTGTTTGAGCGCCCCTTATAGGGCATGAAATTTATGTAGCTCATTTACATGCTCATCTAATTGTACACAAATGACCGATCCTGAACTTTTATGTTGGTTATTTGGTGATATTGTGAAGTGGTACTACACGAGAACTAACGAACACGACAGGTAAATGAAGTGGAAACGTGCTGTTTTGTCGCGATTGAGAGACATCGGATGCAGAGCGCTAATGACACCTTGTTAACCTATATGAGGGTATAGATTTCAGATCAGTATTCACTGCACACATCAGCAATACACTAATAATGCCAAATTGTTGTCTAACTATGTTATAGCAGGTTTTTTCGGTGACTAATTGACGGTGTGCTTCAGGGCTGTTCAGCCGATTTGTTGTTTCCGAGGAAACCAGGAAGCGCACTACTAATGGTGTAACAAGCTGAATTTGTCAAGTAAAAATAGAAACCACTGCCTACGGAATGAAATTCCTTGTAGATGATGGTAGTAGTGATATAAGACGTACTGGCCTACAGAGGCCTACAGCGAACAACGAAAAGGAGGAAAGCGCCGAGATGTATCAGCCGACTCCGGGCGGCACGCAGTGTTGCGTGTAGAAAATAATGCCAGGCCGCGTTGGCCTGAGGCGTATGATTTTATAAATTATAACGTCGCGGCGCCGGAGAGTCTAATCAACTTCGTGCATGAAACTTTCGATTCTGCCTACAGCCTTTATCCATAAGCGGCGCTGCAGCGAGTAGCGGAGGACGAAAATAGAGATACCTATAAATCATCACTACAATCAGCCTAGCGAAGAAAGAACGAAAAATATCGTCGTAAGGTTCGTGAGACAGGATACGTCTAACTGAAAAGTGACTCTGCAGATCAAACCTTTTATTCTGTTCGTGAAACGCGCTTGGAAGGGACACTGCAGACGAAAATCAAGATTGAGATTCTACCAAGTTAATTATTCTTAACAGCTGCCCTGTACGTTTTACTAAGGCAAGCTGAATCTCTCTAGTTTACACCACTCAACGTAAAAATATGCGAATATCGCCTGCTTAATAAATCAGTAGTATGTGATCACGATAGGAGAATCATAACATTTTTCTTCCATTGTACTTCATTAAACATGGTATGTTGATTTCGATTAAAAATTAAAGATAGATTACTAGTAAATTAGAGTAACAATTCATAAGAATTTTTTTCCGCCCCCCGGTAGCTGAGTGGTCAGCGCGACAGAACGTCAATTCTAAGCGCCCGGGTTCGATTTCCGGCTGGGTCGGAGATTTTGTTCGCTGAGGGACTGGTTGTTGTGTTGTCCTAATCATTATCATTTCATCCCCATCGACATGCAAATCGCCGAAGTGGCGTCAAATCGAAAGACTTGCACCCGGCGAACGGTCTAACCGACGCGAGTCACTAGTCACACGTCATTTATTTACATAATAATTTTGACTTATTTCTACTGTTATTTAACGTAAGATTCTGAAGGACACCACAATCACCGAAAAATACTTTTTAAAAAATTAAAAAATATGTACGAGGCGTGTTTTTTAAGTATGTTCCTTTTTCAAATTAAAAAAAACGTGCTAAGATATCTCAATAATTTTATTTTTACATGAAAGCCTGTACCTTAATCTACTTTTCTCCATAATTTCCGTCAATATTGAGGCACTTGTCATAACGTTGTACCGGTTTTTTAATACCCCCCTCATAGAAGTCTGCCGCCCGACTTGTTAACCACTGCATCACCATTGTTTTGACTTCGTCATCGTCTTGAAGACGCTGACGACCCAGATGTTTCTTCAAGTGCAGGAACAGATGGTAGTCACTGGGCGCAAGATCGGGGCTGTACGGAGGATGATCTAGAGTTTCCCAACGAAAAGATGAAATGAGGTCTTTGGTCTGATTCGCCACATGCGGACGGGCATTGTCTTGCAGCAAAACGATGCCCTTTCTCAACTTCCATGGGCTGTTGCGTTGATTCTGGTGTGACGTAGGCCACCCATGTTTCATCGCCCGTAACAATTTGGCTTAAGAATCATCAACCTCGTTGTGGTACCGCTCAAGGAAAGTCAATGCACTGTCTAAACGTTTGGTTTTGTGCACATCCGTCAACATTTTCGGTACCCAACGTGCGCACAATTTTCGGTAATTCAAGTACTCGTTCACAATGCCATACAAAACACTA
Source organism: Schistocerca serialis cubense (assembly GCF_023864345.2). Lineage (NCBI taxonomy): Eukaryota > Metazoa > Arthropoda > Insecta > Orthoptera > Acrididae > Schistocerca > Schistocerca serialis. The sequence continues at coordinate 1,023,780,478 of NC_064639.1, forward strand.
CGAGAAACATTAGGAAAGTCATCCCGCAAATAGGAAATGGTAAAGCGTCTGTTTTCTCTCATCTTATTGTCCACTTCCTTCACCAAATTTTCATTAGCGACCCAAAGACGCCCACTCCGTCGTTCATCATGCACATTTGTGCGGCCATCTTTAAATGCTCTCACACACTTTCTTATCATTCCATGACTCATGATGTTTTCTCCGTAAACTGCACAGATCTCACTATTAATATCGATCGCTTTTAGGCCTATAGCACTAAGAAATCTTATAACAGCCCGTACTTCACAGTCGGCGGGACTCACGATTATCGGAGGCATCTTAAACACTCAGTACACAACGTAAACAAGGAAGAATCAGACTGTAATGGCGTCAGTGCGTAGATTAAGCTACAGGCTTTCGTGTAAAAATAAAATTATTAAGACATCTTAGCACGTCTTTTTTTAATTTCAAAACGGTACTTACTTAAAAAAACACGACTCGTATTTTATTGCCTTTACAGGTCTAGGAAACCTGTATTCATTTGCATGTGGTTAGAATATTTTGTTATATTGTCAGTATCTTCAATAACATGTTGTCTGCTCTTGCTATGTGCTCCAAAGACAATTTGCTCCAGTGATCGATTGTTTCTTCGTTTTCTGGATATAAGAATTCTTTGTAGTAAGTCCGAGCAGCACACCATGCACACGCACACCGTGTAATACACCCTGTAACCGAATATGGGACACGAGCACATCATAATAATGCTCTCAACAGTCATAGCGTCAGATACACACTTTAGAAGCAAATAAATAAATCATTTTAATAAATAAAGCCTTTAAGGCGCCTGTCTGGCAGTATAATCGTTGCGAGGATTATTGTAAGATGTTGGCGTGCTGTATTCGATGCGTAATGTTTACCATCAACCATTTCTTGCATACTCATAAAAATCGTTTTGTCAAAGAAGGAACAAAACATCGACCACTCTAGTGCGTTGTACACGCTGACGACTTATCACTTAAAACTCTGACAAAGTAACGGCACCATTTCAGACGTCTGAGAATGCGTGTAGTTTTCCAAAACCGTTAATATCGAAGAAATAATAAAGATTTTTAGGTATTTCTGTCGGGTTATGGACTCCCTTAACAACCTTTAATTCAATAACGGGAATTTTAACAAAATTCATTATGGATGTGACTAATTATTTAATGTCTCATTAAGCAGATTGTGTCGAAGTATCTTATCTTTAATAAACCAAATATTCATTCTACATACTTAATGCTGGCCATGCGCGTTACTTTCTAATTAGGCGTATTTATAACATTCCTGTACTCCGTTTCTCAGGCTTGATTTACCAAGCACTTAGTTCTCGACACTAACTCGTGTCTGAGATTTGTAACGACTCAATACTTTTTGGTCACATTACACTTCCTCGCTGTACTATACTGCCTAAGCACTGTGCGAAAACACAGTATCCACACACAGTATTTGATCAAACATTCCTCTTCGAACAATTCTCAAGTATCCGTCCTCATATATAATATTCCTAAATCAATAATACTTATAACATGCATTCTAAAGTAATTCCAGCGCAGGTTATGATCAATGATGTACTCGATTTTCTTATGTGTCACAATCAGTCGTCTGTTGAGTAACGTGTTCGTAAATATCGGACTAGATACACTTTTCACGATTCAGAAATAAAATAATGTCTCAACTCATGAAATAGTGAGATCGTTGCAGTTACGTCTCACTGATTACCTACAAACCATAATCAGCAATGCGAGAGAACAGTGTCAGCTTCTTACAAAAGTCATAGAATCTGTCACGTTTTGTTAATATTAATAATCCTTCTCGTAGTTCTCTGTTTGTATTACAATCATTATAATTATATCGTTAAAAAGATATTCCTATATTTTCTTACTATCGTGTAAATGTATGCGCGTCTACCTACATAATGTAAAGTGTGTCATCCTAAGCGTAATATGTCAAATTGCACTTTCCAATTAACCCATTAGCTAGAAAATGAATTTAAAGTAGAATTTTCTCGTTCTTCTACACTTATCATTTTTAGTAACTGCTGTTTACAAGCACTGTAATTCTGTTTGTTATTACAGTTGCTCAGTAAAACCTCCATTTCCTGAAATTTTTCACGAACACGAAATCTGCACCAGAGCAATAAAACTTGCCAGTACGCGAGCGTACACACACACACACACACACACACACACACACACACACACACACACACACACACACCACACACACACAAAATCAGAGAGAGAGAGAGAGAGAGAGAGAGAGTAGTAGAGAAACAGACAGAGAGTGAGAGAGAGAGACGAATTCACGCACACGCAAATACTTCCACAGAGGAGTGTAAGAGAAAGCACGAACATGGTTAAAACATTTATCTGTCTCTTCACACTCGTGCAATGAAACATACCAAAATATAGCCTTGCGCCATATAATATAACTCTGTCCGAGGAGCAGGTATTTTTTTGCTGTTACAGTACCACGTTTCACATGGAGGTCGTCCATAGAGCGAATATACGGGCTATAAACCAATATGAAATACAAAACCATGTGTAGATATGAATACGTTTAATTTTATTCTGAGACAGCAGTTTGTTCATAAAATACCTTTTTGTTTCCCTATGTAATTTAAGGAACAAAAACTGACTTGCACATTTGTGTACAGCAACTAAAATAAGGAAAAGCAGACATTATCAAGCAGAAATCTCTCTAGTGTAGTCTCTCTCTCTCTCTCTCTCTCTCTCTCTCTCTCTCTTCGGTCTTACTTTGATGCAACTAGGTACACTGAGAAACTTAGTGCAGTGTTAATAAGGGAGATATTCGATCTACTTTTCAAGCCATATAATAACTGCACCGTCAAAATTCCAGTCATCAGTTTAAGAGATCTATATCGTAAAGAGTGGCATTAGATTTCAACAACGTAGGAGAGTCCCATTAAATCTTGAAAACCTATTAAACACTTCATGGATGAAACTACGTTTATATACTGAAGAAACCAAAAACTTCTGTTGTAATACTTTTCGTTAAAAGAAATTTTCATCGTATATGACTGTCTGCTGTCATCTACGGCAATGTATCTACCACGCTCTAAGGACTGAGCACAAAGGTGAACAGAACATATGTAAAATACGGAATGCAATCTTCTTTTATCGTGAATACATCATTTCACTGTGGCGAAGAGTTGGATATACTCTCAGTAAGAGTCTGCATCCTCCCATTAGTGAAATAAATAGTAGATACATTTATTCCCCTCTCTACAACAGAAAATTAGAATACTATGTTTTACTTTGGCAAAACGATCGTTAGCAGTTTATGAAGGCCTAGTGTATCCTTGACGGAAGAAAATAAATTTACCGCAGATATACTGAATACGGTTAGGGAGACCCTTGCGGAATGGTACATCTAGAACAAGCCACATGTGATGCCTCTGTACTAACCAAGTGTCGTTGTCTAATATTTAATGACTTTCTCCAAAATTTTTATATGGAATTTTACTCCAAATGCAAGTAACAATAAATTATACCATCTTACTACTAACTTCCGTATATTGCGTGGACCTAATGATCCGTTTTTCATAAAAGGTATCGGAAAGTAAAAGGTGTCTACCGCAACTCTCATCTTACGCAAGGTGTTCTCAATCATCTAAGAAAGCAGAATGATTAACTTCCACGGAACAGTTAGGCTTCAAATAATCTACGCTAGAGAAGTATAATCTGTGACACGCACACTTCTGATGGTGCAGTACAACATGAGCTACTAAAAAACTAAAATTATGTATGATCTTCTGCTCAGAAGAAAACACACAGCATTTAAACTTTAACCCACTTTAAGTATGTAAGTTTTACACTGACAGTGGCGTATACTGCGTAACAGCAAGTAACGATCTAGCACCCTGAGTAAACGCAGCCTCACAAGTGTCAATACTACAAGTTTTCGTAGCAGTTGGAATGTCTGCTCTTAACTCATCTTCGACATATTAAAATGGAAAGAGGAGTGCTGTAGAACAATTCCAAGCAAATAGTGAACACATACGAAACAATTCATTTATTTATTGCTGTATACATCTGCTGCTTGTAATACTCGTAGAACTTGTACACTACTATTCCTGAAGACTTACAACAAGGATTTCGCGAGGCTGACACATACTGTCTTCCCTTGTTAACATGTTGTGCATATTAACTTAAGCGTCAGTCATTATAGGACTTATTAACGTACCGTTCATTACAGGTACTGTTTTGCCCGAAAGTTTGGCACTAACAGAGAATTTAGGATGTCCTTGTACAGGTTAACTGTAGAGACATTAAATACGGTTTCGTGGCATGCTGCGAGTAGAATCGAGCGTCTTTTTCAGGTTACGTAACATTCGTAGTTCTACCTTCCTTATGTGTATTATGTCGTCCTTCTCACTAGAAAAAAGCATTCGTCTAATAGTCTTTCAAACCCTGGCGATGCAGACGGAATATTCTGTTACTTTAAAAATTCCCCGACAGTAAGGTTTAATTAGAGCACCATCAAAACATTCCATTATCTGAACAAGGCGTAAATTAGTAACGGCTAAGCAAGGAGGTAATACGAAGAAACTGTGACACAGTGTAATGTTTTTCGTATCGTAATTATACTCAGTCATGAGTCCTCCGTCCTTCATGTATAAAGAAACTTCTTTCCTCTACGAATTTTTATTTCACGAATATTGTCGGCAAACAAATAATAGCAATAAAATAAATGTGTAAATGCAATAGCGTATATGACGTGACCTACTTTAAGAAAAGCAGCTGTTGAAAGAAAACAGCCTCTAGTCACAAATCTGAGTACTCGGTCTAAATTGATAAATTCACTCCCATGTACACCAACTGATTAAGCTGAACTGTTCTTGAGTTTACGTTAATGGGTTACTGTTTAGTCTCGTATGCTGCTGTGAAGTATGTATTAAGTAATAGAGTACATAGTAAACAAACAAAAACGGGTCTGTTATAAAGAATAAATCCCAATCACGCCTATTTAATGTTGTTAAGGCCTTCGGTCAGTACACCATGATTTAGGACACGGTTGACACAATACCGAATAATATTAACGCTCATGCTGAAGAGAGTAGACCTCAGCTGGTCTACTGAACAAAAGCGTTAACAACATTAAACAGATGCGATTGAAACTTATTTTTGTATAAAACATATAGCAATCACTGTAGGTGTATAGACATTATGTCAAAAAGTATTAATTAAAAATATTGTGTAAAAGGAGCTTCACGTATTTCCTGTAGACAAATGAAAAGAATGAATACAGGAATAAATCTCTATTTTTAAATGTTCCATCCAAATTCAGTATTCTTCGATGTGCAGGTCTGTTATGTAACGTAATTAATACAAAACTATTGAGTAAAGTGGTATCTATGGTGAACCCAGACATCACGGACAAAATTAAGGAGTTATAATATTCTTGACGAATCAAGTTTGCCAAGATCGCTAGTAATTGTTTTTATTACTGTTACTTGTTTCGACAGATCTACATTGTCATCATCGGGCTTTGTGACATTATTAGATGTACGTAGTATCGTTGCATCGAATTGAACCAAAAAGTGATAGGTAACACCAACATGTCAGTACCACTATTATTACAGTTTGAGGCAACATCGCTATGTGACTTTCAGGTTAGTAAAAAGCATGTACAAAAAGTAATGTTACATGATCTGATGATGACAGCGTAGATCTACCGAAATCGGTAATAGTAATAAAAAGTATAAATTCTCTTTACTTTAGGTCTGTGGTCACAATTTTTTTGTCATCATCCTACCTGTTTCGGTCTATAATGACCATCTTCAGATCTGTTTTATAAAAACATGTCCTAATGTACTGCAGCCATAGTGGTATCGTGAAATGTTAACACAAAATCAGCAACATTTGACGATGCCACTATGGATCCAGTACATTAGGACACGTTTTTATAAATCTGAAGATGGTCATTGTAGACCGAAATCACTAGTCTGGTGACAAGAAATTTTGTGACCGTGGACATAAAGTAAAGGAAATTTATTCTATATTCGGGTCACTGTTTTATTCGCGGCTATGTCGCAGCTTGTGAGTAATAAAAAGAATTACTAGCGTCTTGGCAAACTTGGTTCTTCAAGAATAATATATCTTCCTGATCATCCCCAATGCCTGAAGCAGTGTCAAAAAAAAAAAAAAAAAAAAAAAAAAAAAATGGTTCAAATGGCTCTGAGCACTATGGGACTTAACATCTGAGGTCATCAGTCCCCTAGAACTTAAAACTACTTAAACCTAACTAACCTAAGGGCATCACACAAATCCATGCCCGAGGCAGGATTCGAACCTGCGACAGTAACGGTCGCGCGGTTCCGGACTGAAGCGCCTATAACCGTTCGGTCACTCCGGCCGGCGAAGCAGTGTCAAAGATACATAAAATTAGGGACGTTTTTCAGGTATGTTTTCCGAGTATTGTAATGTAAGCGACCTGCGTCTCAATGGGTCTCTAAAGGCAAGACATTCATAAAACATACCTGAAGAACTTTGGAAACTTTGTCGACGGATGTCGCGTTTACACCGAATAACACAAGGTTCACTTAATATTGCGGAAACATCGATAGCAATTTTGTATGTGCGTCTAGATGTCCGAATAGGTATCCAGCAGGAGGGATGCTGCAACCTGTTCACTGTTCGTCAGTTGTGATATTCCTACGTCAACGTAGCAGTGACTAATTTTCTAGCCGGGAACTAGCGCACAGAGCTGAATGAAATGAAAGACGCAGTGACAGACGTGATTCTAACCACGAAGACAATTTAAGTGTTCCACGGGATTTTAACTCTACAAACTGCGTCCCAACGTACGGGAGCGGCCAGCCTCCCCCGCCGCCCCCCCCCCTCCCCCCCTCCCCGAGGGATTATACGATCTTGTAAATTTCATCCGCAGCAGAGTTTTGTTCATTTACATATAAATGACGGCGCGTTATTAACTTTTGCTCGGACTCGGCATTAATCTGCTGTTTTAATTAGGGTGTCCGCCGCGGAGCGCTCTGCCGGACAGACCGCACGGCCCCCCACGTGTCGCCGGCCGCAAGAAGCGGCGCCATACGCCGTTCCCTCCGCCTCCACTGCCCCCGGAACTCCTGCTACCCTCGCAACTCTTGCTGCGCCCCCGACTCTTGCCGATCCCGCAGCAGCCGCTGCCAACGGCGTCTCCATTTCCGTGTAACCCGCCTCACTTTCGTGTTCGTAACTCCGATGGCGCAAGGGGCGTTGACCAGCTTGCGCACGCACGTCGTTGTTTACAACCAATTTAAATGGCTGCTACAAAGCCATTCGGTCCCACTCCTCACAACATTCTATCTGCTATTGCGAACCAATTTTATTACAAGAATATTTTCTTATGACTGCGCCCAGTAGCTTCGATAAACACCAGAAATGGGAAATGGCATCACGTGACTCTGCAAGTTGCCGTTAAAAGCATTCTTCAAAAGACGTCCGGTTTACGTCAAAGACCATTTTTCAGCATAGCCAAGGGTAAACCAAAACTACATTGAACAACAATGATGTCGAAAAAACTTGTCATCCGCGCATTGGACTAGCACACTGAGAGACACGTAGAAACTTAATTTTGCATATAGACAGTTCTTCAATTCCGCGAACCGAGAATCTCGATCATTTTTGCCTGTTATCGACATCAATACTGGTAAGATATCGATCCCAGGGATTCCAAGATTTTCTAGAAAGTTTTGATTTCAATAATACGAATGTGACATAAAGTAAGATGTTCAAATGTGTATGAATTCCTAAGGGACCAAACTACTGAGGTCGTCTGTCCCTGGACTTACACACTATGTAAACTAACTTATGCTAAGAACAACACACACACCCACGCGCGAGGAAGAACTAAACCTCCAGTGGGAGGGGCGGCGCAATCCGTAACATGGCGTCCTAAACTGCGCGGCCACTCCGCGCGGCCGACATAAAGTCATGCAGTACGTAGGCGACCATTATTGTAATAATGATTAGATCTCTGTTCAGGCTGACTGTCGCAGCATAGTAAAAGTTAAACATCAGGCAAGGAATGACTTTACTGTTGATATGACGCGTTTCGGAGTTTATGCATCATTAGACTAGTCTGCAAATGTTTGTTTCACATGCAACTTGAAACGCCATATCTACGTCCAGTAACCGCTCCTGGTTATCTGAAGGTGGATAAATTCCGAAACGCGTTATATAATCGATAAAGTCATTCGTTGCCTGATGTTTTTTTACCTTTGCGACCCAGTCAGTTTTATTGCAGAACTACTGTTTTAATTTCAAGTTCGAAATCGGATAAAAATGACAAAAGAAATATTTTTCCGTATGATATAATGACAGATTAACAGTTTCCGGATATTTTCCTTTACTTTTTCTGTGAAACGTTGTTTCTTGCCAAATTTCATGATTCTAGGTCAACGGGAAGTACCCTACAGGTTTTGGTGAGTATGTTTGCGAGTATCAAAATATGTGACATAAATGGCCGTACCTTTCGATTACATTGACTTAGAAGTTTAAGGTTTTACACCGCTAAAACGCTACACACATCTTTACTTGAAATAAATTTCAACTTGGTTCGTCTGTCCACTCCCGAGAAAAAAATGTTTTCAACCGGCGGACAGACAAACATATGAACAACATACAGATCATATTAGGGTTCCGCTTTTAACGACTGAAGCACGAAACTCCAACAAGAGCAGAAACTGAATAGGTAACCGTTTAGGGAGTAGAATATCCTTACATTGTACAGAATATGTCAATGACAACCTTATCGATGATAAATTGTTCGATTATGTTATCACTAACGAATTATGTACCAATAATATGTTTCCGGTTGACATTTTGACACTGTGCTTCTCTTTCGGCGTCATTGAGGTATAGATTGTTCGTGCTGTCAATCCAAGTTGTGCTGTAAAATGGTATTTTACTTAAAGCGGACCCCTATTAAAGAATACTCGTACTTTTAACACCAGCTAATTGTGATACTTGATGTTATTACTAGAATTTTAGAGCCTTGTTGCCTGAATTAAACTAGATAAGTGACCTTACCTGTAAATCAGAAATTGATGAGAAGGAAAACTAACATCGATTAGACAAAGAAAACTGACACAGCCTCGCGTGCAATGTTCAAAAGATTTGGAAATTTATGCTGGAAGTTCTGTAACATAGTACTTAAAGGCATGAACTCGTAGGCACCTCTTCCTATTAATGTTCTGGAAACCTAAGTTCTGGATAAGCTGAAATTTTCTCCTTTAAGTAAAGGTTACAAATATTTATTACACACTAGCAAAATTGGTGGACAATTACATCCAGGAACATAAAAGACGACAGTTCACTGAGCGCTTAGTAAATATTCTATCCCCATCCGCTTTTTGTCTTTCCTAACGATTCGTTCTTTTGTCACAAGCCTCGTAATGTCGCTTATGTAATATATTTATGAGCAAAGATTTTTGTATATTAATGCGTGTTATGGACAGCTTCTTCTCATCAGGCTGTATTTCTGCTAAAAATAAGCAGAAGACCTCTTTGAAACATCCTTCATTGCACAGAGCAGTTAACAGCTAACTTTCAACATCACGTTCATAAAACTTTTAAATTTGTACTAAGTTAACTTGTAGTTATCCTAGGAGTTAAAAATTTAATGATGTTTTGTCGAAAATTGATATTCTGAGCCAGTGGCTTTGTACAAAATATAGGTTGAGTCTTACAGAGAAGACAACAGCAACGGGAACTAGAAGTCTGGAGATGAACCTTTCGGTTCGAAACCGATATTGGGACTATTTAAATACATAAATAGCACTGTAAAATGTGTCTGGATGCTATTGTCTTTTCTGTAAGAGTCAACCTATAAGACATTTAATATTCTGTGATCATACAATCTTCCTTTCCATGCTGGTGTCGACAAGGTTGTAAATCATAATTTAGTATTTAGTTACTTAGTTAAATATTTTGTTAATCTTGGAAATGACAGCTGCTTCGTATTGTGATTCCTTATTTATTTCCCAATTGAGAATCTAGTCACGAGAAATCAATGATGTGAAGCAACGGTGGATTCAAAGTGTTAACATTTTCTTTCCCTTCTTTATTTGTTTAAAAACTTCTCTGAATCCTGTGTACTACGCAAAAGAAGTATATAAACCACATGGAGATTAAACATTAAAGCCTCAGACGTAGCGATATTGCTTATAAATCTCCACTATGGAAAATAAGCGGTGTCAGTGTAGAGGTACATTATTAGCCGAAGCAAGCTTTGATACAAAAATTTAAGTATAACGCATTGCGCAAATTTCATTGTCATATTGTTAACGCGTTGCCCAAAATTTTGTCAGAATTTAGTTGTAGACGATAAACAGGTGTAAACATGGAAGGTAAACGGGTGTAAAGATGAAGGATTTCAACAAATTTTACCAAGATATCACTTCGTTGCGATATTGTTGATATTAATAGCTGGGATGGAGTGAAGGGCAGACATTTTAGCAGTAAACTGCAGCCACCTTCGCTTTTGGCAAAAACAGATAACCTGTAGGACGGCATACTTAAATCTATAGCTGTACAGGCAGTAAAATTTTTCTGCTGCACAGTAGTATATCCGTAATCAACGAAGTATTCCAAATGAATCGCTCTCATAATGTGTAAAAACGTTTTCTCTTGACAGTAATCATGTCATCGACATTATGAAAAGACATTGATTTTAACTGCGGGAAAATTTATCACATCGTCGTCGCTAAATGACGAGTGACTATATCGACACATATTTTCAAACAAGTATTACAAAAGATCAATTTACGTTCTGCACGTTTAAAGTGTTAATGAAGAGTTCAAAATACACAGGAAAACCAAGACATTTGTAAGTAAGTAATTATGCGTAGATGAAACATCTACTGTAGTTGAGTAGTATCTAGTGATGAATTTGTAAGTTCCTGCGTAAAATACTTATATTGTAGTCGCACTCACAGTTAACTTGAACCGTCATTGGTGAAAGCTAAGGCGATGTATAGGAAGTGAGAACTCAGACTATTTGACTAGAATTCGTTTACGTTTGTTTTAATTTCCGAACATAATCCTCTCATGAATATTGCAAAAGTTCTGTACCTACTAACACGTACACAGGCACACATTTAGGCACACGCACACACTTTGGCACATGCATCATATGTAAAATCGGTAAGCGGATCTAAATCCCCTATTCAGTCATTCGTTGACCACGATGGCACCGAAACAGAGGACGACCGAAGAAAGGCAGAAATACTGAATTCAGTGTTCCGAAACTGTTTCACTGCGGAAAATCGTAACACGGTCCCTGACTTCAGCCGTCGCACGGACGCCAAAATGGAAAATATTGAAATAAACGATATCGGAATTGAAAAACAACTGCTATCACTTAGTAGCGGAAAAGCATCCGGACCAGACGAGATACCCTTAAGATTCTACAGTGATTATGCTAAAGAACTTGCCCCCTTTCTATCAGCAATTTATCGTAGATCGCTGGAAGAACATAAAGTACCTAGCGACTGGAAGAAAGCGCAGGTCGTTCCCATTTTCAAGAAGGGTCATAAATCAGATGCGAATAATTATAGGCCTATTTCGCTTACGTCAATCTGTTGTAGAATAATGGAACATGTTTTGTGTTCTCGTATTATGACGTTCTTAGATAATACAAATCTCCTTCATCATAACCAACATGGATTCCGCAAACAGAGATCATGTGAAACTCAGCTCGCCCTATTTGCCCAAGAAATTCACAGTGCCGTAGACACTGGCGAGCAGATTGATGCCGTATTTCTGGACTTCAGGAAGGCATTTGATACGGTTCCGCACTTACGTTTAGTGAAAAAAATACGAGCTTACGGAATATCGGACCAGGTTTGTGATTGGATTCAGGATTTCCTAGAAGAAAGAACACAACATGTCATTCTTAACGGTTCAAAATCTGCAGATGTAGAGGTAATTTCGGGAGTACCGCAGGGAAGCGTGATAGGACCTTTATTGTTTACAATATACATAAATGACTTAGTTGACAACATCGGTAGCTCCGTGAGGCTATTTGCAGATGACACGGTTGTCTACAAGAAAGTAGCAACATCAGAAGACTCGTACGTACTCCAGGAGGACCTGCAGAGGATTAATGCATGGTGCGACAGCTGGCAGCTTTCCCTAAACGTAGATAAATGTAATATAATGCGCATACATAGGGGCAGAAATCCATTCCAGTACGATTATGCCATAGGTGGTAAATCATTGGAAGCGGTAACGACCGTAAAATACTTAGGAGTTACTATCCGGAGCGATCTGAAGTGGAATGATCACATAAAACAAATAGTGGGAAAAGCAGGCGCCAGGTTGAGATTCATAGGAAGAATTCTAAGAAAATGTGACTCATCGACGAAAGAAGTAGCTTACAAAACGCTTGTTCGTCCGATTCTTGAGTATTGCTCATCAGTATGGGACCCTTACCAGGTTGGATTAATAGAAGAGATAGACATGATCCAGCGAAAAGCAGCGCGATTCGTCATGGGGACATTTAGTCAGCGCGAGAGCGTTACGGAGATGCTGAACATGCTCCAGTGGCGGACACTTCAAGAAAGGCGTTACGCAATACGGAGAGGTTTATTATCGAAATTACGAGAGAGCACATTCCGGGAAGAGATGGGCAACATATTACTACCGCCCACATATATCTCGCGTAATGATCACAACGAAAAGATCCGAGAAATTAGAGCAAATACGGAGACTTACAAGCAGTCGTTCTTCCCACGCACAATTCGTGAATGGAACAGGGAAGGGGGGATCAGATACTGGTACAATAAGTACCCTCCGCCACACACCGTAAGGTGGCTCGCGGAGTATAGATGTAGATGTAGATGTAGATGCACACACAGATTTTCTGCTTAGGAATTCAACAACAGGGTGCAATACTTTAAACACTGTACTATTATTTACACAGTGGAAAAGAGCTGATGATGTTATTTTCTGTATATATCCGTCCACCATCGTACAATATCTAAGAAACTTCATGTACCGCCTGACTGTTATTTTATTTATTGATTTTTCGGCCAGAATTTTGATAGGTGTGCTCTGCTCAACTGATAACTCATCAACTAATTATTAAGTGCGTCAGTAAGCATTTTCTAAGGTTTAGAGTACATCATGGTCGTCTGAACCGTCTTTACTTACACATTCTTATGCATCCTAATGTCAAACATCTTCGCGTACTTCACGTTGCCTCTTATGCCTAAAATAGAATATGTAAATATGGCTGGCACGAGGACGATATACTTTTGGTAATATCTACATCTACAAGGATACTCTGCAAATCAATTTAAGTGCCTGGTAGAGAGTTCATCGCACCACCTACACTATTCACTATTATTCCATTCTCGTATAGCACGCGGAAAGAATGAACACCTATATCTTTCCGTACGAGCTCTGATTTCCCTTATTTTATCTTGGTGATCGTTCCTCCCTATGTAAGTCGGTGTCAACAAAATATTTTCGCATTCGGAGGAGAAAGTTGGTGATTGAAATTTCCTGAGAAGATTCCGTAGCAACAAAAAACGCCTTTCTTTTAATGATTTCCAGCCCAAATCCTGTATCATTTCTGTGACATTCTCTCCCATATTTCGCGATAATACAAAACGTGCTGCCTTTCTTTGAACTTTTTCGATGTACTCCGTCAGTCCTACCTGGTAAGGATCCCACACCGCGCAGCAGTATTCTAAAAGAGGACGGACAAGCGTAGCGTAGGCAGTCTCCTTGGTAGGTCTGTTACGGTTTCTAAGTGTCCTGCCAATAAATCGCAGTCTTTGGTTTGCATTCCCCACAACATTTTATGTGTGTTCCTTCCAATTTAAATTGTTCGTAATTTTAATACCTAGGTATTTAGTTGAATTTACGGCTTTTAGATTAGACTGACTTATTGTATAACCGAAGTTTAATGAGTTCCTTTTAGCACTCATGTGGATGACCTCACTTTTCGTTATTTAAGATCAACTGCCACTTTTCGCACCATTCAGATATTTCTTCTAAATCGTTTTGCAGTTTGTTTTGATCTCCTGATGACTTTATTAGTCGATAAACGACAGCGTCATCTGCAAACAACCGAAGACGGCTGCTCAGATTGTCTCCAAAATCGTTTATATAGATAAGGAACAGCAAAGGGCCTATAACACTACCTTGGGGAACGCCTGAAATCACTTCTGTTTTACTCGATGACTTTCCGTCAATTACTACGAACTATGACCTCTCTGACAGGAAATCACAGATCCAGTCTCATAACTTAGACGATGTTCCATAAGCACGCAATTTTACTACGAGCCGCTTGTGTGGTACAGTGTCAAAAGCCTTCCGGAAATCCAGAAATACACAAAAATTAATAAACAAGTTGATTTGACATTGACGCACTTCATAGTGAGATATCACCTCGAGAATAGCAGACATGCCGAAATCGCGATCGCGAAGTAAGTCAATTCAGCAAAATCCGAGGAGGAACATGTTGCCCGTTTCTGGACGAGAATTGAATATGTGTTCCTGAATCACCGCAGCATTTGATGCTCAGCGCTCTGGAGGACCATATAATCAGCGACTGCTCTCTGTAAGCACAAAAAAAAAAAGACTTGCTACCAGGGCGTCTTGTGAAATGCTAATGAAATTACCGACTGGTGTGAAGACAGTTTCAGTCACTGGAATTAGTTGATTCCAATAGTTCGCTGTGCTTGACTGCAAGAGTTTCATCGAAGTAACAGTTTTATGTTTTCGCAATAGCTTTATCACTTCGTTTATACTCTCGCTTTCACTTTTCTTATATAACACTGCTCTTGGTTATTGTTTGCGCAAATAACAATAATTACGAGATCGAACTCTGGTGTAGTTCCTCACTTACGAAAAATGTGGTGGTTGCGAAGAAACATGTTACAAGGGTAATGTGTGATGTCCACCGCAAAGGTCTTGTACACAACCCTGCAAACAGTTAGTCATAATGACAACAACCTATAACTACCTTACGAAGTTTGTTCTCAATAATCTGGCATAGTTCAGAAACAACAGAAACATGCATATATGTATGACTTACGCTCTTCACTGTGGCGGAGGTAGACGTGAGATATTCAGCCATAGAAGCAGCTTTGGCCACCCACCGAATGGTGTAAATAATTTAATAAACGAAATCAAATCTGCAAGTATCTTCCACTGTGCATAGCTATTA
Organism: Schistocerca serialis cubense; assembly: GCF_023864345.2. Taxonomy (NCBI): domain Eukaryota; kingdom Metazoa; phylum Arthropoda; class Insecta; order Orthoptera; family Acrididae; genus Schistocerca; species Schistocerca serialis. The sequence goes on from NC_064639.1 coordinate 1,023,795,700, forward strand.
GAATCTACACCCGTTTTATCCTGCTTGCAAGTAGTCGAGCATTAGTCTTTCTCTCTACACACTTTCCCCCATCATCAAATTGATGCCTCCAGGTATGCCCTAGCAAATAACCACTTCCTTTAGCCAATTTGCGCCAGAAGTTCATTTTCTCTACAATTTGTTACATTAACTCCTGATTGGTTATACGATGTACTCATCTAATCTTCAGCATTATCCTGTAGCACATTTCAAACGTTTACATTGTCTACTTTTCTGAACTGCCTATCGTCCACGCTTCATTTCCATACAAAACTACACTCCAGACATATAACTTCAGAAGAGACTTCCTAACATTTCAGTTTAATTATGTTTCTGATTTGCATAAAAACAAATCCGGCTTTTGCATTTGAACATTTGTTTTGCTTTAAACTAACGTATTTCTCCTAGGCCTCATCAGTTGTTTACATTTTTCTAGCATGAACAGACCAGGAATGTTTGGCCAAAAACAAACAAATTAATTACTTGCAAAGAAGGATTTGTTCTTATCTAGAGGATGTCCAAAGAAGACAGCGACAAACCTTAGTGACAGGTTCCTCAAATCTAAGCAATAAAATAAAAGGGTTTAATTAACAAGGACTCTAAAGCGCAAAGCGCATACCTTAAGAGACATGAGCACTGGTTCGTCTTCGGTTTTATGAAACATATCTCTTCTACTACAAGTTCTGCGCTTTTCACGTCTTGGGAGGAGTTAGTATGGACCAAAACAAGAAAAACCTGTCTAGCAAATTTAGGCTCTAAAATACACACATTAAGAGCTATGAGCACTTATTTTGTAGAAGAGATGTATTTCACCCCATCGAAGTGCTCGCAGCTGTTACGGTACGTATTTTAGACTCCTTGTTTACTAAACATTTTTTTTTCTTGTTCTGGTCAATACTTCCTCCTCCCAAAATATGGAAAGCGAAGACCTTGAGGAGAAGAGATTTGTTTCACAGCATCTAAGATGAACAAGTGCTCATACTTATTAAGGTATACACTTTACAGCTCATGTTTACTAGACATTTTTACTTACTTCCTTATAAGGAACCTGTCCCTAAAGTTTTCAGTGATTTTGTGGGACACTCTGTACATGAAAAGTGTAACTGCAAATATTAACAAAGTTTAAATGTATATTCGATGTTAACAAATTCTTCTTTTTCAGAAATGTTGCTCTTGCTGTTGACTGTCTGCATTTTATATCCTCTCTACTTCGACTATTACGCTGCCCAAATAATGAAACTCATCTGATGTTTTAGAGGTCTCATCTCTGAGGTATGGCCAGTTTAATTCGAATATATCTACATCTACATTATTACTCTGCAATTCACATTTAAGTGGTTGGCAGAGGGTTCATCGAACCACAATCATACTATCTCTCTACCATTCCACTCCCGAACAGCGCACGGGAAAAACGAACACCTAAACCTTTCTGATCGAGCTCCGATTTCCCTTATTTTATTTTGATGATCATTCCTACCTATGTAGGTTGAGCTCAGCAAAATATTTTCGCATTCGGAAGAGAAAGTTGGTGACTGAAATTTCGTAAATAGATCTCGCCGCGACGAAAAACGTCTTTGCTTTAATGACTTCCATCCCAACTCGCGTATCATATCTGCCACACTCTTCCCCCTATTACGTGATATTACAAAACGAGCTGCCCTTTTTTGCACCCTTTCGATGTCCTCCGTCAGTCCCACCTGGTAAGGATCCCACACCGCGCAGCGATATTCAAACAGAGGACGAACGAGTGTAGTGTAAGCTGTCTCTTTAGTAGACTTGTTGGATCTTTTAAGTGTCCTGCTAATGAAACGCAACCTTTGGCTCACCTTCCCCACAATATTATCTAAGTGGTCTTTCCAACTGAAGTTGTTCGTAATTTTTACACCCAGGTACTTAGTTGAATTGATAGCCTTGAGAATTGTACTGTTTATCGAGTAATCAAATTCCAACGGATTTCTTTTGGAACTCATGTGGATCACCTCACACTTTTCGTTATTTAGCGTCAACTGCCACCTGCCACACCATACAGCAATCTTTTCTAAATCGCTTTGCAACTGATACTGGTCTTCGGATGACCTTACTGGACGGTAAATTACAGCATCATCTGCGAACAACCTAAGAGAACTGCTCAGATTCATTTATATAGATCAGGAACAGCAGAGGTCCCAGGACGCTTCCCTGGGGAACACCTGATATCACTTCAGTTTTACTCGATGATTTGCCGTCTATTACTACGAACTGCGACCTTCCTGACAGGAAATCACGAATCCAGTCGCACAACTGAGACGATACCCCATAGGCCCGCAGCTTGATTAGAAGTCGCTTGTGAGGAACTATATATGAAAAGGAAAAGTTAAGACAGTCACTGTTAGCATCTCGCCACATTTTGGACTGAAAAAGTGCACCGCTATCGTAAAATTGACTCGCTTCACATAATAGAGCGGGGTCTCATTTATGATAGGTGGAATGTAACTAAACTGGACGTGACGCTCGAAGGCTAGTGCAATCGCAACCACAACCTAGTTCACACTCGGTATTGCTTATGGCGCTGTGATTACCCTGGTGAACTCCCCGCGGCTGTCACCTCAGCAGGAGGCGGGGTCGCGGGGTGGAGGCGGCGGGCAGTGGGGGTGACGTCGGTGTGGGCGTCGGCGTGGGTGGCGGCGGAGCGGCGCGTCACATGCCGGGCGGCCGGCGTCGCGCACACGCTACGCACGGGCTACGCACTCGCGCTGTCACGCGCACGCGCACACGCACACGCGGGGCTCGGCGCTGGCGCTCGCTGGGCTGTGTGCGGCCGGCGAGGCGTCGGCCAGCTGACTGAAGGCCGGCCGGCCGAGGCGCGCGCCCCGCGCCGGGCCTGCGCCACAGACGCGGACGCGGCCAGTAGCTGGCTGTGGCTGCGGCTGCGGCTGGGACGCCGCACGGCGCGGCCAGGCAAGGCAAGGCACAGCGCGACGGAGGTCGCCTCACCCAAGCCGCCCTCGCGAACGCCGCCGCTCCCACACACACACACACACACACACACACACACACTTTGACATTGTCCTATATATCTTACTGATCTACACTATTAGCCATTAAAATTGCTACACTAAGAACAAATGCAGATGATAAATGGGTATTCATTGGACAAATACATTACACTAGAAATGACATTTTCACGCAGTTTGGGTGCATAGATCCTGAGAAATCAGTACCCAGAACAACCACCTCTGGCCGTGATAACGGCCTTGATATGCCTGGGCATTGAGTCAAACAGAGCTTGGATGGCGTGTACATGTACAGCTGCCCATGCAGCTTCAACACCGTACCACAGTTCATCAAGAGTAGATACTGGCGTATTGTGACGTGCCAGTTGCTCGGCCACCATTGACCAGACGTTTTCAATTGGTGAGAGATCAGGAGAATGTGCTGGCCAGGGCAGCAGTCGAACATTTTCTGTATCCAGAAAGGCCTGTATAGCACTTGCAACATGCGCTCGTGCATTATCCTGCTGAAATGTAGGGTTCCGCAGGGATCGAATAAAGGGTAGAGCCACGGGTCGCAACACATATGAAATGTAACGTCCACTGTTCAAAGTGCCGTCAATGCGAACAAGAGCGACAGAGACGTGTAACCAATGGCTTCCCATACCATGACTCCGGGTGATACGCCAGTATGGTGAGGACGAATACACGTTTCCAATGTGCATTCACCGCGATGTCGCCAAACACTGATGCGACCATCCTGATGCTGTAAACAGAACCTGGATTCATCCAAAAAAATGACGTTTTGCCATTCGTGCACCCAGGTGCGTCGTTGAGTACACCATCGCAGTCGCTCCTGTCTGTGATGCAGCGTAAATGGTAACCGCAGCCATGGTCTCCGAGCTGATAGTCCATGCTGCTGCAAACGTCGTCTAACTTTTCGTGCAGATGGTTGTTGTCTTGCAAACGTCCCCATCTGTTGACTCAGGGATCGAGACGTGGCTGCACGATCCGTTACAGCTCTGTGCATAATATGCCTGTCATCTCGACTGCTAGTGATACGAGGCCTTTGGCATCTGGCGTTCCGTATTACTCTCCTGAACCACCGATTCCATATTCTGCTAACAGTCATTCGATCTCGACCAACGCGAGCAGCAGTGTCGCGATAGGATAAACAGCAATCGCGATACGCTACAATCCGAACTTTATCAAAGTCGGAAACGTGATGGAACGCATTTCTCCTCCTTACACGAGGCATCACAATAACGTTTCGGCCGGCCGGTGTGGCCGTGCGGTTCTAGGCGCTTCAGTCTGGAACCGCGTGACCGCTACGGTCGCAGATTCGAATCCTGCCTCGGGCATGGATGTGTGTGCTGTCCTTAGGTTAGTTAGGGTTAAGTAGTTCTAATGTCTAGGGTACTGACGACCACAGATGTTAAGTCCTATAGTGCTCAGAGCCATTTGAACCATTTGAACAACGTTTCACCAGGCAACGCCGGTCAACTGCTGTTTGTGTGTGAGAAACCGGTTGTAGGTGTCGCCACCGGCGCCAACCTTCTGTGAATGCTCTGAAAAGCTAATCATTTGCATATCACAGCATCTTCATCCTGTCGGTTAAATTTCGCGTCTGTAGCACGTCATCTTCGTGGTGTAGCAATTTTAATGGCCAGTAGTGTAGTAAGAGACATGGATTGGTTGTAGATGGCCGGCTACGACTCTGCACTGCGGAAATGTCGACTGGATGACCAAAGGTGGTGGCTTGGCGCACTTTGTCCATATGGAATAATCTCTTTCATTCTCAAATGCCATCATCGCATTTTCTAGAACCAGCTATGTTTCATTTAATCGACAGTAGAGTGTATGATGACGACTTGACGTCTGGAGATTTACTTCTGGTGATAAGACTCGAAGCTAATAAACAGTAATTGGCACTGATGTGCCAAAATAATATGACCACTTTTCACCGTGAGAATGAATGCCGCCTGCTAACGCTGCAGGGCCTTGATGCAGTAAGTAAAGTGTATAAGCCGGGGTGAAATAAAAGTAACTCATCTAAAAATACCAGGTGTGCCATTCTGGACTGTTCTTGAAGGTGCAAACTTTTGGACTCCCATTTACTTCCGCCTTATAGCCTCCTTCCTCAGCCATTACTGATATGCCGCAATCAACCACGACTGCTCCCAGATATTTCACTCCACCAGAAGTCTGCCTCAAGGCTCTGTCCCATACCCCGACTTCTAAATCCCGTACATCGCTAACAATCATCTCACCACCCCCCCACCCCCTCCATCTACCTCGTGCCGTACATTGACAACACCACCAACCTATCTACTCACTGCACCCTCTAACATCACCTGACCTCAGTCCCTTAGTCAAGTGACTTAGCCGGCCACGGTAGCCGAGCGGTTGTAGACACCTCAGTCCGGAACCATGCGGCTGCTACGGTCGCAGGTTCGAATCCTGCCTCGGGCATGGATGTGTATGATGCCTTAGGTTAGTCAGGTTTAAGTAGTTCTAAGTTTCGGGGACTGATACCTCAGCTGTTAAGTCCCATAGTACTTAGAGACATTTGAACCATCAAGTGACTTAATAGGTGGAAACTTCAAGCAAATCCACATATAAGCAAGCCACCATCTTAGGTCATACCACTCGACATTTCCGTCTTGCAGACTTGTAGCTGTCTATATGCAACCAATCCCTCTCTCTTTCTAGCACAGTAAAGTATTTATGACAATCCCTTGACAGAAAATAAACACCAAATGCACACCTCATTACCACCAAACACAAAGCCTGTACTGAGTGAACACTAACATGGTGCATCTGGAATCTACATACTGTTATCTTATCCTCACCTATAAATTTCCCATCTGCCTCATCCCAACTTACACTATCTCCTGGATCTCCATCTACCCTACATTCAACAAGTCCCTTAAAATATTGGAAAGGCATGCAATCCACTTGATTTTCGCTTCGGCCTGACACCACTAATACACTTCCTATAACTTCTTCTTCTACACACCCTGCTGCGCCACTACATCCATACTCCATCTTCGAGCCTTATCCATCTTCTCCCACTGAAACTGCCACCAAATCCCATTGCTAAACAATGAAATCAATCCCAGATATATCCCCATTTCCCGCTGCAATCACAATGCTCCACTTACGCCAGGCATTCATTTTTCTTCCTCTTCCTCCTCTCTCCTCCGCCTCGTTGTCTTTTAGTAGCTACCTACGATTCTGCGGCACCTCAGAGTCGTGGTCTCCATATCAGTCACATCACTTCCCTCATGACCACGATCATTTTCAGGCACCACCAGCATCATTATAGCCATTCGCCATTAACGTAACCAGTGACTGTATTTAAATTATTATTTAAAAGTGTATAAGAAGTTTTAAACTCATATAAATTACCCATCGATGTACTTTTCTTTCTTAAAAAGAAGTTATTTAATGTCATCTGCTTTATGTATTTGAAAACTTCTTTTGAATATGTAAAACTGTTGGCTGAAGAGTGGTTTATGTCCCCTGCCAGTCCACTGTTCATGGAAAATTCAAATAATTAAAAAGGGGGAAAAGAGAATCACACACTCCTCACATCCTCTCCCAACGAGTTTTCAACCGCTTCCTTCTCCTAGACAATGAAATCCGTCCTGACGTTTATCTGTCCTACCAACTATAGCTCTACCCGAACCATCCCATCAAATCAGGGCTCCCCTCTTTCCCGTTATCTTCCCTATCTTTCGCTCCCCATTTTTCCCTACTCCTTTCTCCCCTTCTCCTCAAAACTACTCCTCCATTCCTGCCCTTCCAGCATCCCCTCCTACTCCATCGATACTATCCGTCAGTTCTCCACATTTATACTGACAGCCTCTTACCCTACTCAACATTTAACGTTTGCCCTCCAAAAACAAACCATCCTTATCCCAGGGCAAGTCCTTCAACTTGTAATGACAGTGCAGTGCTTCATTTTTGAAATCACCATTTTTACAACAAGTATTATTATTATTTTTAAATGTATTCCTGCTGTTTCAGTTTTATCTTTAGTTTCTTTTTTTTTAATTTTAAAATCTAAGAAAATCTAATTTCTTACACTTAAAAACTACATTACTTTCATCCTTTACTTTTTTTAACTCATTTCTAATTATCTCAACGTTTAATTCAATGTTCTTCGGCTTTGTGCATTTACTTATCCTCTGTCTAGAGAGCAGGTTGATTCTACCCCTAACAGCCAACCCCCAGCCCATAGTGTGTGAGGGTGTTGGAACAACACTAAAGAACAAAAAGAAACGCAATCATCCTGCTACGATGCTGGTTGCAAGTGAGAAAATCAGCTGAGATCAGCGAGTTTGACAAACATCAAATGGTTAAGGGAAGGTGCGTGAAACAAGCATCTCAGAAACGGAAAAACTCATCCAATGTTCATATGCTACTATTGTGAGCATCTATGGAAAGTGGTTTAAGGATGGTGATACCACGAGTTGATACCAAGGTGTTGGACAGCCATGCCTCACCATATGACGTGGAGGTCAGAGGCTTCCCCATTCTGTAATGCTATAGGCTGCGATCTGCGGCAGATCTGACGACAAAGTACGGTGTTGCTGCAGTCACAGGAGTTTCAAATCATACCGGTTACCAAACAATATTGAATGTGGAACTCTTTTACAGACTCCTTATCAGACGATCCATACGTGTTCCCAAGCTGACCCAAGGATGTAGATTGCAGTGAAAACGAGAACTTTGAGATTTAAACGTGCATCAATGGAGACAGGCTGTCTGGTTTGATGAATCACGTTTGTTGTTACACCATTTCCATGGTCGTGTCTAGATACACTGTCATCTACGCGAACGGTTGCTCGAAACATGCTCCGCGTCACGAACAGAGGCCGACGGGGGCAGTATTACGCTAAGGTGAACGTTCACCTAGGCTTCAGTAGGACCTATGGTAGAAACAGAAGGCACCACGTTAGCTGTGGACTATATAAACGTTTCTGCGGACCTCCTGCGTTCCTTGATGGTTGATTTCTTCCCTGACGGCAAGGGAATCTTGCAGCAGGGTAACTGTTCGTGTCATAAGGCCAGAGTTATGCTACAGTCCGCAGTTGTTTGAGAACAGCGACAGGGAACTCACATTAATACATTAATATCTTTGGCACCAAATTTACCTCATCTGAACACAACAGGACACGTATGGGAGGCATGGAGCCCAGCGCCACGTCGACAAACATGTAGCCAGTAATTTACGTGGATGGTGTACTGTTGTGCTGACAAGTGATCCATATACTTTTGCAAACCTACCAAGCACATGTTTAATCCATGCCACCCAAAATCACTGCTGTATTTCTTTTCAAAAGTGGACCAACACGGTATGAAGCTCTTCATTCAGGAAAGGTATGTGGGAAGAAAGTCTATCCAAACGTTCAAATATTCAAATGTGTGTGAATTCGTAAGGGACCAAACTGCCGACGCCATCGGTCTCTAGACTTATAAACTACTTAAACGAACTTATGCAAAGAACAACACACACACACACACACATGCCCGAGGGAGGACTCGAACCTTCGGCGGGAGGGGCCGCACAGTCGGTGACAAGACGCTTCTAAACGCGCGGCCACTCCGCGCGGTGAAAGACTATCCATAAACCACCAAATGAGCTTTACTTTCCCTAATTTTCTCGCCGTGTTCATTTCGTGAGACTTATGCGAGAGGCAGCAATATTTTGTCTGTCTCTTCTGGAAACGTACGTTCTCGAACTTTAAACAGTAAACCCTGCGCTACACCTCTCTTACAACGTCAGCCACGGAGTTTTTACGAGCATTTCCACAACGCTCTCGTGGCAATTAAACGACCCCTTGACAAAAAGCGCCGCTCTCTGCTGCACCTTCCCTACCTCGTCCATCAATCCAACTTGATAAGGCTCCCAGACTGATTAACAGTACATATGCAATAGAATCGTTTGTCTTTACGAGTTGTTGAATAGCAGCATCCTCGAGCTCATTTACATTGATTTTTAAGTTTATATCAGTCAATATCAGTCAGACATCAGATGAAGACAAAAAGAAAATATTTTAAAGAATGAGGAAGTTATGAGCAGACAGAAGAGAAAAACACCCTTCTTATAACAAGAAATTATAATAATCCGTGTATAGCCACTGTATTTATGAATTGGTTTATTGTATTATTATTTAACTGAATTGTAAAGGGCGTTCAGAAAGTCTCCCCGCAGTGCCGTATGATTGTTAGCCGCGCGTGCCGTATTCCACAGTGAATATACCGAAATGAAATTCAGTGAAATACAAGTTATTAATTTTTTGAATATTCATTTTTACTTACAAATTTTCACATAAAATGTTGAAAGTGTCGTCCCCTGTTGTTGAATACACAATTCAATTCGTCTAATCATGTTTCCAAACACAAGCTGTAACATTTCTTCTGTAACAGAAGCAGTGAAAGTGGATATTGCAGTTTCCAATTCATCGATCGAATTTGGACGGATTTTATAGACAGTTGCTTTCGCTGCACCCCAGAAGAAAAGGTCAGCTGGTGTTAGGTCAGTCGATCATAGAGGTCAAAGTCCCTGTGAAATCATGCGATCACCAAAAACATCAGCCAGCAGTGACATTGAAACGCGAGCTGTACGCGCGGTTGCACCATCTCCTTGAAAATAACCGTTCAGTATTTCACTTAACACAAGTCCTCCTACGAATGGGTACAGAAAATCACTGCAGTATCTTTGTGCGTTTATTGTTTCGATGAAAAATATGGGACCCACAATCCCACGTCTAGAAATTGCAATCCAAACTCCTATTTCCACAGCATGAAGTGGTTCCTCATGAATTCACGATGGATATGCAGTACTCCACATATGAGAATTTTGCGAGTTCATGTACCCGGATAAATGAAACTACGCCTCATCAGTGAAAAACATTTCACTAAGAATATCCCTTCCATTTTTTTAATGAAATTTTTGAACCATTGACAATAATGCAGTCTCTTGCCATGATCAGTATTTTTCAGTTCTTGCACGAGAGTCATTTCGTATCGGAAAAGTACTAATTTTTTCCTTACAGCTGTGTGGGCTGTTCCGGCACTAACATCGACTTCCTGGGCGAGTTTTCTTACTGACTTGTTCGGACTCATGGACATTTAATCGGAAATATCGAGTAATTTATCCTCAGAAAAAACGCTAGGACGACCACTCCTCGGTGAATCTGTCACTGAACCCGTACTTCGAAATTTTTTAATCAAATCTCGCACAGTATCGCGATGTGGGAGTGTTTGTCTATGTGAAAACTGAATTAAACTTTTGACGAACTGAAAACGTGTATTTGCCGCCAGCTCTGAGCACTTGTTCGACTAAAAACACACATTATTCAATGGTTAGCATTTTAACAGTGACAGAAACGAAACAAATGAACAAAGGAACTAAACTTAATCGTTCACATCAACACGTAATGACACACACCAACGATGCTACTGACGCTGGCTGAGATGAACGAAACAGTGGAATGTTGGGAGAGTCCACTTGAAGGGAAGTAACCCAAGCAGGCGAACAATCATACGGCACGCGCGGCTAACAATCATAGGACACTGCGGAGAGACTTTTTGAACACCCCGTATTACGGAACAACAAAAACTTGTAAAAGCATTTGTGTAATTGACTGGAGAGGTCCAATAATAACAATAATCAGGAAACGCACACACAATTTTTATGTATTGGCTATACCGGTTTCCACCTTCTATTGCTCATCAATAGCCCGTAAGAAATGTTATGTGCTACTGACAGTTACCTTAATGTCGAAATCAGTATATACAGTAAACAGAAATTGTGTGAGCGTTGACTGATAAAAACTTCGTAGTCACAATGAAGAACTGGGTTAACAAGGTTTTGTAACCCACATCTTTCACGAATGAAGTACGCTTCCTTTCAAATTCTTCCAGTAAATCTCAACTTGACATCTGCTTTTTCTGTTACTTGTTTCATATGGTCAGTCCGCTTCAAGTAGCTAACGATAGTTACTCATAGATATTGGACGGTAGTTACTGTTTCCAGTGCTTTGTCGCCTATAATGTAATCGAACGCTAGCGGATCTCTTCGCCTGTTTATGCGGAAAACGTTAAGTTAATTTACGTTCAGGGTCAAATGCCAAACTCTGTACCAGTTGTCAATCCTCTGCAGGTATTCCTCACTTCGCTACAGTCTTCTGGCGTTGTAACCAGGGCCATACGGAATGATGGCGAGACAGGCGTACAGGCAAAGGGCTCAGGGCTAGATGGGGCATAAAAACTGAACAAAAGTGAAAGAAACAGGAAAGAAAGACGATTTAAAGTCAGACGTGGAGCGGGTGCTGAAGTGACGATTTTTTCCTATCTCTGCCGGCTGAGCACTGCAGCAAAGTGCGACGGTGGAGAAAGCATGCATAAAACGTGGGGAGTGTATGTAATTTATTTGTCCCTCCAGTGAGAACTTTCTCTGCCCATAGATTTCGTTTGGTACGAGCTGCTGTATAGAAGAATGCGAGAATAAACGTTTTGTGGCTCCCCATGTGGACACTACCATGATTGGGACGAGGGTTGAACGTTATGAATATAGTTGTCTGCAGGCACAGCGATTAATAACTCATGCTAGACAACTCAACTCTGTTCATGGAACTGAACCCTCACGCCATTCGTGCTCGTGTCCCTAAGGACGTTCCGTTTGCATGTGCCTATACGAACCGTGGCGAGGTGGGCAGGCAGCGCTATTAGAGAACAAATGCGTAGGTATTCAGTAGTTTTGTTTCATCACCCTGTCACAATAACATATAGACGTTGTAATTTCAACATTTTAAAAATTTTATGTACTTATTTGCTGCAATGTACATTTGATTTTCTGTGTGCAATATTTTCGATCAATATAGTTCATCATACACTCCTGGAAATTGATATAAGAACACCGTGAATTCATTTCTCCAGGAAGGGGAAACTTTATTGACACATTCCTGGGGTCAGATACATCACATGATCACACTGACAGAACCACAGGCACATAGACAGAGGCAACAGAGCATGCACAATGTCGGCACTAGTACAGTGTATATCCACCTTTCGCAGCAATGCAGGCTGCTATTCTCCCATGGAGACGATCGTAGAGATGCTGGATGTAGTCCTGTGGAACGGCTTGCCATGCCATTTCCACCTGGCGCCTCAGTTGGACCAGCGTTCGTGCTGGACGTGCAGACCGCGTGAGACGACGCTTCATCCAGTCCCAAACATGCTCAATGGGGGACAGATCCGGAGATCTTGCTGGCCAGGGTAGTTGACTTACACCTTCTAGAGCACGTTGCGTGGCACGGGATACATGCGGACGTGCATTGTCCTGTTGGAACAGCAAGTTCCCTTGCCGGTCTAGGAATGGTAGAACGATGGGTTCGATGACGGTTTGGATGTACCGTGCACTATTCAGTGTCGCCTCGACGATCACCAGTGGTGTACGGCCAGTGTAGGAGATCGCTCCCCACACCATGATGCCGGGTGTTGGCCCTGTGTGCCTCGGTCGTATGCAGTCCTGATTGTGGCGCCCACCTGCACGGCGCCAAACACGCATACGACCATCATTGGCACCAAGGCAGAAGCGACTCTCATCGCTGAAGACGACACGTCTCCATTCGTCCCTCCATTCACGCCTGTCGCGACACCACTGGAGGCGGGCTGCACGATGTTGGGGCGTGAGCGGAAGACGGCCTAACGGTGTGCGGGACCGTAGCCCAGCTTCATGGAGACGGTTGCGAATGGTCCTCGCCGATACCCCAGGAGCAACAGTGTCCCTAATTTGCTGGGAAGTGGCGGTGCGGTCCCCTACGGCACTGCGTAGGATCCTACGATCTTGGCGTGCATACGTGCGTCGCTGCGGTCCGGTCCCAGGTCGACGGGCACGTGCACCTTCCGCCGACCACTGGCGACAACATCGATGTACTGTGGAGACCTCACGCCCCACGTGTTGAGCAATTCGGCGGTACGTCCACCCGGCCTCCCGCATGCCCACTATACGCCCTTGCTCAAAGTCCGTCAACTGCACATACGGTTCACGTCCACGCTGTCGCGGCATGCTACCAGTGTTAAAGACTGCGATGGAGCTCCGTATGCCACGGCAAACTGGCTGACACTGACGGCGGCGGTGCACAAATGCTGCGCAGCTAGCGCCATTCGACGGCCAACACCGCGATTCCTGGTGTGTCCGCTGTGCCGTGCGTGTGATCATTGCTTGTACAGCCCTCTCGCAGTGTCCGGAGCAAGTATGGTGGGTCTGACACACCGGTGTCAATGTGTTCTTTTTTCCATTTCCAGGAGTGTAGAAAACTATTGGGTCTCCAGCCAGGAAGCAGCGTCAAGACATCGTGACTTTTTGACAAGAATCATGCTCATTCAACTTCAGGTAAATATGACACTTGTCGAAACGTCACGGTATGTTAATGCTCCTACTTCACTAAATATCCGAGAGATTTTCATGAGTACTAAACCCTGGGAAAGCTTACCCTCCAAGTAACGTATTCAATAATTATATACCAGAATGAGATTTTCACTCTGCAGCGGAGTGTGCGCTGATATGAAACTTCCTGGCAGATTAAAACTGTGTGCCCGACCGAGACTCGAACTCGGGACCTTTGCCTTTCGCGGGCAAGTGCTCTACCAACTGAGCTACCGAAGCACGACTCACGCCCGGTACTCACAGCTTTACTTCTGCCAGTACCTCGTCTCCTACCTTCCAAGCTTTACAGAAGCTCTCCTGCGAACCATGCAGAACTAGCACTCCTGAAAGAAAGGATATTGCGGAGACATGGCTTAGCCACAGCCTGGGGGATGTTTCCAGAATGAGATTTTCACTCTGCAGCGGCTGTGGCTAAGCCATGTCTCCGCAATATCCTTTCTTTCAGGAGTGCCAGTTCTGCATGGTTCGCAGGAGAGCTTCTGTAATGTTTGGAAGGTAGGAGACGAGGTACTGTCAGAAATAAAGCTGTGAGTACCGGGCGTGAGTCGTGCTTCGGTAGCTCAGTTGGTAGAGCACTTGCCCGCGAATGGCAAAGGTCCCGAGTTCGAGTCTCGGTCGGGCACACAGTTTTAATCTGCCAGGAAGTTTCAATAATTATATAATTTGCTACATCTAAGAAGAAAAACTGCGAAAAAGGAAGGTCTATGGAGGGTTGAGGGGGAAAGGGAGAGGGGTTTGGCGAAGCTTTGGCAGATCTGCGAGGACCAGAGGACCGCCTGGGTACAGTTCTGGTTCTAACCGTCCTAAGGACATCAACATAATCCATGAACAGCATCTCACAGACTCTCACATTACACACTAAATCATTGATACAAATAGTAAGCACATTGTTCTCAGATTTTTCCCCTTCCCACTCCCTCCACCCCTCTGAGCTAGTCCAAATGTCCAGTGTAAAAAATGATGGGAAACTCAAAAACTGCAGGAAAGGCAAAATACACTCCTGGAAATTGAAATAAGAACACCGTGAATTCATTGTCCCAAGAAGGGGAAACTTTATTGACACATTCCTGGGGTCAGATACATCACATGATCGCACTGACAGAACAACAGGCACATAGACACAGGCAACAGAGCATGCACAATGTCGGCACTAGTACAGTGTATATCCACCTTTCGCAGCAATGCAGGCTGCTATTCTCCCATGGAGACGATCGTAGAGATGCTGGATGTAGTCCTGTGGAACGGCTTGCCATGCCATTTCCACCTGGCGCCTCACTTGGACCAGCGTTCGTGCTGGACGTGCAGACCGCGTGAGACGACGCTTCATCCAGTCCCAAACATACTCAATGGGGGACAGATCCGGAGTTCTTGCTGGCCAGGGTAGTTGACTTACACCTTCTAGAGCACGTTGGGTGGCACGGGATACATGCGGACGTGCATTGTCCTGTTGGAACAGAAAGTTCCCTTGCCGGTCTAGGAATGGTAGAACGATGGGTTCGATGACGGTTTGGATGTACCGTGCACTATTCAGTGTCCCCTCGACGATCACCAGTGGTGTACGGCCAGTGTAGGAGATCGCTCCCCACACCATGATGCCGGGTGTTGGCCCTGTGTGCCTCGGTCGTATGCAGTCCTGATTGTGGCGCCCACCTGCACGGCGCCAAACACGCATACGACCATCATTGGCACCAAGGCAGAAGCGACTCTCATCGCTAAAGACGACACGTCTCCATTCGTCCCTCCATTCACGCCTGTCGCGACACCACTGGAGGCGGGCTGCACGATGTTGGGGCGTGAGCGGAAGACGGCCTAACGGTGTGCGGGACCGTAGCCCAGCTTCATGGAGACGGTTGCGAATGGTCCTCGCCGATACCCTAGGAGCGACAGTGTCCCTAATTTGCTGGGAAGTGGCTGTGCGGTCCCCTACGGCACTGCGTAGGATCCTACGGTCTTGGCGCGCATCCGTGCGTCACTGCGGTCCGGTCCCAGGTCGACGGGCACGTGCACCTTCCGCCGACCACTGGCGACAACATTGATGTACTGTGGAGACCTCACGCCCCACGTGTTGAGCAATTCGGCGGTACGTCCACCCGGCCTCCCGCATGCCCACTATACGCCCTCGCTCAAAGTCCATCAACTGCACATACGGTTCACGTCCACGCTGTCGCGGCATGCTACCAGTATTAAAGACTGCGATGGAGCTCCGTATGCCACGGCAAACTGGCTGACACTGACGGCGGCGGTGCACAAATGCTGCGCAGCTAGCGCCATTCGACGGCCAACACCGCGGTTCCTGATGTGTCCGCTGTGCCGTGCGTGTGATCATTGCTTGTACAGCCCTCTCGCAGTGTCCGGAGCAAGTATGGTGGGTCTGACACACCGGTGTCATTGTGTTCTTTTTTCCATTTCCAGGAGTGTAGCATAATTTTGATGAGTCAAAAATGGCATGAAATTCAAAAATCCAAGATCCCGGGCCTGTATCAGAACCTAGGATGGGAGACCTGGAGATATTTGTCCAACCTGAATGAGTGCCAGATCTCATATGTTCTTAGTTTAGAATCCTAGCCCAAGTGAAAAATGGGGAAAATTATCAAAATTGGTGGAAATTCAAAATAGTTTAATTGTGCTATGCCCATATGTAATATTTAAACAATCTCCCATCGCTCCGCCATCACAGCTTGCTACCCTTAAGTTTTGAAACCATGAGCTGACTGGCCTTAAGTTTAAGTCAACTTGTGCTATGCTCATATTTAATGTTTAAACATTTCCAGTAGCATGGAGTCGACTACATCTGTATTTAAACAAGAATACCCTTCAGCGTTCTGCATATAAACTCCTGTTCGGCGATACATATGTGTGCCACCGTTCAGTGCGGCTGGCCACCGCAACGTACCAGGCCACCATCTGCATCACACTTTAAGTGTGGCCTATAGCTGTCTCTACCACGCTGTGCCATGCTGAGTCAGGTGTCATGCTTCGACTCACAGCCACTCGGCAGGTCACTATGTGTGTGCCAAGGCTTCAGCTGAGACAGTTCAGTACCCACATACATCACTGCAGTGCCAGTGCATAGCCATTGTGACATTGAGCTCGGCGGCGTGTGACTCAAGCAGCAGGCGTTCACACACCAGATCACGTTCTCTGGCAGGTCCATACTTGTTTTATTTATCTATACTAATCGTAAGGAAGTCTTTTTCCTTGCTGGTTGGACAGTGGACAGTGGCTCAGGTCACTCTCTTGCGCTTGGGATGGAAAACTTCCCCCTAAAATACAGAAGAATCAGCAGTGATTAATGGCATAAGGATGCAGACAGCATTACATGTGTATCGACGGCCTGTAACTGAAAAGTGTCATCATGATCTCTTCATCTGCAAAAGATTCCGGATTACTCCCCCATTCCGATCTCCAGGAGGGAATGGTCAAGGGGGAGGTAACGAACTAAAGGATAAAGTTCTGTCAGTTGGGGTGTGAAGTGTCAGAAATTTGAACTTCGTAGGAAAGCCAGAAAATCTGAAAAGAAATATGCTAAGGCTTAATTTAGATATAGTGAAATGGAAAGAAGAAATAGAATTCTGATTAGACAAATACAGGATAATAACGACAGCAGCATAGAGTGGTATAACAGGAGTGGGATTGGTTATGAATACGAAGACAAGGCGGAGTGTGAGTTACTGTGGACAGTCCAGTGATACGGCCATTCTCAGCAGAGTCGACAGCACACCGACGCCGACAACAATACTTTAGGTATCGGCGCCGACATTGCAGGCGGAAGAAGAAGCGATGGAGAAAGTTTATGAATGTATTGAACGGGTAATTCAGTATTTAAGGAGAGATGAAAGTCCGATAACCAATGAAGAAAATAGTTCAAATGGCTCTGAGCACTATGGGACTCAACTTCTGAGGTCATCAGTCCCCTAGAACTTAGAACTACTTAAACCTAACTAACCTAAAGACATCACACACATCCATGCCCGAGGCAGGATTCGAACCTGCGACCGTAGTGGTCTTGCGGTTCCAGACTGTAGCGCCTAGAACAGCACGGCCACTCCGGCCGGCTAACCAATGATGATTGGAATGCGATTGTAAGGGAAGGAGTAGAAGAATGGGTTACCTGAGGATATGGGCTTGATAGTGGAAATGGGAGAGGAGAAAGCCTAATAGAGTTCTGTTACAAATTTCAGCTAGTAATATCGAGTAGTCTCTTCAAGAAACTCAAGTAGAGAAGGTATACATGGAAAACGCGTGGAGGCGCTTGAAGAATCACACTGGATAACAAAATGGTCAGACAGAGATCCTGAAATGAGATATTGGATTTTATAGCGTAGCTAGGAGCAGATATAGACTCAGATCTCAATTCAGTAATGATGAAGAGTAGACTGAAGTTAAAAAAACTCGCACTGAAGAGTCACCGTGGAAGGAAGTGGGATACTGAAGTAATGAGGAATAATGACACGCATTTGGAGTTCGCTAAAGGTGTGGACACTCCAATAAGGAGTACTCCAGTAGCCAGATCATTTGAAGATAAGTGGACACCTCTAAAGAAATGTAATAACATATTTTGGAAAGACAAGCTTAGGTACTAGAAAGATAACTGTGAAGAAACCTTGGGTGTCAGAAGAAATAATTCAATTGATCGACAAAAGAAGGAAGTATAAAAGTGTTCAGGGAAAGACAGCAACACAGTAATACAAATCAATTAGATTGAAATAAATAGGAATTGCAGGACGGCAATGGGAAATGGATGCAGGAAAATTGAGAAAGAATCGAAAAAGAACTAGTCGTCAGAAGGCTGAACTAAGCGAATAGGAAAGTCAAAAACACCTTCGTTGAAAGTAAAAGCAAGGGTGGCAACCTTAAGAGGGCATTGGGTACTCTACTACTAAACGCAGAGGAGAGAGCGCATAGGTGGAAAGAATACATCGAGGCCTCTACGAGATGGAAGAATTTTCTGATGATTTGATAGAAAAAGACGTTGCAGTGATGTGGAAGAGATGGGGTATCCAGTATTAGAGCAACAGTTTAAAAGAAGACTTGAAGTCAAATACATCAGAAAGAATAGATAACACTAGATGAAAATTTGCTAAAATCATTGGTTGCAATGGGGCTGGGGGCGTACCAACAGTCTTTCGGAGAAAATCATCCACACAATTCCGGAGACAGCAAGAGTAGTCAAGTGAGAGAACTATCGTACTCTTAGTGTAACAGCTCGTGTATCCAAGCTATTGAGATGAATAGTATACAAAAAATTGAGGATCCGTTAAACGATGATCGGTTTGGTTTTAGGAAAGGTAGATCCATTAGAGAGGAAAAACTTGACGTTGCGCAGAATAATGCCAAGGAAGACTAAAGAAAAATCACGGCACGTTCATAGGATATGTAGACTTGAAAAAGGCGTTCGACACTGGCAAACTATGCAATATGCCCGACGTTTTGAGAAAAATTGGAGTAAGCTGTAGGGAAAAACCAAGTATACACTGACATGACAAAAGTCATAGGATACCTTCTAATATCTGTAGGACCTCCTTCTGCCCCGCGTACTGCAGCAGCTCGACGTGGTAGGGACAAGTTGTTGGAAGTCCCTGCAGAAATACAGAGCCACGCTGCCTCTGTCCATAACAGCTAAAGTGTAACCGGTGCCGTATTTTATGCACGAACTGACCTCTGGAATCTGTCCCCTAAATCTTCGATGAGATTCATGTGGGGCAATATCGGTGGCCAAATAATTGGCTCGAACTGCCCAGAATGTTCTTCAAACCATTCGCGAACAAATGTGGCACCGTGACATGGCACAATGATATCCTAAAAATGAAGTCCACACATGGCTGAGAATGGTCTCGAAGTAGCCGAACGTAATTTCAAGTCAGTTGTCGGTTCAGTGGGACCAGAGTATCCAGTCCATTCCGTTTAAACACAGCCCACACCATCACGGAGTTATCGCCAGGTTGCACAGTGCCTTGTTGACAAATTTGTTTCGTTGGGTCTGCGCCACATTCGGGACCCATCTCACCATGCCACAGTCTCCCAATCGTCTAGTGTCCCGCCAGACGATGACGCTGTGTTAACAAAGACACTCGCGTCGGTCGTCCGCTGCCATTTCCCTTTAACGCCATATTTCACCGCACTGTCCTAACGGATACCTTAGTTGGAAGTCGCACATTGATTTCTCCTCTTGTTTCTCGCAGTTTTGCTGTTAACACTGAAAGCTCTACGCAAACGCTACTGCTCTTTATAGTCAAGTGAAAGCCGTCGGTCACTGCTTTGTCCGTGATGAGACGTAATGCCTGAAATTCGTTAGCCTCGTCCCACTCTTGACACTGTGAATCTTGGAATATTGAATTCCCTAACGATTTCCGAAATGGAGTGTCCAATGGTTCTAGCTCCTACTATCATTCCGTGCTTAAGGTCTTAATTACTTCCGTGTGGCCTTCACCACGTCTGAAGCCTTATTTCATGAATCATATGGGTACAAATGACAGCTCCAGCAATGCGCCGCCTTTTCATTATACCTTGAGTAAGTGCATATCACTATCCCATGACTTTCGTCATCTCAATGTATACAATATGTGCAAGAACCAGGATGGAAAAATAAGAATGGAAGACTAAGAGAGAAGTGCTAGGATTAAAAAAGGTATACGAACAGGATGAATTCTTTCGTCCCTGCTGTTCAGTCTACACATGGAAGAAGGAAACAAAAGAAAGGGTCAGGAATGGGACTAAAACTCAGGGTGAAAGGACGTTAGAGATGAGATTTGCTGATGACGTTCCTGTCCGTAGTGTGGATGAAGATAAATTACAGGGTCTGTTGAATGGAATGAAGAGTCTAATGAAAACAGAATATACACACATAAAAAAAGGTTTTGCATCACCCCGGTTCTCAGAACTCTTGAAGATAGACGTTGACTGTGGATATTGTATCACAGACTCAGTGTCTTTGACTGTTCAGAGACGTCACCAAACCCGCCCAAAGATGTAAACAACCATGCCTGAGCAGCGCCTATTAGACGGAGGACGTCCGATAGCCGATCAGTTCCAGTCATTCCACCACGAATGAGGTAGACGGCTCGTGTTGTCTGTAGTCCAACCTTGACTAGACGGTCAATGCCACGGTTCGATCGCGTCCGCATTGTTACTTCGTGCCAGGAAGAGATCTCAACAAGGGAAGTGTCCAGGTGTCTCGGAGTTCGAATATAACGAATAATGAATTTCCTTGAGACAGAGAAGCTGCTGTCCATGCATCAGTACGGCTTTAGAAAGCATCGCTCCTGCGAAACGCAACTCGCCCTTTTTTCACATGATATCTTGCGAACCATGGATGAAGGGTATCAGACGGATGCTATATTCCTTGACTTTCGGAAAGCGTTTTACTCGGTGCCCCACTGCAGACTCCTAACTAAGGTACGAGCATATGGGATTGGTTCCCAAGTATGTGAGTGGCTCGAAGACTTCTGAAGTAATAGAACCCAATACGTTCTCCTCGATGGTGAGTGTTCATCGGAGGTGGGGGAAGTGTGGTAGGTCCGCTGTTGTTTCCTATTTACATAAATGATCTTTTGGATAGGTTGGATAGCAATGTGCGGCTGTCTGCTGATGATGCTGTGGTGTACAGGAAGGTGTCGTCGTTGAGTGACTGTAGGAGGATACAAGATGACTTGGACAGGATTTGTGATTGGTGTAAAGAATGGCAGCTAACTCTAAGTATAGATAAATGTAAATTAATGCAGGTGAATAGGAAAAAGAAGCCGTAATGTTTGAATACTCCATTAGTAGTGTAGTGCTTGACACAGTCATGTCGATTAAATATTTGGGCGTAACATTGCAGAGCGATATGAAGTGGGACAAGCATGTAATGGCAGTTGTGGGGAAGGCGGATAGTCGTCTTCGGTTCATTGGTAGAATTTTGGGAAGATGTGGTTCATCTGCAAAGGAGACCGCTTGTTGTTGTTGTTGTTGTGGTCTTCAGTCCTGAGACTGGTTTGATGCAGCTCTCCATGCTACTCTATCCTGTGCAAGCTTTTTCATCTCCCAGTACCTACTGCAACCTACATCCTTCTGAATCTGCTTAGTGTATTCATCTCTTGGTCTCCCTCTACGATTTTTACCCTCCACGCTGCCCTCCAATACTAAATTGGTGATCCCTTGATGCCTCAGAACATGTCCTACCAACCGATCCCTTCTTCTGGTCAAGTTGCGCCACAAACTTCTCTTCTCCCCAATCCTATTCAATACTTCCTCATTAGTTATGTGATCTATCCATCTAATCTTCAGCATTCTTCTGTAGCACCACACTTCGAAAGCTTCTATTCTCTTCTTGTCCAAACTATTTATCGTCCATGTTTCACTTCCATACATGGCTACACTCCATACAAATACTTTCAGAAATGACTTCCTGACACTTAAATCAATACTGGATGTTAACAAATTTCTCTTCTTCAGAAACGCTTTCCTTGCCATTGCCAGCCTACATTTTATATCCTCTCTACTTCGACCATCATCAGTTATTTTGCTCCCCAAATACCAAAACTCCTTTACTACTTTAAGTGCATCATTTCCTAATCCAATTCCCTCAGCATCACCCGACTTAATTAGACTACATTCCATTATCCTTGTTTTGCTTTTGTTGATGTTCATCTTATATCCTCCTTTCAAGACACTGTCCATTCCATTCAACTGCTCTTCCAAGTCCTTTGCTGTCTCCGACAGAATTACAATGTCATCGGCGAACCTCAAAGTTTTTATTTCTTCTCCATGAATTTTAATACCTACTCCGAATTTTTCTTTTGTTTCCTTTACTGCTTGCTCAATATACAGATTGAACAACATTGACCGCTTATAAAACACTAATACTACCTATTCTCGAGTACTGCTCGAGTGTTTGGGATCCCTATCAGGTCGGATTGAGGGAGGACATAGAAGCAATTCAGAGGTGGGCTGCTAGATTTGTTACTGGTAGGTTTAATCATCACGCGAGTGTTACGGAAATGCTTCAGGAACTCGGGTGGGAGTCTCTCGAGGAAAGGAGGCGTTCTTTTCGTGAATCGCTACTGAGGATATTTAGAGAACCAGCATTTGAGGCTGACTGCAGAACAATTTTACTGCCGCCAACTTACATTTCGCGGAAAGACCACAAATATAAGACAAGAGAGATTAGGGCTCGTACAGAGGCATATAGGCAGTCATTTTTCCCTCGTTCTGTTTGGGAGTGGAACAGGGAGAGAAGATGCTACCTGTGGTACGAGGTACCCTCCGCCACGCACCGTATGGTGGATTGCGGAGTATGTATGTAGATGTAGATGTAGATGACTGAACCAAAGCGATGTTGTTCGTAAATGGAGGAGATACAGAGAGAAAGGAACTGTCAATGACATGCCTCCCTCAGGCCACCCAGAGGCTACTACTGCAGTGGATGACCGTTACCTATGGATTATGGCTCGGAGGAACCCTGACAGCAACGCCACCATGCTGAACAATGCTTTTCGTGCAGCCACAGGACATCATTTCACGACTCAAACTGTGCGCAAGACTGCATTATGCGGAACTCCACTCCCGACGTCCTTGGCGAGGTCCATCTTTGCACCACGATAACGTGCAGCGCGGTACAGATGGGTCCAACCACATGCCGAATGGCTCTGAGCACTATGGGTCTTAACATCTGAGGTCATCAGTCCCCTAGAACTTAGAACTACTTAAACCTAACTAACCTAAGGACATCACACACATCCATGCCAGAGGCAGGATTCGAACCCGCGACTGTAGCGATCGCGCGGTTCCAGACTGAAGCGCCTAGAACCGCTCGGCCACACCGGCCGGCTCCACAAGCCGAATGGACCGCTCAAGCCTGGCATCACTTTCTCTTCACCGATGAGTGTCGCATATGCCTTCAACCAGACAATCGTCGGAGACATATTTGGAGGCAATCCGGTCAGGCTGAACGCCTTAGACACACTGTCCAGCGAGTGCAACAAGGTGGATGTTTCCTGATGTTTTGAGTTGGCATTATGTAGGACCGATGTACGCCGCTGGTGGTCATGGAAGGCGCAGTAAAGGCTGTACGGTGCGCGAATGCCATCCTCCGACCGACAGTGCAATCATATCCGCAGCACATTGGCGACGAATTCGTCTTCATTGACGACAATTTGCGCTCCCATGGCGCACATCTTGTGAATGACTTCCTTCAGGATAACTACAGCCCTCGACTAGAGTGGCCAGCATGTTCTCCAGACATGAACCCTATCTGACATGCCTAGGATAGATTGAAAAGGGCTGTTTATGGACGACGTGACCCATCAACCACTCTGAGGGATCTACGCCGAATCGCCGTTGAGGAGTGGGACGATCTGAACCAACAATGCCTTGATGAACTTGTGGATAGTATGCCACGACGAATACAGGCATGCATCAGTGCAAGAGGACGTGCTACTGGGTATTAGAGGCACCAGTGTGTACAGCAATCTGTACCACCACCTCTGAAGGTCTCGCTGTATGGTGGTACAACATGCAATGTGTGATTTTCATGAGCAATAAAAAGGGCGGAAATGATGTTGGCATGTGGCCGAGTGGTTCTAGGCGCTTCAGTCTGGAACCGCGCTGCCGCTACGGTCGCAGGTTCGAATCCTGCCTCGGGCATGGATGTGTATGATGTCCTTAGGTTAGTTAGGCTTAAGTAGTTCTAAGTCTAGGGGGACTGATGACCTCAGATGTTAAGTCCCATAGTGCTTAGAGCCATTTGAACCATTTTTTTATGGTGGTCTCTGTTCCAATTTCCTGCACAGGTTCTGGAACTCTCGGAACAGAGGTGAAGGAAAACATTTTTTTGATGTGTGTAAATTAAGAGTAAACCAAAGAAAGGCGAAAGTAATGAGAAATAGCGGAAGCGGAAATAGCGAGATGTTTAAAAGTTACTGGTCACATGGCAGACGGAGTTAAGGATTCTGCTACCTTCTGGAAAAAGGGCTATAGGCATCCATGTTGCTCCTACTGGTTTTCTTATGTCATCTGTCCACTTCATAGCAGGTCGTCCTCTAGATTTTGTAGTATCAGTTGGAATCTACTGCATCACTCCTTTGCTCCTCGGTCACCCATCTACCATTACGCTGGCGTGAATCCATGTGGAGAGGCAGAGGAAAATTGGAGGCTAAGACAACCCCTGTGCCCCGCTGCCCCCTCCCCTAGAGAACATTTTACAAAATGAGTTTATATTTTTACGTTTATCATTTTCCAAATTCGGAGAATGAAGCATCAGCATAATAAAGAGCCTTGAAAATGACTAGCATTCGAGAAAACTATAAGCTGTTTTAATACAGGATAGTTTCCAGTTGCTTGCTTGAGCGCCAGCAAATGAAGATGGTGTTGCAGCGTGAGTTGACACATAAAACATTCCAGCTACAAAGAGGCGACCACAGCCGCTGCCAACAACAAATACGACAAAGTTCTTGAATCAACAAGCAGATTCGGCTGACCTCAGAACTTTGAGTATGAGAAGATAGAAAGCGGAAGACTTCCCACTAAGAACAAAATTAGTTAGACTGACTCTACCGAATGTAGGCGGAAACAACTGAAATGCATCTACACCTAATCACTGCATAACAGAGGGTACTTCCCATTGCACAATTTATTAGGACTTTTCCCTGTACCGTTCATGTGTGGATCGCGGTAAGAATTATTGCTTAAACACCTCTGTGCGTGCTGTATTTAGTCTAATCTTGTATTCAAAATCCGAGATACATATGGGGTTCTGGTAGAGGGTGTCAATGAAGTCCCGCTATCATTTCAGAAATTCGTGTCTTGTAAACTCGTTTCGTTGTAAAACTTTTACCAGGTTCAAACCGCTTGTCCTTTGTCATTTGTTTCAGTTTCACTTGCAGTGTATCAAAATGGAGACAAATCAGGAAAAGAAGCAATTTATCCTCTGGTGTGCAAAATCCAAAATATCTCAACGGTCCTTGGGAATTAGCGACGCCAGTATATGAAGGCACTTCCGACAAAAACAGTCATAATAAGGTAACTCAAAAAGTTTAAAAAGACAGGCGATACCAAGCACTTTCCTTGAAGTGAACGTCTCTCTGAGGCTCAAGAAAGTATTGACACTCCAAGTTGCATTTCGGCGCAGCCCCCAGAAGTCAA
Organism: Schistocerca serialis cubense; assembly: GCF_023864345.2. Classification (NCBI taxonomy): domain Eukaryota; kingdom Metazoa; phylum Arthropoda; class Insecta; order Orthoptera; family Acrididae; genus Schistocerca; species Schistocerca serialis. The sequence goes on from NC_064639.1 coordinate 1,023,821,272, forward strand.
TTCCTCGTGGATCACGAGAATTACAGGAAGCAAGATCAACTGCTCATAAAGTGTTACAGAGGCTGTTACGCCCTTTTGCGTGCTAAGTGCAAATGGTTCAACCATTGCAGCCAAATGATCGTCCGTCGTGATATGTGTTACGGTGTTCGGTGCTGGCTTGCATAGATATTGACAATGACTGCTTGAAAACGTTCCACGTTTCTGGACTTATGAATCGTCCACAACGTTAGAATCTGCGGCTCCGGAAACCCACACAGAACGAATTAACGCGCCCTTGATTAGCCGGAGTTTTATATTCAGTGTGGCTTTATGCACGATAGAGTGATGGGTCCAGCTTTCTTACCAGAGAAAGCGTTAATCTTACCTGGTAACGTTCGAACAATTCCTGATACCTCAGACTACAATGCCGCAGCCATCCATGGTCTTCCAGCACGATGTGGAACAATAGCGCTAGAGTATAAATGTGCAAAATGTGTCCCATCTCATGGCCCAAGCGCTCTCCCGATGTCATATCACTGAACTTCCTTTTGAGGGGTTACGTCAAGGATCACAAGTGTACAACACAAATCAATGAAATTTTTATCCTCCGTGCTCGAACCAATGAAGCAATCAGAGTAGCTTATGCTGTACTGACTCTTAAATAGGCAGAACTTGAATATCGCAACTTGTTATCCCATGGGTTACAGGTAAGTCAAGATACTCAACATGGCCTCATCCTTCAGAGATTCAGTGGTCAACTGAAAAGGGGTACCACATCGGGACAAATGATGGAAACTACACTGGGCTCTCATATAAATTATTGTTCTGAATCCTCACTTCCTGGTATTTCACGTATGCCATCCATTTCAAGATTCAAGTGTATAATTCGTAAATACTGTGGTTTTGCTGACTTTGCACTTGCTTTGTTTTACGTCGTCGACCTTCTGCTGGGTTTGATGGAGCCCGCCACGTATTCCTTTCCTCAGCTAACTTCTTCTACTCAGAGTAGCGCTTGCATCCTACGTTCTTAATTACTTGTTGGATGTATTCCGACTTTTGTCTCCTTCAACAGTTTTACCCTCTTCAGTTCCCTCTAGTATCATGGAGGTTACTACCTAATGTCTTAATAATGTGCTATCATGCTGTCCATTCTTCCTGTCAGAGATTTCCACGTGTTGCTTCCTTCGCTGATTCAGTGGACCCCCTCATCATTCCTTATTGTATCAGTCCACCTAATTTTCAACTTTGATTTGGAGCATCTCATATCAAACTCATCAATTCTCATATGTTACATTTTTCCCACTGTCTATGATTCACTACCATACAATGCTGTGTGAAAACTCGCATTCTTATAAATTTCTTCCTCAAATTAAGGCTTATGTTTGATGCTGGTAGACTTCTCTTTGCCAGTGGTAGCCTGTTTTTTATGTTCATCTTACTTGTCTGTCATGGACCATTTTGTTTCGGGGGTAGCAGAATACCATAAATTGGACTACTTCGCGATCACCAATTTTGATGCTTAGCTTCTCACTGTTCTTATTTCTGCTACCTCTCATTTTTTGTCATTTTCAAGTATATTCTCAATCCTTATTCTGTACTCATTAGACAATCCACTCAAAAGATACTGTAATTCTTCTTCACTTGCACTGAGTATAGCAATGCCATCAGTGAATCTTTTCTCTGATTTCTTTTCAACCGATATTTTAAACCTCCCTTTCTCCGAGGGCTTCGTTTCATTGTTCCGTCTACTTCTTGTACATATTAACAGTATTTCCCTATTGCTTACTCCGTTTTTCCCCTAATTTGAACATCTTGCTTCATTTTACATTCTCGAACGCTTATTCTAAGTCCATATCCAATGAAGGTGCCTTGGTTTTCTTCATTTTTGGTACCATTATTATGGGGGGATTTAACGGAAAATGTAAACATTTATTTAAAAATGATTACAGCCATATTTATTAATGTACAAATCTAAAACTTTTAATTCGTAAAGCAAAAGAGCTGTGTTTTAACGGAAAAATATAATAAAATATGCAGGATTAATATTTTGCCAGAAATGTGAATTTTTAATTTTTTACTGTCTTTGTAATAAAAAACCATAACTCAAATGTTAATCAAATGTTTTTTATTCCAGTCTCTGGTCACAATATCAATTCTTCAGACCATGACCGGTTTCAGTCCGTAATGACCATCGTCAGATCTTTTTTACACCATGTCCTAAAGTGACAAGGCCATAATGGCATCATCAAAACATATATATTATATTTATATGTTTAACGATGTGCAGTCCAATGTTTATAAAAACCGGTTACGGTACCCCGAACGACTACAAAAGCTACGAAGGGATACAGCATTTCTACACACGACTGGCGATCTATCTTCCGCTAGGAAAACTTAGTTCCCTTAATAGACGCACAGTACCATAACGGTACCAGGATAAAAGTAAAAATTATTGTACTCGCAAAAAGTTACCTTTAAGTGTAGCATTAAGGAAATTTATTAAGGGAAAAGAGTATTGCAAGTGATGACTCATTCGGTGGACAGTGTTGTGGTTGAAGCAAGGTGGTGGGTAGGAACCAAGTGGATAACTTCCGATAAATTAAGAGCGTACGACTGGCACAATTTTAGTCACGAGTTTACAACAGTAGCTTCGCGGACGGCAGCCAGAGTCGGGCGTTGGTCTTGGTGAGAGTCGAGCTGCTGATCTCAGCAAGAAGCCTCGGCGGCACAGACAGTCCTGAACAAGTACGCCGAAGTGCTAGCGTCCCTCGTTAGCAGGCTGGTGGCGAGGAATTGCCCAATCAGGGCTCCACTCCGGGGAGCGTACGAAGGAGAGGATGTCTGCGTCTGCTGGCCTAGGAGCACGTCTTAGTGTGGATCGTGCCAGAATGCGCAGAGTCGAATAGCGTTGGCAGCTGAGATGTTTGCCTGCACAGTGCTGCTAGATACACCAGCGTTTGCCTGCAAATCACAACGATGGCCCACCAGCTAGGTGGTCGAGACGTGAATTGCGGATCCCCAAGTAGGTGGCCTGCATTGGATGGAGATCAGGCGGTAAGTGGCCCTTCAGATGCAAGGCACCAAATCAGCAGATTTCAGGCTTAAGCCCTGTTGGTCATCCCACAGCTAACGAGGACAACTCGGAACAGCTTGATGAACTATTTCCGGATATGAGTAGTGTAGATTTCCCCTCATGGCTGATTCTGCGCAGTAACTAATACTACTTGCTTATTATGGGCAGTATTTATTCGACAGTGTTTCTGAAACGACAGCATCACAAGAGAAACGAGCCACGAGATGTGGCTGTTGAGAAATCACGACATCACGCCACGGTGACCCAGTCTTTCCTTTGTGTCAGCCCGGTCTGTGATGTGATGGTGTACCAACTTCGCCTTTCAGGAGACCGAATGATGGCTTCCGCAATGTCAGCATAGTCTTAACATGGCTTCTTGTTCAAGAAGACCCAACTGGACCTGTCACTATGGTTTCTTGCGTCATCTGGCAACGACGTTTTCTGCTAAGACTGTCGCAGGACTCTTCCAAGCCAAACCATGGCATAACACCCACCCATTTCCAGAAGGTCCAGTCCTCCAGATCACGGACTGTGACTGACGGTGGAAGAGGTCTCTACATATATACTTTGCGTACACATAATCTCATTTAAATTTGCCTTACTCGAATTCACCTCAAACCACAACATCATTGCCCAAGTACTTAACTAATTTTTACTTTCTAAAGCTAACGCAGTCGACAGGTAACTGGTCTTAATTGTGTGTGTGTGAATTCCTAAGGAACAAAACTGCTGAGGTCATCGGTCCCTAGACATACACGCTACTTAAACTAACTTACGCTAAGGACAACACACACACCCATGCCCGAGGGAGGACTCGAACCTCCGCAATTTAAATGCTTAAGTCGCTGATCCTGTGTCCAAACATTCAGAATATTCGCCAACAGTAGTAAACAATATGTAAAATCATATTACTGAGGAGCATCCATGTATCAGCTGAAGAAGATTTTTTTTTTGGGGAAGGGTGGGGCGGGAGGGGGGAGGGAAAAATTTCTGGGGGTGGATCTCTTCCTGGGGGGACGCTAACCATTTTTCCACCAAACCCACCCCCCGTTACATGTATGGTGAGGGTGTAAGACCAAATAGACACAAAGTTATGATTTTTGTAGAGAGTGGGACGCATCGACAACAGGGATATCCAAGAGTGGCGAGTAAATCTACAAGGGTTGCCCAGAAAGTAATGCACCGCATTTTTTTTTCTTCAACAATTATTTATTGGACATAATGAGTATTACACACACGAAAGAATGGTGTTTTAACTACACACCCTAGTTTTCCACGTAATCTCCATCCCGTTCTATGGCCTTCCTTCAGCGCGAAACAAGAGCGTGTATGCCCTGTTGGTAATAATCCTTGTCCTGATGTCGGTGGCAGTGCTTCACTGTGTGAACTTCGTTTGCTAATTGACTGCAACGTGTCAGGTGTGACAGCCGTGGATGGTCTCCCCGATCGCTGCAAATCGTGGAGCTCCATTAAACCAACTTTGATGACCTCACCCTCCGTGGCCAGCGATTAACTTTAATTCTGTCGGCAGCAGATGCTCCATAGATATTGCACAAGCCTTTGTGAATATTCTCCATCGTTTCATTCTCTGCAGTGAGAAATTCAATTGCGGCGTACATCACCTACAGACGCCATTTTGAAACTGTCCTGCAGCTACGCTATCTGTCAGAGGTGACGGAATCTTGGCACTCTAGCTCAGGAGACTTCAGACAATATATACGTAACGTTTCGCATTCGTAGCAATCTTTTCGCCTGAGCAAAAAAATGCAGTGCATTATTTTCTGGGCAACCCTCATATATTAGGTAGTATTTCAGAGTGGGGACTCATACATCCTAAGCTTTCATGGCTCGTTGTATCATATTCCAAGACATGACAAGTGCCATGTTGAATGATATGATGGGATGTATCACTTTATTAGACTTGACATCACGTATCATATTACTTTACTTGACACGATGCATTGTATTATATGACATGGCTACTAATACTAAAAAGTCAGAAAGCGCGAATATTTCAAATGTTTTTATTAAAATGTCTTTGAAACTCCTAGATATGTCGATAAGCTATTTCACTTCTTTTACATCTCTAACTATGCCCAGGGTATATTCGCATTTTTTATGCTATGATAGGAGCATTTGTCGTTCTAATGGATATATGGCCGGAAATATGTTCCAAGTGAGGCACATCCACTTGAAGATGGAGGTAAAACACCTTTGACAGCGTAAGTTTCAAAGACTACAAGCTTTATCGTCTTGGTTAGTTCGGAATGCCTTACCTCAACTCCTTTAAAAGCGTTTGCAGGAAGTTTCTTCCATCTTCTGTGTCGTTTCTATTTTGATCTTCTGCTTCATTCGACAGAATCACACTGAACATCTTCCAGCGCTTTCTTTTCTGTGCATATTTCAGTCCCAAAACTTCAGAGCTCCATGTGGACAGAGGATGGTTTTTTTCTGAATTTTCTGGAAACATCCCTCACCTCCCAGCACTCTTAGACTTTATTTTTCGAAAATCTATTTGAATACAAATTAAACGGCAATAGAAGCAAACTGCAATCCAGAACTTTTTGGTATCAACTTTCCGCTAGCACATCATCATATTTACGCAATCAAAGACGTCGACAACTTCCGTGTGACGCATACTTATTGGATATTCCAAATTTCTTAAAATCTATACAGGTCTGGGTATCGCAATTCGTTGGTTTCACGTTTCTCTTCAGTTCTTCAAAGGCCTTTTGCTTTCAGCCAGACTAATTACTTCTTGGGTGAAACATCTCGTGGCAATATAGTTACCAATCTTGGCCTTAGGAATATTGGGTCACTTTTGCATTTTTTGTTATTATTATGAACTACTGTTGCGACTTGCTAGACGTAAAGTAGTATAGAGTGGTGACGAACTGCAGTATTGTATCTTCTCTTTCTCAGGTTCCCATTTGTAATTTTTCATCTTTCACGTCGTCTCAGAAAATTACATTTCTGCTCTGAATACTTGTCTTAGTAGTCCGTACTTCAATCTACTTCTCTGAAACCATCCAATCATAAGTAAAAAAAAATTTAAAAAAGGGCATCTTTGCTGGAGAATTATTTGTTATTAATCTCCTAGTCTCTCGCGTTTCTCATCTGTCCACTCTGACCCTCCCCTACTTAAAGTGTATTGTTCTGTTAATTGCTTCGTGACTTTTTCTTTGCACAGACCAGAAATTAAAAACTAAGAAATTCATTTACTTGAGAGCTCTCCTTCACTACCCACTTTAATGAAAACGCTCCTGATGTCTGTTTAGCCATTACGGTCACGATTATATACGGAAAAGGAATAATATAGCAGCCAGGTTACTTGGAAGGACTTCATTAACACACAGAGACACCTGTTTGACGTAATTTTCATTTAAAGGTCAAATTATGATGTCACCCAGATTTTCTTGATAATGGCTTCGAATACAGTCTAAGAAAAAAGAAAAGGAAAGAACACACCACGAAGGAATTATACGAGTTATTTTCGCTGGTCATCGGAGCTCAATCCGAAGAGGGACTAACACTTCAGTCAATGTGATTTCAGGTCGAAGAAGCATCTGGAGACAGCCCATACAGCAGCGTGTTACCGACGTGAACTTCGCCCTCCATAGGGTCCGACAACCTGGAGTGATGATCTGGGGTTCCATTTCTTCATAGCAGGACCTATTTTGTGGTCATCCGTGGGGTCCTTACAGCACAGCGCTTCGTCGACGATATTATCCCCCCCGTTTTGTCATCCTTCATAGTTAAGCCATCCTAGGAACATTTCCAAGAAGATAATGCCGGCCCGCACACGGCGAGAGTTTCTACTCCTTGTGTTCTTGAATGCCAAACACAACCTTGACCATCAATGTGCCCGATGTGGCCCCAGCTGAAAATATTTGAGGCATTATGGGCAGCTCAGGATTATGATGATCTAAGGCGCCAATTTGACAGAATTTGGCACATTACCCCTCAGGAGAACACACAACGACTCTATCAATTAATGCCAGGCCGAATAACTGCTTGCATACTGGCTCATATTGCGGAGCACTTCCCCTTGAATAAGTTGTCAAATTCTTCTGAAATTGTAGTCATTTGTTTGTCTATACATGTAAATCACATCTACAGATTTCCATTCAATTCGGATAATTCCTTTGTGGTGCGTATTAGAGTGTATCTCGACGTTTGTACAACTGCCGCATATTTTATGGCTTATGCTAAGGCAGTGTTTCAAAGAATTTGTGTAACGGCCGGATAGCTGATGGCTTACGTTAAGCAGTTTTTTGTAAGCAGCTAACGCTGGTCTCGTTGTAAAATCATGTCTCAATCGTCGAAAATCTAGGTGGTGATGATTCCAAGCTCGGATGCAACGAGGCCTAGGCTTTATTCTGCTATATTCAAAAGTTGTATAGATGTGTTTCACAAACCATTCTTGAAGATTAAACCTATTAAAGCTGGCACAATGGTGATGTAAAATAATAATCAGCACTCTGAATTTAATTTGTTGTTGTTGTTGTGGTCTTCAGTCCTGAGACTGGTTTGATGCAGCTCTCCATGCTACTCTATCCTGTGCAAGCTTTTTCATCTCCCAGTACCTACTGCAACCTACATCCTTCTGAATCTGCTTAGTGTATTCATCTCTTGGTCTCCCTCTACGATTTTTACCCTCCACGCTGCCCTCCAATACTAAATTGTTGATCCCTTGATGCCTCAGAACATGTCCTACCAACCGATCCCTTCTTCTGGTCAACTTGTGCCACAAACTTCTCTTCTCCCCAATCCTATTCAATACTTCCTCATTAGTTATGTGATCTACCCATCTAATCTTCAGCATTCTTCTGTACCACCACATTTCGAAAGCTTCTATTCTCTTCTTGTCCAAACTATTTATCGTCCATGTTTCACTTCCATACATGGCTACACTCCATACGAATACTTTCAGAAATTACTTCCTGACACTTAAATCAATACTGGAAGTTAACAAATTTCTCTTCTTCAGAAACGCTTTCCTTGCCATTGCCAGCCTACATTTTATATCCTCTCTACTTCGACCATCATCAGTTATTTTGCTCGCCAAATAGCAAAACTCCTTTACTACTTTAAGTGCCTCATTTCCTAATCTAATTCCCTCAGCATCACCAGACTTAATTAGACTACATTCCATTATCCTTGTTTTGCTTTTGTTGATGTTCATCTTATATCCTCCTTTCAAGACACTGTCCATTCCATTCAACTGCTCTTGCAAGTCCTTTGCTGTCTCTGACAGAATTACAATGTCATCGGCGAACCTCAAAGTTTTTATTTCTTCTCCATGAGTTTTAATACCTACTCCGAATTTTTCTTTTGTTTCCTTTACTGCTTGCTCAATATACAGATTGAACAACATCGGGGAGAGGCTACAACCCTGTCTTACTCCCTTCCCAACCACTGCTTCCCTTTCATGTCCCTCGACTCTTATAACTGCCATCTGGTTTCTGTACAAATTGTAAATAGCCTTTCGCTCCCTGTATTTTACCCCTGCCACCTTTAGAATTTGAAAGAGAGTATTCCAGTCAACATTGTTAAAAGCTTTCTCTAAGTCTACAAATGCTAGAAACGTAGGTTTGCCTTTCCTTAATCTTTCTTCTAAGATAAGTCGTAAGGTCAGTATTGCCTCACGTGTTCCAGTGTTTCTACGGAATCCAAACTGATCTTCCCCGAGGTTGGCTTCTACTAGTTTTTCCATTCGTCTGTAAAGAATTCGTGTTAGTATTTTGCAGCTGTGACTTATTAAGCTGATAGTTCGGTAATTTTCACATCTGTCAACACCTGCTTTCTTTGGGATTGGAATTATTATATTCTTCTTGAAGTCTGAGGGTATTTCGCCTGTTTCATACATCTTGCTCACCAGATGGTAGAGTTTTGTCAGGACTGGCTCTCCCACGGCCGTCAGTAGTTCCAATGGAATATTGTCTACTCCGGGGGCCTTGTTTCGACTCAGGTCTTTCAGTGCTCTGTCAAACTCTTCACGCAGTATCATATCTCCCATTTCTCTTTCAGTGCTCTGTCAAACTCTTCACGCAGTATCATATCTCCCATTTCATCTTCATCTACATCCTCTTCCATTTCCATAATATTGTCCTCAAGTACATCGCCCTTGTATAGACCCTCTATATACTTCTTCCACCTTTCTGCTTTCCCTTCTTTGCTTAGAACTGGGTTTCCATCTGAGCTCTTGATATTCATACAAGTTGTTCTCTTATCTCCAAAGTTCTCTTTAATTTTCCTGTAGGCGGCATCTATCTTACCCCTAGTGAGATAGGCCTCTACATCCTTACATTTGTCCTCTAGCCATCCCCGCTTAGCCATTTTGCACTTCCTGTCGATCTCATTTTTGAGACGTTTGTATTCCTTTTTGCCTGTTTCACTTACTGCATTTTTATATTTCCTCCTTTCATCAATTAAATTCAATATTTCTTCTGTTACCCAAGGATTTCTACTAGCTCTCGTCTTTTTATCTACTTGATCCTCTGCTGCCTTCACTACTTCATCCCTCAAAGCTACCCATTCTTCTTCTACTGTATTTATTTCCCCCATTCCTGTCAATTGCTTCCTTATGCTCTCCCTGAATCTCTGTACAACCTCTGGTTCTTTTAGTTTATCCAGGTCCCATCTCCTTAAATTCCCACCTTTTTGCAGTTTGTTCAGTTTTAATCTACAGGTCATAACCAATAGATTGTGGTCAGAGTCCACATCTGCCCCTGGAAATGTCTTACAATTTAAAACCTGGTTCCTAAATCTCTGTCTTACCATTATATAATCTATCTGATACCTTTTAGTATCTCCAGGGTTCTTCCATGTATACAACCTTCTTTCATGATTCTTAAACCAAGTGTTAGTTATGATTATGTTGTGCTCTGTGCAAAATTCTACCAGGCGGCTTCCTCTTTCATTTCTGTCCCCCAATCCATATTCACCTACTATGTTTCCTTCTCTCCCTTTTCCTACACTCGAATTCCAGTCACCCATGACTATTAAATTTTCGTCTCCCTTTACAAACTGAATAATTTCTTTTATTTCATCATACATTTCTTCAATTTCTTCGTCATCTGCAGAGCTAGTTGGCATATAAACTTGTACTACTGTAGTAGGCGTGGGCTTCGTATCTATCTTGGCCACAATAATGCGTTCACTATGCTGTTTGTAGTAGCTTACCCGCATTCCTATTTTCCTATTCATTATTAAACCTATTAATTTAAGTTACACTCCCTTTTTATTGCTTTTGTTGCAATTTCACGTAACACACAAAACCTCACTTCTCAATACAAAACATACTTAAAACATCTTCCTCACTGTTAAAGTTCACAATTTATAAGCTGACTACATTATGAGTCTCTCCAACATGACGTCCAAGACTTGACTTTCTCAAGGTCCGACACTCTAACTAATAACCGCTTACGCGCCCAAAAATCAAGAGTTACAAGTACGTCAAAGATCATAGTGACAAAAGAAAGAATACACATATGAATAATATCATTGAAATACAAACATATCGATGTATCAAAGTACCTCTACATTAATGAAATCAAATCTGAATATTGTCTCAGAAATATGTTAACTACTTTACAGAAACACAGTAAAATATTGCTGGTATCGAGAGGTTCAGGTGAGGTGCCGTAAGGGTTACGTAATTCAAGTACCATTACAACCCCAAGTACCAGACAATATTCAAGGTCTTTCTATTCTCTTTTTTTACACTATTTAAATATGTCCCCTTCCTTAAAAATAGTTGTTTTTCTTTCTTCTGTATTTTTACACAGACGTCGCAACTTTTCTAAAGATGGAAATTTAGTTCGAAAAGAAGAAGAAACGGCAATAGTAACTTCTGACCTCAGGAAACGGCTTCCTAGGACAAGGGCAATTTTGTGAGACCACCATCGAATTAACGACGTACTTTGTCGACAACGTAGCTGCTGCCGGACGAGTACCCGCGTATACAGCAGAATCGCTCACCTGGAAATAACGCGGTAAGAGCCACCTACACCTGCGGACCATCCGTCTCTAAAAGGCCAAGCGCCCGGCCGGACCCATAAACGCACGATGGCGTGAAATTTCAGCACGTTGGAACAAACGTTTGTCGTCTCTCATTGGCCGTAATGCGATATTAATGCCCATAATTTTCTATCATTTTACGTCATTAGCGCTGTACCGCTTCCAGCGAATTCGGAAACGAGAGCAAAAAAAGCTCCGAAATGGCCGTACGCCGTGGACACCGCCGCAGTGAGGCAGCGCTGCCTGGCACCGCCACCGGCGCCCCCTGGACGAGCTGGTGGCGAGCTGGAGGCGGAGGCGGAGGCGGCCGCCTTTATGAAGTCATAGCGAGGGCAGCCGGTTTAGGAGGCGGCCCCTGGCCCCTCTACGACTCACCGGCGGCGGCGATTGCCTCGTGACAATTTCAGACCGTCTGCAGTTGATTGTGAGATGAGGGGTTTGGAGGTCTGTTTGGGCGATTGCTCTCAGCGATTACTATAACGTACTACTATTGGAACGCGCCATTACCAACGTCTGCAACTGACATCCACCTACAGGTACAATATACCCCGCAGCGAAGATCAGCTATACCGCCCTGGTCCTATCTGTGAATGCATAAAACGTCATGAGACACTGATTAATCAGTTTCCTACTTCTGCTCTAATCAAGCAAGCCTTGCGACTCATTCGAAACAAAACCACTCGAGCAAGTATTAGATTGGTGCATACATTCGTAGCGTTTTGTTTGATCCTGTGGTATTGCGGTTTCTGTGGCTTCATTTATCGATTGACATTTTTTATTTGCTATTTGAGTTTACATATTGGCATTTACATATTACCAGCCAGGGTAGCCGAGGGCGCTAATGCGCTGCTTCCCTGACTCGCGTAGGCGCGCTGGCCCCGGATCGGATTAACGACGATGGACGGTATGCTGGCCAGCCTGGATGTGGTTTCTAGGCGGTTTTCCACATCCCACTAGGTGAATACCGGGCTGCTCCCCAAATTCCGCCTCAGTTACCCGACTCACAGACATTTGTAAACGTTCGCACTATTTCATGACTTACACTAGACGCAGAACAGCTGGGGTACACTACTTCCGTCCCGGAGTGGTCGGCGTGGCGTCAGGAAGGGAACCCAGCCACCCTCTGCAATTAACACTGCCAAATCCGTCATAACAAAGCCGACCCCGCGTTGGAGCGGGACAAAGGCCCCGAGAAAGAAAGAAAGAAAGAATTGGCATTTACATATTGTCGTTTTCTCATTTGGAGATAGTGAGTGGCGCTGTTGATGCTAGGAAATGGAATGACAAGTGGGGAAAATGGAACATAGCCTTCTTCTGTTTAAGTTAAATAGAGGGGTGATGACAGCGGAGGCAGCCAGAAACGTTTGTGTCATGTATGGGGATAATGCCGGTGGTCAGAGGCAGCAAGAAAAAGGTTTTCTCGTTTTAAGAACGATCGTTTCGAAATTAGCGACCCTCCACTTCCAAGAACAGTTTCGGGGTTTGATGAAGATCGTTTAAACGCATTAATCCACAATGATTAACGTCAGTGTACTCGAGAACTGGCAAATGTGATGAACTGTGGTCGTCCCGCCATCATGCGACACTTGCAAGTAGAAGTGAAGATTCAAAACTCGGATGCCTAGGTATCGCATGCTCTAAGCCAAAATCACAACCACCGAGCGACGTGGCGCAATGGCTAGCACAGTGGACTCGCATTCGGGAGGACGACGGTTCAATCCCGCGTCCGGCATCCTGATTTAGATTTTCCGTGATTTCCCTAAATCGCTCCAGGAAAATGCCGGGGCGGTTACTTTGAAAGGACACGGCCGACTGCCTTCCCCGTCCTTCCCTAATCCGATGAGACTGATGACCTCGCTGTCTGGTCTCCTCCCCCAAACAACCCAACCCAAAATCACAAAAATCAGCAACTGTCCGTAGGTGCGTCTCCGCTTGTTGGTTGTCAACTGGCCCGTGAACGACGGCGACCATTCCTATTCCGTGTGATGACAAATCGTGTCTTTATGCCAACATAAAGAGAATAAAGGGATGGTTGAGCCCAAACAATGCAGTAACTCCCCGTCCAAAGACCAGCAAGCATCCACAAAAGATAATGTAATGAACCTGGTGGACGATGTGGTCTACAACGAATTGCTTTCCCGAGGTATCACTGTTGACATTTATTGTCAACAGCTGAGACATTTGGCAGACGCAGTCGAAGAAAGACTACCAGGAAGACTGCGTGAAGTGATGCTACTGCTCGATAACGCCAGCTGGCATTCTCCTATCTTGACGGAAAACACTATACAGGCGTTGGGTGTCGAAGTCATTCCGCACCCACCTCATTTACTTGATCTTGTGCCTTCAAATTTTCCCCATTTATACTCTCTGTCTAACAACCTTCAAGAAACTTCGTTTCTGGATAAAAATGGGCTCAGAACATGGCTCGACGAGTCCTTCGCCTCAAAACCACATCACACAATCGAAAAGTTACCCCAGCGTTGGCAGAATGTTCTAAATAGTGAAGGATATATTACTGACGACTAAAGTCTCTGTTATGTGTATCTGTTGTCTTCATTAAACTTATGGAAAAACGCTACGAACTTATGCACCAACCCAGTTGAGTGTTTTCCATTTATCTTTCTAGAGTAGATACTGTTCTCAAAGATATTTCAATATGATTTACATAGAATGAAAAGAGATTGAGGTCATGGACATGGATGAAGAGCATATTTTTCCGTGCGATCAGATAGTAATGCATTTCCTTTCATGTTACTTTTCCTCCATACAATTTATGGCGAACAATTCGAATTGGCCTGATAATTATTATGTCGGTACTACGATTTAGCAGCTCATCTTGTGAGTCGTCCTTATTTCTCTTACGCTTCACTACTTCGTCTTACTCCCTGTAAATTATTTTTAAAGTTACGCAGCAAATTAAGCTTCGTTTTCGTACGCCAGGTTGCTTGTACCACCGTGTTGCTGACTAGTCATTGTAGTAACTAACTAATCAATAACATGTAAATGACAGCGATTATTACTCATTAACACAGACTGAGCAGAAAAAAACTACACATTTTAAGAAATTCGCACAAACGAAACGGTACAATTTATTCGCTTTGAACGTTTGCCTGTTAATAGTGTATCTCCATAGGCTCTCTTCCTGCCCGCCCTTTTTTTTACATATGGGCTCAATTATTTTCTTTCACGCTACTGCCTTTATAAGTGTTAATGCATAAAATGACAATTACACCAAACAGAGGAGCTGGCGTGTCCTTCATTTAGAAAAATGAGAATCATTAACTGCTGTTCAACGAGCATTTCGTACATAATTTCACCAGGAGCAGACCAGCAGAGTCCTCATTTGTACCTTATACAAAGTTTTTGAAGGGTACATTTATAAAGTAAAAGTCTTGGTCGACCTCCTGTGTCGGAATAAAATGTTGATAGCGTTCGGCAGTTTGCAGTCGGTCCAGGCACTTACTCGTGAAGATTATGCTGCTCGAGTTGTCCTCTGCGCCAAGATGTTGTCAACGATGGGCAATGACGACGACACGTAAAACATGTTACTTTCTAGTGAGGAGGCACCGTTTCACACTGATGATAAAGTTAATCGCCACACTGTTCGTTTTGGGGGGCACGAAAACAGCCATTTCTGCATCGAACATGAAAGAGATTCGATGTTCTCTGTGCATTGTCGAGTTAGAAGTTTCACTGCCCCTTCTGTTCCGTGGAGTATACCGTACAGGCATTTGCTATCTACACATGCGTTCTTTGTGGCTTCCTCCATTAAAACAAAATCGTCCACCTCTTCTCCTCCAGTTGGCTGTACAGAAAACCTGAACACACATCTGTCTCGACGAAGGCTCTGCGATGCAGGTGTCGATGACGTTTGATGCTTAGCGGATTGAAGCCCATGGGGTTTTTAATGGGGTTATGTGAAAGGAAAAGTGTTTGTCCAACCCATACCACAATACTTGCTGTAGCAGTTACAGCAACGAATCGCAGATGCGGTAGAGTCCATCACCACAGACTTCTTAGACAAGCTTTGCAAACAGTATGAATACCGTCTCGACGTGTACTGTGTGACGCGAGGAGCACATATCGAAACCCTCTAAACCTGTGAAGTAAACTTCCAGGGATACTCTATTAACAGGATAAAATTCAAAACGATTAAGTTGTGCCTTTTCGTTTGCATGAAGCCTCGAAAATGTAAAGCTCTTTTGCGGTCACCCTGTATATAAACACAGCTTGCTTTTTTTCAAACACCAAGAGACTATGTAATTTTTGTCGTTCCACATCGTCTTTTTCTGACCGAGATACGATCATACAGACTGTCTTCGCAAATATGCGTTTGCCTCGATGAATCTTTGGCTAATACAAACTAGTGCGTTCTACTGGACAACGAATGTTCGACAGAAACCAAAGTAACGTCTTCTGTGCCCCAACGAAGCGTAATGTGGCATTAACCAAACTATAGATCATATTTTACGATGGTTGTGAAATTTTTAAGTGGCGTCATTCTGCTTTAGACTATTAAAATATTATGTACAGCTATTGACATTACCACACGTGGTCGTTTTCAAACATTCCCCTAGAACAGAACAAAATTGACAGAGAATTCGCGATCATTAGACATATAGCACTGAACAATAGTTTCAGTGTGCAAATTGTTGATGAAATGTTTGCTGCAAAATTACTTAATCACAGTATTACTGATGAGGTCACATTGCAGAAAATGGAAGAAGCGAAAACTAAATATTTGTCCCTACTATGTAGTTGATCTGTTTCTCAAAGAATAGGTGAACAATTTCGTAGCACCAAAGTAAGAAGAGGCCAACGGCCTTTCCGCAGTGGAAACACCGGTTCCCGTCAGATCACCGAAGTTAACTGCTGTCGTGCTGGGCTAGCACTTGGTTGGGTGACCATCCTGTCTACCGAAAGCTATTAGCAAGCAGGGTTCACTCAGCCCTTGTGAGGTAAACTGAGGAGATACTTGATTGAGAAGTAGCGACTTCTGTTTCGTACACTGACATACGGCCGGGAGAGCGGTGTGCTGACCACATGCCTCTCCATATCTGCATCCAGTTATACCTATGGGCTGAGGATGGCACGGCGGTCGGTCGGTTCCGTTGTGCCTTCATGGCCTGTTCGGGCAGAGTTTAGTTTAGTTTAAAGTAAGAATAGGCTTCCGTACTGACCATACGTCATAGTATCCAACTTAGTAAACCTTACACACAATCTGCAAATTATGTAATCGGCTGTGGAGAATGAAATAACTTTTATATAGAAGACATCTGGTAGAAGTTTTAACATTTGTTTTAGAGAACGTAGTAACCCCAACGATAGTTGTAAATCATTGTCAACGATATTCGGGCGATTAAACACAAGTTAGATAACATCGAAAAATCTTTAGAAATTCTGCACAGAATTGGAAAATTTATAGAGCATTTAGAGACCAGCCAGAACACATTTTGAATGAACAGACTGACATTAAAAATACGACTGGACTGCTTCTGGAACATTTAGCGTTTTTTGATATGAGCGACTTTAGCCGTGTATAGTTTGGGAAATGTTCTTGACCAAGCAACGCTTATTACTACTTAAGATCTGTTTCTTTCCCAAATTTGTCTATTACTTGCCCTTTTTTTCCGTATGTGGACCGCTACTTTCATTTATTTTGAGGTTTTATAGGATACATTCTCAGTATGATCTGCGGATTCCGTTATTATGTAACACATAACTCAGGTGTTTACATTATTATTTCACCATCCTCCTGGCGTGTGTCGTATGTGAAACAACAGGCAAAATGACATCACCACATGTAACTGCTCTTACCCACATCATGTCACAGCTATATGTTACTGAATATGTTGTGGCGTTCGCTGTGTTATTCAGTGGTTTGATATTTAACTAATTTCTAAATGGAAATGATAATCTTATTTTATTACATTGAGTAATTACTAAATAAATTTTCTCCCGGCTAAATATTTGATCAAGTTGCTAAAGAACTCCAAGTTAACGTCGTGTTAAAGTGTTGTCTGTAAGTTGTGTAAGTGTCACTAAATCACAGTTCATACAACAGATTCTATACAACTATGGATTATGATGGAAACAGTTATCTTCAGCAAAATGATCATTAAAACCACAGAATATCAGCCGCGCACAACACTGACGTATGTTACCTGAAACAATATTCTTCGCAACTCCTGCGTAATTAATTTCGGCTCCATACATCAGCTAGAAAAGTTTGTTATAACGGTCGTGCTATAAGCACTGTTTTTAACGAACCAATGTGATTCGAATTATTTTCATTAAAATGAGTTCGGGACCACCGGTGCACATTTCAAAAATGATGGTTCAAATGGCTCTGAGCACTATGGGACTTAACATCTATGGTCATCAGTCCCCTAGAACTTAGAACAACTTAAACCTAACTAACCTAAGGACAGCACACAACACCCAGCCATCACGAGGCAGGGAAAATCCCTGACCCCGCCGGGAATCGAACCCGGGAACCCGGGCGTGGGAAGAGAGAACGCTACCGCACGACCACGAGATGCGGGCCCGGTGCACATTTATTTTTACACATTTGTATTACGTTCAGCATTTATGTCTGCAGAGTTGCGTAATTTGAATTTGCCACTGTGATATTTGTTAAGATGGCGGCAGACAATTGATAGAGATTTTCTATTGTTAGAGCAAATAAGTAAATATTTAAAATGTTTATTAAACGCTATAAACTATACTTTCATATTGTGCAGTATTTAGACCTCATCAAGCAAACATTTGATTTGTTTCTAAAGAAAACACAGACAAAAACGCGATACAAATCGCTATCATCAATGGCTGCGTTCGTTGCAGCGGAAAGAAACAATTAACACAGATAATGCTTACTGGGAGAGGAATTAAAGTTACAAATAATTATTCACTCATATTTATAATAATAATGAACTCTATTTTCAAGTAATAACAAATAATTACAATTTCTTAACAGACCTCAGTTTGATATGCGTCCGCAACTTACAAAAGCCAACCAACAAAAGGTAAAAACTAAGGAAGACAATCGCAGATCATAAAAGCAATTTACAATTATCATTGTCTTTGTATGATACACATCGATATGTCCAATTATATCATAGAATATTATATAAATAATTAATATTTATAAGTTTTCACTGTTTTTCATACGTCGAATAGATAATGTTTATAACTGTTAGAGGCATAATTTCCTCTCGTCGCACTGTAGCCAAAAATGTATCACGTGGATGTTACAGTGTACAATAACCTACGTAAGGAGCTTTGAAATTTTCAGTTTCAACGTTTGTCGATTTCATATTTACGTGCATTATATTTGACGACTGATTGTTCACATTTACACGAATGCATGGTGTCTGTTCTTTCGGACATGTCCGAAAGAACAGACTTCACCCGGAATCCTCAGCTGTGATACATTATATGTAAACGGTAGGTGCAGGGGGGGGGGGGGGGGGAGAATGGAAGGGAAAGAGATTACTGATGTCAACTGCATTGGGGCATTACGCGGCATCAGCGGCGACGAGTGATAAAATGGGTGCTAGCCCGGGATGCGAACCCAGAATCTCCTGTTTACTAGTCAGGTGCGTTAACCACTGAGAGTTCTGAGAGACAGTGTTACCGCAAATGTGCAGACTATCTAGCTGCGCTTCACAGCCAACCCAAATTCGCACCGAACGCCACCTATCCGCCGTCCCTGACTATATCCTCGACGCTCGCCACTCTGAGATTCCTGTAGGAGGTCAGACGCACTTGTGCATCAGTTATATGATTGCATGGTGTCCGTTCTTGCAGACATGTCCAAAAGAACAGGCACCTCGCGGAATCCATAGTTGTTATACGCTAAATGTAAACTGAATTTGGAGGGGGAAGAAGGGAAATGTAAGGAATTACTGATGTCAAATGCGTCGGAACATTGCGCGAAATCAGCGGCGATGGCTGAAAATGTGTACCAGACCATGATTCGAACCCGGCATCTCCCACTTAATACGCAGGTGCGTTAACCACTGCAACATCCGGGACACAGTGTGAGCGCAACTGTGCAGACTGTCTTGGTGTGCTTCACGACAGACCCACATTCCCACTGAGCACCACCATCCACCGACCCTATACATTTCCTCCATGCTCGCTGATCCTGAGATTCCCGCCAGATATGAGACGTGCTTGTGCAACCGCACTGAAGAAGGTAGATTCATTGCCCTTCCATGAGAATCAATTATATAAATGTCCAAAAGAACAGACACCAGGCATTCATATAACTGATTCGCCTAGATGGACAATGGATCCACCTTCTTCAGTGCGGATGCACAAGTATGTCCGACCTGCTGCAGGAAACTCAGAGCAGCAGGGGCGGCAGATACATGGCGCTCAGTGGGAGTGTGCGTCAGCCTTGAAGCGAGCAGAAATAGTCCGCGCAGTTGTGATAACACTGTGTCCCAGATGGCGCAGTGGTTAACGTTCCTCAACAGTAAGCAGGAGATTTTTTTTTTTTTTTTTTTGGTCATCAGTCTACTGACTGGCTTGATGCGGCCCGCCAGGAATTCCTTTCCTGTGCTAACCTCTTCATCTCAGAGTTGCACTTGCAACCTACGTCCTCAATTATTTGCTTGACGTATTCCAATCTCTGTCTTCCTCTACAGTTTTTGCCCTCTACAGCTCCCTCTAGTACCATGTAAGTCATTCCCTCATGTCTTATCAGATGTCCTATCATCCTGTCCCTTCTCCTTATCAGTGTTTTCCACATATTCCTTTCCTCTCCGATTCTGCGCAGAACCTCCTCATTCCTTACCTTATCAGTCCACCTAATTTTCAACATTCGTCTATAGCACCACATCTCAAATGCTTCGATTCTCTTCTGTTCCGGTTTTCCCACAGTCCATGTTTCACTACCATACAATGCTGGACCCCAGACGTACATACTCAGAAATTTCTTCCTCAGATTAAGGCCGGTATTTGATATTAGTAGACTTCTCTTGGCCAGAAATGCCTTTTTTGCCATAGCGAGTCTGCTTTTGATGTCCTCCTTGCTCCGTCCGTCATTGGTTATTTTACTGCCTAGGTAGCAGAATTCCTTAACTTCATTGACTTCGTGACCATCAATCCTGATGTTAAGTTTCTAGCTGTTCTCATTTCTACTACTTCTCATTACCTTCGTCTTTCTCCGGTTTACTCTCAACCCATATTGTGTACTCATTAGACTGTTCATTCCGTTCAGCAGATCATTTAATTCTTCTTCACTTTCACTCAGGATAGCAATGTCATCAGCGAATCGTATCATTGATATCCTTTCACCTTATATTTTAATTCCACTCCTGAACCTTTCTTTCATATCCATCATTGCTTCCTCGATGTACAGATTGAAGAGTAGGGGCGAAAGGCTACAGCCTTCTCTTACACGCTTCTTAATACGAGCACTTCGTTCTTGATCGTCCGCTCTTATTATTCCCTTTTGGTTGTTGTACATGTTGTATATGACCCGTCTCTCCCTATAACTTACCCCTACTTTTTTCAGAATCTCGAACAGCTTGCACCATTTTATATTGTCGAACGCTTTTTCCAGGTCGACAAATCCTATGAAAGTGTCTTGATTTTTCTTTAGCCTTGCTTCCATTATTAGCCGTAACGTCAGAATTGCCTCTCTCGTCCCTTTACTTTTCCTAAACCCAAACTGATCGTCACCTAGCGCATTCTCAATTTTCTTTTCCATTCTTCTGTATATTATTCTTGTAAGCAGCTTCGATGCATGAGCTGTTAAGCTGATTGTGCGATAATTCTCGCACTTGTCATCTCTTGCCGTCTTCGGAATTGTGTGGATGATGCTTTTCCGAAAGTCAGATGGTATATCGCCAGACTCATAAATTCTACAAACCAACGTGAATAGTCGTTTTGTTGCCACTTCCCCCAATGATTTTAGAAATTCTGATGGAATGTTATCTATCCCTTCTGCCTAATTTGACCGTAAGTCCTCCAAAGCTCTTTTAAATTCCGATTCTAATACTGGATCCCCTATCTCTTCTAAATCGACTCCTGTTTCTACTTCTATCACGACAAATCTTCACCCTCATAGAGGGTTTCAATGTATTCTTTCCACCTATCTGCTCTCTCCTCTGCATTTAACAGTGGAATTCCCGTTGCACTCTTAATGTTACCACCGTTGCTTTTAATGTCACCAAAGGTTGTTTTGACTTTCCTGTATGCTGAGTCTGTCCTTCCGACAATCATATCTTTTTCGATGTCTTCACATTTTTCCTGCAGCCATTTCGTCTTAGCTTCCCTGCACTTCCTATTTATTTCATTCCTCAGCGACTTGTATTTCTGTATTCCTGATTTTCCCGGAACATGTTTGTACTTGCTCCTTTCATCAATCAACTGAAGTATTTCTTCTGTTAACCATGGTTTCTTCGCAGCTACCTTCTTTGTACCTATGTTTTCCTTCCCAACTTCTGTGATGGCCCATTTTAGAGATGTCCATTCCTCTTCAACTGTACTGCCTACTGCGCTATTCCTTATTGCTGTATCTATAGCGTTAGAAAACTTCAAACGTATCTCGCAGGAGATACTGGGTTCAAATGTCGGTTCGGCACTAATTTTCACCTGTCACCGCTGACTCCGCGTATTGTCCCGATGTAGCTGACATCAGTAATCCCTTCATTCTCCTTTCGTTTCTCCCCTCTCCACCGTCAGTTGACAAATGACTGCTTTCATAATGTTTGAAAATGATCAGTGTCGAAATAGCAGTCGCCTACAGCGGAATGATTTCATTTAAATTTTATCATATAAGAGGGATCTTCAAAGAGTAAGTTGCACCTGTCGTCATTACAAAACTAGAGTGGTATATCGTCAGAAGAGAGTGCATGTTCAGGGTTTCCACAAGACATAGTCCTTCTGCGGTACCGATGGGAGGTGCCTCACAGCTGTGGATGAAATTGCGTGCCAGCTGGAAACGTACTCGAAAGTTGAAATACGCGGGTTGGTACGATTCTTCTCAAACGTCTGAATTTCAGACATATACATCACGGACCAAATGCAATGCCGAATCCAGCTGTAGCGAAATGGTGCCAACAATTTGACCAAGGCCTGGCAGATGTGAGTGTCGCTGACCGGGAAAAAAGGCCACCGACGTTGACCACAGACGACAATGCACAGCCAATCGCGAAACTGTTTACCAGTAATCGCAGAGTTTCCGACACTGAGGACGTTCTCGAATGGCTACGTGACCAAAGAGTAGGTTATTATCGTAGAGGAACTCAACGACCGCTGCAACGTTACGAACGTTGTTTATAGAGGAGACTTGGTGACTATATTGAAAAATGCTGTCATGGTTCTCCGTCACCTTAAAGTGCAGCGCAGCATTCAATATGAATTACTTGGTCCCCTGTAGTATTATATCACTTACTTTTCAAATGTCCCTCGTTAGACAAGTAGCGTGTCAGTTTATTTACTGACGCTGTTATACAAGGTGGTCGTATAGTGACCGGGCCAAATATCTCACGAAATAAGCGTCAAACAAAAAACTACAAAGAACAAAACACATCTAGCTTGAAGGGGCAAACCAGATGGCGCTATGGTTGGACAGCTAGATGGTGCTGCCTTAGGTCAGACGGATATCAACTGCGTTTTTTTAAAATAGGAACCCCCATTTTTATTACGTATTCGTGTAGTACGTAAAGAAATATGAATGTTTCAGTTGGACCACTTTTTTCGCTTTCTGATAGATGGCGCTGTAATACTCACCAACGTATAAGTACGTGGTATCACTTAACATTCCGCCAGTGCGGAAGGTATTTGCTTTGTGATACATTACCCGTGTTAAAATCAACCGTTTACCAATTGCAGAAAAGGTCGATATCGTGTTGATGTATGACTGTTGTGATGAAAATGCCCAAAGAGCGTGTGCTATGTATGCTGCTCGGTATCCTGGACGATATCACATAAGTGTCCGGCTCGTTCGCCGGATAGTTACGTTATTTAAGGAAACAGGAAGTGTTCAGCCACAAGTGAAACGTCAACCACGACCTGCAACAATTGATAATGCCCAAGTAGGTGTTTTAGCTGCTGTCGCGGCTAATCTGCACATCAGTAGCAGTCAAATTGCACGAGAATCGGGAATCTCAAAAACGTCGGTGTTGAGAATGCTACATCAACATCGATTGCACCCGTACCATATTTCTATGCACCAGGGACTGCATGACGACGACTTTGAACGTCGTGTACACTTCTGCCACTGGGCAAAAGAGAAATTACGGGACAACGACAGATTTTTTGCACGCGTTCTATTTTTGCGACGGAGCGTCATTCACCAACAGCGGTAACGAAACCGGCATAATATGCATTATTGGGCAACGGAAAATCCACGATGGCTGCTACAAGTGGAACATCAGCGACCTTGGCGGGTTAATGGTTGGTGCGGCATAATGGGAGGAAAGATAATTGGCTCCCACTTTATCGATGGCAACCTAAATGGTGCAATGTATTCTGATTTCCTACGTAATGTTCTACCGGTTCTATTACCAGATGTTTCACTGCATGACAGAATGGCGATGTACTTCCAACACGATGGATGTCCGACACATAGAGCGCGTGCGTTTGAAGCGGTACTGAATCGCATATTTCATGACAGGTGGATTGGTCGTCGAAGCACCATACCATTGCCCTCACGTTCACCGGATCTGACGTCCCCGGATTTCGTTCTGTGGGAAAAGTTGAAGGTTATTTGCTATCGTGATCCACCGACAACGCCTGACAACATGCGTCAGCGCACTGTCAATGCATGTACGAACATTAGGGAAGGCGAACTACTCGCTGTTGAGAGGAATGTCGTTACAAGTATTTCCAAATGCATTGAGGTTGACGGACATCATTTTGAGCATTTATTGCATTAATGTGGTATTTACAGGTAATCACGCTGTAACAGTATGCTTATCATTATAAGTTCACAGAGGTACATGTATCACATTGGAACAACCGAAATAAAATGTTCAAACGTACCTACGTTCTGTATTTTCATTTAAAAAACATACCTGTTACTAAATGTTCGTCTAAAATTGTGAGCCGTATGTTTGTGACTATCACAGTGCAATCTATCACAAAGCGAAAACAGTGGTCCGACTAAAACATTCATATTTCTTTACATACTAAACGAATATGTAATAAAAATTGGGGTTCCTATTTAAAAACACGCGGTTGATATCCGTTTGACCTATGGCAGCGCCATCTAGCGGGCCAACCATAGTGCCATCTGGTTTCCCCCTTCAAGCTAGACAAGTTTCTTCCTTGCAGTTTTTTCATTTGACGCTTATTTCGTGAGATATTTGGCCCGGTCACGATCAGTGGGCCACCCTGTATATATGGAATTTGCTAAAACCATAGCCCACAAGAAAGGATAATTCAGATGCGCTGGGTCCTTAATTGGGGCTCCTTGGATGAAAGGTGACATGTTGTTGTTGTGGTCTTCAGTCCTGAGACTGGTTTGATGCAGCTCTCCATGCTACTCTATCCTGTGCAAGCTTCTTCATAGTCACACAAAACACCAATGAGAAAATTTCGAGCAGCTGCTTTTGAGGAGAAGAGGGCGACCATTCTGTCACCAGTACAATTTTTCTTTAGTAGGTATCATGAAAGCAGGATCAAGGCGCGTATTGATGCATACAGTTTTTCTTCCACTCGCTCAAAACTTTAAAAGGCCAAGAAGTTTCTACTATTGGAATGAATTACCCTCCACTATCACAAACTTGGCTTGCTGAATATTCACTGAAAGAAAAAAAAAGAAAGGAAGAAGAACCGACGCACTATGAAGTACTTATCCGAATGGGATGTGAAGTACAGACAAACAAATGAAAACAATTTCAGAAAATAATGTATGTTTTATTCAAGATAAAGAGTTTCACAAGCTGAGCAAGACAATAACGCGTTGCTTTTTCTCTGGCTTTTTTTGTAAGCAGTTATTCGGATTAGCATTAATTAATGACCTCCTGAGGGATATCGTGCCAAATTCTGTCGAACTGGCGAGTTAGGGCTTCAAACTCCCGAACTGGTTGCAGAGCCCTGCCCACAATGCTCCAGACGTTCTTAACTGGGGAGAGGTCCAGCGTCCCTGCTGGCTAAGGTGGATTTGAAAAACACAGGAACTCTCGCTGTGTGCGGGCTGGCATTATCTTGTTGAAATGCAAACCTAGGATGGCTTGCCAGGAAGGGCACTAAAACGGGGCACAATATTGTCGAAGTACCGCAGTGTTGTAAGGACGCCGCGCATAGCAACCAAACCACTAATCAAGGCTGTCGGGTGGTACGGCGGGCGACAGTCAAGCTGATGTCCCACCGCTGTCCTGGGCGTATCCAGAAACGTCTTCGTTAGCCGTCAGTGCTCGGTTTGAAGTATGTCTCGTCACTGAAGATAATTCTACTTCAGTCAATGAAATTCTTCACAGAAGAATGGATTCAGTACGCTGAGGATTGTACGAGGATCACTCCAAAAGAAATTCACACTATTTTTGTAAAAATACAGTCTTCATTCTGCATGTGTGAAAGTTTTACAGCGTGTAGATACATCCTTCCCGCTTGTTTTCAAACTTAGCTCAACCTGTTCCCGTGAGTGGCGCCGTCACAGCATGTCTTCAAGATGGCGTTCGTCAGCAGCAACGTCCTGCCATAGAATTCCTGTGCTGGGAAAACGAGACAGTTGGAAACATCCACAAGAGGTTGAAAAACGAGTATGGAGATGCTGCTGTCGATCGCAGTACAGTTAGTCGGTGGGCAAGCAGGTTACGTGATGAAAGCGGGCACGGAAATACTGAGGACTGTCTTCGCAACGGCAGGCCTCGTACGGCACACACTCCAGACAATGTACAGAGAGTTAACGAATTGGTTACTGCTGACAGACGCATCACAGTGAACGAATTGTCACGCTACGCTGGGATATGGGAAGGAAGTGTTTGCAGAATACTGAAAGTGTTGGCATTAAAAAAGGTTTGTGCCAGGTGGGTTCCCAGGGTGTTGACAGAGGCTCACAAAGAAACAAGAAGTACGGTATGCAGCGAACTTTTGGAACAGTACGAGAATGGTGGAGATCAATCTCTTGGAAGAATTGTGACAAGTGATGAAACATGTCCCCTTTATTTTTCACCAGAGACGAAGAGGCAATCAATGGAGTGACATCATCCAAATTCACCCAAAAAAAAAAAAAAAAAAATTCAAAACCACACCTTCTGCTGGAAAAGTTATGGCTACAGTGTGTTTCGATTCCGAAGGACTCTTGCTTGTGGACATCATGTCAAGTGGAACCACCATAAATTCTGATGCATATGTGACGACACTGAAGAAACTTCAAGCTCGACTGAGCCGTGTTCGACCACACCGGCAAAAGCAGGATGTTTTGCTGTTGCACGACAATGCACGGCCACATGTCAGTCAAAAAACCATGGAAGCGATCACAAAACTCGGATGGACAACACTGAAACACCCGCCTTACAGTCCTGACCTGGCTCCATGTGACTATCATCTCCTTGGGAAAGACTCTCTTCGTGGAACGAGGTTTGAAGATGATGACTCCCTTGTTCACGCTGCCAAACAGTGGCTCCAACAGGTTGGTCCAGAACTTTACCGTGCGGGTATACAGGCGCTGGTTCCAAGATGGCGTAAGGCAGTTGAGAGGGATGGGAATTATGTGGATAAATCAAAATATTGTTCCTAAAGGATGTATGTACACATTGTAAAACTTTCAAACATGTAGAATGAAAAATGGATTTAAAAAAAAAAGTGTCCATTTCTTTTGGAGTGACCCTCGTACAAGGATTTTGTTCATTACATTCAATCGTATTACGTGGGACACACCAATGAAGAAAAAGCATTTTCACAAATATTATACAGTTGAAACGTCAAAGAGTAAACAGCTTTTTCAAAGAATGTGTTTCCCTACTTGGTGTTAAAATTTTTAAATTCCAATATCGTCTTTTTCTGTGATACGATTTTGACGAAATAAAACCTATACTTTGGCACAAACTACGCTCAAGTTACTTGTGGAAACCCAGAGAAAACTTGTGTCGAACGTTTTGGAGATTAGTACCTTCAAACAGACAAACAGTCAGACACGACGGCTTAAGACAAAACTTTAAATCACAGTATCTTTTTTCCATGATCCGCTTTTGACGAAAGAGAGCCTATACGTTGCTCCAAGCTACGCTCAAGATAACTGAAATTTCATCCAGTAGTTTTGGAGACTAACGAGTTCAGACAAGCACGACGGTTTTGGATGGAATAATATTTTCCTGGAGACATATGCCTCAACCTTATCATCTATAAAGTTAAAAGCTGGAGAAGTGAATTAAAATTTGTGCCTCGGCCAGATTCAAGTTCAGGCAATGGCACAAATTTTAATTCATTTCTTCAGCATCTATCCGCAACGACTATTTTAGATAAAATTTTAAATTACGCACTAGTCTGATTTTGATGAAATAAAACCTAGTTGTCGTCACAAGCTACGCTCAACTTATCTGTGAAAACATCATTAAAATTGGTCTAGTAGCTTTGGAGATTAGCGTCTTCAAACAGACAGACAGGACAGTTCACCATTTTTATTATTAGTGTAGATACAGTAAGCTTCACAAGGTAATCCAGTACCTAGCGGGAGATAAAAACTGACCAAAAGATTCATGAAAATATCGAGTACTACATGCCAAAGTATAGCTCCAGGGAAAACTATAATATTGCCAGTTGTGGAAATCAAATAGCTTCATTTGAACGTTTATGTACGAATATTAGCCGTGAGTCTGAAGGCTGGTTTGATACAGCTCTATGCGCCAGTTTGTTCTGGACTAGACTATTCATCTCTGCATAACTACTGCAACCTACGTCCACTTTAACCTGCTTACCGCCGGCCGCTGTGGCCGAGCGGTTCTAGGCGCTTCAGTCCAGAACCACGTGGCTGCTGCGGTCGCAGGATCGAATCCTTCCTCGGGCATGGCTGTGTGTGATGTCCTTAGGTTAGTTAGGTTTACGTAGTTCTAAGTCTAGGGAGCTGATGCCCTCAGATGTTAAGTCCCATAGTGCTTGGAGCCATTTGAATTTAACCTGCTTACCATACTTAGTCTTTAGCCTTCCTCTACAATTTTTACCTTCCACACTTCCTACAAAGTAAAGCTAACTGTTCTTTATTCCCTTAGATCTCCCCTTTCGATCTCTCGCTTCTTTTACTCAAGCTGTGACATGGAATTCTTTTCTCCCCCATTATTTATTCGATCTATCCATCTCACCTTCAGCATTCTCCTCTAACATTACATTCCTAAAGCTTCTACACTCTTCACTACTGTACTGTTCATTGCCCTCGTTTCATTTTATTTAATTATACACCCCATATGCTATCTGAAAATATTTTCTAATACATACTTTTCATTTTCAGAAGAAATTTCCTTACCATTCCCAGTTACCATTTTATAATAACGTTTTCTGCTTGAACATCTCAATTTCTCTACTACTTTCAGTGTTTCATTTTCTAAATTATTCCGCCCAGCATCACATGTAGTTTCCAGTTCACGCAGTAACCACTGTTTTACTTTCACTGACGTTCATTTATATTCCTTTTGATCTTCCAACTCCTTTTGCACCAAAGCGTGTTTCGTCCAGTGCGTTAGGCTGAACATCTAATCACATCCTTTTGACGGCGCCCAGATAGCATGCTACTGGCTCTCCAATTAAATGTACTTACAATCGCACAGAGTGTCGCCCTGCTGACTATATGGTTGGAGTTCAGTAAGACCTTCCTCTTTATATTCTTCAAAAACCACGATCACGCAATGCGCTCTCTATTAACACAGTTAATCACAGGAAAAATAATTGACTTAGTTGGGGCTACGTTTCGACCAATGCGATAGCCAGAATAAAATAACATTTGCGATGGGAACCCATTTACTGTGAAGCGAGCTGATTTCTTAAAACAATACACAGAACAAAGCTTTTCCCGAATTACAAAAATTGCTTCGCACCATTGAAGAGAGAGCCAGAGCATAGTCCTGCCAAGCGTTTTTACACGGTTTTCCTAGAAATATAGGAGTTGTTTACGTTAGTTATCACGGCCCAGTCGTCCTCAACAAATTAAGTCACAACGAGGAAAAAGGCAAATACGAGGCGCTAGAGCCTCGGAGACATATTTAAAACATGAGGCGAGCTACGCAGTAGCGTCACCATCGCTTACACCAAAGTTAATGGCGTTTCAACTGCTGCTGGTAAGAAACGAGTCATGATGCTGACGCCGCCTTAGTACAGCTACAAGGAGCGTCCGACATCTTCTCTGTAGCTCCCGTCGGGACTAGCTTCACAATATCTTTCCAATTGCTGGGCGGCTTCATCGAACATTCACACTGTCTTCCATGGAGTGCTCCGTGCCGATATCTTCTCGACAAGAACCAGAATGCGCCTTCAATTACGCCACAGTTCAGTTTTGTGTAATTATTGCTTGCGTTATATCTTTTATTATTAGTACCTACGGTGCGGTACATAGTTAATTCCTGCATCTTGCCTCATGTCCAGCTCTCTAACACAAGAAGAGAGCATGTTAGGCCTAAAAAATATTCACACAAATGTGAGTCTCCCCCACTCCCAGAAAAAAGGACGGTACCATTCTCGCAGGGAAAGAGCGTCTTCACAGGAATTCTACGTCTCAACTTCAGGAACTGCCAGTTTTGTTCCTCCGTCTACGTATCTAGAAACTTTGAGGAGGCCATATTTCCTTATCAGCGAAAATACACCATAAAGTGGCCCACTTTGGACCCTAGTGCTTTACACCTACTGTCTCCACAGGCACATAATTAGCTCAGGAAATTAATTACACGCAAACAAAACAAAAGTTTCTTACCGTATTGTCATTTCAAACTTGAGAAACTCGAGATTACATTAGCTGATGAAACCAATTATCCAGTAATTAGTGAATGATGGGGAGTGAAGCATGGACCCCATTTGGGTGCCATGTTACGCTTTTATGTGTCTAACAGAATTACTATGTCATCGGAAAACATCTTGCAACTTTAATTCACTCTCCAAATTTATTCTTTCGTTTCTTCGCTGCTTGCTCAATTTACAGACTGGGAGACAGGCTACAACAATCTCACTCCTTTCTCAATTACTGCCTCCCTTTCACATTATTCACCTCCTATTCCTCTGCTTTCCGTACGAGCTGAAGTTTGCCTTTCGCTACCTTTAGTTTATACCTGATATATTCAGAATTTCCGAGAGAGCATTACAGTCGACATCGTCGAAAAAGTTTTGCATATCTATCATAATATATAGATGGATATGTTTTTCTTGAGTCTATATTTCAAAATAAGTTGTAGGGTCAGTATTGCCTCGTATGTTCACACATTTCTCCTAAGCCCGATCGGCTTCTACCAGTCGCTGATGTCTCGTGGTAGTATTTTACAACCTCGACTTACTAAATTGATGGTCCATTTATAGTTACTTTCGACAGCGTAGAAGCGTACGTATCTGAATGCGTTGAAAAGTACAGAAATTAAGGTATTTAGCTTTATCAGTTTCCACAAAGTGAATGCTTGTGGAACTGGAATAGGGAATTTGACACAAAAATAGTAGTTGCGTTTAAAACGAGTAGAATTTTGTAGATGTCTGTATATGTTGGTCATAAATACTCGTATCTGTGCCTGCAGAACACACATATTTTGTTGATTATCCGTGCTGTGATTGGCGTGTATATAATGTTGTTAGGAGCAGGCTGCAGCGGACGCACGTTTCGCGTGCACCCGCAATTAATCGGCAAAACGTCAAGTTCGTTTTTTCGCTTTCGGCTAGCGGAAAGTTAATTACGCTTGCTCTGACATTCGTGAGGTTTTGTTTCCGCCGCACGGTGAAATAATGCGGAGGCTTTTGCCAGATACCCGTCAGTTAATAACAAATCCCCTATTAGGTACCCCGTTTTTACGGTACACGTCCTCGTTGGGGCAGAAGGGAAACATAATTACCAAACTTCGACCTGTTAAATTACGGAAGTGGCGAAAAACTAGCATAGCACATGAAACAAGTAGAATCTTGTTGAAAGCATCAGGAAAGATATCTGTTCATGCAAACAGTTTCAAATATCGGTTTAGTGTTTTTGGTGAGTGATGTTACGCCAAGCAGTATCAATATTTTTTTTCTTTTCTTTTTTAAAGTGTGCTGCTTACTTATGGGGGAATATATAAGTCGCATTATCAACGGTTCTATATGACATTTGTTATGCCAAGTTTTAGCGTGGCACAGGGTTGGAGTACAGGCTTCATTTCGCCTCATTCCACCTTAATGATGCTAATTACTGCATAATTAATATGATTAGAAATGTTAATTAAAAAGAAGAATTACGGTATAGGCGAAAATCTTTATTGTGCAGTTCTGAGTAAGTAACTGCTTTTACGAGCTTCTGTAAGTTCTAGTTATGTACAAAAGGAGTGCGTATGAACTCAAGAACTGAAAGCCGATATGGCCGACTTCACGGCACGTCTCGTGGGAGAGGTGTAGATGGCGATGTCTCTAGCTGACACACCTTGGAGGCACAGGCTGTAGTTGGGATGCGCTTCTAGAACACTGGTGCATGGGGCAGTAATACTGCCACTGAATCCTCCCTTTATGGCTCAGTTTCACTCCAATGGCCACTCCTTCACTGCAGGAATGGGATGGTCTCTTTAACTGAAAGATGGGTGGAGTGGGAAGGGGGGGG
Organism: Schistocerca serialis cubense; assembly: GCF_023864345.2. NCBI lineage: Eukaryota > Metazoa > Arthropoda > Insecta > Orthoptera > Acrididae > Schistocerca > Schistocerca serialis. The sequence goes on from NC_064639.1 coordinate 1,023,853,053, forward strand.
GGGGAGAACCGTTTATATATTTTTCAAGCAATCTAAGAGTTGGAGAGCAGAAGAGAATGGCAACGTGCGTGAATTTTTATTATGTTCCCGACGTGTCTACGGACAAAAATTTATTCAGTATATTGGCCACTGAACACTCACTGGAGGCTGATATGAAAGAAGAAGGTACTGCCACGTGGTACTTAATAGGAGTTTTCTTGTCGCTGTGCTCGACAGAAAAATGGCGTAGCTGGCAGTCAAGCTACTCCGGAGCTTAATCTTCCCAGAGCTCCAGTAAAACTGCTATAATACTTTGTTATTTTATCATGAAGTATGATAGAAGTAACGCCCCCTGGTGTTACCTCATAAGTATATCTTCAGCGCGGTAGTGGTATGACCAGCGTCTCCTTGACTTTCGAAGATAATGCACTGTTGGCAACTGGATCTTCATTAATTTCATTTCTCTTTAAGGGCTCTGATATTTTTTGAGATTCTACATGTAAGGTCCACAGAACAGAACCCTGACAAAAATGAGAAGCAACTTAATTTGTCATTTAATATTGGACACTACAGAAACAGACGCTAGCCCAGTAATTTATGCTGGGTTTACTCTCTGTGCTTTGTTGCCAGGCACAAGTCTAATTGGGGACGTGTTAGGAAGCCACCGCACTTGTGAGGAAATTGTATCCCCTTTTAAATAATAGTTCTGTTCTGATTAGCCGACCGACATAAATCCTTTGCAGATGAAAGCGCTCGATTTCCCATTCTGACATTTGTGATGGAGATATCATGTCGCTTTTGCAGGTAGTGCCCCTCAAGTCAGTGGGGCGATACGCAGTATCTGGCCGTGTTTAGGAGACTCTTCATTTCCTCATCCTCTGGGCACCTGCGGAGAGATAGGGATACGTGTCTCCCGCACTGAGCCTACTTCAAGTCACAAGAATGCTACGGCGCAAAGTCCATTTCCATGGTATAGCCCTATTTTGCGACCACTACAAAACGTTTTTTTTTATTTCTATATTTCTTGCAGAAATGTCCGATTAGAAGTATTTTACCTCCTAACTGACAGTGGAAGACCTAACCAATATCTATAAATAAGGATATTTATAAAATGGATTTAACAAAACGTACATTCAACATGAATGATGCAGGACCACTCTGTGGGGAATAAACTCAAATTACACTTTACATAACAGACAAAAATTAGTGATTGTTAAGTTCAGTAGACTTATTCAGGTATGTATATTCTATTTCACCGAACAGTTAAAAATTATTTTTGAAGTAATCTGCAGTTAGGCTACGTAGTGCATCCAATCTTTTTCTTTCGGTTGTACTATGTTCTGATAAGTCTCTGCATGTTCATCTTTTTAGATATGGTTGCGGGACTTGGCTGTTCAGTACAGGATGTCAAATCAACCTTCTTTCGGCCGTCTAATTTCGAAACTCTTATTTTATATGGCAACCAGTTTCGGAGATTTACTACGCCATTTTCAAGCCTCCTGACAGACGTGTAGGAAGATTCCAACCTGATGTGACCGCTGCATCAAGCAGAAATCCACAGACACCAGTCTGGATCCTATTTTGACCGGAACCGAGGTTGGAATCTTCCTACACATCGATAAGGGGGCCTGAAGATGGAATAATAAATCGCCGAAACTGGTACTCAAATAAAATAAGTTTGGAAATTAAACGGCTCAAAGGAGTTTCATTTGACATCCTGTGTTCTGATAATGTTTTTCCTTTTTATGTCTTTTCGGTATGGGGAACTCAAAAAGTTAAAGTGGGGCAGTTTATTTATTTATTTTCTGAACCACTTGACAGTTCTCTTTGTTAGACAATGGAGGATCCGACACATTGGTTGCTACAATGCAGGCCGTTTGCTCCGCAGTGCCTCAAAAACAGTTTTAATAGTGACAGACAGGAATGCTGGTCTCGTGAAGAACAAATTTATGGTGAATTCTCCCCATCACGTCTCAAAAACAAACCACCATAATCTTCACGCTGAAGTAGAAGGCTCAATGATTCCTAATCAGACGCCTGCCGAAGCTGTCAGAAAACACAACATGACCGTAACACGTTATTTCGTTACATCAGCAGTTGTAAAATCGTCTGACTCGTGAAACAGCTTTCCGGGGAACAAGAAACAAGATATCCGGCATAAAGACGCTTCCCCGTGGGTGTAAGTTGTTCACCTGATCCAAAACGTCGTGCTGTAGAGACACCTAGTAGGTGAAACAATAACTTTGCTCTTTCCACCTACAGGAAAGAAATTCTATTTACTTTTGTGTAGCTAAGCAGGAGTAGCATCACGCTGTAGATTCTCATACACTGAAGAGCCAAAGAAACTGGTACGCCTGCCATATATCTTGTAAGGCACACGCGAGCACGCTGACGTGCCGCAGCACAACGTGGCATGGACTCGACTAATGTCTCGTGTAGTGCCGGAGAGAATTGACACCATGGATCCTGCAGGGTTGTCCATAAATCCATAATAGTACAAGGGGGTGGAGATCTCATTTGAGCAGCAGCACGTAGCAAGGCATCCCAGATATACTCATTAATTGTCATGTTGGGGGTGTTTTGTGACCAGCGGAAGTGTTTAACTCAGGAGAGTGTTCCTGGACCCACTGGACGTGTGGGGTGTCGCATTGTCCTGCTGGAATTGCCCAAGTCCGTCGGAATGCACAATGGATATGAATGGATGCAAGTGATCAGACAGGATGCTTACGTACATGTCACCTCTCAGAGTCCTATCTAGACATATCAGGTGTCCCATATCACTCCATCTGCACACGACCTACATCATTACAGAGCCTCCACCAGCTTGAACAGTCCCCTGCTGACATGCAGGGTCCATCGATTCATGAGGTTGACTCCATACCCGTACACGTCTATCCACTCGATGCAATTTGAAACGAGACGCGTTCGAACCGGCAACATGTTTACACTCATCAACAGTCCAATGTCTATGTTGACGGGCCAAGGCGAGGCGTAAAGCTTTGCGTCGCACTGTCACGACTGGGCCTTCGGCTCAGAAAGCCTATACCGATCATGTTTCGTTGACTGGTTCACACGCTGACACTTGTTGATGGCCTAGCATTGATATCTGCAGAATTTGGGGAAGGTTTCCACTTCTGTCAAGTTCAAAGATTCTCTTCAGCCGCCGTCGGTTCTGTTCTTGCGGGATGTTTCTCCGGCCGCAGCCACGTCGGTGATTTGATGTTTTACCGGATTCCTGATATTAACAATGTATTCGTGAAGTGGCCGTACGCGAAAGTCCCCACTTCACCGCTACCTCGAAAATGCTTTGACCCATCGCTCGTGCGCGGACTATGACAGCACGCTCAAAGTCACTTAAATCTTGATAACCTGCCACTGTAGCGGCAGTAGCCAATCCAACAACTGCGCCAGACACTTACTATCTTATATAGGCGTTTCCAACTGCAGCGCCTTACCGCCTGTTTACATATCTCTGTATTTGAATCTGCATGCCCATACCAGTTTCTTTGGCACTTCAGTGTCTCTCTTGTTGCGTACTGAGCGAGGTCTCGCAGAGGATAGCACAGTGGACTCGCATTCGGGTAGGCGACAGTTCCGCGTCCTCCCATCGACATTTAGGTTTTCCGTAACATTCGTAAATCGCTCCAGGCAAATTCCGCGAAGGTTCCATTGAATGTGCATGGCCGTGCACATTCCATGAAACATTCTGATCATGTGCTCCGTCTCTAATGACCTCGATGTTGACGGACGTTAAACCCTAATCTTCCTACCTTTCTTCTGTTGCGCCATAGCAGACAGATGTCAGAGATAATCTTATATTGTGTTATGCATCTGTTCTATTACCTTTTTTAGAAGAGTGTTTTTAGTTCATTTGGCCTCAGTGGGACCTGAGCAGGACATTTGCGTTGCACGCAATATAAGGAATTAGCCAGTCCTTCAACGTCAGGCTTCTGAAGTGAGGTAGCAATTACGTCGTACTCTTACACCTTATTTGTTTTTCAAATGCTTTTCAACACACACGAAGATTATTCCGTTTTTCACATTATGTAATAACAAAAGGTGAGTTACGAAAGTAGCAGCCGTTGGAAGATAAGAGCCGAAAGCTGTCCCTGTGACGAAATCGTTAGCGCCAAACTCGCTCGTAGCCCCGTGGACAGAGTAAAACGTGACTGACAACCGACCAACGGTTCTTGCGCCACAAAAACGTTTCTGTACCTTCCTGCTGTGACAAAAACTGGTCCTAGCCCGAGGACAGCGATTCATTCACTTTAATGATGCGAAATTTGGCGGTTTCTGCTTCTTTCGAGCTTTTTAGATTTAACAAACGTGTTTCAAAGAGTATCGGTGGAAGAAAGCCGAACAGAAAAGTCATTACGTAATATTATGTAACGCATAATCATCAAAATGTGAGAAACTGAAACACTACAGAAGAACAAAGTAAAGACTAGTTGGCTGTCATATTATAGTCGTCTTTTATTTGCAACAGCAGGTAATCAGTACTTTGTTGTCCCACCCATTAACGACGCCTTTCAAAAGTGAATCACTACTTCCGTTTCAGGTAGCTCGATATTAATTCCATGACGCTGAGGATTCCTGGATACGGTCATTTCCGAAAGGTACCTCAAAGGGCGGATTCTTGAATGTACACATTGACTTCGATTATAAACTCTTTTAGTCTGGTAGAGAAGTCTTGCCAACGTAGTGTGAGTAGTCACAAGAACAGAGAGATGTACCGACTGCTGGACACACGTGCTTTTGTATGAGAGTTTAAGCAACAGTTCTCACTACATAGTAGTGGTGTTTGGCTTAGCGCTCTTCACGTACTAATTCCCACAATTCCAGTCATTTACTTATATTCTGGCATAAATGTGCTTAAAGAATTTTATGTTTATACGTGTGTTGCAGGACAAAGCCATTTGTTGTACCCAAGATCTGTACTTATTTTACAGAGAAATCTGGCCAAATTAAAAGTTTTACTATTTTGTGTATCGCTGTCCACCCAGCGTCATTGATTCTGTGTTTAAATCATAATAAAGAAATCTGGGTATGTCATCTTTCCTTTAACATTATTCGCTGGCCAGAGGGCTTTAGTTTACACACGCCTAGTGAGCTTGTATTTTTGGTTGTAAGCTTCCTATAGCCTCTGATGTAGCGTTATTTTATGCTGTTTGGAACTTTGGAACGCTGTTGATTGTTGGGCTCGCCTCTGCCCGTGTTTAGATAGGAAAAAGAAACATTCTGTTTTGTAGACGTGGTCAGAGCAATTGTTTGCTTAAGTTAATTTCTATCTTCCTTGCAACCGCTAGTTTTGCTGAAAAGCGAGTGGTTCATGCTACATTATTTCTATGGTCACATGTGGTCGACTTCACTAAAGGTCCTTTTAGCAAAATGATGCGCATTATTACGATTAATTTATTTACGGAGACAAGTTAAACGAAATCACCTTATTTGATGCATCTTGACTTGCTAGACTTGGCAGTGTTTTGTACAAAGCAAATAGCAATACATCAAACAGTGGAAAATCCAGGATAGAATGTAAAAATATAATGAAAAGGACAGTTGCTACTCACTATATAGACGGAGATGCAAAGGGGCAGATAGGCACAACAAAAAGACAGCCGGAAAGTTAGCTTTCGGCCAACAAAAGTTCGTCAAAAATAGACAACACACACACACACACACACACACACACATACTCGCAAACGCAACTCACGCACACATGACCACAGTCTCTGGCAGCTCGAGCCAGACTGCAGCCAGAGTGCAGCAGCAATATATTGAAATTTCACTCAGAAAATATTTTTCAATTAATAGTCAGTTACCTGAGGCTAGAAAAATTTTAATGCTATCTTCAGAAACCAATGGTGCTAGTGTTTCTATTACAGCTTCTCTAAGAGAGAAACAATGTTCGTTTTCTAACGGATTTTTGGCGTGGACTGGACTGCACCGCAAGGTGACTGGATATATCCGTAGCCGAAACGCAATACCGCCGCTTGACGCTCAAAACCTTTGCATTCAATTAGATCACTGGGAGAATGTAATTTTAATGCGATTCAGACATCAAAATACACCATCTAGGACTGGAAGTGCATAATGTAGAAAATTTACGAAAAGACTTTGAAAGTAATAGCAGCTACATCTTTTAGACTGGAAGAACATTTTCACTTGTTGTAAAAAGGGCGTAGTCATCATTAAACATACAGAAACCCTGGGCACCTTTTTGTCATTAGTATTTCGTGTCATCGTATGCTTTCCTCCAACTCTTGCAACAGCCTGATAATCACTGAATTCCCTTTACACTAAACTTACTTGATAATAATCAGTGCTCTTGCTACTTTTTCGTATGTATTACACCTTCTATCAACAAGTTAATCACTCCTTGATACCTTACTACATTTTGTACCATCCTTTTCCTTCTTCCGGTAATGGTTGTCCATTGATATGTTTCCACGCTTATTATTTCAAATCCATACAGGGTGTTTGGAAATTCCCGTTACGAATTTCTTTGACTTGTAGAGGTGACTGAGTAGATAATATTTTGAATTGGAACCCACGTCTGGAAACGTAACGTTTACGTGCTAGAACCATTTGAAAAGATTTTGGTGACGCGACCTCTTTTACAAGCAATTTCATGCAGAACATACCAGACGGTGTTGCGAGCAACATCCACTGCGCGTGCAAATACTCGTGTACTCGTTGACGGGTTTTCTTCCAAGTGATGCGGTACGGCCTCTTCCTAATGGGAAGTGAGCCGTTTCCTTGGAGCACCACAGTCACGCCTGCTGTTGACGATGGTACCCCTATCGCAACTGTGGCGAAAAGGGTGTTCGATGGAATCGGAGGTTGTCGATAACGAACGTTGTGGAATGATAAAGACAACGTAAATTCTTCGATTACCATAAGCTTCGCCCTACAGTAGGCTCATGGAGCATTCTGCGTATACTTACCCATGTTGCTCTAACACACACACGCGAATGAGGCTCTAAACAGGTCACAGAGTCAGAACAGACTTCAAATGATCCAACGTAAGCACACCCCACCGTGACTATCTTACTGCATACCTACCTAACAAACATATTTTCAAACGGCTGTACAACAGAAATTGTACGTTTCCCTATATGGTTTCAGATTCAAAATATTTTGTACTCACTCCGCTCTGTAAGACCTGGAAGTTTGTAAGTGAAGTTTCCAAACACCCTGTACACAAAGTGAGTCGCTGTCAGATGAATTGTGAAGAGCTCCTCCATAAATACGTATACGATAATTGTATTGGTAAATGTGCAAAAGATTGTTATTGGAAGGACACTGGAATACTTTGGAGAACGTAAGGAAAAGGTCTTCAACGAGCGGAGCATACGAATCACATGGTCTCACAGCTGTTGTTCATAACACACATGTCAACGACGGAGAAACTGCGAGTGCCCATGGAACAGGTCATCCCAGAGTTGTTCGCATTTTTCGCGCAAACTGATTCCATCTGTACCATGTCTCACTGTATCAGAAGCTTAACCAGTGCGATTGCTGATAGCTCATGGAATTCTGTGGCTCGGTTCAAAATGGTTCAAATGGCTCTGAGCACTATGGGACTCAACTTCTGTGGTCATCAGTCCCCTAGAACTTAGAACTACTTAAACCTAACTAACCTAAGGACATCACACACATCCATGCCCGAGGCAGGATTCCAACCTGCGACCGTAGCAGTCCCACGGTTCCGGACTGCGCGCCTAGAACCACTAGACCACCGCGGCCGGCAGGCTCGGTTCTGATGCGGTATTACGACAACAGATTTTTTCTTCAAAGCATTCTCTTTACCGACGAAACATTCTTTACAAATATTGTGGAAAGCTGAATGTAAGAAATAGTGCTGCTGAGCTGGCTGAGCAAGGTTGAACGTCAGAGGCAGTGTAGCACACTGAACTGATAAAAGTCATGGAATAGCAATCTGCACATATACATGTAGTATATGTGTAGTATTTGTAGTATATGTTAGTATCACGTCCTCAAAGTATGAAAGGGCACTGCATTGGCGAAGCTGTCATTTGTACTAAGGTGATTTTGAATGCGGAATTGCAGTTGGAGCTAGACGCATGGGACAGTCCATATCGGTAATCGTTAGGGAATTCATTAGTCCAAGATCCACTAGGCCAAAAGTTTGCCGAGAATACCAAATTTCAAGCATTACATCTCACCACGGACAACACAGTCGCCGACAGCCTTCACTCAACAACTGAGACCATTAAAATTAATAAAGGAATGTCTAAAACATTCTTACAACGTTAAAAGATCACAGGCATACCCTTTGCTCCTTGTCAAGTATCATTTTTAAGTCAAGCGTTTCTCCATTATTCCACTTTAGCTGCGCCAAGATAGAACGCCCAGTCACACGGTCCCAAAAATTCCCTATAACAACAGGAATTTCATTTTCATGTTACTCGTACATTAGATTCTAAGTACTAAATATTGTAGTCTCAGAAACGACCAATCGGATTTTGAAGAGTGAAACACCATTGTATTCGTCTCTTTTACAACTAAGATTCGAGCAACAGAAATTACTGTACATTCATTTGAAAATGTGAGGTTCATATCGAAATTACTGTAGTTAATACAGCTATAAAAGAGACTGAGAATTAATGACGAATTTTTCACAATTCGTTTGAGTGAAAAAGGAACTACGATAGCTTAAAAATTCAAGAAATATTTGAGTTGAACTGCCTACCAGACTCATCCTTCCGTATTTCAAGTGTTTCCCGCTCCCTCTCCCATTTTTCCAATGCCAAGGTATCACTTACATACAACAGTACGTCCATCTGTGTCGTTGTTCTGCTTGTAGGTGTCTCGGTGATATTTTTTAGCTCTGTCTCCTATGAAGCCGAATTTTTCACTTCGGTGTATCTTTAAGAAGTTCCAAGTCCCTTTTTTCCTACTTTCCATGTCTTTCGTCTAGAAGTGACAAGTATTATGTTAACTTCAAACTGAAGATATTTTCTTTCTTGCCTTTAGTATTAAAGTTAGGCTGTCTGTGTATCTTTACATTTTTGCTCTATCAATTGCACGTTTAGAAAACTGTGTTGGCAAGCCGAAACTCTGTCTTAAAATCTTATTGACACTATTCTCCTTATTAATTCTATACTTATTTTTACTCCTTCGTAGTTTTTGCCAATATTGTAGGTTACTCATTGGTCTGTGAAAGGCATTGCCATTCTTTTCATCATTTCAAAAATCTGATCATAGTATAATAAAATTATACTATCATTTATTTATCAGGATTCACATATTTTAACGCGAAGTACTGCACACAACTTCGGAGTAATTCTTCCATGTTAATATTTCGTATTATGATATCAAGTAAATCCATTACTCTGAATAATTCATGCAAATAACGATTCAGCCGATTTTATAACCTCGTCCCAAGTTTTCATTTCACTGTACATACTTTTTTTTTCCACACACAGTTTAAGGCACGTTCAGAGATACATTTAGACAAACAGAACATACAGTGTCTCATCGAGTAATATTCAATAATCAGTATATATGTTTTCTTCGATTCGTTTATTTTTGTGGGTATCAGGAGGATTCGCGACGATTTCTGCGACCAAAATCCGTATTCACTTTGCCCTTCACAGTTCACTGCATTACATATTTTCTTTCGTTTGTTTCATTTTCTGACGGAATCTACATGATTAGTTATTAGCATAAATCAAGATCTTAATGTAATCATCGTAACCCCTTTTTGTTATATCAGTCACAGTATTAGCACAAATACTTCGTGTATCTCAATGCATCTTGCTCTAGCTTTCCTGCTTATAAGACAAGGAGGTAAACTAGATCGGCATCTAGCTGGTGCGGCTGGTTACTGACAGTTGATGTTTTTATATGGTTTTCCGCAACTGCCGTGGCAAAATTTGTGCTGGTCCCCATCCTCAGAAAATTAGATTCACAGCTAAAATTTGATAACACGATACACAACTCACAGACAGATAGTACCCACAACGTGCCTCTCCCAAACCATGCAAAACAATCGTCCCCGTACAACAGAATAATCACATCTGATCAGATTTTACGGGTAGTATCGAGAAGCTAAATTCGTAACGAGTATGACAGAAAAAAAGCATTCTTAATTTACGCCTGTCCAATAGGACCGGCCTAGCAATAAGTGGTCGTCTCTCTATCTTTTCTGTCATCGATCTCCTGACTGGTTTGATGCGGTTCACCACGAATCTCTTCCCCATCCGACATCTCTGCATCTCACAGTAGCACCTGAACCCAGTATCTTCAGTTACTTGTTGGACGTATCTTTGTTTGTACCTACAGTATCACCCTCTGTAGCTCCCTCAAGTACTATGGAAGCTCTTCCTTATGTCTTAATACAATTTCTGTCACCCTGCTTATTTTTCTTGTCAGTGTTTTCGAGACGTTACTCTCCTCATCAATTCTGTGGAGAACCTCCACATTCCTTATCTTTTTTTATCCTTAGATAAATTTCCACGTCCTTCTATAGCACCATATCTCAAAGGCTCCGATTCTCTAATTTTCCAATTTTCCCAGTCTGTTATTCATTTTCATACCCTTGCTTCGTCCGTTATACGTAATTTGGCTTCAGAGGTAACAGAATCCCTTCACATCATCTGCTTCGTCTTATTCCTGTTAATCCTCATTGTTCCGTGAGTAATCTGTATAGATCGCTTTTCAAACTTTTCTTTATTTATTACGACGTTTCGGCTACTGCCATCATCAGATATCTGCAATTAATATGAAAACGGCACAGAAACAAGGGTTTGCTGTACAACCATAAGCTGACAAAAGATAATAAATTAAAAGGTTAAAATGGTTTTAATGGTACACTTATCAGAAAGCTTAGAACTTATAAAAGACGGTTCTGTAAAGTAATAAAATCTCTGCCAAATCACGGCGTCAATAAAGGTGTAAGTTTTGCTTGACTGGTGGCACTAGTGTTGGCTTTTTTTCCAATTTTTATTTTATTTTATTTTTTATATGTATATTTTTGCCTCTTCATAGTTATAAAAAGACATACAAGTATTAAAAGTCATATCACAACATGTAATCTAGATGTGTATAATTTCATACTTGTCAATTTATAACACTACCGTCTGTTTTTACGTAGCTTGTGTAATCAAATAACAAATTTGGTTTATTACATACTATGCCCCAACAGAACAAATAGTCCTGTCACGGAAAAGCCACGTATAACACTTCCGTCTGCTACTACTATACCATAACCTCAAAGCTGAAGGCAATTCGTATAATGAAATTATTCTTATTCAAGTAAGTGTAGTATGAAGAAGCAGAGCAGTGTTACCCCCTGAGAGGAATTTTGTTATGTTGACCGTGTTGTACCTAACGGAGGTGGCTTATCGGAAGTGAAAGTCAAAATTACGTATATATTCAAACAGTAACAAATAATATTTTACCTAGCTACACTGTTTAAAGAAAAAAGAAAACGGTCGCCAGCCTAATTAGGCAAGAGAATGATTAATATTCTTGTTTAAGAAAATAGGTATGAGTAACTTCAACGGACAAACACAACCTATACCTTGCCACGCGCGAGTGCAATGAACTCTGGCATCTGAATACAGTGTGTTCAGGTTAAGGTTGGAGTTAACAGATCAGAACGAACTACTGGCATTAATATAACAGACAACAATACACACTATTATTTTAATGGATTATTCAAACTGAATGGTCTTTCTAATATTACTATTAATATTCACTGTAGAATCATAAATTGGACATAGGTTCAGTATTACTTTTCAAACATTTTCCTAACTGACATAAAATTGTAAATGTAGTTCATTGCAAAATTATGAACTGGCCACAGGTTAAGTCTCTCTCAGCTAAATACTTGTCTATTTAGAATGAAAGTTAAATGGAATTCACTAACAGGTTACTTCTCACTGTCTTTTGAATAAAGAAATTATTGTTTTCATAAATAGTGGTCTTTCTATTAATTGTTATTTATCATGAGCATAAAGGATAACCTGTGGATCCTATTACACTATCAATACACTTTCAATACCCAAAAGAAACAAGTGCTTAGCAAGCATGAGTATATAACTTTCCACAACTGCAGTTTTCCACTTTTACTACAATGAGACACAAAATTAACATATTTGTAAAATACTAACTCACCTTCTGCGATTTACAACAGGCAGCAGTGTGATCATTTACTAAGCAAAACATTATAAGCCTCAGTCTTAAGAACTTCTAATTTTGAAGGTGGCAACAATATATCAATAAGAAGTTTTAATAGGAAAATTATTTTCAGCAAGCATCACTTCCTTTAACTCAGTCTCTTGCCACATTAACTTCAACTTTCTTTTTACTATGTTCAAGAGGCATTAATTCGCAAATGTTCTTTCAATAAGGACACTCGGCAATCACTTTAGTTCAAACGGAGAGGAACCTGATAGGTGTTATGATAAGGAAAAAAACCAAGGTAGGTACATAAATTCAGTTATAAATTACCTTATATTTGAGCACACTAACACATCTAATAAGCTAATCCTTCACTGTACATTATTATAGTGTTCCGTTACAGTGATTGCCCAGTGTGGTGGCGATTGCATGTTAGTAGGTAGATTTGCAGGTGGAATTGCTGGACTCTGTCATTTCTTGGTGGTGATGATAGATACCAATTTCCGAAAAATTCCAGCTCTTCATCCATCCATCCGGGGCATTGGAAAGCGTCAGGAAAAGCCTCTCTCGGAACCAGCACAATATACAACTTTTACATGGGCAGTTCACAGTTTGGTAGTTCGTCCCCGACTGACTCTTGCTCCACCTTTCTACCTAGGCCAACCACAATTTGCGCGCGCTACACAGTTCCGTTCCCGAGGGGAACCACAACACCTTTTGCATACAAAATAACTAGGAACCCTAAGTGAAGGGCAGCAGTTTACATAACAGAGAACAAACATTTTAAATAAAACAGGACTTTTGCACATACAGACATTTCTAAAAAAATGTTTAAACAAATTACAAATATATACAGTAATTTTTGTCTCCCTCCAATTGGGACTAAGAATTTAAATGACAGTTACACTACATTATATAGAATCAAATCATGACATCAAAGTTCTTACAAAAAAAGGAGTATACAATTTTGTGTTATCTATTCAATCAAACACATTTACAGAAGCTCAACGATGTATCATGAAATAAAACAAAACGCAAAATAACTCAGTAGAGTATTAGAGTTATGGTGTTACAAAGTATCCATTGCAGTGGAGCCAGTTAGCCCATGTGGAGCTCTCCAAACTAACAACAAGCGTTCATTAAATCCGCTACATGGCTATATCTGCATAACAGCAGCATAGACTATAGATTTAATATTTTTTTGCATAATTATGTACCGATTATAAAAGTAGTACTTGCCGTTAAAATTAAAAATTAGAAGGTATGACCTGTGAACTAAACGTAGTCAAACAATAAATTAAAATCTCTAAACTTATAAAACAAACTAATTAAATTGAAATACACTCCTGGAAATGTAAAAAAGAACACATTGACACCGGTGTGTCAGACCCACCATACTTGCTCCGGACACTACGAGAGGGCTGTACAAGCAATGATCACACGCACGGCACAGCAGACACACCAGGAACCGCGGTGTTGGCCGTCGAATGGCGCTAGCAGCGCAGCATTTGTGCACCGCCGCCGTCAGTGTCTGCCAGTTTGCCGTGGCATACGGAGCTCCATCGCAGTCTTTAACACTGGTAGCATGCCGCGACAGCGTGGACGTGAACCGTATGTGCCGTTGACGGACTTTGAGCGAGGGCGTATAGTGGGCATGCGGGAGGCCGGGTGGACGTACCGCCGAATTGCTCAACACGTGGGGCGTGAGGTCTCCACAGTACATCGATGTTGTCGCCAGTGGTCGGCGGAAGGTGCACGTGCCCGTCGACCTGGGACCGGACCGCAGCGACGCACGGATGCACGCCAAGACCGTAGGATCCTACGCAGTGCCGTAGGGGACCGCACCGCCACTTCCCAGCAAATTAGGGACACTGTTGCTCCTGGGGTATCGGCGAGGACCATTCGCAACCGTCTCCATGAAGCTGGGCTACGGTCCCGCACACCGTTAGGCCGTCTTCCGCTCACGCCCCAACATCGTGCAGCCCGCCTCCAGTGGTGTCGCGACAGGCGTGAATGGAGGAACGAATGGAGACGTGTCGTCTTCAGCGATGAGAGTCGCTTCTGCCTTGGTGCCAATGATGGTCGTATGCGTGTTTGGCGCCGTGCAGGTGAGCGCCACAATCAGGACTGCATACGACCGAGGCACACAGGGCCAACACCCGGCCTCATGGTGTGGGGAGCGATCTCCTACACTGGCCGTACACCACTGGTGATCGTCGAGGGGACACTGAATAGTGCACGGTACATCCAAATCGTCATCGAACCCATCGTTCTAAAATTCCTAGACCGGCAAGGGAACTTGCTGTTCCAACAGGACAATGCACGTCCGCATGTATCCCGTGCCACCCAACGTGCTCTAGAAGGTGTAAGTCAACTACCCTGGCCAGCAAGATCTCCGGATCTGTCCCCCATTGAGCATGTTTGGGACTGGATGAAGCGTCGTCTCACGCGGTCTGCACGTCCAGCACGAACGCTGGTCCAACTGAGGCGCCAGGTGGAAATGGCATGGCAAGCCGTTCCACAGGACTACATCCAGCATCTCTATGATCGTCTCCATGGGAGAATAGCAGCCTGCATTGCTGCGAAAGGTGGATATACACTGTACTAGTGCCGACATTGTGCATGCTCTGTTGCCTGTGTCTATGTGCCTGTGGTTCTGTCAGTGTGATCATGTGATGTATCTGACCCCAGGAATGTGTCAATAAAGTTTCCCCTTCCTGGGACAATGAAATCACGGTGTTCTTATATCAATTTCCAGGAGTGTATTTTGGAAGGCAGATCCATCTTGCAGAGGTAGCAACACAGTTGAGCTAGAAAATGATAAAAATAAGTATAACCTTCTTGTATCTGCTAATTACTAACAACGATGGGAGGCGCAAAATAGATATACATAGAAAACCAACCAACACTGATGAGATCACAAATTCCAAATAATGTCATCCCTGGAAATATATGTACGCTTCCTTCATGTCTATGATACGCAGTGTATTGAAATTATCTTTGGATGAGGGCGAAATTGAGAAAGAGCTCCAAATAATTATGCAAGTAGTTTGTGCAAAAGAAAACTGGAATAGTGACATCATCAAAATATACTAGAAAATTAAATACAGGAAAAGTACTCGATCAGAGAGGCAGCAGAATACTATAAGATTTGCAGCGTTAATTTTTAGTGGTTGGCATTCAGAAAGCGTTGGGCTCAACTTCAGAAACTTGATGTCACTATATGATTTCAAACCAGAGAGAGCCTGGGAAACTAATTACGCCACAAAGTTGGAAAAGAACATAGCCAGCACATTCACAAAGGAGTGTATAAAATGAGCTGCAGTGACTGTGATAAGTTTTATATGGCACAAAACGGAAGAAAATTCGTGACAAGGTTTAAACAACACTCCTACAGTATGAATGGTACCGCATTGATGATGCACTTAAAAAGTCAGGAGCATTTATGCTAGATACGTTCAGAATGGAAGAATTGCGCAGAACCCCGAAGGGACATGGCTTAAGCGTATTTGGAGACCTAGAAATTTTTATCCACAGAAACAGGACTCCACAAACAACTCTGAATGAACAGAGAGAGTTTGTCCCCAACTAGTTGAAACGGAACTTGTTATCCGGTTCCATATTTTCTTGAATAAATCCTGGCACATGAGAACTATTGCGAGTGCTTTTTTACTCAGCAGAAGTAATTACTAGGGTAACATACAGAAGACAATGGACCAAGTGTTTATTTATTTATTTGTTCAGTCATTCATTCATTTTATGTGTGCCTCATTTCCTATTTGCATTCCTTTATGTGACCTGGTTTGTGTGATTGAGATAGTTAATGATGTAGCAGAAAGCTTGGTCAAAGGTCGTAACTGTGCATGTGTAGAATGGTTCTGTGGTAGGATGGTACCAACCCCCTAAACGTGAGCAAGTTTAGCAAAGATGGCGGGTAAGTCAGGTCAAAGAGCTCGCGAAGTCTCGCGGTTCGGCTCTGTTAGGTTGGCGAACCTTCCCGCCACCACTTTTTGAACGAAGTTCGGTTAGGTGAGGTGCCCGGCATTCTCTTGCTCCTGGGACATGGCAATGAACAGACGTGGAGACGCAGCTCTTGATTTGGTAAAGTAACAAAGGTTCAGTAATGAAGTTTAATCTGCTCTTACATTTTCAGTAATATTTTGGGGATTTTTATTTATTTTCTATGTTATTTTATGGACTTGTTTTCGAGCCACGTGGTAGGTCAGAGCAACCACCACATTGACTCTGTGTAGTTTCGAACTGAAATTGTATTGTAAATGATGGATACCCATACGATGCTGCGCGAGAGTAAATAGCGAAAGAATAATCTGCGTTCCGCATTTTTCTGGATTTTTATTCCCCACCGAAACTTGGCCACGTGTGAAGTGATAATGTTTCGTGTGCTCCTCCACAACTGTTTGATTTCCACTGTTGTGCATTACGGAATATAGACGGTTTAAGCTCGTACATTTAGCAAAGGATTTGATTTTAATTATCTTTGATTTGACAAAGACTTCTGAGATCCTCTTCCACCCTGACGTAGTACACTTGTAGCGTCTTTGCTCAATTTGTTTTGCGTGCCCAATAGCAATTTAATGCAATAAACATGGGTTTCGGTGTAATTGTGTGTTTGTAGAAAATTACTTTTAAGCCACGTCTGTGATCCAGTCCCCATTCCATAATTACGTGGCGGAACTGAACGATGTTAACTAGCGAGACCAATTGTGATCATGTTCATTGCAACAAGTCCAATAGTGTAAACGCCCTTGATGCCGAATAAATATCCTTTAAGCCATGTCTTTTGGTAATTATTTGCTCCCTCATCATAGAGAATAGCTCAAAATCAGTACCTCTATCAAATCCTGGGTCACTAAATTAAGAAAATGAAAGCTATATATATTGCCTAGTAAGCCCTGTATAGGTACCTTCTGTAGTCGTTCAAAAAAAAAAAAAAAAAAAAAAAATACTGCGTTGTCCGTTGCGTGCTAATTTTTACTGGTTGGTCAAAACCTTCCACTAGAAATTATTAATACCCGGCAATAAATTTAGGGGGCCAGTAATTTCGTGGACCACACGAACTTGAGACCCCATTTACTACAGACGGTAGCTTACAGTATCTGCAGGACAGAAAAGCAACGACAACTGTCCTCCTAACAGATCCAGTCGTCCCACCCACACCTAAAAAAGAAGTTCACAAAATGTCTCCACAATTAGTTGTCACGTTGCATGGTTACTTGACATTTTTCGAGAGTTAATAGTGTGACGTGTGTTGACTGTTTGGTGCTGTCCTGTTAGCGACTGGGTCACATCTTGCTGCGCCGTCGGGGCTGTCGCCGGTGCGCGACAAGCGACCTCAGGTAGGAAGGTCTACATCTGCATCTACATAGGTACAGCGCAAGCCACCGTACGTTGGCCGGAGGACGGTATCATGTAACACTAATAGTAATTCCCTACCCTGCTCCACTTGCAAATAGAGCGAGGAAAATACGATTGTCTTTAAGCCTTCGTATGAGCCCTAATTCCTCCTAGCTTAACTTCGGGGTCCTTACGAACTATGTATTTTGGCGGCAGTAGAATCGTTCGGCAGTTAGCTTCAAATTACGCTTATCTAAATTTTCTCAATCCCATTTGCGTTCCCGAAGCACCTCCGTAACACTTACGTGTTGTTCGAACCTACCGGTAACAAATCCAGCAGCCCGCCTCTGAACTGCCCCGATGTCCTCCCTCAAACCGACCTGGCACGGATACCAAACAATTGAGCAGTACTCAAGAATAGGTCGCACCAGCGTCCTACATGCGATCTCCTTTACATGTTAGTTACACATTCCTAAAATTCTGAAGTCGACTATTCACCTTCCCTGCCAGAGTTGTCACATGTTCGTTCCATTTCATATCATTTTGCAACGTTTGCAGGTATTTAAACGAGTTGACTGTGTGAAGCAGGGCTCTACTAATACTGTATTCGAACATTACAGGTTTTATCTACCTACCCATCCACCTTAGCTTACATTTTTCCACATTTGGAGCAAGCTGCCATTTATTGCACCAACTTGAAGTCGTCTTGTATCTTCCTACAGTCACTCAACTTCGACAACTTACCGTACACCACGGGATCATCAGCCAACAACCGCAGATTGCTGCCCGCCCTGACCACCAAATCATTCGTGTAATTAGAGGACAATAGTTGTCCCACCACACTTCCCTGGAGCACATCTGACAATACCCTTGTCTCTGATGAACATTCACCGTCGAGAACAGCATACTGGGTTCTATTATTTAACAAGTCTTCAAGCCAGTAACGTTTCTATGAATTTCCTCCATATGCTCCTACCTTCGTTAACAGCCTGTAATGGGGAAAGTGTCAAATACTTCCCGAAAAATAGAAATATGGAATCAGCCTGTTGCCTTTAATCTATAGTTCGTAGTACGTCATGTGAGAAAAGGGCAAACAGAGTTTCGCATGAGCGATGCTTTCTAAAACTGTCCTGATTCATGTACATGAGCTTCTCTGCCTCAAGAAAATTTATTATATTCGAGCTGAGAATATGTTCAAAGATTCTGCAGCAAACTGCACTTAGGGATATTGGCCTGTAATTTTGTGGGTCCGTTCTTTTACCTTTGTTGTGCACAGGAATCACCTGCGCATTTTTCCTGTCGCTTGGACTTTGTGCTGGGCCAGAGATTCACGATAAATGCAAGCTAGGTAAGGAGCCAATGCCGTAGACTACTCTTTGTAAAGCCGAACTGGGATTCCCTCCGGACCTGGGGATGGAATTGCTTTCAAATTTGCCAGCTATTTCCCTACGCTGCAAAATGGAACCGCCTTCCATAATATTTTACTTCAACAGTTAGTTTTATTCTTTAGTTTACAGATTTTAATGAAGTGTTTGACTGTGTTTTAGTTCACAAGACAGCTTTTTATTTATCAGACGCGTGTAATTATAATAGGAAGAACACTACATCATATTTATACAAAAATGTATGTAATGCTAATTTTCATGCTCCAGTTGTATTGATATTACTGTGTAACAGATTTAATGTATTTTTGTTATTGGTTTGGAAAACTTCACACGGTTTCACTGTATCCGTCTGAACAGCTAATTTGAGAAGTAGGAAACTATATTCATTTACATTATATTTGTAATTTGACTTTGAATCTTTAACTTATAAATAATAAATACAACACTTGTTTGCCCTCTTCTAAACTATTGCTGAGTGGTGTGGGATCCGCATCACATAAGACTGACGCAGACAATCTCAGAAGTTCGAAGAACGGAAACTCGTTTTATATTATAGTTAATAAATACAACACTTGTTTGCCCTCTTCTAAACTATTGCTGCGTGGTGTGGGATCCGCATCACATAGGACTGACGCAGACAATCTCAGAAGTTCGAAGAACGGAAACTCGTTTTATATTATAGTGAAATGTAGGGCAGAGAGTGTCATGCGTATGGTACGCAGAGGTGGCAGTCATTAAAGCAAGGGCGTTTTTCAGTGTGGCAGGACCTACTTACGAAATTTCAGTCACCAACTTTCTCCTCAGAGTGTGAAAATATTCTTTTTGCGCCCCCATTCGTAGGAAGAAATGATCATAATAATAAAATAAGAGAAATCAGAGCTCGCACGGAAAGATTTAAGCGTCCATTTTTCCTGCGAACTGTTCGAGAGTGGAAGGTAGAGAAATAGCTTGAAGGTGTTTCGATGAACTCTGCCAGGCACTTAATTGTGAATTACTAGCACCAGGGCTATTCGGAAACTAAGGTCCTATGGGGTGCGAGATGGGAGCCACAGTGAAAATCCGATGAAGCTTTGCACAGATGCGTTGGACAGTGCCTCTAGTATGCCCGTCGCTCTTTTCAAAAATGGCTCTGAGCACTATGCGACTTAACTTCTGAGGTCATCAGTCGCCTAGAACTTAGAACGAATTAAACCTAACTAACCTAAGGACATCACACACATCCATGCCCGAGGCAGGATTCGAACCTGCGGCCGTAGCGGTCGCTCGGGTCCAGACTGTAGCGCCTAGAACCGCACGGCCACTCCGGCCGGCGTTCTTTTCACTCTGAGCACACAGTGAGTACGTAAAGACGCTTAGGAGAAGAGTGTCTCCCGTCAAGTATAAGGGCCTTGTTTGAGATATCGCCTGATGACATGCAGCCCACGTAACATAGCTGTCATGCGTTTACTTCTGCATCACAGTTCTCGGGCCACAGTCTGCAGGGCCAATGAAGATGCTCCTGCGGCGTTTTCGCTGGGAGGTTTATGATCACACACGATAGATCCCACGATTGACACTCCCTGAGTTTCATCTCTGCTCGCATGAACCGCTGGCTATGAAAATGTTCTGTCACAGACAACTAACTGTAGACCAGCGCAGAGAATTGGCAGGAAGCACAGGCGGCTGCCTTTTGAAAAGTTGGTACAATGCTACGAGAAATGTGTAAATCTGAGCGGCGACTATGTAAAGAAGTAGCTGGAAAGTGTAGTTAATTGTTACAAATAAAACCTTTTTCATTTTGACAATGATTTCCATTTTGCGACCGATCGGACCTTACTTACAGAATAGGTCTCATAATCATTTTCTAAGTATGCAGAAGCAAAACATATATGTATAAATAATAAAAATTAAATTAAATTTAAGGACATCGTCTCAAAAACTAGCTCCTCTTGTCAACTAAAACATACACCTTTGTAAACTATTTAAACCTAGCTTTTAGTTGACGCCCTGATTAGGCATACTTTTAATAATGATACAGAACTCACTTTCATAAGTTCTAAGCTTTCTGGTGAGTGTATTTCTATTCATATTTTTTGACATCTTAATTTATTATCTTTAGTTAGTTTATTCTTGTATAAGACACGCCTGTCTCTCTTTAGGTTCCTTTCATCTTTACTGCAAATATCTGATGATGCAGCGTCATAAATAAAGAAATTCTATTAAGCGATCTAGACCATTTTATTTACTAGATTTTCGCAGTCATCGCTGACTCACACGGGAAAATCATTTTCTATATTAATAATCTATATCATTTTCTATGTTAATAATCCCCCTCCCCCACGAACGATGGACTTTGCCTTTGGTGGGGAGCCGTGCGTGCCTCAGCGATACAGATAGCCGTACCATAGGTGCAACCACAAAAGAGGGGTATCTGTTGAGAGGCCAGACAAACGTGTGGTTCCTGAAGAGGGGCAGCAGCCTTTTCAGTAGTTGCAGGGGCAACAGTGTGGATGATTCATCTGGCCTTGTAACACTAACCAAAACGGCCTTGCTGTGCTGGAAATGCGAACGGCTGAAAGCAAGAGGAAACTAGAGCCGTAATTTTTCCCGAGCGCATGCAGCTTTACTGTATGGTTAAATGATGATGGCGTTCTTTTGGATAAAATATTCCGAAGGTAAAATAGTCCCACATTCGGATCTCCGGGCGGGGACTACGTTATCAGGAGGACGTCGTTCTCAGGAGAAACAAACTGGCGTTCAACGGATCGGAGCGTGGAATATCTGATCCCTTAATAGGACAGGTAGGTTAGAAAATTTAAAAAGGGAAATGCATAAGTTAAAGATAGATATAGCGGGAACTTGTGAATTTCGGTAGCAGGACGAACAAGACTTCTGGTCAGGTGAACACAGGGTTATAAATAGAAAATCAAATAGAGGTACTGCAGGAGTAGGTTTAATAATGATTAAAAAATAGGAGTGCGGGTAAGCTACTACGAACACTATAGTGAACGCATTACTGTGGCCAAGTTAGACACGGAGCCCACACCTACCACAGTAGTACAAGTTTATATGCCAACTACTTCGACATTGATAAATGTATGATGAGATAAAAGAAATTATACAGATATTGAAGAGAGACGACAATTTAATAGTCATGGGTGACTGGAATTCGATAATAGGAAAAGGAAGAGAAGGAAACGTAGTAGGTGAATATGGAATGGGGTAAGGAATGAAAGAGGAAGCCGCCTGGTAGAATTTTGCACAGGGCGTAACTTAATCATAGTTAACACTTGGTTCAAGAATCATAAAAGAAGGTTATATATATGGAAGAATCCTGGAGATACTAGAAGGTATCAGATAGATTATATAATGGTAAGACAGAGATTTAGGAACCAGGTTTTAAATTCCCAGACATTTCCAGGAGCAGATGTGGACTCGGACCACAATGTATAGGTTATGAACTGTAGATTAAAACTAAAGAAACTGCAAAAAGGTGGGAATTTGAGGAGATGGGACCTAGATAAACTGACTAAACCAGAGCTTGTACAGAGTTTCAGGGCGAGCGTAAGGGAACAATTGACAGGAATGGGGTAAATAAGTACAGTTGAAGAAGAATGGGTAGCTTTCAGGGATGAAGTAGTGAAGGCAGCGGAGGATCGAGTAGGTAAAAAAAACGAGGGCTAATAGAAACCCTTGGGCAACAGAAGAGATACTGAATTTAATTGATGAAAAGAGAAAATACAAAAATGTAGTAAATGAAGCAGGCGAAAAGGAATACAAACGTCTCAAAAATGAGATAGACAGGAAGTGCAAAATGGCTAATCAGAGATAGCCAGAGGAAAAATGTAAGGCTGTAGAGGCATATCTCACTAGGGGTAAGATATATACTGACTACAAAAAAATTAAAGAGACCTTTGGAGAAAAGAGAACCACTTGTATGAATATCAAGAGCACTGATGGAAACCCGGTTCTAAGCAAAGAAGGGAAAGCAGAAAGATGGAAGGAGTATATAGAAGCGCGATGTATTTGAGGACAATATTATGGAAATGGTAGAGAGTGTAGATGAAGAAGAAATTGGAGATATGATACTGCGTGAAGAGTTTGACAGAGCACTGAAAGACCTCAGTAGAAACAAATCCCCGGGAGTAGACCAAATTCCATTAGCCTTGGGGAAGCCAGAACTGACAAAACCCTACCATATAGTGAGCAAGATGTGTGAGACAGGCGAAATACCCTCAGATTTCAAGAAGAATATGATAATTCCAATCCCAAAGAAAGCAGATGTTGACAGAAAATTACCGAACTATCAGTTAAATAAGTCGCAGCTGCAAAATACTAACCCGAATTCTTTACAGACGAATGGAAAAACTGGTAGAAGCCGACATCAGGGAAGGTCAGTTTAGATTGCGTTGGAACACGTGACGCGATACTGACCCTACGACTTATCTTAGGAGATTGATTAAGGAAAGGCAAACCTACCTTTGTAGCATTTGTAGACTTAGAAAAAGCTTCTGACAATGCTGACTGGAATAATCTCTTTCAAATTATGGAGGTGGCAGGGGTAAAACATAGGGAGGGAAAGATTATTTACAACTTGTACAGAAACCAGACGGTAGTTACAAGAACGGAATGGACGGTGTCTTGAAATGATGATATAAGAAGAACATCAATAAAAGCAACACGAAGATAATGGTATGTGATCGAATTATGTCCAGTGATGCTAAGGGAATTAGATTAGGAAATGAGACACTTAAAGTATTAGATGACTTTTGCTATTTGGGGAGCAAAAAACTGATAATGGTCGAAGTACAGGGGATATAAAATGTAGACTGACATTGGCAAGGAAAGCGTTTCTGGAGAAGAGAAATTTGTTAACATCGAGTATAGATTTAAGTGTCAGGATGGCGTTTCTGAAAGTATTTGTACGGAGTGTAGCGACGTATGGAAGTGAAACATGCACGATAAATAGTTTGGACAAGAAGAGAATAGAAGCTTTCGAAGTATGGTGCTACACCGGAATGCTGAAGATTAGATGGATAGACCACATAACTAATGAAGACGTACTGAATAGAATTGGAGTGAAGAGAAATTTGTGGCACAACTTGAGTAGAAGAAGCGATGGGTTGGTAGGACATGTTCAGAGGCGTCAAGGTATCTCCAGGTTAGTATTGGATGGCATCGTGGAGGGTAAAAATCGTAGACGGAGACCAAGAGGTGAATACACTAAGCAGATTCAGAAGGATGTTGCTTGCAGAAGGTACCGGGAGATGAAGAAGTTTGCACAGGATAGAGTAGCATGGAGAGCTGCATCAAACCAGTATCTGGACTGAAGACCACAACAACTACAACAACATATTATTAATCTTCATTACTTCCATCTTTCTTCTGTTTACTCTCAGTCCATCTCCTATAAGGCGCAAATGTTTCAGAAACAGATGTAATATCGCCTATGTCGTGTATTTTTCCGTTCGGGAGACACTACGCAGACCTACATGTCGGAGACAGCATGTGTCTGGTCCAGGGAGAGGCGGTGTATCACAGACACGCAGCGGCGGCCCTGACCGGCGAGACGACAAATCTCGTTGGCGAGCGCCGTGGGGCCGCAGATGTTGGAGACAGCGGCCTTATCGACGTCCGGACCTCATCACGGCGACCTAATGGATGGCGGCGCTCTGCCCATCACAGGAAGCGGTGGGTGGGGGGGCCTGCTGGAATTGACCACCGGTCACTAGCCGCCGTCTCCACGGAGTCGGGGGCTCGCCGGCCACCGCGCATCGGGTACTGCAGACGTTTGATAGCATCGCAGCACTTACTCCTGACATACACAGTGCCACAGCTGTCACTGAAAGCAAAGATATCTCCACTTCAATATACCAGCAGCATTCGCAGTTAATTCCGGTTCCTAAAAATGAGGCTGTACCGTCTACTGACACACTAAGGTACAGATGAGAATAACCGACAGTTAAAACCGATACTGGTATTTCAGTTCTGAATAATTTTCTGGTATTTATTTGGCTTCTGTTATGAGTCGTGTTTCTTATTTTTACTAAGAAATTTATATAAAAAAACAAGAAATTTCAATTAATCATACCATATGTGCGACAAGAAACCTTTTTAAAAAACGAGTAATTTGTATTCGTAAAATTACCGTGGCAAAAGTGATCAGTGATATCTTAATAACAATGGCGATGGAGACAACAAACACATGGTATAAGAAGTGGGACAGTACTGCTTAGACAACAATGTACTTGTTACCGTGTGACACGGCCTGTTGGATGGTACACGTGTACATGCAGTGTGCGAGACTTGCCCCATTTGGGCTATTGGGTTACAGAATGGTAGCATACCCAGTCTGGAAGTAATTTCCGATGTGTGGTACCGGTAAAGTACAATACTCCACTTCCTTTGAACAGGAGGAGCCACAACAAATTTGAGACATAACGTTAGAGAAAATGTGTAACGTACCAATTCATTTATAGTTTGCAATAAAAACTGAAGGTAGCTGATTTGTTGCCTGTGTCTACGTAGTATGCCTTTATTATGTGTTTGTAGCCCTTGAAAACGGACAAATTAGCACAAAAAATAGAGTTCTTCAACCTCAGTTTTCACTCTTTAGCACTGACCATTCCTAATGCAAAATTTATTTACTTAGCGTATGGTATTACATATGAACAGCGACTAAAAATTGTGGATTACATAGTTTTACAAAATTTTATAAAAATATATTAGTTTCATAATTTACAGTTTGAAAAATGTGTCTATAAATTCATATCTAATTTGTCGATCCATTCAAGGGCTGCCTCTGTCACTTCAAAGAAATCTTCCAAGTTCCCATGGTAGTCTCTTCTACTACAGCTTGTTACAATTTGATGGATCGTCTGGTGTTCATTTCCACAGTCACAGTGAGAATATGAAGCCCTTCCCCATCGGTAGAGGTTTTCGGCACAGATGCCGTGGCCTGTGCGGATCCGATTAATTATTTTCCAGGCACGTCGCGTTAGTTCCATACCGGCTAGTATTGTGTCAGCTCCATGTTCCTCATGGACAACGGTGTTCCACATTTCTGTCCACTTTTTGTTGATACTGAAAGTAGCTGTTTGTGGCGATTCTGCCAGTAGGACAGATGGCTGAAAAGATTTTAATCAGTTCATTCGGAGTGCAGGAACGTCAGAGCGCATTGGAAGCTCGGGGATTTTAAGTAACTTTTGGTATTCCTTGAGGAGGGCGTTCTGTCTTCGGAGGTCTGGTGGCGCAATGTTGCTTAGAGGTGGTAACCAGTATAGAGGAGTAGATTTGATGCAGCCTGTTATTGTCCTCATTGCTGCATGTAGCTCCACGTCAATTTTTCTCACATGTGTTCTATTGAGCCACACTGGGGCACAGTGTTCAGCAACAGAATAGACCAGCCCTAAGGCAGCGCATCGCAGTGTCGTAGCTCTTGCGTCCCATGAGGTACCACTCGGCTCTGTATGATGTTATTGCGTGATCTCAGCTTTGCTGCTGTGTTTTCTATGTGCTTCCTGTAAGAGAGGGTTCTATCAAGAATCACTCCTAGATATTTTGGAGAGTCTTGGTGGTGAAGGACCTGACCATTAAAAGTGACATTCAACTTCGATTGGCCATTCTGTTGTTAAGGTGACAGCAGCTGACTTCAGTCTTCTTTGGATTTGGTATCAGTCTATACTTTTTGAAGTATTCGTCTATTGTGCTTAGATCTGCTGGTAGGTTCTCCTCACCAGCTTCAAGAGTTCTCTGCTGGGTGGCCAAGGCCAGATCGCCGGCATAGATGAAGTTCCTTGACTCTGTTTCGGGGAGTTCAGATGTATACAAGTTGAACTCGATTGGAGTCAAAACTGACCTTGAGGAAGACCACTATAAAGTTTCTTCTGTCTGCTTAGATGGTTGCCAAGGACTACTTGGTAGTATCTCTCAGATAGCATGTTGTTTATGGGCCTGATTGTGGTTTGGCAGTGTATTACACTGGCGAGTTTCTACAAGAGTTCTTGTCTCCATACTGTATCATAAGCAGCTGTAAGATCAATAAAAGCCACTGACATTTTAAGGCGATGATGGAATCCAGCTTCTATGTGTGTAATTAAGCTCAGCACTTGATCTGCACTGCTTCTGTTTTGTTTGAATCCTGCCTGTTCGATGGGCATAACCGATTCGGTTGAGGAGGGCTCTTTCCAAAAGCTTGTACGAGCAGCTCTGGAGGGCGATTAGGCGATAGCTAGCAGTTTTGTTCGCTGGTTTAACAGGCTTGAGTATTGCTAAGATTTTTTAAAGGCTTTTGGCATGTTCCCTGATAGCATAATATTAGTCAAGAAGCTTGCAAGCCATCTACGAGTCCTGTTTCCACAACTGATGAGGAACTCTGGGTGTATCCCATCAAATCCTGGAGCTTTGCCTTTTTTCATTTCTTTGATTGCTGCAGTGATCTTATCTACAGTGAAGTCTCTGGAGAGACCAAACAATCATGTGATACTCGATTACGACATGATTCTTGAGCAGATTTTCAAAAAATTTGTATGAACAGGAGAGTATTGGTGATGTTTTGTGGTATTCAGTCACCTATCACTTTCCGAGAAATGCAGCGAACGATAAACAGACTAAGTTTTTATCTGCTTATTTAATTTAATATGTTGATTCTACTTATCTTGTAACTGAGCGACTCAAAATTTTTCAATCTTTGTTCGATTTCTAGGTTTACTAGTGTAAATAACTGAAATAAAAAACCGAAAATCAGTTATTTCAGAAACCAGTTATTTTGAGTGGCATTAACACTCGGGTTAAACTGGATTTGAAAAAAAAAGGAGGGATATAACCGAAAACCGCTTGTTTCATCGATAACCGCCATCCTACAATAAGGTTCACCATGCCCCACCCCCCCCAAAAAAAAAACAACGATGTCGAAATATTCAGATTGCTTATAATTTTTAGGCCACGTGTTTTTGGCCTGTTAGTAATAGAAATATTATGAAACTGATGTGGTATATCTGCAGTCCTGTGCAACTCTGTTGTACACTTTGCTCGGAGTTTCTGCAGCTGAGTTCTCCACACTCACTGTTTGCAAAATTTATTGGTGATAAAAGCATGTAGCGCCTCGTGCCTTACACATTACAGGCCTTTTTGACTTACGGCGTGGAAAGATTATTACATTGTAATACAACAGCCGATTGTGTTTCTTGTATCTTACACAATTTCTATATATCTCTTCATAAACGAATTTCCTTCTAAAATATGTCATCCATATAATTTAAAAACTATATTACTTCATTTGAATTCTGAGTGATATTACATAAACTAAATTCAACTGCAATTTGACCTGTTTTGAAAAATAACATTTAAAATTGGATATAACTAAAGGGGTTGTATAATAAATAATAGTAAGTAGGGTCAGCTGAAGATGGGGTGGTTTAAGAGAAGAGATATGTTTCAGTAAAGTTCCTTGTTACTTCTATGCATCGATTGTTCATCTGTTCATTCAAAATTTATTTCGCTGTAGCTTTTGTTTTCTGTAGATTTTTTTATTGTCCGTGTTATATTTAACTATGTACCTTCAGGCTGTATCTGCAAAGTGGTCTGTAGGGGATACTTAACCTCTAGCGTGCCCCCTAATAGAAGTTTTATGTGTTTCCTAATTCCATTTTGAAATGATGCTCATTCACTTTACGTGTACTGCAGTCCTTTTCTAAAGCTACGAAAATTACTCCAGAAACGTTTTTCCAAATGTAAAACACGAAGTACGACATGGTCATGTACCTAATTTAAAAGTGTTGTACACAATCAAACTTCATCAGTATCGTATTTAATAGTCTATGTATAATATTATTCCTATTGCACATCAGTAATCAGTAGGTGAAATCAAATTAAGAAGTATTACCAAAAACCAGTTACGGTTTAAAACCATTTTGAACTATAAGCTATCGCTAACGAACACAGATTTCCATTTTCAAAACAGGGAAAATTGTGAAGACATCAAACAATCTCGGTTCGTCTGCAGATATTACGTTTCTCATAAAGAAACCTTCCGTTTCGAGGTACAAGCTGGACACGACTGACGAACACATTTCGTATCTAGCTTTAAAAATACGCAGAATTTGTTCGCCATTAACTCAGTAACTGAAGAATTAACAGTATCCTCCATACTCAGTCAAAAACAACAGCACAACAAAACACCACACAAATAAGTTCACGCTGCAACAGAACAACAGTGACACAAAAGACACATGAAAACAAGAAAGATGTTTGAAGATGGTACACAATGACCACCCACGAGCAAAAATTCACACATACAATAACAAACGTTTTCAAAATATAAGAAATAAACATAGCGTTCAAAACAGACGTTTCAATCCGAATGTACGTTCCAAAAATGGCAAAAGACACAGACATCTACCAGAAAGCAGGAATACATCAACGAAAATGCAACACATGTGATGAAAGATATGTAGGACAAACCAGCAGAATATTCGATACCCGGTACAAAGAACATATCAGAGCATGGAGATCTGGGATAAGCCACTCAACTTTTGCGGAATATTTAAGAGAAAATAATCAAAAACCTTCTAGAAGAGAAAGAGAGATCAAAATAGAATAAATAATTAAATGTATTTCTTAATCTCACAAAAAATTATCAGGTATACAAAACAAAGGCTGAAAGTGAATATTACTAACTACTCACCATTTACACTGATTTAACATATAATAGACAGTAATCCCAGTAGAGACCACAAATCCCATTCTCTCCCAAGTATATAAATGTCTCTGGAAGGAAACAGCACACGTACGCACACACGGAACTTACATCAGCACACATACAGTCACAGAAAAAACAATTGAATGCGAAAGCTGAAAAAATGGCAACAATTAAAGAAACGAATGACACTCTATATAAAGTGCTATATTTTGAAAACAGTGACCAAAAGGAAACCTACGGAGTTTCAACCGTTTGGCCACATGAGAGGAAGCTGTTTGGCTTAAGAATAACGAATTAGATGCTGATCTGTAAATATTACAGATTTCATTATAAAAATCTCAATGATCTGTGAAACACGTATGTTGTGTGGCGGCGATGGCGAGGCATTGCAGAGTCTCTGACCAGAGAGCTATTTGTCGTTCCTAGTCTGCGCTTGACCGCGCGAGAGTTGCGAGCAGTAGTCTGTCGGTAGCAGTAGGCCAGTGTAGTCTGTGGGTAGTCTGTCGGCAGAGCAGTTGTGTGTTGTACTCTGTCGGCAGTAGTGGTCTTGTACGGTCGCGAGACAGTCGCGAGTGGGATGCAGTCGCAGGCGTTGACATGGGTCTCTCTGGTCAAGATGCTGAATGAGAAAAAAATAACGTGTAAAGGAAATAAATTACACAGAAATGGGAACGTCACCTACGGAATGATCGAAAGAAGATGCAATAACTTTATGAGGAAGAGTAAATGGATCAGTATTAACAAGCATTAACAAGAATATACTATACACATCGTAGAATAGCAGTCTTAACTAATTTTTTCTTTCAGAATACAAGATGATAATGAATACTGATGAAGAGTAATGATGAAGAATATGCTACTATGAATAATGAAGTTTTTCTTATAAGTAGGCTGTTTATGTTTTCTCTATGTAAGTAGGCTGTTTATGTTTTCTTATTGGCAACGTTACGTAGCGCTCAATATGAAAATCACTGGCTGTGCTGTGTGCAGTCTGTGGCTGCTTTGCATTGTTGTAATACTCGCCATTGTAGTGTTAGGCAGCTGGCTGTGAACAGCGCGTAGCGTTGCGCAGTTGGAGGTGAGCCGCCAGCAGTGGTGGATGTGGGGAGATAGATGGCGGAGTTTTGAAATTTGTCATGAACTTCTATATTTATATATGATGATATCAAGGTAAATACATTGTTTGTTCTCTATTAATATCTTTCATTTGCTAACTATCCCTATCAGTAGTTAGTGCCTTCCATAGTTTGAATCTTTCATTTAGCTGGCAGTAGTGGCGCTCGCTGTATTGCAGTAGCTTGAGCAGCGAAGATTTTTGTGAGGTAAGTGATTTGTGAAAGGTATAGTTTAATGTTAGTCAGGGCCATTCTTTTGTAGGGAATTTTGAAAGTCAGATTGCGTTGCGCTAAAAATATTGTATGTCAGTTTAAGGACAGTCTTGTAAGAATTGTTCAAAGGGGACGTTTCATATGGACCAGCCGCCCGGAGAAAAAGCCATTAGGTGGAGAAAAAAAAAAAAAAAAAAAAAGAGTCCATTAACCTCGCTTCTGACATTCCTTTGTAGAAAGCATCGCAAAAACGACACGGTCGAACTTGAAAACATATGATTTTTGTAATGCATTGTGGGCACACAGCTGTGTCAAACACCTGGAGAACAAGCCATTAAGGTGTGCCTTTCATCGCTAATGCGACACCCTCGTTACTTGAAAACATATGATTACTCGCACTTTGTGCTAATTGCTGAAATGCTTATGAATTGATGGGAAATATTCGTACATCTGCACACCTGATTATGACAAGTGTCTTTCTATGAGAGTTAAGAGCTACTGACTTACGAAATGCCACATGACTATTGAATGATGTTTTTATGCTTTGGTTTGCGTAATTGCTTATTTCATTTGATATCTGGTTTCCAGCTGTGTTGCAGCATTGCTTTTATAAAATGAAATGCATTTGCTAATGTGAACACTTTCTGTCAACAGATCTATTAAATAATTATTTTATGATCCACATTCTTTAAAAAAGGAGCACTTGGAAAGGAAAGAACAATAAGAAGGAACTAGTAACTGCATTCATAATTTTCTTTTCAAGTAATTGGTAACTTTTTGGTAGAATAACTTCTTGTGGTGCACCACTTTAATTACATAGACATTAAGATGTGATTATACATTTCCCTTATCTGCATTGTTATCTTTAGTGTACTATTTTTTCTGCTTGAGCTATGTCATGTTTTGATATAAGTTATTACATTTGCTGCTGCTAGCTTTGCCAATCTGTATTTTTTTGTCATTGCTGCTTGTGTTAATTGTTTTGTGCTGCTGCATTGCCTCGTCCCTTAGTTTAGCATCTGAGCTCAGTAGATTTAAGTTAGCTTAAGAGGGGGTAGCCTCTAAGAGAATGAGTTGCGATGAATTGGAAGAAATGCATTGAGAAAACAGGTTTAGGTAGGATTTTCTTGGAAATAAATGATGAGGTAAGATAATGGAAAATAAAAATGAGGTAAGAAATGTGTGAACATATAAACACAGAAAGCATGCTTAGTTAGAATTTTTTTTGGTGGAAACAAAGGATGAAATAAGAGGAAAGATATATGAAGTTTTGGGTTGGACTGCAGTACCAAATGTTACACTGAAAACGAACCCTGTCCTTTCCTATTGGTGTTATCCCACTATGTGTGTGTGTACCCTTGTGAATTTGTTTTCTTCCTGTCTCTGTGTAGTTTCATAGAATTTTTTCTTCTTTTAATATTAAGCTACATTCACTATGATGAGGAATACTGTTATCTTCAAATATAATTGGCATTAATAATATGTTATTTACTTTGTAAAGATGTTAGACATTATTCATTCTGTTTAAATGCTCATGTGTGAAGTTGATGTTTCAATAATTATTCTGATCTTCTATGTATGTACTCATGTCATAATTCCTGTAACACTGACGTATATGTCTATTTCTATTCTTTTGTAAAGCCCCTATTACTACAAATGTTATCTATATTGTTATGTTTTTAATGATGTATTGTGTACCTTTGTTATTGTATTCTCATGTTATAAAATTGTAATTGTTACCAGTTCTTCAAATTAAGTAACATTTCACTGCACACGTTTCTGTTGGTCATAGTACATGGACAATATGTGAGAAGTAGGGACTGATAGTGTTTGCACGTGTGTTAATAATTCAGCAAGGGACTGGATAACAGCATTGCTGGTTCTAAGGACAATTCCAAAAACGTTGTGAGTGCACAAGTGGTGGTTTATGGACTTGCTATATTCTCTGCAAGACTCTTCGATGGTGATTGTGCACCTGCACATTTGCAACAGATGGCTGCTGGCCGTCTCTACAAGGACTACAGTGGGTCTACATCTTTGATGGCCCACCAATACCGTAATCTCTACCAGGACTACGGTGGGTCTGCTCTGTGATGACCTACCTACCAATATTCATCAAAACTTCGACTGACTCTGCTGTGGGTTTGCTCTGTTGTGGACCAATACTTGTCTGCATGTCGAGAGTCAGCACTGTCTTTCCGTTGGAAGGACAACACTACTTCTTCAAGACTGCATGGAAATCCACTACTTCTGTGTGCATTTTCTTTTACTGCTCAGACTTTGAGAAAAACACTGCTATTTTCCTGTTATGTACGATTAGGACTGTCTTTATGGACTGTGAGAAAATTTGAGCTTTTGACCAACATAATATCAATAAGTGTGTGCATTTGATTTCTTTGTTATTGTAATTATGAAAAATTTTATCAAATCATTATTGGCCACTGCCCAAAAAAAAAAATTTGTAAAATTTTTTGTGGGGAGCATGGGGG
Source organism: Schistocerca serialis cubense (assembly GCF_023864345.2). Classification (NCBI taxonomy): domain Eukaryota; kingdom Metazoa; phylum Arthropoda; class Insecta; order Orthoptera; family Acrididae; genus Schistocerca; species Schistocerca serialis. Next base: position 1,023,886,420 of record NC_064639.1, read on the forward strand.
CTATGTAAGTAGGCTGTTTATGTTTTCTCTATGTAAGTAGGCTGTTTATGTTTTCTTATTGGCAACGTTACGTAGCGCTCAATATGAAAATCACTGGCTGTGCCGTGTGCAGTCTGTGGCTGCTTTGCATTGTTGTAATACTCGCCATTGTAGTGTTAGGCAGCTGGCTGTGAACAGCGCGTAGCGTTGCGCAGTTGGAGGTGAGCCGCCAGCAGTGGTGGATGTGGGGAGAGAGATGGCGGAGTTTTGAAATTTGTCATGAACTGCTATATTTATATATGATGATATCAAGGTAAGTACATTGTTTGTTCTCTGTTAATATCTTTCATTTGCTAACTATCCCTATCAGTAGTTAGTGCCTTCCATAGTTTGAATCTTTTATTTAGCTGGCAGTAGTGGCGCTCGCTGTATTGCAGTAGCTTGAGCAGCGAAGATTTTTGTGAGGTAAGTAATTTGTGAAAGGTATAGTTTAATGTTAGTCAGGGCCATTCTTTTGTAGGGAATTTTGAAAGTCAGATTGCGTTGCGCTAAAAATATTGTATGTCAGTTTAAGGACAGTCTTGTAAGAATTGTTCAAAGGGGACGTTTCATATGGGCCAGCCGCCCGGAGAAAAAGCCATTAGGTGGAGAAAAAAAAAAAAAAAAAAAAAAGAGTCCATTAACCTCGCTTCTGACATTCCTTTGTAGAAAGCATCGCAAAAACGACACGGTCGAACTTGAAAACATATGATTTTTGTAATGCATTGTGGGCACACAGCTGTGTCAAACACCTGGAGAACAAGCCATTAAGGTGTGCCTTTCATTGCTAATGCGACACCCTCGTTACTTGAAAACATATGATTACTCGCACTTTGTGCTAATTGCTGAAATGCTTATGAATTGATGGGAAATATTCGTACATCTGCACACCTGATTATGACAAGTGTCTTTCTATGAGAGTTAAGAGCTACTGACTTACGAAATGCCACATGACTATTGAATGATGTTTTTATGCTTTGGTTTGCGTAATTGCTTATTTCATTTGATATCTGGTTTCCAGCTGTGTTGCAGCATTGCTTTTATAAAATGAAATGCATTTGCTAATGTGAACACTTTCTGTCAACAGATCTATTAAATAATTATTTTATGATCCACATTCTTTAAAAAAGGAGCACTTGGAAAGGAAAGAACAATAAGAAGGAACTAGTAACTGCATTCATAATTTTCTTTTCAAGTAATTGGTAACTTTTTGGTAGAATAACTTCTTGTGGTGCACCACTTTAATTACATAGACATTAAGATGTGATTATACATTTCCCTTATCTGCATTGTTATCTTTAGTGTACTATTTTTTCTGCTTGAGCTATGTCATGTTTTGATATAAGTTATTACATTTGCTGCTGCTAGCTTTGCCAATCTGTATTTTTTTGTCATTGCTGCTTGTGTTAATTGTTTTGTGCTGCTGCATTGCCTCGTCCCTTAGTTTAGCATCTGAGCTCAGTAGATTTAAGTTAGCTTAAGAGGGGGTAGCCTCTAAGAGAATGAGTTGCGATGAATTGGAAGAAATGCATTGAGAAAACAGGTTTAGGTAGGTTTTTCTTGGAAATAAATGATGAGGTAAGATAATGGAAAATAAAAATGAGGTAAGAAATGTGTGAACATATAAACACAGAAAGCATGCTTAGTTAGAATTTTTTTTGGTGGAAACAAAGGATGAAATAAGAGGAAAGATATATGAAGTTTTGGGTTGGACTGCAGTACCAAATGTTACACTGAAAACGAACCCTGTCCTTTCCTATTGGTGTTATCCCACTATGTGTGTGTGTACCCTTGTGTATTTGTTTTCTTCCTGTCTCTGTGTAGTTTCATAGAATTTTTTCTTCTTTTAATATTAAGCTACATTCACTATGATGAGGAATACTGTTATCCTCAAATATAATTGGCATTAATAATATGTTATTTACTTTGTAAAGATGTTAGACATTATTCATTCTGTTTAAATGCTCATGTGTGAAGTTGATGTTTCAATAATTATTCTGATCTTCTATGTATGTACTCATGTCATAATTCCTGTAACACTGACGTATATGTCTATTTCTATTCTTTTGTAAAGCCCCTATTACTACAAATGTTATCTATATTGTTATGTTTTTAATGATGTATTGTGTACCTTTGTTATTGTATTCTCATGTTATAAAATTGTAATTGTTACCAGTTCTTCAAATTAAGTAACATTTCACTGCACACGTTTCTGTTGGTCATAGTACATGGACAATATGTGAGAAGTAGGGACTGATAGTGTTTGCACGTGTGTTAATAATTCAGCAAGGGACTGGATAACAGCATTGCTGGTTCTAAGGACAATTCCAAAAACGTTGTGAGTGCACAAGTGGTGGTTTATGGACTTGCTATATTCTCTGCAAGACTCTTCGATGGTGATTGTGCACCTGCACATTTGCAACAGATGGCTGCTGGCCGTCTCTACAAGGACTACAGTGGGTCTACATCTTTGATGGCCCACCAATACCGTAATCTCTACCAGGACTACGGTGGGTCTGCTCTGTGATGACCTACCTACCAATATTCATCAAAACTTCGACTGACTCTGCTGTGGGTTTGCTCTGTTGTGGACCAATACTTGTCTGCATGTCGAGAGTCAGCACTGTCTTTCCGTTGGAAGGACAACACTACTTCTTCAAGACTGCATGGAAATCCACTACTTCTGTGTGCATTTTCTTTTACTGCTCAGACTTTGAGAAAAACACTGCTATTTTCCTGTTATGTACGATTAGGACTGTCTTTATGGACTGTGAGAAAATTTGAGCTTTTGACCAACATAATATCAATAAGTGTGTGCATTTGATTTCTTTGTTATTGTAATTATGAAAAATTTTATCAAATCATTATTGGCCACTGCCCAAAAAAAAAATTTGTAAAATTTTTTGTGGGGAGCATGGGGGCTATGTAAGTAGGCTGTATATGTTTTCTCTATGTAAGTAGGCTGTTTATGTTTTCTTATTGGCAACGTTACGTAGCGCTCAATATGAAAATCACTGGCTGTGCTGTGTGCAGTCTGTGGCTGCTTTGCATTGTTGTAATACTCGCCATTGTAGTGTTAGGCAGCTGGCTGTGAACAGCGCGTAGCGTTGCGCAGTTGGAGGTGAGCCGCCAGCAGTGGTGGATGTGGGGAGAGAGATGGCGGAGTTTTGAAATTTGTCATGAACTGCTATATTTATATATGATGATATCAAGGTAAATACATTGTTTGTTCTCTATTAATATCTTTCATTTGCTAACTATCCCTATCAGTAGTTAGTGCCTTCCATAGTTTGAATCTTTCATTTAGCTGGCAGTAGTGGCGCTCGCTGTATTGCAGTAGCTTGAGCAGCGAAGATTTTTGTGAGGTAAGTGATTTGTGAAAGGTATAGTTTAATGTTAGTCAGGGCCATTCTTTTGTAGGGAATTTTGAAAGTCAGATTGCGTTGCGCTAAAAATATTGTATGTCAGTTTAAGGACAGTCTTGTAAGAATTGTTCAAAGGGGACGTTTCATATTCTTTACAGGTGATGATGATAATGGAGTTCGTTTTGACAGCAGGTGTTATATTGCATAGTATGACTGAAGGTTTTGGAAAGGACAGCTATGGAACACATTCTTTATACACATTTTACTACCTGTTAATTCGAAGTTCACTACTTTTCAGCATAAAATGCATTTCTCTTTTCAGCTTAATAATCCATTTTTATACATTTTTTGCAGGAGAAATTATTTATGAGATTAATGTGCTATAAGCAGTTGTTCATTAAATCTATGAAGGTGATTACATATACTCTACTTATTTCATAATCTTGCCACAGCTGACTTATGACAGATGACGTTACACATTTTCATTTATACCTACAAACCAGAAACAAATTTTTTCTTCTTGCTTTCCCTTATAATTACCCAAAGCAATGCATTGCTAGCACAAAAACAAAATGTATTACCAGTCCCAAATAATGTTACTAGTTTAAGAGAATTCTGAATACTACTGATCAGCTCTGAATAGTATGTCACTTCAGTAATGACTTCTTAATGATACAAAAAATATATAAAATAATGCTTTGTAACTGGCTAATAACTGCCACTGTTTATTGTAATGAGACTACTTATAATGCCCATGATTATCAATGCTACGATTGTAATTAACTGATTTTTAATAATGACTTCTTAATGATCTGAATAATACTGAATGATGAACAATGTTTTATTCTATTCAATACTTGCTGGCCACTGAGTGCCAATGGAAAAATGGAAATGTCGTGTGGCTAGGGCCTCCCGTCGGGTAGACCGTTCGCCTGGTGCAGGTCTTTCGATTTGACGCCACTTCGGCGACCTGCGCGTCGATGGGGATGAAATGATGATGATTAGGACAACACAACACCCAGTCCCTGAGCGGATAAAATCTCCGACCCAGCCGGGAATCGAACCCGGGCCCTTAGGATTGACAGTCTGTCACGCTGACCACTCAGCTACCGGGGCGGACGGTGCCAATAATTAATATAACTAAATGAATTATGACTTTTCATATTTTGGTAACTGGCCACTGAGTGCCAATAATTAATATAGCTAAATGAATTATCACTTTTCATATTTTGCTAACTGGCCACTGAGTGCCAATAATTAATGTCATTAAATGAATTATGTTATTAATTTTTCCATTAATTAGCTCCTGTTTTCAATTATGACTTTTCATGTTCTATAACTGGCCACTGAGTGCCAATAATTAATGTCACTAAATGAATTATGTTATTAATTATGCCATTAATTAGCTCCTGTTTTCAATTATGACTTTTCATGTTCTATAACTGGCCGCTGAGTGCCAATAATTAATGTCACTAAATGAATTATGTTATTAATTATGCCATTAATTAGCTCCTGTTTTCAATGATGATTTTTCATGTTCTATAACTGGCCACTGAGTGCCAATAATTAATGTCAATAAATGAATTATGTTATTAATTATGCCATTAATTAGCTCCTGTTTTCAATGATGACTTTTCATGTTTTGGTACCTGGCCAATGAGTGCCAATAATTTGTATAACTCAATGTATTATGTTAATGCTAGGCCAATAATTGACTCTTTTTTTTTTCTTCAATGAAGACTTCTGATGAACATTATTCTGTCATACTAAATATGCTTTGTAACTGGCCAAAGACTGCCGCTGTTTATTGTAATACGATTACCCATGATGCCAATAATTTAATTTAATGAACATTATTCTGTAATACTAAATACATGGTACAGAAATGTTCAATAACTAGGCTATGAATGCCGCAAACTACTAATGTAATTCCTAATCAAGACTAGTCTGTGACTTAATGTCCTTCACCTTCTGACCTAACTACCTGGGATTACTGTAATATCCATTTGTCTTGTCCATCCTCATGATCATGGAGCACTATATTTGGTTTCTGCACTAATTCTACGTTGGTGTGCCTTGTAAGAGCGTGGTGTTGACACGACATGCTGTCCACCACCGTGAGCGATGGAGACGTTATTATGGTCCCACTGTTTGGTTGACCTAATGTACTGCCAAAATGAAAACATGGAATATTACTACGACAGTTCAGTGTCTTGGCTACGCTGATAAATTCTGATGGGAAAAGAACTTCAAATTGTGTCACTTGGTGTTGTACTTCTGTGGAAAGATATGGACTTTCAGAGCAGCTGCATTCAACCTAAAGTACTACAACCATGATGCAATCCTTCCCTTTCCTATCCTAATTCTTGTAACATAATAAAAAAACATTTTTTGCTAACATGATTTGTATTCATGACCTATACATTTTTTTGATTTGATGATATGTTCTAAACTACAGTACATGTGCAATTATGTCATGTGTTAATATGCTTTCTACTGAATTTCAGTGCCTGTGCACTTTTCTCATTTTTCAATATGATTTGTACTTATTCTGTATACATTTTGTGATTTCCTGATATGTTCAGTACTTCCGTGCATATGAAGTTATGTCATTTGTTACTTATTGTATATACATTTCCTCATTTGCTGATATGTTCTGAACTGCAGTGCATGTGCACTCATGTCACTTGTCAACATGATTTTCTGCCATTCTGTTTATTTGTTCTGAAAATGCTAAAGAGTTATTCAGTGCGTGTGCACTTTTGTTATCTATCAAATAATTTGTATATACATTTTTCTGATTTGCAGATACGCTCTGTACTCATTGTATACATTTTTTGTCACTGTCTAATGTTTTGTACTCGGTGCATGTGCACCACATTTAATTCATGTACTATATCTGTATATATGCTGTAACTGTAAAGTTAATTAGTTAAAAAAAAAATTTCTTGCGATGGCAAGTCCAAATGACTCACCATGGCTGCCAAATTTTTGCCCCCCCAGTGGAGGGTTATGAAACACGTATGTTGTGTGGCGGCGATGGCGAGGCATTGCAGAGTCTCTGACCAGAGAGCTATTTGTCGTTCCTAGTCTGCGCTTGACCGTGCGAGAGTTGCGAGCAGTAGTCTGTCGGTAGCAGTCGGCCAGTGCAGTCTGTGGGTAGTCTGTCGGCAGTAGTGGTCTTGTACGGTCGCGAGACAGTCGCGAGCGGGATGCAGTCGCAGGCGTCGACATGGGTCTCTCTGGTCAAGATGCTGAATGAGGTATATTGTTAATTAAGGTAACCAAACTGCATTGCGCACATCAGATAATGTAAAGTTTATTCATTGTAATTAATTTTCAACAACTGCCCCAATAATAATTTTGATTTCAAAACAATTTTTTAGCAAAAGAACTATTTAATTGAACGAACGATTTCCCTCCATTTCCTTTAAAGAAAAGTTTCAGTTAAATTAAAAAAAAAAAATATTACTTGCGATGCATTTCCTCCAAGCCGTGGCCAACAATAAGAGCAGAACTTTGACATGCAGTTTCAATGAGGTAAGAAATTAATTCTGATTTTTTGCACAGGGCCAAAGACCGATATTTCGGTTTAATTGAGTTTACATTGTCACTGAAGTCTCATTAGCATTGAATTGTTTTTCATTATTTTCGTGAGAGCTTACACCTCGAGTCAGATTGCGATTCTCATTCTTATTGTCATTAAATTTAATTGCTAGGGAGGTTACGCTTGGCTCCCATTTATTACTTATTTTGTCTTTCAAAATTTCTGTGGGGAGGTTACAACTGCTTTAAATGTATGTCGTATTGTGCAAACGATAACCTGTATGTGCAAACGAAAAAATCACGTAATATTTCAGAACACTCACTGAAGACTCCTTGTAGCTAAGTCGAAATGCATCTGGATGCACATGATAAATAGAGAAAACTTAATGTGCAGCGTGCAAAAGGCGTTTTTCTTTTGAATTACTGTAATTTGTAACTTTAAAATATTAAGCAGCACTTAAATACCTAGAACGCGTAATATTTACAAACGCTGCACAAAGCGCAGCCTCATGACTTTAAAAAACAGTAAATAATGCAGCAAGTTGAATGTGACGGTTTCTGGTGCGCTTTCCTTGGTGTGATTCTAAAATTAGTGACGCCATTGAATCACCAACCCGGAACCAACATGTGTTCCTGAGTAAATCATCCTCCAGGTACAGCACTCTCCCCTACTTGATTCGTATGTGTTGTTTTGTGTCTTGTTTCGTGCAGACGGGTTGAGACAGTGAACTCCTACTGTAATTCTGAATGGAAGGATTGTCATTTGACACAGAAAAGTAAAAACGAACTTTAGCAAGACATGTCTCTTACCTTAAAAAAAATCATACGCAGTTCGCACATCCTTTATTACACATCCTTTTCTTTTATAACCAGTGGAATACATTATTTTTAAAAACAGGTCAGATCACAATTCGCTTAAATTTACAGAATAAAACTCAGAATTCAGATAGAGTAATGTATATTATTTTATTAAATTATTATTATTATATTATTGTAGAATAAATCAAGCACAGGTCTCACACATGTAGAAATACGTAGAAATTACGTACAACTGTCTGAAAGCAATCTCCACTTTTTAATAATCTGAGCTGCATATCAGCTTATGGAACGATTATCGACAGGGATCTCCACTGTATGCTATCTCTGAACCTCATAACAGAGCAGCGAGTTCTATAAAGTCCCGCTAAAGGGCCGGAGGAGAGTTGCGTCCGTAGCCTTGTCCGCTGTCAGTGTGTGTTCCTTGGAGCGGCTTGGACTCAGGTGGTGCACTGAAACAGAGTAGTATTTGGGTTTTGTTTGGAGGCGATGGCTGATATTTTGTTTTGTCTTCTGTCAACTACAGGCACCGTTTAAGGAGACGGACTGAGGACAACGCAACTGAAGAGACACCGGATCAAACAGTTTGTCGTCTGTAGGACGGACCAGTCCCAGACTGATGGCCAACGCCCGTGCAACGCTAGCTGTGAGTTCCTTTTGTTGCATGTACTGCGAGTGGAACACCGAAAGAGATTGAATCTGGGGAGGAAACGTTTTGCCGGATGCCTTGTGTGACCTCAAGTAACTGCTCTTTAAATTGTCAAGTAATATGTAATCTGCCCCTGTTGTCGGAGGCCTGTCTGCCCTTACTGATGTTCTTTGTAATGGTTATAGCTCCCTTGCCAGAATAAAGAAAAAAGCTTATTTTGTAATTTATTATACGTCGAGGTTGTATCATTCTCTATTGTTTTTGGGTTTCAGAGTATTTTCATATGACGTTAATGGTTCATTTACTTGATGCTACTGACCTTTTCGATCCAAATATTTTTGTATTCACAATTCTGAAAGCTTCTAATTATCTGTTTTGTATATAGCATATGTGAGAAAGTTTGTAAACAATGAGGATGTAAAGCTAAATTTGTACTTGACAATAACGTTACAGAAATTTGGAAGCTAGTTAAAACCTTACGGGAGTGGGATTCAATAATGCAAAGCTACTGTCGCAGGTTTGAATCCTGCCTCAGGCATGGATGTGTGTGATGTCCGTAGGTTAGTTAGGTTTAAGTAGTTCTAAGTTCTAGGGGACTGATGACCTCAGAAGTTAGGTCCCATAGTGCTCAGAGCCATTTGAACCATAAATTATCTAAAAACAGATAAGTGTTTGCAGCATTTCAGTAGCCATAACAGTAGGTGTGAATATCGAATACTACTACTGGGTTTGTATGTTCAAAATGTGTGGTGAAGCAATTCTAGACGCATGGCTTGTGCTAGCGATAATTCCGCGAACAATAACTGTTGCTGTACAGAGCTAAATGAGAGAAATAATTGAAAATGTGACCGATTGCTGTCGTGGAGAACTAACGAGGAATGTGTGCTACACAAAATATGATAACCCCGATAATCCGGAAATATTCAACTAAAAATAAAACTCTGATAAGTACTACAATATACAAACGTTTCACTTTGGCATCAAAGAGAAACGCTTTTTTTGCAGATGAATTGTATAGTTACTATAGTCCGTTCACGTTTATTTACTGAAAGAGTTTGTAGGTTTCCTTTGTTTCAAACGTACGTTTGGGAGCAGCACGATCGCGTCATTGACATCAGTTCAGCTGGAGTTGTCCGGCTGACATTCTAGGTATACCAGTAGTTTTCTCAGCTGTTTCGTTTCCTCCGTATGACGCATCGTTTCTTTCTCTCAAACGCCACTTTTGTTGTCCACTTCATCACCGCTGTCGTTTTCTGTAGCAAAAAAAAGCTGCAATACAAATTCGGTTTCGGTCATTATGTCGTAACTAGGATCATTGCCTACAACGAAGCATCTACGTCTCTATCGTCTATATACGAGAAAACCATGATTGTTTGCTAACATTTCAAGGAATTCCGAGGCGTTAACAACTTCATAAACCTCAGCGGTGGAATCACCGTTTCCCATGACTTCAGAGAAGATACTTCAGTAACTTGGTTCCAAAAAAAATTCAGCTGTGAAAATTATATCTTTGAAGTTTGCCGCACACCCCTGGCCAGCAGACTCCCCCGATTTAAACATAAAAGAATTCGCAACACCAAAAAATAATTAATCGAAAGCTGTTCATGAATGGCAGCACAACTGGAAGAGTCACCAGACTGACGTAATAGTTTGCAGAGTGCGTGGGATAATCACGAGAGCTCTCCTGCTCTCATATGAGATCACACGCCAGACCATAAGCTGTGGGTCCAGTGTGTCTAGCACATAGACAGGTTGACTGCATGCTCCCATCTGTCCTCCTTTTAATCATCAATCACTGTTATCGAGGCAGAACCAGCTTTCAACAGAAAGCACAACAGACCTCCACCCTGCCCTCCAAAGAGCTCTCGGTTGACACCACTGAAGTCCCATGTGATGGTGGTTTGGAACGCACGCCACAGGGCATCTGGCTCGGAGCTGTCCTTGAAGTAACCAATTTGTAACACTTGTTTGTGTCACTGTGCTTCCAATCATTGCTCAAATTGCTGCAGCAGATGCAGTGCGATGCGCCAGAGTCATAATTGGAACACAATGGTTTTAGCTCTCGGTAGTGCCACGTGGCCGTCCGTAACCCTATCTTCTTGTGACCGTACATTTTCTTGAGCACTGCTGCCACCAATCATGTACAATAGCTCCATTTCTGCAAGGCCTTTCTGCAATATCGCAGAAGGAACATCCAGGTTCTCGTAGGTCCGTCTCAAGACCTCGTTCAGACTCAGTGATGTGTTAATAATGGCGTCTTCTTCGCCTTAAAGGCATTCTTCGCTAATATCATCTCACCACGTACAAACGCAAAGGGAACAAACGCTCACGACCGTTACAGCACATATTTACAATAGACCTGAGTTGTATTCTTACAGTGGCGCTAATAGCGCGACGTTAACGTGAGTGGCGAGAAATTTAAACAGACATCATGTTTCGCGTGTAGAAACACGCCTACCAATTTTCGTTCTGTCGCACAACTCCTTCTTGGCGACGCAAGTATTTTCCCCGTCGGCTTATACTGAAGAGCCGAAACTTTATGACCATTGTCCACAGTGTGGCTGAAAGCCGCCGTGTGGCGTTACGTGAACGTGACACTATAAGGAAACTATATGAACAGAACATAAACGAATGGGAAGTCATTCAAGCGACGATACGAAGGGCAGATGGGGAGATTCACTGACTTAAGCCACATTGACCAAGGGCAGACTGTGTTGATCTGGCCTATGGAAACGAGCATCTTGGAAACTGCAGAGATAGTCAGCTGTTCTCGTGCTGCTGCTGGACTCCATGTATAATAAGTTGTTGGTAGAATGTGAAACCTCGATTAGGCGACAGGGTCCTGGGCATCCTCGTCTCATCACAGAATGCGGACAATGGAGGTCTACCTACATGGTAATGTTGGATCAGCGTCGTTCTATGGCAGATATGACGACGGAACGCAATGCTGATGTAGGCGAAAGTGCCCAACAAGTATAGGAGAACGCTGCGCTCAACAGCAGGCGACACCTGAGTGTTCCCATTTTGACACAACTAGTTTTTCATTTACGACAGCAGTGGGCACTGGATTATCGGGACTAACCGTGGGTCAATGGAAGCGTGTTACCTGGCAGGATGAATCACTTTTCGAGTTACACCAGGTCGATGATGGTGTCCGGATATGCTAATATCCAGGTGCCCGAGTTCTGTGGGGGCAATGTTATGCTACTGAGGTTTATTTCAGTTTCCATCTGGCCTGTTGTAGTAATCGAAAGTAATATGTCATCTGTCAATTGCGAGACGATTACAGAGCACTGGCATCGTTTCATGCTTCACGTCTCTCTGACGACAGGCTAACTGTCGGTGTCACAAGGCTAGAATCGTAATACAGTTGTTTGAATACAACGTAATGAATTCACGTTGATGTCTTACTACCAGATTCGCTTGATATGAACGCGATGGAACACAACTGGGTCGGTATCGCACGTTAATTCTGTGCTCACAAACTATCGGTCCGTAATTTACGAGGATAGCGTAGTCTCAGTGCAGGCATCCCCGGGCACGTACCTCCGGAAACCTGCCGAGGACTTGTCGAATCCCTGACATGCCGAATCGCTGCTGTATCGCATTCGAAAGACGGACCAACACGCTACGAAGCAGGTGGTCGTAATATTAAATGAATTAACTGCGTGACCATTCTGTGCACGTAGCGACCTACTCGCTCGTCTGCCAACTTCTTGACCAATCAAATACCGGTGGAAGATCGTAGCGTCGGTCGCAATTCCTAGTTACTAAAGTTGACCAGAGGAGTTATTATAAAGAAGAGAGAAAAGTTGTATAAATTCATGTAATATGTGAACATCCTTTTATTTGACGTCATTAAACAGATCTTCAGTGAACATATAGTTGTAATGTTGTATGATCCTTTAATTTTGAATTAAACTAAAAATTAATGGATGTATCGTATAACATATGATCAACTGCAGTATGTCAAAATTATGCAGTAGAGATATTTTCAGGCAGCATGTATCTTTTGCATGGACGAGTAAAAGTACAGATTAGTGTCTAAGTTACAATATCCTCCAGTTGATTGAGTTCGGAGCTCATCACAATGAATAGCGCACATGACAGAGGCTATAAAACAGAAAATCCGTCATACTTAGTTGCTGATAAGTGTATGGCGAATATATGATTACAGCTCCCATGTGCACTATCTTTTAAAAATGGCAAACTGCCTCATTCTCAGAACTTCGAACGATTTAACACAGACCAGATAACATAGATCTATACTTGGTATATATGTCAACGTATTTATTTTCAATGATTTTCAATGAACAATTCAAAATCAGGTACTCACATACTAATTTACATACTAGATAGCGGACACGGTGGATACAAACCTTCTGTAAACCCTTAGCTTAGCTCTCCTCTTTATCGAGATGGGAAATTATGTAGCCTCCTTGACCCTTGGACATTTTCCATTTTTTTTCTATTTTATACTTTGTGATTTTAAACGTTCATTTTACTGTTTGGGGCAAGTTTTAGCACCTCAGAAGAACATAGTTTTCAGTGTCTTTTTTCCCTTGTACCCTACGTCCTTAATTATTTGCTGCATATTCTCCAATCGCTGTCTTCCTCTACAGGTTTTACCCTTTATAGCTCCCTCTACTACCGTGCGTTAACATCTTCGTCCTGTCACTGGTTTCCATATATCCCGTTCTTCGTCGATCTTGCGAACTTCCTCATTCCTTATCTTACTAATCCACCTGATTTTCACATTCTTCCGTAGCACCACAACTCTGACATTTCGATTCTGTTCTGTTTCATATTTGCTGCTGTCTGTGATTCACTACCACCATATAATGCTATGCTCCACATTTACATTCTCAGAAATTTCTTCCTCAGATTAAGGCGTGTGTTTGACAATAGTTGACTTCTCTTGTCCAGGAATGCCCTCTTTGCCGGTACCAATCTGCTTTTAATGACCTCCTAGCCTCGTTCGTCACGGGTTACTTTGCTTCCAAATTAACAGAATTCCTGAACTTCTTCTTCTTCTTCCTGATCACCATTTTCTATCTTAAGCTTTTCACAATTCTCACTTCTGTTACATCTCATTATCGTTCTCTTCTTCCGGTATACAATCCACATTTTGCATTCATTAAGCTGTTTTACCCCGAATTTCAGTCACACTCTCGAAAGTTTCTTTTATATACGTCACTGCTTCTTCGATGTACAGGCTGAACAGTAGGGGTGAAAGACTGCATGCCTGTCTTACATGATTTTGGATCCGAGTACTTCTCGTATTGTTAGCTCTCGGTTCTTACACATCCAGTATGTCACCATTCTTTTCCTATAGCTTACTCCAATTTTTCTCACAATTTCGAACATCGTGCACAACCTCGCATGTCGAACACCTTCTCCATGACGACAAATCCTATGGACGTGTCTTGATTTTTCTTCAGTCTTGCTTCCGTTATAAGCTGCCACGTTAGAACTGCCTCTGGTGACTTCACGTTCCCTAAAGCCAAAATGTCATCTAACAGATCGTCAGTATTCTTATCCATTCTTTTGTTGATTGCGCGATGGTTTTCGCACATTTCTGCTCTCGCTATCTTCGGGTTTTGTTGGGATGATACATTCACGAAAGTCTGATGGTACGTCGCCTGTCCCATAGGTTCCACACACGAACTTTAAAAGTCGTTTGGTTGCCTTTTCTCCCAGTAATTTTAGAGCGTCCGAAGGTATGTTTTCTATGTCTTCTACTTTCTTTGATCTCATGTATTCCAGATCTGGTTTAAAGTTTGAAGCTAATACTAGATCCCACCAGACAACTCCTCCCAATCACGTCGGCCGTTGTGGCCGAGCGGTTCTAGGCGCTTCAGTCCGGAACCGCGCTGCTGCTACAGTCGCAGGTTCGAATCGTGCCTCGGGAATGGATGTGTGTGATGTCCTTAGGTTAGATAGGTTTAAGTACTTCTAAGTCAATAATCACAAGAGGAGGAGGTATACTTGGAAAAGGCCGGGAGATACGGAAAGATTTCAATTAGATTACATCATGGTCAGACAGAGATTCCGAAATCAGATACTGGATTGTAAGGCGTACCCAGGAGCAGATATAGACTCAGATCACAATGTAGTAGTGATGAAGAGTAGGCTGAAGTTGAAGACATTAGTCAGGAAGAATCAATACGCAAAGAAGTGGGATACGGAAGTACTAAGGAATGACGAGATACGTTTGAAGTTCTCTAACGCTATAGATACAGCAATAAGGAATAGCGCAGTAGGCAGTACAGTTGAAGAGGAATGGACATCTCTAAAAAGGGCCATCACAGAAGTTGGTAAGAAAAACATAGGTACAAAGAAGGCAGCTGCGAAGAAACCATGGATAACAGAAGAAATACTTCAGTTGATTGATGAAACGAGGAAGTACAAACATGTTCCGGGAAAATCAGGAATACAGAAATACAAGTCGCTGAGGAATGAAATAAATAGGAAGTGCAGGGAAGTTAAGACGAAATGGCTGCAGGAAAAATGTGAAGACATCGGAAAAGATATGATTGTCGGAAGGACAGACTCAGCATACAGGAAAGTCAAAACAACCTTTGGTGACATTAAAAGCAACGGTGGTAACATTAAGAATGCAACGGGAATTCCACTGTTAAATGCAGAGGAGAGAGGAGATAGGTGGAAAGAATACATTGAAAGCCTCTATGAGG
Source organism: Schistocerca serialis cubense (assembly GCF_023864345.2). Lineage (NCBI taxonomy): Eukaryota > Metazoa > Arthropoda > Insecta > Orthoptera > Acrididae > Schistocerca > Schistocerca serialis. Next base: position 1,023,901,509 of record NC_064639.1, read on the forward strand.
GTGAAGATTTGTCTGATGTGATAGAAGAAGAAACGGGAGTCGATTTAGACGAGATAGGGGATCCAGTATTAGAATCAGAATTTAAAAGAGCTTTAGAGGACTTACGGTCAAATAAGGCAGAAGGGATAGATAACATTCCATCAGAATTTCTAAAATCATTGGGGGAAGTGGCAACAAAACGACTATTCACGTTGGTGTGTAGAATATATGAGTCTGGCGATATACCATCTGACTTTCGGAAAAGCATCATCTACACAATTCCGAAGACGGCAAGAGCTGACAAGTGCGAGAACTATCGCACAATCAGCTTAACAGCTCATGCATCGAAGCTGCTTACAAGAATAATATACAGAAGAATGGAAAATAAAATTGAGAATGCGATAGGTGACGATCAGTTTGGCTTTAGGAAAAGTAAAGGGACGAGAGAGGCAATTCTGACGTTACGGCTAATAATGAAAGCAAGGCTAAAGAAAAATCAAGATACTTTAATAGGATTTGTCGACCTGGAAAAAGCGTTCGACAATATAAAATGGTGCAAGTTGTTCGATATTCTGAAAAAAGTAGGGGTAAGCTATAGGGAGAGACGGGTCATATACAACATGTACAACAACCAAGAGGGAATAATAAGAGTGGACGATCAAGAACGAAGTGCTCGTATTAAGAAGGGTGTAAGACAAGGCTGTAGCCTTTCGCCCCTACTCTTCAATCTGTACATCGAGGAAGCAATGATGGAAATAAAAGAAAGGTTCAGGAGTGGAATTAAAATACAAGGTGAAAGGATATCAATGATACGATTTGCTGATGACATTGCTATCCTGAGTGAAAGTGATGAAGAATTAAATGATCTGCTGAACCGAATGAACAGTCTAATGAATACACAGTATGGTTTGAGAGTAAATCTGAGAAAGACAAAGGTAATGAGAAGTAGTAGAAATGAGAACAGCGAGAAACTTAACATCAGGATTGATGGTCACGAAGTCAATGAAATTAAGGAATTCTGCTACCTAGGCAGTAAAATAACCAATGACGGACGGAGCAAGGAGGACATCAAAAGCAGACTCGCTATGGCAAAAAAGGTATTTCTGGCGAAGAGAAGTCTACTAATATGAAATATCGGCCTTAGTTTGAGGAAGAAATTTCTGAGGATGTACATCTGGAGTACAGCATTGTATGGTAGTGAAACATGGACTGTGGGAAAACCGGAACAGAAGAGAATCGAAGCATTTGAGATGTGATGCTATAGACGAATGTTGAAAATTAGATGGACTGATAAGGTAAGGAATGAGGAGGTTCTACGCAGAATCGGAGAGGAAAGGAATATGTGGAAAACACTGATAAGGAGAAGGGACAGGATGATAGGACATCTGCTAAGGCATGAGGGAATGACTTCCATGGTACTAGAGGGAGCTGTAGAGGGCAAAAACTGTAGAGGAAGACAGAGATTGGAATACGTCAAGCAAATAATTGAGGACGTAGGTTGTAAGTGCTACTCTGAGATGAAGAGGTTAACACAGGAAAGGAATTCGTAGCGGGCCGCATCAAACCAGTCAGTAGACTGATGACCAAAAAATAAAAGCCAAGGGGACTGATGACCTCAGATGTTAAGTCCCATAGCGCTCAGAGCCATTTGAACCCAATCACAGAAGCCTTCGACGTACTCTTCCCACTTACCCGCCCTTGCCTTTGCATTTAACAGTGGAATTCCCTTCGCACTCTTATTGTTGTAACCATTGCTTTTGATTTAACCTAAGATAGTTTTGACTTCTGTATGTTCCGACAATCATTTCTTTTTCGCTTTCTTCTCTTTTTTTGATTTTTGTTTTTTCTGTTTTTTTGTTTTTTTTTTTGTTTTTTTTACACAATTTTGCCTGGCTGCCCTGCATTTCCTGTTTAGTACATTCCTAAGTGATTTATATTACTAAGTTATTGATTTTTCCCTGAACATTTTTGTACTTCCTTCTTTCGCCGATCACTTGAAGTATTTATTCCGTTACGCAAGGTTTCTTCGGAGCTATCTTCCTTGTACCTATATCTGTCTGTCCAACATCTGTGATTACCCTTTTTAGAGATGTCCACTACTTTTCAACTAAATGCCTACTGTGATACTTGTTACTGTATAGTGCAATGCACATCCTAAGCGAACTTTAAATGCGTCTCATAAATCCTCAGAAGTTCAGCATCCTGCTTTCTCTCACACTCATTGTGGTGTACGATTATCTTAAACTTCAGCCTACTCCCCATCATTACTATATTTTGATATGTAGTTATAGCTGCTCCTTGGTGAGCCTTCCAATCGAGTATCTGATTTCGGAATGTCTGTCGTAATTAAGCTGGAGTCTTCCTGTGTCTCCGGGCATTTTTCATGTATTCCTTCTGTCTCTTCATTATTGGCATCTCAAATTTATTCCAGAACTGAATTAGTCTCCCTTCTCTCTTAGTCCTACTGCCAGGCCCATATTCTCCCGTGATCTTTTCATCTACTTCTTCCCATACAACCGCATTCCAACCGCTCATGATTGGATTTTAATCTGCCTTTACGTACGGAATTACCTGTTCAATGTCCTCAATTATTTTATATGTCTCTTCATCTTCTGCTTGTGACGTCGGCAAGTATAGCTGAACTATCGTGGTCGACGTTGGTTTGTTGTGCAATCTGACGAGAACAACGCTGTCACTGAACTGTTCACAGTGCCTCACTCTCTGCCCCACTCTCCTAGTCATAACAACTCTTGTTCGCGTTATTCCTTTTTCTGCTGCTGTTGATATTACCCTGTATTCGTGTGATCACAGATCCTTATCTTCTTTCCATTTTCACTCCCATCATACCGTATTCATGGGAAGTACCTTGCACAATTTCGATACACAGGGTTGCCTGACCTTCCAGCTGATTTATTTCGTTCCAGAATCTTCAGTAAGCTTCTAGGAGACTAAAGTAGCCCTGTTTTCTCGGCCTGTTCTGCCTTCTTCGATGACTGAGAGCGAGCTACGCTAACCGTAAGGCCACGAATTGCTAACAGTGGTTACTAATATGGGGTGTGTCCATTGTAATGCGCCACCTCAACGTTAAACATTCAATGACTTGTCTTAAAACCAGATACTAGTTATTATTTAGAGGTGGGCTGCATCGACGGACATATCCACAGACGAAAATATGAAATTTTACCTAGCTGATTGTCTTGACGAGGCCTTCTTTGTCTTCTGTAAAGGCATGATAACGTGCACGTGTCCTCTTCTAGTACAGAGAAAATTAACTGATGGAACGACTGTGAAAATCGGGTAATTTTCGAAATACTGAGTGATTTATTCCAACTTTTAAACATTTCCAGCAACATTTCACATACTACGACGGCATAATTTTTCGCAAACACAACAAAAAATATATCTCTTTTCTGCACGTTTACAGACAGATCGACTTTCATTTTACAGCCCCTACCCGCCAATTTTGACGTCGACGAAGAACAACACAACAACAGAGACTCTACTCAAAGCAATGGGTTTATATCTTCTTACTGACAATCGCTGACACATATTTAACAAAATTGATAGATTTAAATTTACAAAATATTATGTAAAATACTCTAACACTGTTTCAGACGTATATAATATAAATACTTAAGCGCGAAGTAATTAATTTTTTATGAGCCTGTATTTGAATTACCTTATTTTTGTTGCCGCGCGGGGTAACCGTGCGGTCTGAAAGCGTCTTGTCACGGTTCGCGTGGCTCTCCCCGTCGAAGGCTCGAGTCCTCCATCCGGCATGAGTGTGTGTGTGTGTGTGTGTGTGTGTGTTGTCCTTAGCGTAAATTACTTTAATTAGTGTGTAAGCCTAGGAACCGATGACCTCAGCAGTTTGGTCCCATAGTCCTTACCACAAATTTCCAATTTTTTCCTTATTTTTGTAAACATGAAAATCCCGAAACCCGTTTTTCTTAAGTCGTCAGTCTTCTGACTGATTTGATGCAACCTGCCGCGAATTCCTCTCCTGTGCCAACCTCTTGATGTCAGAGTAGCACTTGCAACCCAAGTCCTCAATTATTTGCTGGATATATTCCAATCTCTGTCTCCCTCTACAGTCCTTACTCTCTACAGCTCCCTCTAATACAGTGCAAGTCATTTCCTGATGTCTTAGCTGATGTCCTATCATCCCTTCCCTTCTTCTTGTCGGCGTTTTTCAAATGTTCCTTTCCTCGCTGACTCTGTGGAGATCCTCCTCATTCCTTACCATGTCAATCCTAATTTTCAATATTATTCCGTAGCACCGGCTCTGAAATGCTTCGATTCTCTTCTCTTTCGGTTCTTCCACAGTCCCTGTTTCACTACTGTCAAGCTGATATAATCATCGTCTCGAGGCTGTTCCTGGAATTCACAAGAGGTTCATTCCACTGAATTCATGCGATTCTTTTACAACGGCCCTCCACAATGTTCGATGGTCCCTGTCCGTTATTACATGCGGTCTGCGTGGTCCTGCTTTGGCTGTATTTTTTCTTAACAGTCGCATTAACAACAGTCGACTTGAGCAGCTTTAGAATCCCTAACAGATTTTTTACTCGGCTTACATCAAATCGGTAGTTTACGTTGTTAAGGGGAGGTCTACCATCTTTTGGTTCAAAAAATCGATTTTTTTAAAAAATTGCATTTTTGGATCCATAAAAGTGTTAGAATCCACCGCCGAAACTGGTTTACCGAATACGTAACGGAAATGTTTGTTATTCGCGGTGGAATAAAAAAATGCACCTGCCTGAAATCGGCCTTTTTCACGCACCAGGTCTTTTTTCCGGAAGACGAGTTATTGTACCGGTGCTTGGGAGGAAACACACAAAATTCAAATGAAAGTTTGAACACGTGTGTTTGGAAGTTAGCCTCCGAGCATTTACATTCTGGTGCAAAGACTGTGGAGATAACGACTTTCCTGGCAGTGTGCAGCTTCAGCGAGGTGAATTCAGCAATTCTGAAGGCCATGACAACGATGGACTCACCCTGGGACTCTATTCGACGCAGTTCGCCAAGCATTCGGACGACTACCGGATTCAAGCGGCCGAAAACCGCTTGTCACCGGCCGTAAGAGCGGCTCTGGAGCAGTGCAGGATGACCCAGATCGAGCAGAACGCCCTCTATGGGGAAGAAGAAGGACTACTTCATGGACCCGGAATAGCAGATTGAACGTAAGTTGCATAATATTGCATTTATTTCTAATCAAGTCTTCAAACTCGGTTTTTTCGAAATGACTTTTTTTCATCGCGCAGTATGGTAACTTCAAATCGACTGTACCGATTGGCATGATTCTTTGCTTCCGACGAAGCTCAATAAATTGTCTAGGAGTTGTACCACTTTTATTCCGACCCACCAACTATAAATATTTTTACTTGGCCGACAAAGTCGAAAAATCGATGGAAAACCCCTGTTTTTTCTTTCAAATAGCCTCCATTTTGTTTCCTATGGTCCAAATATCTTAAGCGAGGTACAACTCCTAGAGAATCTTATATATTTCGCTAACGTCAAATCAGTTTTGATTTCAGACGAGCCGGCTGACCTGTGACATACCGCACGTAGAGGTCTACATCGAAATTTTGTTTCGTTCCGATGGCACTTCCGCATTTGCTCTTCGACATTTCAAGTCGAATAAATTCTAGTTTGTAGAGGAAATATCAATAAATATTTTGACCAAATTTGACATTGATATCTATTGCACATCCCGAGAAAAAAATTCTCAAAGACCATGTTTTTTTTGGGCCAAAGAGAGTAAACCTTCCCTTAAGTCACTGAGCTCTCCTGTCCGACTCATCATATTCTGCTGTATCTGCTTGTATACTGACTACACAGTACCCCCTGTTTCTTTTTATTCTGTTGGGTCCGCATCTCGTGATTTCTAACGGTCAACTCCTCATTACGTAGGGGCGTTTAGATTCTTTTCATCAAATAGTGCATCTCACAAAAAGAAGGGAGGGTAAAGGTTTAATGAATTCATTTCTTTTTTATTTGTGGAGATCCACAGCCTGCAGACGCTTAATAAACGTAAACGTGGTCCGCAGTAGGCTGTAATGCGATGTTTGTTTAATCGTACGATTAGCTAATTTCGATTAAGCGTCATTGTCAAGCACCTGTAAAACCAACAAGCAAAAGCACTACATCGTCTGTCTACTAAACCATGTATAAATCACACTTTACAAACCTCACATTAAGATAAAATATTACTGTACGAGTTACATACTTACGTTTGTAACATCTGTATTTCGTGTCAGCTTCAAATCACTATTAATTACATGTAAAACGTAGCCATAGTCCGTCATCCACACTACGGTGACACCTTTTAAGATCGTATTCTGAAATTGCTCTATGTACGATAACATGGTAAGTGACAGCAGATGGTGATTTTTTATCACAGATACTTATTCATCCAAATACTGTAAGATTTTCCATAGCATATATCATACGCACGTTACAGACATCGTTGGCGTCCCAGACTTAATTGATGTCATGCGTAACACACAGTCAGCGACCAAAGAAAGAATACATTAAGTCTGGCGCGCCATCAACATAAACTATGTGATCAAAAGTATCCGGACACTTGTCTGAAAATGGCTTACAAGTTCGTGGCGCCCTCCGTCGGTAATACTGGAATTCAATATGGTGTTGGCCCACCCTTAGCATTGATGACAGGTTCCGCTCTCACAGGCATACGTTCAATCAGGTGCTGGAAGGTTTCTTGAGGAACGGCAGTCCACTCTTCACAGAGTGCTGGACTGAGGAGCAGTATCTATGTCGGTCGGTGAGGAATGGCGTTCCAAAACACCCCAAAGGTGTTCTATAGGATTCATGTCAGGACTCTGTCATGCCCAGTCCATTACAGGGATGCTATTGTCATCAAACTACTCCGTCATAGGCCGTGCATTATGAACAGGTGCTCGATTGTGTTGAAAGATTCAATCGCCATCCCCGAATTGCTCTTCAACGGTGGAAAGCAAGAAGGTGCTTAAAACGTGAATGTAGGGCTGTGCTGTGATAGTGCCACCCAAAACAATAAGGGGTGCAAGCCCCCTCCATAAAAAACACCACCACCACACCATAACACCACAACATCCGAATTTTACTGTTTGCACTACATACGCTGGCAGATGACGTTCATGGGGCATTCCCCATACCCACGCCCTGCCATCGGGTCGCCACATTATGTACCGTGATTCGTTACTCCATACAACGTTTTCCCACTGTTACGCTCCTTACACATAGCGAGGCGTCTTTTGGCACTTACCGGCGTGATGTGTGGCTTATGAGCAGCCGCTCGACCATGGAATCCTCGTTTTCTCACCTTCTGCCTAACTGTCATAGTACTTGCAGTGGATCTTGATGCAGTTTGGAATCACTGTGTGATGGACTGGATAGATGTCTGCCTATTACACATTAAGACTCTCTTCAACTGTCGGCGGTCTCTTGTCAGTCAACAGACGAGGTCGGTCTGTTAGCTTTTGTGCTGTACGTGCCCCTTCATGTTTCTACTTCACTATCACATCGGAAACAGTGGCCCTAGGGATGTTTAGGTATGTGGAAATCTCGCGTACCGACGTATGAGGCAAGTGGCACCCAATCACCTGACCACGTTCGAAGTCCGTGAGTTCCATGGAGAGCCTCACTCTGCTCTCTCACGATGTCTAATAACTACTGAGGCCACTGACATGGAGCGTCTGGCAGAAGGTGGCAGCACAATACGCCTAATATGTTTTTGGAGGAGTCGGGATACTTTTGATCACATAGTATATTTAACGTTCCTATGATATGTAGTATCGAGAATCTTAAAGTTTTAGGATGAATATTACCAGGTGATGTCAGTTACCGGAATACGATCTTAAAATGTATGACTTTAGTGTAAATACTTTCGTAAAATGACGGAATGTGGCTACGTTTTACTTGTAATTAAAAGTAATTTTAAAGTGACACGAAATACAGACGTTACAAATCTAAGTAAGAAATTTGTACAGTAAAGGTTTATCTTAATATGAGGTTTGTAAAGTGTCTTTTATACATGGTGAGGTATGCAGACGCTGTAGTGCTTTTCTATGTTGGTTTTACAGGTGCCTGACAGTGACACTTAGTCGAAATTAGCTAATTGTGTGATTAAATAAACATCACATTACAGCCTACTACAGTCCGTGTTTACGTTTAATGAATTTTTTTTCGAAGGTGATCGCTTCTTAGCCAGTAGAATTCCTTGCTGCTACTGACATCTTGAGTAACGGACGAGTAAAGCATAGAAAGGGACGTGAAACTCCTTAAAAACGGATATGGTTACGCGAAAAACGAAGCTGTGACAGGTGGAATCTGCAGAAAATATTGTGCCGACTCAGTGAAAATGGAACACAGATGGAGAGCTAGCCGAGCGGGTTAGCCGCCCGGTCTTAGGCGCCTTGTCACGGTCATGAGGCTCCCCACATCGGAGGTTCGAGTCGTCCCTCGGGAATGGGTGCGTGTGTTGTCCTTAGCGTAAGTTACTTTAAGTTAGATTGAGTAGTGTGTAGGCTTAGGGAACAATGACCTCAGATGTTTGGTCCCATGAGACCTTAGAACAAATTTCCAAAAATTTAGAGAGTTAAATAATGAAGCAGTCGGCATTAAACAACTGTACCAAAAATTCTAACTCATGTAGTTCCCATTTCCCAGAAAGGAAACAGCTTAATTCATGCTCATAACTGGCGCTTTGTCCAAGCAGCTTTACTTCTACAGAAGCGAGGGTGAGCCTTTGTGAAGTTTGGAGGAAAAAAGAAACGTTGCAAAGCACAAGTACTGAATCGGTCCATGACGTGGACTTGGCAGCCCTGCAGCCAAGCGACTAGCGCGAGGTTTGGTGTTCTCGTAAAGATAAGTTATTTTAGATTATAAAACACATAGATTAGTACTGATTACGTGGTAAATAAGTGTATTAGTGTGCCGTTTAAGTGTACCATTAAAGGTTTCATTTCTCTTTACGTAATATAGCAGAAAACGCGAAAAGACCGTACAGTCGTATTTTCTGTTTACGTTCTGCTGCAGCAAATCTATAGAATTTCGTTTAGTAGTTCCTTGCTCTCTCCAGCAATTTAACTTAGCGTACCTCTTCATTATTTAACTAGCATTTCCGGAAAGTAGCGTAAAGTTTAACTTGTTGTTTCAGAAACTTTGCACTTTTGTTTTTGTTTACACACAGTTGCGTATAGGCCAAATTTGTGTAACCATATTTTCGTGTTTATCTGTAATTTAACTGACTTATTCTTAATCAATTATTACGTTTATCATGAGTGAAAAGTGCTTGACTTGCCGTAGAATTGTTAGGTCGGGGCTTTGGTGTGATGGGTGCTGTAGTTTTTTCCATGTGGGTGACTGTAGTGGCGTGGGAATAGGGGAAGTAAATGAGACTCATCAGTGGTTTTGTAGGATTTGTAGTAGAGATAGGAAGATACTGGAACAGGAGGGGAAAATTGCTGCCCTTCAGGCTGAGTTAGACAAGGCCAGGGGAGATCTTGACAGGTTAAGGAGGGAGAAGGGTAAAGAGAGGTGGGAAGTGGCAACAGGCAACAGGAGGAACAGGCCTAGAACTTTGTCTGACAGCTTTATGGTGAATGTGGAAAATAGATTTGACCTGTTGCTTCAGTTAGAAGCTGGTGAGCCTCAAGCAGTTACAGGTGTAGACAGGGCACAACAAACTTTCAGCAGCAAATTGAAAAGTAAGAATGTAGGGAAATCAGTAAAGAGAAAGAAAGTGTTGTTGTTAGGTAGTTCCCATGGAAGAGGTGTTGGCCAACTCTTGCAGGATGAACTAGGATCAGAATACCAGGTCACCAATTTTTTTAAACCTAGTGCTGGTCTGGAGCAGGTGACAGAGGATTTAGGATCACTTTGCAAAGATTTCACTAAGGAAGACACCGTGGTTATAGTGGGTGGGGCAGGTAACAGTATTGACAGAGATCCTGGGTACAGCGTAGAGTGTGACCTGGCGAAGATTGCATCAGCATCGAGGCATACCAGTGTTGAGTTTGTATCTGTTCTTGGGCGCCATGACCGACCTCATTTGAACTCTTCTGTCAAGAGAGTTAATTTGGAGCTGGAACGGCTGCTCATGTCGGGTGCGGGGTCACACATTGGTGTGGTTCATGTTGATTCTATCAGTAGGTGGGATTATACTAGGCATGGCCTTCACCTCAACAGGAAGGGGAAGGGTAAATTGGCTGGGGAAATAGCAAGAAAGTTAAAGGGGGGAGGCACTGTCATGAGTGGTAAAATACCAGTGGTTATAGGATTCAGAAAAGACCCTTTTTTAGGGTAGGGAGGACAGAAAGAAAACAAATTTTAAGAGAGGTTAGAACTGAGACAAACCTTCAGTTTGAGAAAGAAATCAAAAAACATAATCCCAGCTTATTACATCAACATAAACAGCCATTGGTTAAGAATTTTCAACTGTCAGCAGATATTTTAACTCCACCCAATTTTAAGTCAGTCAATGTGAAATGTCAGCTATCTTTATTGCATCAAAATATTCGAGGACTGAGAAATAAAATTAATGAATTAACTATCTGCATAGATGAATTAGAGTCTTCAAACCCAGCTGACATAATATGCCTCTCTGAACATCATGTGACCACTGGTATAGAACTTTTAAGTGTTACAGGGTTTAGGTTAGCATCTCATTTTTGTAGATCAGAAATGGAGAAAGGAGGAGTTGCCACATTCATCAGGAACGGTCATAAATTTAAGAACATAGACATTCATAAATTTTGCCTAGAACAGCATATGGAAGCATGTGCAACAGAATTAGATTTTCACAAAAAATCTTTCATAATATTAAGTGTATATCGAGCACCTGCAGGTAACTTTAATCTGTTTGTAAACCACCTTGAAGCTGTACTGGCCCATTTAACAACCAAAAACAAAGAAATAGTGGTTGCTGGTGATTTCAATGTAGATTTCCTTAAAGACTCTCCCAATAAGAACCTATTTGAGTTAGTAACACTATCATTCAACTTAATTCCCACAGTAAAGTTCCCCACTAGGATAACCACTTGCTCACAAACAGCCATTGATAATATCTTTATAGAAAAGTCAAATGAACAAAATTATATTACAAAACCAATAGTCAATGGCCTCTCAGACCATGACATGCAGTTCCTTCTGTTAAATGTTAATACTGAACAGGATATAAAATCTGTTAAATCTGAGCTCAAGAGGGTAATCAGTAAGCCAAAAATTGATTATTTTAGGACACTCCTCAGAGACATTCACTGGACTGATGTTTACAGTGCTCATGGCATGAATGAAAAATATAACATTTTTGCTAATAAAGTGCTTACCTTATTTGAACACTGCTTTCCCCCAAAACTTACCAAGGTTAGAGCAAAGTCTACAAAGAAGCCATGGATTACTCGAGGAATAGGGGTATCTTGTAAAACAAAAAGAAAACTGTATCTGTCAATCCGAAACATTTCCAATGTTGATGCTATAGCACATTATAAGAAATACTGCAAAATATTAAAGACTGTAATACGGATGTCAAAGCAAATATATTACAAGGAAAAGATAGTCATATCAGATAACAAAATAAAGACAATATGGGATATAGTGAAGGAGGAGACCGGTAGAACCAGACATGAAGAGGAACAAATAGCATTAAGAGTAAATGATGCATTGGTGACAGATGTGTATAGTGTTGCAGAACTTTTTAACAAACATTTTATAACTGTTACTGAAAAGATGGGGTTGTCAGGTTCGGTAGATGCTGCTATGGATTACCTTAGACCAGACATTTCAAGTAACTTCCATAATATGAATTTGACCCTCACTACCCCAACAGAAATAAGGTCCATCATAAAATCTTTAAAATCAAAAACATCTAGTGGGTATGATGAAATATCAACAAAGTTAATTAAAGAATGTGATTCTGAGCTAAGGAACATATTAAGCTATCTGTGTAACCAGTCGTTTATCAGTGGAATATTTCCCGAATGGCTGAAATATGCTGAAGTTAAGCCACTGTTTAAGAAGGGAGATAAAGAAATAGCATCAAATTTCCGTCCAATTTCACTGTTGCCAGCATTCTCAAAAATTTTCGAAAAAGTAATGTACAGTCGTCTTTATAACCATCTTATCTCAAATAACATACTGTCAAAGTCACAGTTTGGATTTCTAAAAGGTTCTGATATTGAGAAGGCTATCTACACTTACAGTGAAAATGTACTTAATTCATTAGACAAAAAATTGCAGGCAACTGGTATATTTTGTGATCTGTCAAAGGCATTTGACTGTGTAAATCACAATATCCTTTTAAGTAAACTAGAATATTATAGTGTAACAGGAAATGCTGCAAAATGGTTCAAATCTTATATCTCTGGCAGGAAACAAAGGGTGTTATTAGGAAAGAGACATGTATCAAGCTATCAGGCATCATCCAACTGGGAACTAATTACATGTGGGGTCCCACAAGGTTCCATTTTGGGGCCCTTACTTTTTCTTGTGTATATCAATGACCTGTCATCAGTAACATTACCAGATGCCAAGTTTGTTTTGTTTGCTGATGATACAAACATTGCAATAAATAGCAAATCAAGTGTAGTCTTAGAAAGATCAGCCAATAAAATATTTGTGGACATTAATCACTGGTTCCTAGCCAATTCTTTGTCACTAAACTTTGAAAAAACACACTACATGCAGTTCAGAACTTGTAAGGGGTGTCCCAAGAGTATATGTCTAACATATGATGACAAGAAGATAGAAGAAGTGGACGGTGTTAAATTCTTGGGATTACAGCTTGATAATAAATTCAACTGGGAGGAGCACACCACAGAACTGCTGAAGCGTCTTAACAAATCTCTGTTTGCAATGCGAATTTTGTCAGACATAGGGGATATAAAAATGAAAAAGCTGGCATACTATGCTTACTTTCATTCCATAATGTCATATGGGATTATTTTCTGGGGTAATTCATCAAGCCAAGCTAAAGTTTTCCGGGCACAAAAACGTGCAGTAAGAATTATATGTGGTGTGAACTCAAGAACATCCTGCAGAAGCCTGTTTAGGGAACTAGGGATACTAACTACAGCTTCCCAATATATTTATTCCTTAATGAAATTTGTCATTAAAAATATATCACTTTTTCAAACCAACAGCTCAATTCATGGAATCAATACTAGAAATAAGAATAATCTTCACAAGGATTTAAAGTCACTTAGTCTTGTACAAAAAGGTGTGCATTATTCAGGAACACACATTTTCAATAACTTGCCAGCAGCCATAAAAAGCTTAACAACCAATGAAATTCAGTTTAAGAGAAGCCTAAAGGATTTATTGGTGGCCAACTCCTTCTACTCCATTGATGAATTTCTTAGGAAAACCAACTGATTTGTATATAAGTACAACATAACTTCTGCACAATTTCAGTGCAGTAATGTGTTCACTGAAAATTTGTGTGTGTGTGTGTGTGTGTGTGTGTGTGTGTGTGTGTGTGTGCTTGTGTGTGTGTAAGTGTGTAAGTATAATCTAACTTCTGCACGATTTCAGTGCAGTAATGTGTTCATTGTAAATAAGTATTACAGTAGTTGTATTACATGTTTCTTACCTTATAAATAAATAAAAAACTTTTTTATTTTAAATTCAGTGCAATAGTAGTTGTAAAATGACTCTTAGTGTTCATTAAAAAATGACGATCATTCCACTTGGGACCTGTGGAATGGTACATTAGCTTATTTGTTTTAGTTGTAAATATTTGTCATGTATTGTTGTTTTTCTGACATGTTCCACATCCTGGAGGACCTCCTCACTACGGATCAATTGGAATGAAAGTAAATCTAATCTAAAAAATCTAATCTTATGGCATCTCTCCAGCTTCAGGTTTTAGTCAGACTTAAAGTTTTGATGATACATATGATCGTTGTGACGTGTGCTGCGCATAAGGTAAGGAATTTAATCAGTGTTGTAAGAAAATTCTATAGACAAAATATTTATTGTACCTGATCTTTCTTACTATTTGGCCCCGATTTTGTATCGAGGAAAGAGTACAAACGTACTAAGGCAAAAATTATTTGTGACAGTCTTTGTTAAAGATGCACGTCCAACGAGATTCTGCCCCTACTTCCTTTTGCTCTTTTGTATGTCACACATACACATCAATGTGTGTGTGTGTGTGTGTGTGTGTGTGTGTGTGTGTGTGTTTGAGCGTGCGCGCGCTCGCGTTTGTGTCGTAGAGAGAGAGAGAGAAAGGGAGAGAGAGAGAGAGAGAGACGTAAGGGAAGGGGAATGCGGGAGGGGGAGCGTTTTTAACGCTTGGTGTTTGTCTGTGTAGATGAATGGGTGTTTCTATACAGGGAGGGCGATTTCTATGAAACGCTAATTGGACTGAAATTGGCTTTGTTATTGAAGGTGCTCTTGCTACGCCGTATCGTGGATCTACAATGGCACGGGAAATTCTGAATGCAGTTTTGTCTGTATGCGAGATTGTGATCAGACATCGTGTTTCACTGATTCGCTTGTTCATTCCCACGGATCTCCGCCGACCCATTATTAAACCAAGCTAAACACAATTGCAGCGATACTACGCTTCAAGTATACTCGGCATTAATAAGGAGCGAAAGCAGGAAATTAAATGTCTGTAATCAGGATTATTCAGATTGCTCTGCCAACAGCGTAAATTGCTTGGTGGCTGTACAGCGCCCATGGCACCAAAGGGAGCAAAAAGTCTCATTCTCCGAACATTAAAACGATTTCAGATTTTATTGCTAGATAACACAGACCTGTACTTCCATATACATAGTAACATAATTATTTTCAATGCACTTCTTCGTCACAGTTCATAATCAAGCACTTATATACTAATTTTACATAGAGTGCCTGAGTTTCCCTCTTTCGCACAAATTTAGGCCTTCTTTCAAACATTATTATCACGATGATCATACCGAACATAGTTTCTTGAAGCGTTAAAAACTCGCAACTGCATTTCAAGTAATTCTTAACGCTATATAATTTCATCTCGAGGCAAAGTTTTCACGTCTTAGATTTTGTCGACTAGTTCTGATTTTCAGTTTTGCAAATGGGCTTGCGTCCCCTTAGTTTTCGATAAAAAATATTAGACTGTAGTTACATGTACTTGTGATACCTGTCGGCCAAGTCTTCAACCTCTACACACACACACACACACACACACACACACACACAGAATATTATAACTTCTTTTATGACGTGGCAGTAAGCCACTGCAACAATGTAGCATTCTTGCCATAAAAGACTAATCGATTAAATTTAAGAATCCTGAAAAGCACGAAAAGTCTCAGTAAAAGTGTCTTCATGCGAAACGTAAGGCGATACCAGATCTTAAAGCCTTATCTCTACAGTTCGAGTGTTGACTTCCCCTTTTATTTGTGCCTAGTTGTTAATATTTCCAAAAAGAAGGAATCATTTTATACCAATTACGGAGATATTGTCTTATGCACTGCCAATAAAATGTTGAGTGTACGTGGTGCACTATCTTTCACTCGAACAATACATTATCCAGACTTGTACTACTCATATAAAAATTTACGATTGGTTACCTCACTTACTGGTATTATTTAAATAACAACATTACGGTTTTCCTCGTTTTTTTTCTCTTTAATATGCAATTCATGCTGTAGAAAAGAGCAGATACTATGAAAATTGATATTACAAAAATTGTACACATAAACACACAATAGCATTATCTAAGGGAGACGAGCATTGCGCTTGTCATGATCACCACCAAAGTAATGGCTCTGTACGTCGTCCATATGACTGACCTCATGCGATCTAAAGCGGCAGAGTTATCAAGTCACCACTGCTTCACCGTCCGACTCACATACCGAACCGAGTCGCGGGAGAGCGCGGTTTCATTACGATGACCCCATTTCCTTTCAGTCAATCGTTGCAGACGATGTACGTCATCACACATAGTCTAATGGCTCTCTAAACGGGCACTATGGCCTTACAGTGACCTGAGCGAGGTGACACAACTCTTTAAATTTGAATGGCCGCTAACGATCTTGGAACACGTGACATGTGCTGTTATGCCTTCAACCTCAAAGTATAGCCTGTCTGCAAACTGCCTTCATTACTACGTTACAACCAGCACCTAATGGGTGTTTCAGTAAGTTATACCGACCCATTCTCAGTGCCGACATGGCTCAATGACACGCTTTTGTTTTCCATTAAATGTATTAAACCTAGAAAAGGAATACGGAATTATAAATTAATGCAACAAACAGAAGGAACACACACGGATAAAGTCTACATAAGTCACCTCACGATGCACTGCCCTCCTAGATAGGACACTAATTCTTAGTTATCATGTGTACCAGTTTCGGCGTTCTTCCGGGAAAGGCCATATCCCCCTAACTTCAAGCGTTACTCATCTTCAGTTTGCACACAGCCTGTATCTGGCTTCTGTAGCCCCGAGCCATTGTGTGATGAGATCCAGTGAACATCACGCAGCATACCTGCACTGAAACAGGACAAGTGTTAAGCATCTGATCTTCGATAGGATTTGACACGGATAAGGGAAATGAGATCTGTATCTACACCTCATTCGGAAGTGTCTTATCTGCATCCGCAATTATTTCATCTGCACCAATAAATATTAAAATGTTGCAAAACATTTTAAGACATTGTTACAATGGTACTGTGACAGTAGTAATGCCTACAGCATAAACTTTCGTCTACTGAAGTAGAATTCAAGTGTAATGATGCAGAAAATCAGGAAGAAGGGCTTCACAGATCTCAAAACACAATCTATCCTTACCAGTACACTTCGCACTGAAGCCAATACATTGGCACTCCGTTCCAAATGGGTAAAAATGATGGCTAAAGGCTTTAGCAATTACTGTTGATCCCAAGTAATGCAAACAGACAAAAATCATAACACTGTCACTGTCCTTCAACTTTTGACGACAAGGAAATTCATAGCACAAATATCTGCACACATACCCACGGATTTCTGCATCCCTACAGATCTCAAAGCATTGTGTATGAAGATCCACCATCGCCTCATCTGGAAGCACTGGACGACTAATATAGCATTATAGACAGATCTTTATCCGATTTTCATCTTCCAACCAAGAGACATTTTCACTGTCACAGATGCTGCTTTGGTACATTTGCGGGATCTGTGAATGAAGTGATATCCTGACAGGAAGCTGCTTCTGTTGTTCGTCCAAATTTCTTTGCCTAGTCTTCGAACAGATAAGGTGAGCAACTTGTCACTGATGCAGCTGTGTCGACACTGGCTAGCGACGTGCACAATTAAAAAGGATCGTATTACTCATTTTGAGGAATGTCGCACTCAGGGTCCACGTGGTCAGTTTTGTACACGAAGTGCCAAAGCGTAGTATGGTCTGCGACTTATGACAATAACTGTCCCAAGCCAATTGGCAGTGCGTCTTCCCAAGCCTCGCTCAGATATTTCTGCATGTAAGTACTCCAGGCATGGTGGCTGGGGTGGGGGTGGGGGTGGGGGGGTGAATAACTTAAATGGACCTACCCTGAACTGCGATGGGCGACAAACTAAAATTTGGAACACGCTGTGAAGAATTACGTCTTTTATCATGTAAAGATCCTAGCAGTGTAGCTATATGGATATCAGATACCAAAATAAGTCATTTGCATAACAAGGAGTTCTACAGAGGTTAACAAAGGAGTACATTCGCCTTTCCCATCCACTGCTGTTATTATGTCACACCTCCCACTATAGATACGTTGCAACATTGTAGGATTCCCAATTTGGGGGGGGGGGGAGGAAGATAGTTGTGTTTTGCATAACAATGAGGTGAGAAAGGGCTCCATCAAAGATGAACAGACCAGTTCCTACCCCTTTTCCACCCACTGCTAGTGTTATTTTGCAAGTAGGCTATTCACAGTTCTTATCCCCACCTCTGAATGTAGAAGTGTTGCAACATTGGAGGGTAGTCAGATGTAAGTAGTCTTTGTTCCGAGTTGTATAATGATGAGGTGCCAATTTAGGGTGCATAGTAATGAGTTAGATGTGTTTGTCTAATGGTGAGATGTCGTGTCCTGGACAGTACAGTGTGCGTGATGATAACACAGGTGTGTGTAACTGAGTGGATTGTGATGACGAGATGTCTGATTGTGGCGTATTCGGCCAGATCATCCTATGAATGGTGTGCCAGGTGCTAGCTATCGGCGTGCAGTATAATAATGAGCTATTCCAGGATCACAGTCCCCCTGTCCCTACCCAGGGCATTGACCCTTGGATTGACATGTATTATTTGGGCTCCATTGCCCCATTGCATCTTACAAGTAATAATAGTGATAGTAGCAGACAGGGGACGTGTGCACATAAAGTACCGACTAGCTTCTTTCAACAGTGGTCAGTAGGCAAGGTTCTGGATGTCTGCACACTGCAGATAAACGTGAAGATCGACACATAGGGCGAACAGTGGTGGCCGACCGAACATCCTCCATGGACGAAATGTGGATGCATGTTGCACCTACAGTGTCATCTGGGACTATTAGGAACTGTCCACTTGCAGCATCAGTCAGAACATAGGTGAATCTGGCCAGTCTACCACTGAAACCACGACACCGCCAATAAAGGCTACATTGGTATCGTGAAAGAGTTGACTAGAGAGTGGAATCCTGTTGTCTTCAGTGATGGGCGTATGTTCTGCTCTAAGAGAGTGATGTATGTACACTTTATGGTATTGCTGTCTGTTCTAGAATACATTCGCCCATGGCCCATGACACTTGACGCACAGGTTCCTCCTTAGGCTTTATAGTGGAGGTAGGCGGGGGGTGGGGGGGGGGGAGGCGTGGGCGAGGGGCTGCAGCAGTTACAACTCTCTACCACATTTGGTGTTTCTGCAGGGTAAAGCATTCAGTGTCCGCTATATTTCTCAGGTTGTCACCTCCTTACTGCTCCGTTTCTTCAACAGGAAGGTGACGTGCTTCTTCCACAAGACAGCTCACGCCCTCATATGGCTGCTAAGGCGCAACTTGCTCCTTGTGGAGTACGCCAACTGCACTGACCAGCAACATCACCAGATTTTTCGTCAATTGGCAACTTATGGTACATGGCTCTCTAGGGCCTGCAAGAACAAATTTTGCAACAACAGGCGCAAGAAGCTTGCGACAATCTATAACTGGGTGCCATTCAGCAGTACGATTGTTTGCATGCGAGAATACATACCTCCGTTACTGGCGAGGGGGAGGGGTACACTGTTCAATAATGTGATTTTTTGGGAACCATTTAATGTGACACCTGTGATTCGTTTGATCTGAATTTATTATCATATACACCTACAATAATGAACTACATGTCACCACTTGTTAAAAAAATTACTTTGTCTTTGAGTTTGTTGCATTTCTTTTTTCCGGCAGTGTTTGAAGTTTACTTGAAATTCCTCGACTTTGTTGATGGATTACTTCGCCCAAATGTTTCATCACATCTAGGTAAGTTTACTTTCTTACCAACGTTTTGTTGCTATACAAGTTCTTATAGTCATGTCCACCAATTTCAGCTTTTTTGTGTTCGACGTCAGCGATATTATTTGGGAATTTGTGATATAGAACCAACGACTGCAAGCGAAATATGTGTTGAACCTGAGCAGTTTCGAATGGCTTTGATCACTCATCCCTTCCAGATGCCATACCTCCTTCACAGCCTGAACTACAGAGCTTAGATTTAACTGAATGTGATTGCCTTTAGGTACAGAACTGCTTTTGGACATACTAATCATTCAGTGGGGTGTAAGGGTCCAGCCAATTGTTTAGTTGAATGTTTTGTCGTATGGAAATCTCAAATAGTAAGACTTCAACAAAATCCGCTTTACCCATCAATTAAGAGTACCACAGCATTATGTTGGGAGATTGCTGTTAAAAGTAGAGAAAACAAGTTAATTTTGGGCTGTACTCATTTTGAAGGTCAATGTAAAGTGGTCTAACTAAGCACCATTTTGTATGAGTGGTATAGGAAAGTGGTGTTTGAACGAATTTTGTAACATTTTGCTGAGTTTCAGAAACATGACTCAGTTAAATCATCAAAAACCGTTGTGGAGCTGGTCGTTGAGGCCTATGTCTTTGATTAACTCTGTAAACCGCTTCAAATTGCAGAGAGAGCTATAGTCGCTGTAAAAGTACAAAACCACAGTGACAATGCATGTTTTATGTGGTCTGTGCTGATATGGAAGAAATAGTTTGATGTTAACGAGAATCGTAATGCCACCTTCCCATATAATACCATATAATACTGCAGATATTTATAATCTCTAAATTATAACACTGACTTCCCGTGAAACTCGGGCATTCCCAACTTCCATAGGCAGAATCCACAATTTTCAATAAAAGTCTATGTGCCTCATACACTACAGCCACAGAAGGGCCTGTTCTGTATCCTGTGGCCTGTCAAGTAGTTTGTGCTTTTGATTCATCTGAAAACCATAGTAAGTAATATGTTGGAAGTATCCTGCTGAATACTTAATCATCGATCTGTGGTCATTTACGGAGGTTTCTCATAAGATTTATCAAACAATCGTTTCCAGAATGAGATTTTCACTCTGCAGCGGAGTGTGCGCTGATATGAAACTTCCTGGCAGATTAAAACTGTGTGCCCGACCGAGACTCGAACTCGGGACCTTTGCCTCGGTCGGGCACACAGTTTTAATCTGCCAGGAAGTTTCAAACAATCGTTTCTCGGCATATGAGAGCAGGAAATGAATTTTGGTTTCAAAGTTCTAATGTGTGTCATATCTGAGACAAAGGCTATAGCATCTGTGAGAAAGTAAGCGACCACTGCCGTCTAAGTGGGAATTATCGTGGTGCAGTATACCTGAACCGAATCTTTTGTGTAAAACACCTCACTTCACACCAGTTCTATTTCATAATCTCAGCGGAGAAGAAGGCCAGCATCTCTAAAGAATTGACTCGGACTTAAAATGGGTGTTAACGTCCTCCATGTAAGCACAGGAGGTTACATTTCCTTTTCCGAAAAAGTCAGTGAGGGAGTAATGCTTCGGATTCTTGACTCATACAGATTTATGCAAATATAATTACAAAACCCAGCTGAAAACCTGTGTCCAGATGAATTATATTCTACTTGGGGCCCACACTTGGTTGATGAATAATAATTCACCTAGCTACTCGAAAGGGAGGTTTTCTGTGAGAATTTTTAGATTCACGGGAAAAAAAATTGCTAGAAACCATGCTTCCAGCTAGACTTTAATTCGTAAGCAAGTTTAGGGATGAAACTATATCCGATGTGGTTATGAACATGTGTAGCGAGCTTAGTAAGCATTTAATTTGGATGACTTTGCAAATTTTACATGGAGGCAATGGTGTGCCCCCTTGCAGCTATATTTCTAAAGTTTCATATGGCGTGCCCGATCAGATATGATCTAGACCATTTTCATTATTTTACTGCACCTCCAGGGAATGCTGTGATGAAAAGCACGTGTACTGAAGCTGAACTTTTCACTGACATAGACATGATGCTTTCCGTCAATTGCGGAATTCGAGGGTATCTGTGTCAACATATCCATGGGCACACAAAGGCAGATAACGCACAAATGACTGAAATTTTCAATTTCAAAGAAGAATACAGCTACAGAATGTACTAGGATGTGAGCAATTTGTATGTGCATGCCATATCCCAATATGTACCTACTGGGAGTTTCCGATGGTTACCCGTGGGGAAATTTAGTGAATAAATTTCGTGCCCACTGCACTTGATTCTGAAATTAGATATGTTCTGCACATAGACTTGGCGTACTCTGATAATGTACAAGCTGCATATAGCGATCTGCCAGTCTATCTAGAAGAGCAAGATCCTCAATGAAATGGCACTCTTTTCAAGTTGACGACGGCGTTAGCAATAAAACAGAGTACATTACCCATTATCAAAATCTCCGCAAGTTTACAGACTTGTGAATGCTACCTATGAAGTTTCACTGAGTAATTCTGTTCAATTAGAATATATGGTTGAAAAAATACATTTATATGAAATCCGATTAAAGAGCTTCCGGATGTACAATGTTTTTAGAAGGATTTGATAAGCCCATAAACAAGGCGATTTTTAGAAAAACTATTGAAGATATCAGTAACAAATTCGTACTCGTTTGGTTATGGAGGTAGTAGGACGATATAGGGGTAAAATATAATCGTCAATCTTAATTTAAAGAGTTGCACTGTATTCAATGAGGAATTTGTTGCTGTGGAGACGCCAAAAAGGAGTATAACGTTTGCGAAACAAGTCTTTGTTAATGTTTTCTTTAGAGCTTCCATTACAAGTCCACGCAAATGTCTTTTGGGCTCCCAAATTACCTTAAATGGATACAGACAGTTTTGTCTACCGGATAAGCAACTGTCATCCACATAGTGCAGTGAAGTCTCACAATTATCTGTTCCAACACAAGTAGCTATGGGAGCAATAATTCTTGTGGCATTGCAACTGCAGGCAATAAGCTTATAGGTCTAATGAAAGATCAAGCAAATGGATTGCGTACTGCTGAATTTGGTCTGCACTAAAAATGTATGGTTATAGGATTGAATCTGATGCAGTCCAGAGACAAGCTACAGTGTAGTGTTATAGTGCTACAAAATCGCTTCGTTTGGAGAATTATCTTGCATGCCTGTAAGGCTGTGACGAAGAAGCTCCCAAAACGGTGGCATCCATCCAATCCAAGGGTTATGTGGTGCATACTGCACTCGAAGATTGAGCTTATGAAGCACGACGACAAGTTATCGATTTGTGCAGATGGGGTACAACTTCTTTCCTGGGGGAACTATGCACTGCCTCCTGAGGGTAAATTGTAAATAGCGTATTATCACGAGCGCAATAAAAACTTGTATATCATTGTGTATACACATACTAAATATTTCTCACATATGGTAAATAGCAGAACACTGTGTCATACTTGACAAATGCTCTCTAAATGCTATTCTGTGAACGAGAAATTTCTTATGACTTGAAGATAATGAAAACATGTGTATTATACAAAATAAATTTATTTTGTTTCCTTTCTAATTGTTTCACAACGAACTAATGAGAAACCTATTTAAGCATACTGAACGAGATTAAGGAATATTAGCAAGGAAATGTATGAAGCATAAAAAAATCGCTACACAGTCTATGCATGAATCAAATGTAGAGAAAACTAGCCAAAAATTGACATAACATATATGATATATGCTTAAAGTAAATGTAACAAGAAAGGAAAATAAATAATTTTTTAACTTTCAAGTATTTTAGTAGAATTTCAACTACATATGAATTCTATGATGCACATGTATTACAAAAGGAAAAAATATCCGCATGTTTTCAATACTTTTATAAAACAGCTGCAGACTTATGTGATCCATTCCCAAGGATCAAACCGTGCGGTTCTAGGCGCTACAGTCTGGAACCGCGAGACCGCTACGATCGCAGGTTCGAATCCTGCCTCGGGCATGGATGTGTGTAATGTCCTTAGGTTAGTTAGGTTTAAGTAGTTCTAAGTTATAGGTGACTGATGACCTCAGAAGTTGAGTCCCATAGTGCTCAGAGCCATTTGAACCAAGGATCAATACGTGTGGTACTCTAAATCGAGTGACACTATTTTGTGAACTGTCTCAGTTTTACAGCCATATCACGTTTTCTTATTAGACAAAACAGAATGAGCTGTCATTATAGCTTAGTCAGATGGTTAATATTAATGGGGGGTACCTATTTTATTATATTCTACCAATACCTTTGTATTCTACCAATACCTTCACTTATGATTTAACTACCTTACTAAGATAAATAAAATGACTACATGTCTTTATAAACTTTACACACCCATCAGAATAGTTGCACAGAGATATGGACGTACAAGACCATAGTAGCTCTTGCAACACTACACTTTTTTTTGTAAAAATTAAACAAAGAATAAAAAATTGAGGGAAAAACGATACACCAACATTAGAAACTTTTAAGTTTCAAACGCACATTTAATTCAAGGGAAATTCTATATTTGCCTCCCATTTGATTGTCCACTATAGTGGATAAGGGCATCCTCACTGTTTAAAAAATTAAAGAGTTTTTATATTACAATGATGAAGTGTTTCACTAAGAGGACTTTGCCGTCGTGTAATTGAGCTAAAATCGCTGGACGAAATGGTATTTTTAAAACCTTTACAAATAAAATATGAAAATGCTGGTTTCAGGCAGTCTCCAGTTTCATGGTCAGTTTTGGAATGATTTAGACATTTAGAGATTTAGAGCCATTGTCCCGTTGCAAAGACATAAATGAATGAAATAATACATCGCTGAATACTGCCAATTTCATCTATGACAATCAACCAAGTTGTGCTTACATCTTGTAGTGTGTGCTCAGGTCACTAGAAGCAAATACTAGTCTATTTACTATATCTTGTCTCATATATATATATATATATATATATATATATATATATATATATATATATGTGTGTGTGTGTGTGTGTGTGCGTGTGTGTGTGTGTGTGTGTGTGTGTGTGTGTATGTGTGTGTGTGTTTATGTGTGTGTGTGGTTTTGCTATTTCGATAATTTATGTTTCTGTAATTAATTCACAATTAAAAACACATCTTCAGTATTTCTCACATAGTTTTTAGTGCATGCTGCATGAAACTACTTTTTCTATATTCTCTGATCGAATTTATCTAATGATGGACAATCATACTCTTCAGTACTGTACACACAATCTTCATGAAATAGTTGCTATGTAGTCCAGCTCACTTTCAGTTATCCTGTGACAAAAACATTACAGTTTCGTTGCCTGTACAGCCATGTCATAGTGTGTGGCGGTATGCTAAATAACGTGATAAAAGTGGTATTAAATAACTCCGCAAATATACCAAAACTGCTATTGTGCGAACTCCCATAGATATAAATAGTAAATCTTTTCAGAAAAATAACAAACACTCTGTAATCAATTAATATAATCTCCGAATATAGTTGTAACCTCTGTTTTTTTTTAAGAAAGATCTCTTCCCTTTTGTTTCTCTGTAGTGTAAGAAGCCATTTTGTCACAAGGCACGAAAACGTGTAAGTTTCATGTAATAATTAGCCTAAGTATAATCAAATATTACTTAAAAGTGTTGTTAATTTTTATCTGTACCAGCTGCAATACTCATGAAGTGGTAAAATTAATTTCTTTATGCAAATTTTATAGGGGAACACTGGTGCAGAGGCCAGTGCCATTGTTCTGAATGATAATTGCCCAGAGTCGTAATAAATATCTTAATATTCTCTGATTTTGACAAATAAAAACAAATGTAAATCTAGGAGATTTCTCTTGATTAGCAGTTCTTCCGTAGCAACAACAGAAGTAATCAATATTTCCAATATTGAATCATATTTGAGTAAACTGAGTTCAGTAAAGTTTTTCGATCCTTGTGTAACGAAGTCGTGAGAATCTCCTTTGCCTTGCATTTTCAGAAAAATAAAAATAATCAACAAAAATCAATTTTAATAACAAATACAATCATATATCGGGAACTTTGTCTGCATGTTGGACCACAAGTTTAAGACGCTGAGACAGAAAAAGTGTGCTTAAGCCATACACAATTCATACATATTTACGGAATTTTCATTACATATTGGCCTACAAGTTTAAAACCCCGCGTGAGAGAATGTCGTATGCTCAATCCAGACACATTATTTTCAGTAATTCGTTGTCATACGTGTGCAGTCGTGTTTCTAATACAGAAACACCATGTCAGGATTATTAACTGCGAGAAGCACCACACTGACGTAAATAATTTTCCAGTTGTGAAGCAGGCACAATAATATTAATCTCAACTTTTCATAATATATAAAAACCAATACATAAAGTACCATCACAAGTTCTTGACATTGAATAAAAGTATGTGCCTGATGGTTTCCAGTATTATCTGTGGTAATTGTTTATTAACACACAAAGTGGTGTTTCTTGCTGGGAATGTTTGCAAAGCTGAGATCAGAATTTTTTGTGATATGATTAATTGTTTATTAACACACAAAGTGGTGTTTCTTCCTGGGAATGTTTGCAAAGCTGAGATCAGAATTTTTTGTGATATGATTACGTTGAACAAACTAATCTTGGTTCCCATTTCATTTAATACTGTTGATGTAATTTCTCTGATAATGAAAATATCAGACTCTGTGTGGAATCCTTGTGGACCTAAAACGATGTTAATAAACCTGGAGGTCATATTTAAATGGGTTTCGAAAACATTTGAGCGAGTTTTTGTATTATGTCTGTGAGAGGGGTATAATGGATTTTGTCTCATGCAAATTCGACCTGAAGGAAAGCTTTCACTGGAGTCATCTTCAGTTCTCATGTCAACTGTTCTGGAGTGGGTCTTTAATTTTGTTGCGAGCAGTGAATAATAGCTACAGGAGCCAACACTTAACTTTTTTGGGGTTAACATACAAGTCATCTAATCGTTCTCTTCATCATAGTATCAATGATGGAATTTAGCATACATGTTGAACATCGGCACAAACATGTTGTTGGTTTCTGTTGTTAATTGTCATATTGATAAAACTCTTAGTTTAGGAAAACTTTCACGTTTGTTAAACTGAAATGGTCGAACTCGATTCAATATCAGGTTAACAAAGCTTTACTTTTCGTTTGCGATGCTAAAATGACAAAACGAAGAGTTTCTAAATATGTTGATGTTTTGAGGGACAATTTCCGATGAGAAGTGATTGCAAGGGAAGGAAATTAGTACAGTTCCCACTACCTAAACCTTAATGGATGTGACACATCAGCGCTCACTACTCTTCATCGGAAATAGGGATATGAGAATCTTTCCTTGCGAGTTCGTCGATCGCAACTTTGCTCCTTTATGTGCAGTAGTTGCCTGCACTTACTTATTACCGTCGTTGTCGCTATGTACCGAAATCAGTTCCTATTTCAGACCAACGAGTAGCGTATTATACTCATAACCTCCAAAAATAGGTGCTAAGACGTTTGTATAACCATTTACGGTCGCTGAATTAGTTGTAGAACATTGAGATCTGAATCTCATATGGAAATGTGTGTCTTAAGGGTTGATATTAGGCTCACATTCCTTGTGTGGTAAATTTTAGTACCTTTGAGTCCGCAGCGTATTTCGTGGAACAGATATAAAATATTG
Organism: Schistocerca serialis cubense; assembly: GCF_023864345.2. Taxonomy (NCBI): domain Eukaryota; kingdom Metazoa; phylum Arthropoda; class Insecta; order Orthoptera; family Acrididae; genus Schistocerca; species Schistocerca serialis. The sequence continues at coordinate 1,023,928,600 of NC_064639.1, forward strand.
CAAACAATGTGAATTTCGAGATTTCAGCATTGTTTCCATGCACTTTTATGAAGAGAGAGCTCTCACTTGATATTGTTGGAGCAGCCTGGTGATTAATCAAAGTTCTAATTTCGCCATTGTTTACCAACGAAATAGAAGCATATGCTTTCTGAGAGAAATATTCTCGACGCATGACGCGTTCGTCACACTGGACACGCGTTCGTCGTACTGGACAAAGTTGGTTATATCAGGAGGTAACACTTAGTTTTATAAGTTCCAAACCGACCGACTTAAGGAAGCAACTATTTTTTTGTGGTAGCGCCATGCGTTACACTCTTGAAATAGGACGTAATTGCTCATGTGTCTGCCAATTATACCTCAGCCGCATGTCACTATCATTTTATAGCGAGGTGTATCCGGATCATATTTCTTATCCACGAAAACAGGTGGAGTTTTCTCCTGGTCGAGTAAGTAGTCAAGTGTTTTAACCGCTACTGGAAGATAAATAGGTCTGGATGGCAGTTCCACCATGTTGAAGTCTAGTGGTATGTAAGGGAAAAATCGTAGGCTGCACTAATCGTTTATTGAGACAGTAATTGGTCGCAATATTACACTGTGTTTGGATTATGTTGACGGACTGAATGTGTACAGGCAAATTAGACTCGTAACAATTCTGTGAATCCACTGATATATATCTCAGGTTTGAAAATCCTGAGAGAATACCAATCATGTAGCATTGGTAAAGTCTGTAACTACTTTCCTATGTTTATCTCTCTTTTAGGCATGTTATTGTTCGCTCATGAAACTATGCTTTTAATGCGTGTTTTTAAGTTGCTACTTAAATCCTCAGTATCGTATGATACCATAGAAATTTCAGCTGTATTTCCTTCATCTGCTGTCAACAAACAGTTCGGTGATTGGGATGCTACGCTACGTCTCCAAGCGAATGAGTGCTATACTGCAACCATCTCCTTTTACATCTATAAAGAGAAATATATGTCAGCAAGAACTGATGTGCTTTCTTTCAGGATTAGCGTGTACAAAGCACCAGTATCTGTGAACATCTCCGTGATTCTGTTATGGCTCGTAATCTCTGTATGAATCGAAATAATAGACAATATCATGCTTTGTGAACCTATTGAGTGTCTTGGCGTCCACTTCCCTTTCAGACACTGCACATATTATGCGGAAGAGCATCATGCATAAAAACTCTGAGAAATCTTGGGGTATTGAACTTTTAATCGTATTTAATTATTTCAAAATATGACATCGGTCTATTTGGTAGAATTCCTACGATCTTTTTTCTTTCCGATCGCAGCACTCTCCATCATGTAGTTTTGTCTTTTTTCTTCTCTTAATCTTTCTTCAGGATTTCGTGCTGATATCACACGCTTCGCAATTGCAGCTGTTCCACCACCTAATGACCCAAGTGCACTTAAGCCAGTTAGAGCAAGAATTATGAAAGTAATTTTCCCTCTTGATGCAGAATTCCATTTCTTGTTGTTTGGTATCGGCAAAACACTTGGAACATTTACGTTTGCGTTTTTGTTCTGTTTTTCTGCTCGTTTTGCCGCTGTCAGGGAGTATCTGATTTATTTTAATTTCCCACTGTTCTTGCTCCTTAGAAACTGGACTGTAAGGATTGTAGAAACTAAAAAACTGTAAATCGAGTTTCAAGAGCAATCGTTCCTTCTTTCATAGTTTTCAAATATGCGTGAACAGCAGCCCTAACGTTACTAAAATTGTCATTAGCATACTGTTTATTTTCTGGATTGCATCGATTATAAGGGTACAGAAAACTACGAAATCGAGTTTTCAGTGCTGTCATTCCTCCTTTCACAGGTTCAGATCGTGTATCAGCAGTAACCGGAACCTTACCAAAGTCTTCATCAACACACGTTTTATTTACTGCATCCAAATCCCTAGAAGGACTTGCTATATCAGTAAGCTATTGATTATTGAAGATAATTCGCCTTCTACATCTGTGTGAAACGTCACTATAATGCATTTAAAAGTGCTTATGTTGCCTGGGGCGTTTGAGCATGTAAACTTGTTCATTTGCATGCTAAAAAGCTAATACATGTTATTTTATAGCTGCAACTATGTATTTGTGATATATTTGCTTTTGGATCACACAGAGGAGGTAAATTTTCATTATTTGAGAACATATGATGACTTAATCCTTCAGTTTCTGACAAGATTTTCACTGCAATTTCTTCATTTTTGTTGGAACAGTGGGTTTGGTAATATATAAACTTTTTCGAAACGATCCCCTTCAAGGTGTGTAATCACTGTCAATATGTTATTTGTTTTTCCTCATTCCCATGGGCCAACGATTAATACTCTGACAGGAAGTATTTCTCCATTATGCTTCTTACTCATAGCTTCTGAAACGTCCCCTTAGAAAAACTAATGAATTACTGTGCTGATAAACTTGTTACATTATTTGATTTTCAAACAGCTGAGCAGAACTGAACGTACTCAGACATTTCGCTCTTTACCTATTCTGATCAACACTAAACTGACACACAATATTTTTAGCGCAACGCAATCTGACTTTCAAAATTCCCTACAAAAGAATGGCCCTGACTAACAATAACCTATACCTTTCATGAATCATTTACCTCACAAAAATCTTTGTTACTCGAACTACTGCAATACAGGGAGCGCCACTACTGCCAGATAAATAAAAGATTCTAACTACTGAAGGCATAGTTAGCAAATGAAAGATTTTGATAGAGAACAAACAATGTATTTACCTTAATAGTGTTCAAAAGTCATAATATATAAATCAGTTCATGACATACAGTCTTACAAATTTACTGCCTCTGATGGACACAAGTCCAGATCATCCGCTCTCAAACCTCCGCCATCTCTCTCCCCACATCCACCACTGCTGGAAGCTCACCTCCAACTGCGCAACGCTACGCGCTGTTAACAGCCAACTGCCCAACACTACAATAGCAGACAACAATGCAAACCAGCCACAGACTGCACCCAGCACAGCCAGTGATTTTCATACAGAGCGCTACGTTGTGGTGGCGTTACCAATATAAGAACCTAAACAGCCTACTTACACTTCTTTAGTGCAAGGCCTTCCTTCAGAATGAGTTTAATTCTGCCTATCCTTAGCCCATTTCATAATGATAGAAACAAAATATAATCAGACAACACCTGTAATCGTTATAAGATAGTAGTAAATCCTAACAAGTATATATCTCTTATGAAGAAGAATAGTTAAAGTCACTCTTTACAGCAGATGTACAGGTGATTTCATATAGGACCACAGTTCTGCGGCGATGTGTAGCATACTGCTTCAAGCATAAATATCCTTCTCCAGGCATACACCATCCGTCGAAATGATTAACAACAGTAATATGTACAATAGGCGAACTACCTATATGGCGAACTTCCTCGACAATATTCCTAACAAGATTTTCATAACAGCTGTTTACATACTACTTCCACTCGTTTCTTTCATGTAGTGCATGTTGTATGATGTAACTGGTGAACTTAAGGGGCCTAAATACGAGTATCTACTCCTGGAAACTGGTACACTGTGTACTATGTAAACTGCTACATATTTATATTGCCAGTAACTCTTTCTGTAGGAATTTAACAGTAGGTATTCTGTGTTTGTCCAATATCACATCTGGATAATTTCTCGCCTGCAGGGACATTGACATAATATGTAAGGGATTCTTGCATAGCTGACGCCATTTGCAATATGATAAACCATTTTCTTGTTATATCGGGGACTCTCAGTTACAGTTGGCTCATATTGACACACTAAAGACCTGCCATTCAGAAAACACTTCGTATCACCAGCATTCAACTGGAATGATGCGGTAAATAGTAGTGTGTCTTGCATCTTTGATATCCACTGCCTAAATGAACTAAATGTTCGCTCTTATATATTACTACATAGAGTTAGAAGGTAATTGGCCATTATAGTGGGAGGCGGGAGAGGTGGTTAGGAAGAGGGTTACAGGTCGCCAGACGCGAAGCACTAAGCTTCATCTGCGATTTGAGAGCAAGTTGCATCAACGTAATGGCATACACTCAAGACAGGAGCAAGGGAACCAATAGCTCAGGATAGCTCATTATTATTTACACCAACAGCAAGCACGTAGCACCCCACTCGCAGCATGATCCAGCCAGACAGAACTCACCTAGATAACTCATAGTGATGCGACATTCAATAACGAACTCCTGACACATTATTATACACCCCACATTGGCCAGGATAAGACACCTCATCATCATGCAATGCCCATGGCCACCCTTCAGTGGCGCAACAGCCCCCCCCCCCCTTACATGTCATACTCCATTCAATAATACGCCTGACGTATTACTATACAACCCACTCAAGCAGCTTATCATTGTGCAACACCCAATAAAGACCTCCTCTCAAACCTTGACACCCTCCAATGTTGAAAACCTTCTGTAGAGGATAGCGTGGAGAATTCTGAATACCTGCAACATAACTTTAACAGTTGATAGGAAAGGGGGAAGGATTCCATTCGTTGAGTTTGTTAGCGCCCTTTGTCACCTCATCATTCATCATGTTACAGGAAACACGTGAATAGACAACTGGACACACTCCACTGTTGCAACATTTTTCTGCATTGTGTAAATAACTGTTTAAAATGTATCACAGTGGTGTTGGATAAGTCTAAGGAAACAGTTTGATATAAGATACTTCCGGCTAACCGAGCCAGGAGGCAACCTAAAATTGGCCTACAAAAGCTGTGTGAGCTACAGAGAATTCACGCCGCACACAACAGCAGTGGGTGAGAAACAGAGAAACCCCTTTATTCACCTTTCTTACAGCCCTCTGTCACTTCATCACTTTGCAACACACAACAAACACCTCACCTCCCAATGCCTTGATGTGGGCAGATAAAAGAAACTTTTCCTCACTGACACTCCAACCCGAATGAACAATAATTTGAGTGCTGTACATCTGAACCAGCGCTGCAGATCAGTGTTGAAACACCTGCACTACCTTTCTACTCGTTATTTCTATACCTGTAAGATAAAAAAGATTAGCTAACTACTGTTAAAACACTGTGGCCTACAAGTATACTTCTCAATGTTGTCTAGATGTTTTTTGCCCACAACAAGAGATCATGTTGCAGGGAACACGCGAATAGTCAAACCTTTCAAACTATTGATCTCGTATTTGACTCTTCCAAAGGGACTATTAGTGTCAAAAATGAAGTTTAAGTTGATAATGTTGTGCTCTTTAGCCCCAAGTCTGGTTTGATGCAGCTTTCTGTGCTAGTCTATCCTCTGCAAACCTCTTCCTCCCTCATAACTAGTGTATTCTACACCCATCTGAACCTGTCACTCTACTCAAGGTTTGGTGTGTCAATTCCTTGTTGCATGTGGATGTGTGTTATCATCGAATCCGTTGTTGTAGGCTTGTGTCACAAATTCCATAAACTTCTATTCTCCCCAGTTCTATTCAATAGCTCTTCGTCACATATTCGATGTAACCATCTGATCTTCAACATGCTTCTGTACCCCAAATTTCAGAACCTTTTATTTTCTTATTGTCTGTACTGTTTACCGTCAACGTTTCACTTTTGTACAAGGCTACAATGTAGTGACATATCTTCGGAAGAGATTTCGTAACATCTAAATTTAAAATGCAGCTGTAACAGATTTATCTTTATCAGAAATATTTTTTTGCTCTTACTAGTCTACATTTTATATTCTCTCTACTTTAGCCATGGACTTTTATTTCGCTGCCGAAATAGCAAAACTCATGAACTTCTTTGAATATCTCAGTACCGCCTGATTTCATTCGATTACATTCCAATACACTTACATTACTTTTGTCGACATTCGTCTTCTAACTACATTTAGAAACGCTGTTACTTCTTCGCGATGAACTTTAATTCCCTTTCCAAATTTCTCCTTGGTTTTCTTTACCGTTTACTCAGTATACAGACTGAATAACATTGAGGACTGGCTAAAGAAAAAGTTTCACTTCCTTCTCAACCACTGCTTCCCGTTCCTGTCTTTCCACACCTATAACTGCAGTCTGGTTTCTATGATAGTTGTAGTTAACCTTTCTCTCCCTGTATTTTAACGCTGCTACATTCTGAACTTCAAAGAGTTTGTTGTAGGCAACATCCTCAAAAATTTTCTCCGAGAGGATTAATTAACTTAAAGTGTACTTTCTTTTATTCAGTCTATCTTCCAAGGCACATCGAAGGATAAGTGTTGTACTGCATTTCATTCCTCTGGAACGGAAAGAGATCTTCCCTGAGGTCGGTTGAAATGGCTCTGAGCACTATGGGACTTAACTTCTGAAGTCATCAGTCCTCTAGAACTTAGAACTACTTAAACCTAACCCACCTAAGGACATCACACACATCCATGCCAGAGGCAGGATTCGAACCTGCGACCGTAGCGGTCGCGCGGTTCCAGACTGTAACGCCTAGAACCGCTCGGCCACTCCGGTCGGCCCTGAGGTCGGTTTCACCTATTCTTTCTATTATTCTTGAAGTAATTCATATCAGTATTTTTAAGGTTCCAGTTACAAAACGCTTTAAATAAGAACTGATTCTGAAAATGACGTCAAATTTGACCAGAATACTCTCGTAGAAGGAAGAAACGTTACGAAAACAAGAAAAAAAATCACGAAAATTTTCCCGTAAGATGGTGTTGTAAGCGTCATATCATAAACAGGTTCAGGTGCAAATGACAGATGAATTGCAGTAGCCTACGATGGCTACTAAGTGAATAGAACATTAAATCAACCGTAGTGTGTAATGTTTATGTTCGCACAAGTTTGGCACTGAACTGTTGAGGCACTTCTAATTAGGTAAGCCCATCCAACAAAGCAAGGTCGCACCACATCGGGTAGAAAAAAATCGGTTTTTTAATTATCCTGAAAAAAAACTTCGTAAAAGCTAACAATGTCATCGGGTTTTTAATTGTCCTCAGGCGGAATATCAGAAAAAAGTAACAATGAAGTTGAATTATAATCGTCCTGAGGCCAAAAACAATATAAAAAGCAGCAATGCAGTCGGTTTTTAACTATAGTGAGAATGTTGCAAGAGTTTTTGAATATTCTGTCCATCATTTGCTGCCACAAATTGAAATCGAGAGACAGTATGTTCCACAACACATCGAAGTCTCTGAGGGGTCACGTTTAGAATGCGTTGCACAATACGTGCCTTTAGTTCAGGTACGTTTACCTCGACTGCCAGGCTGTAAGGAAGTAACGGCTGATATTCTAACGTTTCCAGAATGCCTCTTGAGCAGCTGCTTCACCGGCTGTGCGATGTGCGGAGGAGCGCCATCATGCATAAAAATGATACTGCCGCACATCCATGCTGTTGAAGGGTTGGAATGACGTTGGTGCGTGAAACACTCTCATAACGTTTACCAGTGGTGGTATAGGTAACAGCCCCCACAGGAGTCATCTCCTAGGAAGAAAAAATACGGCCCTACGATAAACGATGCAGTCAACGAATGCCTGGGAGTCACCTCTTCATAATGAAGTGGTACCGGTTGATGTGCGAGAGGACTTTTTGCTGCCCATGATCTGTCAATGTCGTGTTTCTTCCGCATAACTTTACAATTTTGTGCGTCGTGCTCACAGGCCTGCCAAAAGTTTGGGTAACCTCCCGTGCACTGTATGTCTGCACACCTCAGCTCGGTCCCTCCTGCAATGCTGTGGCCACATCTGATATTGACGTGGTATCAATTGTTTTTCTCCCTCTGCCACACTGCACTTCAAAAGAACCTGCCTTTTCTAAATTCGTAATCGTTTTCTCCAATTTCTTCACTTCTACATCTACATGTACGTCCATACTCCGCAAGCCACCTGATGGTGGGGATCGGAGGGTACCTTGAGTACCTCTTTCGGTTCTCCCTTCTGTTCCAGTCTCCTATTGTTCGTGGAAAGAAAGATTGTCGGTATGCATCTGTGTGGGCTCCAATCTCTCTGATTTTATCCTCATCGTCTCTTCACGAGATATACGTAGGAGGGAGCAATATACTGCTTGACTCCTCGGTGAAGGTATGTTCTCGAAACTTCAACAAAAGCCTGTACCGAGCTACTGAGCGTCTCTCTTGCAGAGTCTTCCACTGGAGTTTATCTATCATCTCCGTAACGCTTTCGGGATTACTAAATGATCCTGTAACGAAACGCGCTGCTCTCTGTTGGACCTTCTCCATCTCTTCTATCAACCCTATCTGGTACGAATCCCACACCGGTGAGCGGTATTCAAGCAGTGGGCGAACAAGTGTACTCTAACCTGCTTCCATTGTTTTCGGACTGCATTTCCTTAGGATTCTTCCAGTGAATCTCATTCTGGCATCTGATTTACCGACGATTAATTTTATACGGTCATTCTATTTTAAATCACTCCTAAAACCTACTCCCACACAATTTACGGAATTAACTGCTTCCAGTTGCTGACCTGCTACATTGTAGCTAAATGATAAAGGATCTTTCTTTCTATGTATTCGCAGCACATTACACTTGTCTACACTGAGATTCAATTGTCATTCCCTGCACCATGCAAATTCTCCTGCATTTCAGTACAATTTTCCATTGTTACAACCTCTCGATGTACTAGACCATCATCCGCAAAAAGCCTCAGTGAACTTCCGATGTTATCCACAAGGTCATTTATATACAGGGTGATTCAAAATGTGTATTTAATGAAAGAAACATAATATAACCTTCTGTTATACATCATTACAAAGAGTATTTAAAAAGGTTTTTTTTTTCACTCAAAAACAAGTTCAGAGATGTTCAATATGGCCCCCTCCAGACACTCGAGCAATATCAACCCGATACTCCAACTCGTTCCACACTCTCTGTAGCATATCAGGCGTAACAGTTTGGATAGCTGCTGTTATTTCTCGTTTCAAATCATCAATGGTGGCTGGGAGAGGTGGCCGAAACACCATATCCTTAACATACCCCCATAAGAAAAAATCGCAGGGGGTAAGATCAGGGCTTCTTGGAGGCCAGTGATGAAGTGCTCTGTCACGGGCTGCCTGGCGGCAGCTGCAGACAGTGCTTGAACCAATTTCAGACGATAAGGTTTCATAACTAACCTTTTTCGTAGGACTCTCCATACAGTTGATTGTGGAATTTGCAGCTCTCTGCTAGCTCTGCGAGTCGATTTTCCTGGGCTGCGAACAGATGCTTGCTGGATGCGTGCTACATTTTCATCACTCGTTCTCGGCCGTCCAGAACTTTTCCCTTTGCACAAACACCCATTCTCTGTAAACTGTTTATACCAACGTTTAATATACCACCTATCAAGAGGTTTACTTCGTTCGAAATGCACGCTGAACAACTGTCGTCGATTCACTTCTGCCGTACTCAATAACACAAAAAGCTTTCTGTTGAGCGGTCGCCATCTTTGCATCAACTGACGCTGACGCCTAGTCAACAGCGCCTCAAGCGAACAAATGTACAACTAAATGAAACTTTATAGCTCCCTTAATTCGCCGACAGATAGTGCTTAGCTCTGCCTTTTGTCGTTGCAGAGTTTTAAATTCCTAAAGTTGTGGTATTCTTTTTGAATCACCCTGTATGTTGTGAATAGAAACGGTCCTACGACACTCCCCTGCGGCACACTTGAAATCACCCTTACTTCGGAAGACTTCTCTCCATTTAGAATGACATGACTTCCATCGGACGAACGATTTTTTTCATAACCTTTACTCTCGCAGAAGTTCTGCAGAGCTAGTGGTCACCATTCTTGTAAAAGAGATTTACCTGCAGCGCGATATCCTGCATTGAGACAGTCATTCTGATCGTCTCAGATACAAACCGAGGAACAGTAGTGTACCCCACAGCTTTTATTTAGCCTATTCTGCTGCTTACACCGCCCAATAGTGGCAAGAATCTTCATTACTTTTTTGTTTCCATAATGTTTCCCCATTCCTCGATAATATTCCGTTCAAATTTGACGTCATTCTGTGTATCGTTTATTATTTTATAGAACTTTGAAACTGGAACTTTCATTATAAACACCTTATGTACCACAGTTGGTAATTAAGTGCTCTGTTTCACTATTCTTTACAACTATATGAAAATATTCTGTGGCAGACGTACATTGTAACACTAAGTGCCATTAAAAGCAGACTATATTTAAAATCTTAAATAGCGTTTGCAGTTCCATAACATTGTAATATCTGATAGCATTACGACATAAATCTGCAGCCTGAAAATCCTCACATAATTGTGGCTGATGGTGGGACAGACACTTAATTGGCAGACAGTGTCGGTAAGGTAGAACATTTTAGTCACTGGAGTGTGATCACAAAGGATGTCGCACAGGGTTCAATTCTGGCTCCACTCCTATTTCTTATATATGTGAATGACCCTCCACTCAGCAAAAAAGGGTTCAAATGGCTCTGAGCACTATGAGACTCAACTGCTGAGGTCTTCAGTCCCCTAGAACTTAGAACTACTTAAACCGAATTAACCTAAGGACATCACACACATCCATGGCCGAGGCAGGATTCGAACCTGCAGCTGTAGCAGTCGCGCGGTTCTAGACTGTAGCGCCTAGAACCGCTCGGCCACCTCGGCCGGCCTCCACTCATCATTTAACAAGCAAAATCGGTACTTTTTGTAGACAATACTAGTGTTATAATAAATCGCATTAGAGAAAAAGGAACAGAAATGTTAGTAAATAATATTTTCCAACGAATTATTAAGCGATTCTCTGAAAACTGACTCTCCCTAAATTTTGAAAAAAAGCTTCATTAAGTTCGCTATAACAAACAGAGCTGTCCAAGCAATTGATGCAGCACATGAGCAGAAGTCGGAAATTAGGTTGGGCTGCTCCAAATTTTGGGTGTACATACTGACGAAAACTTGAACTTAAAGCACATAACTGAGCTTCCCAAACAATTAAGTTCAGTTACTTTGTCTCTTCGTATAGTTGGAAACAAACGTATCAACCTTCTTATATGTTTTGCATGTATACACTCAGTAATGTCAAACAGAGTAATGTTCTGGGGTAATTCACCACGTACCAAGAAAAATTATTGATTGTACAAAAACTAGTAGTAAGAATAACTTGTGGTGTTCACCTGCTGACGTCATGCATGCACCATCACAATAAATATTTACGCTAATCACATACATCATTAATAATCCATCACAATTTGAGAACAACAGTGATACAAATACCTACACCACTGGAGGAAAAAATTACCTTCATTACCTATTGTTAAGGCTGTCAGTGGCTCAGAGAGGAGTTCAACGCGCAGCAATAAAAATTGTTGGTCATTTGCCCAATAATATAAAATGCCTGGTAGCCAGGGAAGCAAGTTGAAATCTAATTTAAAATAATTTCTCCTGGACAACTCCCTCTATTCCACTGACGAATTTCTACTTAAAAAATGGCTATCAGCAAAAAGTAAGAATTGCATGAGAAGGGACAAAATGAAAATTTGTTCATTATTGTTAAAATTAATCGTCTATACATATCCTAAAAACTGCCTCGTTTCACATAATTCCGATAAAAGAATGGTTCAAATTATCTGTGGAACTTGGGACTAACTAACTAACTAACTAATTAACTTACAAGAATGAGTTTATTTAACAGTTAAGATCTCTTGAGTGCGAAAAATTAATCTTTAGAGTTTTGTCTCGGACTTTCACCATTTCTGGAGCATCTCGGCGGCCAATGGTAGGACTCCGCTGTAACACTGATGAGGTATGTCCGCATCCCCGAGGTGGGCGTTTTTAGATGAAGAGCGATAGGGCTCGAATCCTGGAATTACAGGTCAGGCGGTGGTTTTTAATACGTTGAGTCGATTGGAGATGCTATCTGGACCCAGCACCACCCGGTCTGGCCACAAAGACGTGAGACGTGGCAGTTTGCGGTCTGGGAGACTGCATTAAGAACACAACGTACACCACAGAGTACGAATTAAATTACGAAACTATCGATACCACACTGCTTTTGCCTAAACTCTGTCTCATTCTAACGCAAATTCATTGTAACACACAAAACAGTACAAACACTGACGAGTCATATTTTTAAGACCATTTCTCTGGATGTTCATAATTAATAAAGGAGATTGCCATGGGTGAACACAAACCTTGTGTGAAACGGTGTCTTGGCCTCCAAGGTCACCTGACCTCAATTATCTTGTTATTTATGACTAGCATCGTCTCAAAGAATACAACACACACGATGACCTGGTGAAAGAAAGTGGAGAAGCGAGTTGTAGTCCTCTCATGCTTTACGAGATGATTCCGGGTGTTTGAATGATTTGTAATTCACTGCGTAGACGAATGGGAGAACGAAGTGTGGAACAACTGCTTCCACGTGTACGATTGTATAAGAAACTGTAACACGCAACTTGTTACAACAGTATTGTATTTCTTATTGAGGTAGGCCGTAGCTGAAATGCCTTTAATTGAAAAATTTTCAGTTAATATACATTTCTATTAAAGAGGACAATATTTCGTACTGAAGTCAGCGATGGTCCATAACCAGACATCATATACCAAACGGCTCGTTCGTGGATAAATGTTTATTGGTAAGATTTTTGCTTGTATTATTGTATATGTTCATTGCGTCAGTTAAGCTATTAATTATGATACCCACATATACTTGTATGTAACGAATTAGTGCAACAATCCCAGCGACTGCGCTAGCTCCTAATAATCTCTTCTAGTCCGCCTAAAACTGTTGAAGGGTAGACACGACGATCGAGGTGGCGCCATAGGTGCGAGGAGTTTGAGGTCGAATGAAGTATAAGGTGCCTGGTTCCTCTTCTTGTTAGTCATCAGTCTTCTAATTGGTTTGATGCGGACCGCCATAAATACCTCTCCTGTGCCAATCTTTTCATTTCAGAGTAGCAACTCTGCAACCTATGTCCTCTATTATTTGCTGAATGTGTACCAATCTTTGTCTTCCTCTACAGTTTTTACTATCTACAGCTCCCTGTAGTAACATGAAAGTTGTTTCCTAATGTCTTAACACAAGTCCTGTATTCCTGTCCCTTCTGCTTGTCGGTGTTTTTCCATACATTACTTTTCTCGCCGATTCTGCAGACAACCTCCTCTTTCCTTGCCTTAACAGTCCACCTAATTTTCAACGTTCTTCTGTAGCACCATATTTCAGATGATTCGATTCTCTCTGTTCTGGTTTTCTCACAGTCCATGTTTCACTATCATACAATGCTGTGCTCCAAACGGACATTCTCAGAAATTTCTTCCTCAAATTAAGCTCTATGTTTGATAGCAGTAGTAGACTCCTCTTGGGCAGGACTGCCCCTTGTGCCTGTGTTAGTTTGCTTTCTATATCCTTCTCGCTCCGTCCAACATGGGTTATTTTGCTGCCTAAGTAGCAGAACTGCTTAACTTATTCTACTTTGTAATCCCCAATTCTAATGTTACATTTATCGCTATCCTCATTTCTGCTACTTCTCATTACTTTCGTCTTTCCTCCATTTACTCTTAAACCACATACTGTACTAATTAGAATGTTCATTTCTTTCAACGCATCCTGTAATTTTTCCTCACTTTCGCTGGAGATAGCAATGCCATCAGCGAATCGTAACACTAATATCATTTCATCTTGGCTGTGAATTCCACTCTTGAAGCCGGCTGTGGTGGCCAAGCGGTTAAAGGCGCTACAGCCTGGAACCGCGCGGCCGCTACGGTCGCAGGTTCGAATCCTGCCTCGGGCATGGATGTGTGTGATGTCCTTAGGATAGTTAGGTTTAAGTAGTTCTAAGTTCTAGGGGACTGATGACCTTAGAAGTTAAGTCCCATAGTGCTCAGAGCGATTTTAACCACTCTTGAATCTTTGCTTCTTTGATGTACAGATTGAACAATGGGGGAGAAAGACTATAGCCCTGTCTTACACCCTTCTTAATAATAGCACTCCGTTCTTCGTTTTCCACTCTTATTGTTCGCTCTTGGTTCTACTACATATTGTACGAGACTACCCGTCTTTCCCTTTAGGTTAACACTATTTTTCTCAGAATTTGGAACATTTTGCAACAATTTACATTGTCGAACGCTTTTTCCAGGTCAATAAACCCTATCACTTGATATTTCTTCATTCTTGCTTCCATTATCAACCGCAACTTCAGAACTGCCTCTCTGGTGCTTTTATATTTCCTGAAGCCTAACTGATTGTCGTGTAACAGACCGTCAGTTTTCTTTTCCATTCTTCTATAAGTTTTTCTTATGGGCAACTTGGACTCATGAGCTTTTAAGCTGAGTTTGCGATAATTCTCGAACTTTTCGGCTCTTCATTATCTGATTATATTGCGTACTACACTCGAAGCTAATAAAATTACGAACCAATAACTCAGACTCATAACTCATTATGGACTAAAAGGTTTTTCTTTAGACATAGAAATTCAGCCTGCTTGAAATTCTGGCGCTACGTTGTATTCGGATACTCGCGTGTTTTTGTATCTGGAAAGAGACGTAAACATCTGCTTTCGCAAATAAAACTGTGAGTTGCTTGTGTTCCAATTTTATATTCAGTTTCATTCATTTCTTTTGTTGGGGATATGATTTGTTTATCTGTTTTCGAAAATCGATTTCATTGCCTTCGTTTCTTTTCAGCTGATCGTCGTCTGTGCTTTCACTGGGCTTACTACGAGTTTTACCAGTTGAAGATGAAGAGGAAAGTTGTTGTTTTCGTTCACACTGTTGTGCACAATCAAATGATGGAAGCGATTTGATTATCTGGGAAGTGATTTGATTGTCTGTTTTCGAGAAACAAAATGTGAGTTAATTCGATGCCGTTTCTTCAATTAAATTGTTTTCTTTTGTTCTGAAAATGATTTAATTACCCGCTTTCGAAAATCAGACTGCCAGTTACTTTGATTTTGGTTGTTGCTGAGCCATGGCGCGGTCGATCTTGCTCCAGCTTTGATCGGGGTTCGATATCAGAGAGAATCTGGTGCGACTAATCTTAACAGGGTGCAAATGGTGGTGCTGGAGAGAAGGAAGGGCGGTTGTATGGGCCGGTTGGGTCCTGGGAAGCTGAGTGCAATACAAAGTTTTGCAGTGTCAGCAAGTGGAGCGTGTTAGCTTGGCTCAGCTCCGATAGTGGATAGCACTTTCAATAAAGCAGTTGCTGTTTACTTCTCATTTGAAGGCACCGTCCCAGGGATAGCTTGGGGAACAAGTTATTGGTTCTAGGGCGTGGAGCTCGCTCAACTTGGGTCTTTAGTGTGAATAATGTATATGAGAATGGTTGGTATTCCAGCTATAAGGGTGAAGGACGCAGTGAAAGTTTTACATTTTGTAAGCATTCATTCTACTTAAAAAAATTCGCTCTAGAGCAAACCTGTGTGAAATTCGGCGTATTGGTTACCAGCCATGGATTTAGTCGCATTAGCCGCATAGTAACGTAACGGAAAAAAACGCCTTAAATTTAAAAATGTAGTCCAGCAAACAGTTTCGTTGTGGGTAACTCATATTTAAATTTGTCAGTTGACTTTCATTGCGAAGTAATTTTTTTGGTAACTTAAATTCCTTGCTTTAAACTGCATCAAGAAATTTGGGTGCTGTGTTATTTCTGGCATTTAAATTTATCGGATGGTTTGGCAATTCACTTGCCTAGCACCTTCTCCAGATAAGCAACATTTTTGGGTAAATTAAAAGTTTTGTCTTTAAATCAGTTAACTACGCGAAACTCTGTAAGGGGCCAACAAATTTTACTTATATTATTTGGTAATTACAATGCTCAACAGTTATTGTGTTCCAGGAAATGCGAAAATTGTGTTCATGTAAGACAAACATTTAATCGTTGAGGTGAAATGTACAGGTGGTAAAGTTAATCCACCACGTCATCGGAGTTCTTTTTAAAAAGACGCATTCGGTGTTCACTCATTGTAAAATGGACTGGATTACTTACCTCTGCATTGCTTACGTTTTAAGTGATTTAATTTGTTGTTAATGCGAATATTTGTTTTCTTAAAATTCATTTTAAAGTTCCTCTAAAGAAATCTTAAAATTCATGGAAGATTTTAAAGTTTTAAAGTTGATGTTTTAATCTATTGTTAAGTTATATAGATTTCTGAAATCTGGTTCTTTGTGTGATCTTGAGTAAATATAAATGTAAACTGTGGTGGTTTCCCAAGTAAAAGAAAGCTTTGACTAATGGATGTCAGTAACTATGATTTGAAATTATGGGCCATCCGGTGTTTAGAAGAATAAGTTTCTATCTGTCTCTCTCTACTTTTTTGTACATAACACTCCTTGTCCCAGCACCTTTCCTATTCCACAAGCTTGGAACCACCCGTTTTCTTCAAAATAACTGATAACTGCCTTCTTAAGTGTGTGGAATAATTTAAATTATAATATTTTCTGAAGTATTGTGTTAGCTGCATTCAATTCAGTAAATTCCTTCCGGTTCTTTTCCCACTTGATAGTCGTCTGCGTTTTCGCCGGCTATACTACGAGTTTTATGAATTGAATCGAGAAGAAATGCAGCAGAATTGTCTCAACAAGGCCACTTTTCTAACGGAATTTCTTAATACTCTCGAAGTTCCTCAATTCCCTTCACACATTCTGAATTCGAAAATTGGAGTGCCAACTATATTACTCTGAAACATCAATCAGCTGAAGTTACGCAGTGGGAAAGGATTAGTAAGTAATGCTGATGAACAATCTAACTGAATAAAAAGTTATGGTGGGACCTTATAAAAGTGAAGTACTGCTTCCAAAAACACCAATCATTGCGACCGACATGGCGTTAGAGTTCAAACCACTTCAATTTTCAGTACCCTTGTGTTCGCTATGACAATCAATAAAGCGCAAGGACGACCTTTACAAGCATTAGGCTTGAATTTTGGAAAACAATTGCTTCTCTCGTGGGCAGTTATATGTTACATGCTCCAGAGTCAGTAAACAGTCTGATCTTTATATTTGCGCAGAAAGTGGACAAACAAGAAAAGCCAGTCAGTCCACTATCTTTACAATAAAAATGATTTTCTGTGGAAGCATCTTTTTTCTTCTTTTCCACATAGCACAGCAACGCAAGGGGGTGCAGTGAATTGAATGATATGTTTCTCGGCGAATCTATGTTCCCTTGAATACTTTTATTTACTTTTCCATTTATTTCATATCAGAATGAACCACAGGGAAGTGTGGCGTGTTTTAGGTAGTTTTTCAATAAAACTGGCGTTGACGGTGTAAAAAGTTCACTGCATAATAATTTACATGGTTTTATTGCGGCCTTCAGTCCGGCGACTGCTTTGATGCAGCTCTTCATGCTACTCTACCCTGTGCAACCCTCCTCATCTCCAAAGAAATACTGGAACGTACATCCTTTTGAACCTCCACCCAGTTCCATTCAGTATTGGTTACAAAATAAAATCTCCAGCATTTTCTGTAGCACGACATTTCGAAAGCTTCTTGTTGTCTGAACAGTTTGTCGCCACGTCTGATTTCTATAGGCTACACTCCAGGCAAATACCTTCAGGAAAGACTTCTTATCGCTTTAGTCTATTTTCAATGTTAACAAATTTCTGTTCTTCAGAAATGCTTTTCTTGTCATTGCCATTCCACATTTTACATCCTCTCTACTTGGGCTATCATCAGTTTTTTGCTGCCCATAGCAAAACTCATCTACTACATTTATTCTCTCGTTCCATTACCCTAGTTTTGCTTTTGTTGATTTTCATATTATGCAGTACTTTCGAGACACTGTCTATCCCGTTCGACTGCTCGTCAAGGCTTTGCTGTCTTTGACAGAATTAAAATGTCATTGGCAATCCTCAAAGTTTTTATTTCTTCTCCCTGAATTTTGAGGCCTTCTCCAAATTTTTCTTTAGTTTTCTGTACTGCTGTTCAGTGTACAGACTGAATAACATCGGAGATAGGCTACTACTCTGTCTCACTCCCTTTTCAACCACTGCTTCCCTTTCATGCCCCTTCAGTGCTTCTAAGGGTTTATTCCAGTCGACAGTGTCAAAAGCGTTCTCTACATAAAGAAAAGCTATTTTCTAAGATAAATCGTGGGGTCAGTATTACCTCGCACATTCCTACATTTCTCCAGAATCCAAACTGATCTTCCCAAAGGTCCGTTTCTACCAGTTTTTCCATTCTTCTGTAAATAATACGTGTTAGTAACTTGCATCCTTGAATAATGTAACTGATATTCGGCACTATTCACACCTGTCAGCACCTGATTTCTTTGGAACTGGAATTATTATGTTGTTGTTGTTGTGGTCTTTAGTCCTGAGAGTGCAGCTCTCCATGCTACCCTATCCTGTGCAAGCATCTTCGTCTCCCAGTACATACTGCAACCTACATCCTTCTGAATCTGCTTAGTGTATTCATCTCTTGGTCTCCCTCTACGATTTGTACCCTCCACGCTGCCCTCCAATACTAAATTGGTGATCCCTTGATGCCTCAGAACATGTCCTACCAACCGATCCCTTCTTCTAGTCGTCCTAGAAACTCCTCTTCTCCCCAATTCTAGTCGATACCTCCTCATTAGTTATGTCATCTACCCATCTAATCTTCAGCATTCTTCTGTAGCACCACATTTCGAAAGCTTCTATTCTTTTCTTGTCCAAACTATTTATCATCCATGTTTCACTTCCATACATGGGTACACGTGTTTATTTTGCCTTCAGTAATACGTTCACTATGCAGTTCATAGTAGTTTATCTGCATTGTTATTTACTAAAACATTGTTAAAAATATTTCTGCATAGCCTCTATTTCGTTTTGTATTTATAACCCATTGCCTACAGTAATACGTTCACTATGCTGTTCATAGTAGTTTATCCGCATTGTTATTTTCTAAATCATTGTTAAAAATATTTCTGCATAACCTCTATTTCGTTTTGTACTTATAACCGAGTACTCACCTGACCAGAAGCGCTGTTCCTCCTGCCACCGAACTTCACTAATTACCTTTATATCTAACATCATCCTATCCCTCTCCCTTTTTAAATTTTCCAACTCGCCGGCGCTGTTACGGGATCTACTGTTCCAAGTTCAGATCTGTTGACAGCCAGTTTTGTATATCCTGATGATGGCATGTTGCTGAGAAGTCTCCACCTGAAGATCGGAATGGGGGACTGCTTTGGTCCGGAATATTTTATCCAATGGGACATTATCACCATTTAGCCGTACAGTAAATCTGGGCGCCCTCGGAAAAAATTACGGCTGTAATTTCCCATCACTTTCAGTCGTTTGCAGTATCATCACAGCAAGGTCATGTTAGTTGATGTCACAAAGCCCGATCAATCACCCAGACTGTTTCCCTTGCACCTATTGGAAAGGCAACTATTGGAACGACTGCTGCTCCTCAGGAACCATACGTTTGTCTGCCCTCTCAACAGCTATCCTTCCTTTATAGTTGCAGCTCTTGTACAGCTAAGTGTATCAATGAGGCACGTAAGCCACCCCACCGTGACAAGCTATATGCTTCATGGTCTGAAACGCGTTTTATAGAACTCGCTTGTCAACTGGACATTAACCGTTCTTCTTTCGTCTTCATGGTCTGAAACGCGTTTTATAGAACTCACTTGTCAACTGGACGTTAACCGTACTTCTTTTGTCTTTTTCCCAGACTGCGTGTCAAAAATACTAAAAAAGGAAAGAAAACTTATCATTGAAGGAAGAGAATTAAAGAATTAGTGGCGGAACGAGAAAATGAGATGTCTTTGGTAGTGTTCTGCCCCATTCCATGCACCATCTTCAAAAGGATTCCTGCGCCCAGTGAGTGGCGGAATGCTCTGATGTTCTCCTCAAAGCTACAAGAAGAGTGCACTGCTGAGCTTACACTTCCCACCATAAATTAACCTTCCTCAGTCCTCCAAATGACTTATGACTGTTTTTAAATATATATTCAGACACTAGTTGTAAATCAGTTACAGCAAGATCCACATATTAAAACGTGTATAGCCTGGTTTTCCGAGCAGGCTAAATCGTGGTCTGTCGTGTCCTGACATAGGTGTGAGAGGGAGAAAATGGTCAGTCTGCGCTCCCGAGCCGTACAGAGTAGAAGACAGAAAGACAGTTCACAGTGAAGGCATTTGATTGTTTTCTTCTATCTGAGCCAACACTGGTACAGGCATTTACTAGAAATGCAGGTGGTGAGACTTGGTAGGGAACTCGTTGTGGAGACTCTTGGAGAAACAGGGTTTTGAAATAGTTGTTTATTCCAGACAGGACTAACTAATACACTGGAGGCTAGTTCTAGGGTTAGAAAAAGCATGAATAACACTGTTATAACAGAAGCCAGTGCAGAAGTCCAGGAGTGGATGCCAACCACAATAGCAAACACTAGCAGCATCTTATTGCAACACCTTAGTTGCAAAAGAAAACATACTGAATGTGACACTGTTCACTGAGGCACTCCAAGTGAGAGAGCAGACGTATGCGGAGCTGGACCGAGGCTGGAGTCGACGGACGCGGATTCGGTGCCCAGATCGTCTGACTGAAAACTGCGCCAAAATGCGGAATCTAGGGGTTTTAAAGAGTCGCATGGGGGCACTGTTTTTCCAACTTAAAGCCACGCAGCCAATCCCGCAGGTCTCTTGCAGGCGCCTGCCAATCACGGTTTAGTTGGGTCCCCTCTACTGCTCCTAAGGCGGGGATGTTAATGCAGTTGCACGAAGTCTGCATTTGGTTTCAACATTGTTCAGCTGCAAGCTAAACGTAACTGCCCTGCAAAATAAGGCTTGCAACATTATTTTTATACGTCATTTAGTTCCGCCCCTCGGGCTCCCCAGATTAGAGCCTGCTAGGTCAACAGTTTTTGGCGTTTTCGCGCTCTTTCTAACCCTTGTGAGCCTACTGACGTTGCTGTTCTGAGGGCTGGTATCAAGACGGCTTTATACGCTAGTACATGCCTGTTGGTTACAAAATTCTACAGTGGCAACCTACCACAGCGTCTAGATGACATATGAAGCCACATGTTATTTCCTTGAAGAGTAACTAGCGCCCTGGGACAGCGTCTGGGGGCGCCTGAATTTTCGCAATACTTACTGTTTACTTCATGTAAAAATATCTCTCCAAGTTTCGTCTGCCCTCAACATCGTCTCTGCTTCCAACCCTTGGAGCGCCTGACTTCCTTTCTCACAGCTTCAAGATAACACTACAATACCAAGGAATAATCAATATATTACAGGTCCTCTGTCGGACTACGGAGGTACGAGATTTGCAGTCCGAGGAGAATGAGTGGACTCGTGAGATCCGAAGAGCCTCGTGGTTCGCAAAGGACAGTCTTTGTCTTTAGGATCCTATACGACAGTTTTGTGGGTCTTAATAGCTGAGCAAACCTGTTGGCATCAATGCCGGGCTGATAGTGCAACGTACCTCGCATTGGCGAAACCTAAATCAAACATAAGACCAATTTCCAAACCACATGTAGACCGAGGTGTCAGTGTTAACACACTGGGGGTGTACTCGAGAGGACACGGATTCAAATACCCATCCGGCCATACAGTATTTGGTTTTCCATGGTTTTCGTGAATCGCTTGAGGCGAATGCCAGGATGTTTCCTTCGAAAGGGCACGACTCATTTCCTTTCTCATCCACCTCATGTCCCAGCTTGTGCTCATTCTCCAGTGACCTCGTTGTCAACTGGACGTTAACCGTACTTATTTTGTCTTTTTCCCACAATGCATGTCAAAAATACTAAAGAAGGAAAGAAAACTTACCACTGAAGGAAGAGAATTAAAATATGAATCTCATGAAAACTGTGTAAGTGGCAAGTAAAAGAGGAAAAAAACACTTTCCCGTCAATTGAATCGAACGTCGTCACTAACGGCCTACTATCTACAGCACTAGTTCCGTGACTGTACTGAAGGATACGCTGATAAAACGTGTGACGCACTATATCTCGGACTAGAATATAATATTTTCACACACTATTTACTTAATCCTCTCGATTTATTGGTTATTACCGACATGAGAGACTGGATCGGTCAAAATATCATAACGTGTGTTTTTCTCTAGTATATCTGTCTCATGACAAGTAGCGACTAACCAATCTCCATTTTACGAAAGAAAGCATGGTCAGTAGTAGGAGGTATTTTTCCTCATGTTTTATTAGCCGATTTCGACAATTACGGCATGACAAACATGACAAAGCACACAAGGATTAGCATCACATGATGCATCACATAAGATGAGGCGTAATTGAAATTTATATATATATATATATATATATATATATATATATATATATATATACAATATGTGTAAGCTATAGCGACTCATGTCTACACACTGAGTGGCTACAGCTTACAAATACAATGAGGTTACAGAAGTCATGGGACAGCGATTTGCACATCTGCAGATGGGGGTAGTACCGCGTACACAAGGCATAAAAGAGCAGTGCATTGGCGCAGCAGTTAATCGTACTCAAGTGATTCATGTGAAAAGGTTATTGACGTGATTATATCAACACGATGGCAGTTAACAGACTTTGGACGCTGAATAGTAGTTGGAGCTAGACACATGGGACATTCCAATTTTGCCGGCCGAAGTGGCCGTGCGGTTAAAGGCGCTGCAGTCTGGAACCGCAAGACCGCTACGGTCGCAGGTTCGAATCCTGCCTCGGGCATGGATGTTTGTGATGTCCTTAGGTTAGTTAGGTTTAACTAGTTCTAAGTTCTAGGGGACTAATGACCTCAGCAGTTGAGTCCCATAGTGCTCAGAGCCATTTGAACCATTTTTTGACATTCCAATTTAATATTCTGAGATCCACACTGTCAAAAATGTGCCGGGAATACCAAATATCAGACATTACCTCTCACCACGATCAAGCCAGTGGCCGACGGCCTTCACTTAACGACCGAGAGCAGCGGCGTTTGCATAGAGTTGTCAGTGCTAAGACACAAGCAGCACTGCGTGAACTAACCGTAGAAATCAACGTGGGAAATACGACGAACGTATCCATTAGGACAGTGCAGCGAAATTTGGCGTTAATGGTCTACAGCAGTAGACGATGGACGCGAGTGCCTTTGCTAACAGCGTATCACCTGCAGCGCCTCTCCAGAGCCGACGACTATGTCGGTTGGACCCTAGTCGGCCGCAAAACCGTGACCTTGATAAGTCCCGATTTCAGTTGGTAAGAGCTGACAGTAGGGTTCGAGTGTGGCGCAGACCCCACCAAACCAAGGACCCAGGTTGTCAACAAGCACTGTGCTAGCTGGTCGTGGCTCCGTAATGGTGTGGGCTGTGTTTTAATGTAGTGGACTGGGTCCTCTAGTGCAACGGAACTGATCATTGACTGGAAATGGTTATAGTCGGGTACCTGGAGACCGTTTGCAGCTATCAATGGACTTCGTGTTCCCAAACGACGATGGAATCTTTATGGATGACAATGTGGCGTGTCACCGGCCCACAACTGTTCGCAATAAATTTGAAGAACATTCTGGACAATTCGAGTGAATGGTTTGGCGTCTCAGAGTGCCCGACACTCATCCCATCGAAAATTTGTGGGACATAATCGAGAGGTCCGTTCGTGCACAAAGTGATATGCCGACGACACTTCTGTAAGTGTGGACGCCTGTGAAACTAGCATGGCTCAATATTTCTTCAGGAGCCTTCCAACGACTTGTTGAGTTCAACCTTCATCGAGATGCTGCACTACGCCTGGCAAAAGGAGGTCCGACACGATATTAGGAGACATCTCACAACTTTTATCACCTCAGTGTATGTATATTAATGTGTGATATTGGATATGGACTACATAAAACGTAGCCTCAAGTGTGAAGCAGAAATTTTAATTACGTGCCACCTCTGGTTTGGTGTATCGAGTGTTACTCATCCACAAGTGCATCATAACTACGCAGTTATCGAAATCGGCCGACAGCGCAGCTAATAGGAAATATAAACAATACAGCCTACTACGAACCAGGCTTTCTTTCATAAAATTTCTAGAGGCTGCAGCCCTGCACAGAAGCAAAATTACTCTCCATTTCACTCTGTCCTTTAGTCTTTTGGTAATCTGCTGATAAGCTCGTCCATTTTCATTGTCTCTCAGCATTCTATGTCTTTGTCTTCCTCTCCTCTCTTCCATAGATTCTTTCCTTCGCCGCGAGGGGTAGCCGCGAGGTGTGAGGTGCCTTGTCACAGTTCGCGCGGCTCCCCCCATCGGAGGTTCGATTTCTCCCTCGGGAATGGATGTGTGAGTTGTCCTTAGTGTAAGTTAGTTTACGTTAGATTAAGCATAGTGTAAGCCTAGGGACCGATGACGTCATCAGAACTTACCACAAATCTTTCCCTCGATGACTCTCTGTAGTAAACAATTTATTGGTATTACATGTTCCATCCAAAACGTTTGTATCAATCTTATCCTTCGCATTATATTAATTCTTCTACTATCGTTACAAACAGTTATTCGTTCCTCATCACCTCAATTGTAATGGAATGGGACACACAAATAAGGAGACAGCTTGTTTAGTGCCAGGTGCTGCAGTTGTTCTGAAAAATGATATGAGAATGGATACGGGGGTGGTAAATTGCCAGCAGGACTTGCTACGAGTCTAAAGAGATACAACAGCCTTCTGTGAACGGGCAAATGGAGTGCGACGCGTTAGATCTCACCGACAGCACAGGACAGGCTGAACCGATGACCACCTGAGGAGAAGGAGTACAGCTGTACTAACACTCCTACATATTGTAAGAGTCCGCCAAGAAACGGAGTCAACGAATTACAGCATTCAACTTAAATTGTGTACGTCCTATTTATTACAAAAGCTAATTATTCCTAATTTCGAGACATATAGTCAAAGCGGTCTGTCTTCACCAACTCATCTGGAAGGATTAATTATTTTTTTCAAAGCCACAGTAAAAATAAAACGACAATGCGTGCTAAATTAGCATGGAGGGTGTTACCGGCCCCTGACTGGCTGGCAAAAACATTCGTTGAGCGAGCCAGCAGCGAGAAAATACCTCTCGAGAAATTCACTTCGTCCTCAGCGCTCCCAAACGAAGAACAAGCAGAATTTCTTCTTGGACACTCATGAGCTGGCGGATAGGTGTGAGTATACTGGTGCACAACAGTGGTGAGATGTTAATTACTTTGCTGCATTGGCTTTGGTTTTCCCTCTTCAGGAACAATTTGCAGCGTAACCGTCTGAGTCCAAATAATTAGAGTAAGAACCTAGCACGCTGTCCTCGACGGAGGGTGTTCATTAGAAAATGATGTGACGGACAGGCCGAGCAGCAATTTACGGCTGTTTGCTGATGACTCTGTAGTGCACGATAAGGTGTCGAAGTTGAGTGACTGCAGGAGTACGCAAGATGACTTACACAAAATTTATAGTCGGTGTGGTGAATGGCAGATTGCTCTAAATGAAGAAAAATGTAAGCTAAGGCGGATGAGTATGAAAAATAATCTAACTTTCGAATAAGGCATTAGTAGTTGCAGCACGACATAGTCACGTCGATTAAATATCTAGGCGTAAGGCTAGAAAGGGATATGAAATAGAGTGAGCACGTCACGTTGATAGGTGTAAAATTTTCAACTTTGTTTTACTGGGAGAATTCTGGGAAAGTGCGGTTCACCCATAAAGAAGACGGCCTGTAGAACGCCACCGGGACTCACTCTTGACTACTGTTCGAGTGTTCGGGATCCCTACCAGATCGGATTGAAGGAAGTTATCACCGGAAGGATCGATCAATGCGCAGGTAATGCAAAGATACTTCGTGGACTGAAATGAGAATCCCTGGAGGGAATACATTACTGCGCAGATTTATAGAAATGTTATTTGAGGCCGACTGCAGAACGAATTTACTATCGCCGAAGTACATTTTGCCTAGGGACAAGATGTGAGAAATTAAGAATCACGCGGACGCTTTTAGACTTTTCTCCCTCGTCATATTTAAGACGGTAACAGGAAAGGAGGTTCTCTCCGCTAAGCACCGTTAGGTGGCTTGGGGAGTATGTATGTAGATTTACATGCAGAAGATATAAATAGTGTGGCCTAAAAGTAAATCCAGTAATGTACTGCAGTTGGGGTGTGGCCATTGTAAGAAAAAAAATGTACAGTCGTTTCGTGACTTAGCTTTGTTTATTCCAGATTGGGAACCCTGTGGCGACCTCGGCCTTGGCGGGTTTATTAGTTCCTACTGAAGTTGCTCCACATGCTGTATGCCGAGTGTTCAGTGTGTTCACTATGTGACAGGGGTCAGAGGTGAAGGTATACTTTGGGGCCAGATGAGCTTAAGCAGTAAAACGCAGATCTCGGTTCGCTGAACTCTTCACGTTACGGAACATGCACACGCAAGCACAACATAACAACCACATTTCAGACCCCTAGTGGTCACGCACAACTTTTACAACTACACAGTCATTATTCCTTTTCGTATTTTTTTCCACAATAACATTTCAGAACTTTCGCAGCAGTTTTCCTCATTGTTTTCGCCTGTCTGGCTCGCTGTCAATCAGTACTGGACTCTAGACAAAACACGTGTGAAATATCTTTCTCACTTCTATCGGCATTCTATTTGCTGGCAAAAGCCTTCCATCTTTTCAAGACCTCTTTCACCCACGCATACTCTGCTTCTTTTTTCCTCTACACAGCATCCGTTCCTGTCACCTAACGTTCTAGATAACTAAAAGGCTTAACTTGCACCAATGTCTGCCCTTCAAATAATATTTAATAGTGCCTTCATGTTTGGTGATAGTCATCACTTACATGATACCAAATTTCATCCTAATTTCTTACTCTTTTCACCTGTAGTTATTCCTTACTCCTTTCTCCTGAGGATGTTTCTTTAATTCAGCCATCATTGCTTTATCATCTGTATTCTTAACTGTCTATCTATTCTCCTCGTGCTATTATGCCTCTGCTTCTATTGATGCTTTGCCTGTTAGTTTCACTGTCTAAATACTTGGTCATAAAAAACCTCCTTGTCTAAATACTTCGCCATAAACAACCACCTTGTCTTGCATAATACCCGTTTCCTTTTCACTAGCAATTACTACCTCTTTCTGCCGTGTATGCTGTTTCAATAATAATTTACTTGACTTACATTTTTGAGGCCCACTGAAGGCCTCTACGGGGGAGGGGGGGTGGGGGGGAATGTGGATGGAGGGACTGTCTACTGACGTGATAGAAGAAGGAATGAGAGTAAATGTGAAACACATAGGTGATCCATTATTAGAATCAGAGATGATAAGATATTTGGAAGATTTATGAACAAATAAGGCAGCAGGGACATATAACATTCCATAAACTTTCTAAAATCGTTGGAGAAATTGGCGACCATCGATCATTTAAGTTGATTTGTGGAATGTATCAGTCTGGTGACGTACCCCCAGACTTTCCAAAAAATACCATCCACACAATGCCGAAGATCGCAAGGACATGTAATTCCGAGAATTATGGCACGATTAGCCTAAAAGCTCATGTATTCAAGTTTCTGACAAGAATCAGGTACAAAAGAATGAAAAACAAAATTGGAGCTCTGTCAAATGACGATCATTTTGGGTTTCTGAAAGATAAAGACGGCATAGAGGTAGTTCTGGCATTGCAGTTGACAGTCGAAACAAGATTTAAGAATAATCAAGACACGTTCATGTGATCTGTCGACCTAGAAAAAGAGCATAACAACTTAAACTGGCGCAATATGTTCGAAACTGTAAGAAAAAAAGAAGTAAGCAACGGGCGAAGGCGGGTAATACGCAATATGTATAAAGGAACGATAAGAATTGAAGACCAAGTTGTTATTAAAAAGGGCGTAAGACAAGGATGCAGTCTTTTGCTCGTTCTGTTCAGTTACTGTATCGAAGACGCAAAGGTGGAAATAAGAGAAAGGTTCAATATCGAAATTAAAACCAGGGTGAAAGAGCATCAATGATAACATTTGCTGATAACGTTGCTATCCTCGGTGAAGATGAAGAAAAATTTCAGAATCTGTTGAATGGAATGAACAATATACTGAGGACAGAATATGGACTGATAGTACACCGAAAAGAGGCGAAAGTAATGAGGAGTAGCAGAAATGATTTCCGAGAAGCATACCAATAAAAATTGGGAACCACGAAGCACACGAAATTGAGGAATTCTGTTACCTCGGGAGCACAGTAACACATGAAGGACGAAGAATGAGAACATAAAAACAGAGTAGCAGAGCCAAAGAAGGAAATCCTGGGCCAAAGAAGTGTGGTAGCATCAAACATCAGACAATAATTGAAAGAGAAATTTCTGAAGATTATATTTGGAGCACGGCATTGTACAGACGTGAATCATGGACTGCGGGAATATCATCACAGAAAAAGATCGATGCGTTTGGGATATGATGTTACAGAAACACCTTGAACATGGGTAAACTGATACGAAATGAGGAGGTTCTCCGCATAAATTGCGGACAGAGAAACATGTGCAGCCGGCCGGGGTGGCCGAGCGGTTCTACAGTCTGGAACCGAGCGACCATTACGGTCGCAGGTTCGAATCCTGCCTCAGGCATGGATGTGTGATATGTCCTTAGATTAGTTAGGTTTAAGTAGTTCTAAGTTCTAGGGGACTGATGACCTTAGAAGCTAAGTCCCATAGTGCTGAGAGCCAATTTTTTTTTTTAAACATGTGCAAAATGTTGACTAGAAGAAATATCAAAATAATAGGACATGTGTTTAGGGATCAGTAAAGCATTTTCACGGCACTAGAGGGAGCTGAAGATGGAAAAAACTGTATGGTAAGAGAGAGATTGGAATACATTCAACAAATAATTGAGAATATGTGTGCAAGTGTTTCGCTGGGAAAGAAATAGTTAGCCCGGGAGTGGAATTCGTGGCGGGCGAAAAAGAAGTAAATAAATAAATAAATAATACGCTAATAAAGAAATTCACTCTTTCGTGGATAGCACGATACTTAGGATTAGGCTCGCACATCATTCATTAGCTGGTTTTAGTAATGATCTTCTTATTCACGTCTGTTGCACTGCTTGCAGTTCTGTTACTCACGGCATCGAAATTTCTCTTCATTATGCGTCTTCTTTGTTTTTGCCTTTTAAAGTTACTCTTTCGGCACTGGAAAATTGTCTGAGTCGTGACTAATCTGTGTTTCAGATGGATCATATGTAGGAAAGTCAGTCACTCACTCGCAGCCATTTCGCTGATTAATTAGGTGTAAGCCGGGGCTGTTATTTCTGTCTTCTGGACAGATAGCGACCGCTCTCCCGTAACACCTCCGCGGACGTATATAATTATGAATTTCCACCAGGCCACAGGGAAGTGACACATTGTAATGAGTTTACCTTAATTTTCTTGGCTCATTTGTTTCGTCTTAGAGCGCTCTTAAGCCTGCGTGCGGCAAGAAATTATTGCTTTGTGTGTTCAGAGAGTAGTTGGCTCATCAGTTATTTCGAGCTACAAATGAGAATTTAATGGAAGGTCGCGTGGTTATTTAGTAATTATTATCGGTCGGACGTAATTACAACTCGCTCAGAAAATTTCGCTGCTAATGGAATACCAAGAACCTCACCTGATTACCCTTCAAACTTACTCCTTTCGTAGGTGGCGCAAAAGTCGGGTCATGTTTCGATCGATGTTCATTGACCTAGGAATCATCAGATGCAGAGAACCAAATTCATTGCGTTTAACATGTTTTCACCTCAAAAATTTGTTAATAAAAATAGGTCATGTGCTGAACAAAGATTTAATCGAAACCAGTCATTCGCCACAGATTATAGAATTTAAAGATGTTATAGTAACGTTCGTTGATAGCCCACCCGGTTAGCCGTGCAGTCTAACGTACGGCTTTCCGGATTGGGAAGGAGCGCCTGGTCCCCGACGCGGACCCCCGGGCGGACTAGTGTCGAGGTCCGGTGAGCCGGCCAGCCTGTGGATGGTTTTTAGGCGGTTTTCCACCTGCATCAGCGAATGCGGGCTGGTTCCCCTTATTACGCCTCAGTACACTATGTCGGCGATTGCTGCACCCTACCACGCAAACATAGGGGTTACACTCGTCTGGTGTGAGACGTTACCTGGGGTGGGGGGAGGGATCCACCGGGGGCCGAACCGCACAATAACCCTGATAGAGTGGTTCGGTGTGGGGTGGCGGAGGGGGGAAGTGGACTGCGGTAGTCGTCGTCGAGATGTGGACCACTGCGGCTGCGGCGGGGACGGAGCCTCTCCGTCGTTTATAGGCCCCCAGTTAACATCCAATGCAATACAATACAATGTTTGTTGATTTCAGAAAGGCTTTTGATTCTGTTGACAGACAAACTATAGATAAAATAATCCGAGAATTTGTTGTAAAGCCTAAATTAGCAAATTAAATTCGTGAAACACTTACAGACACACTATGTAAAACAAAATTTATGGGAAAATTATATCATCCCTTCAAAATAAATGCTACAAATGCGGAACGTTAAGAATGTATTATTTGAATTCTCCTGAGTGAGAGCGCCAAGTTTCCGTACTTCCGACAGATAGAGTAGCTGTAGGACAGTTTCAAAATGACGTCTGTAGGTGATGTACGATACAAGCAATGTGCCGTCATTGATTTTCTCACTGCAGAGAAAGAAACTGTGGGGAATATTCACAAACGCTTGTGAAAATTGTCTGCTTTCGACAGAAGCGCAGTTAGTCGCTGGCCACGGAGGGTGAGGTCATCAAAAGGCGGTTCGGCCGACCTCGACGATCTGCAGAGATCGGGGAGACCATCCAAGGCTATCACACCTCACACACCTGACCTAGCCGCCTAGGTCTTCCACTTGTTTGGGCCATTAAAGGATGCCATTCATGGAAGAAATTTTGAGGAAGAAGAGAAAGTTATTCACACAGCGAAGCACTGGCTCCGCCACCAGGACAAGGATTGGTACCTACAGGGCACAAACAGCTTTGTTTCGCACTGGAGAAAGGCCATATAACGGGATGGAGATTACGTGGGAAAATAGGGTGTTTAGATAAAACACCATTCTTTCTTGTGTGTAATTCTCATTATGTTCAATAAAGAATTGTTGAAGAGAAAAATGCGGTGCATTACTTTATGGGTAACCCTCGTACAATACAACAAATATCCATTGACGACAGCGAATAATCACCTGACAGATCAGAGAGAGGTAAGTTTTGCACACTACATGTACACGCGTACCTTAAGCCATGACACACAGCAACAGGGACACTATTGTCTCATGTTGCTCGTTTCTATCGACATCGTTATTAAAATAGTAGTGATCGATTTTTCCATTTTTTATAACGAAATAGTTCAAAACAGTGCAAATTTAACGAATAAAATTACTTCTTTTTTAAAAGTAGGTTTATTCAAAAACTGATAATTTTAGCCTTGCTGTTATGGCTTATTAATATTTCTGCTTTTCACTCGGTTATTAGTAAAATATATTTAAAAAATCACCTGTTAAACCGAGCTCTGACAAATACCGAAGAACACCGTTTATGAAAAATTAAAATACGGGTTTCGGTTTTAATTGGTCTGATTTCCCCGTCCCTACTCTGGATGCTGGAACAGAAGCATGAACTCCACAATAACGAAGCTGACAAGCAACCAGACGCAGCCAGGGATCTGAGGTGATAGATGTGTTCTCAGTATAAATGAAGGAATTAGCACAAAGAGAGGAATGAAGGATGACGCCAAAGTATTTGGAACCTCAGTGACAGTGAAGAAGTGACTCTTCATGTTGAAAGTACTTCTACAGGAACGCTGTTAAAGAACGGCTGCACGTTACAGCCGTAACTTCGTCTACGTCCAACCTCTTGCAAGTCATTCTGTTTGGAATGTGATGTCGACAGGCGACTCTCGGCACTTGTTTCAAGCAAACAAGCATCCCGGTGAATGGCAGCAGAGCCAAACGCACATTAAGAGGATAAAGACCTCTTTCCGCACCAAGCGTTGCCGAGGAGAAGAAAGAGGAAAAGACAAAGGGAGATAACATGAAAGGCGGCGAGTGGCGACCGGCGGCCCCTTCTCGTTTCCCAGAGGCCGTCCGTCCGTCCGTATAAAACTCCCGGCACGGGACGGGCTATTGTGGCAGCGGCCGTTTCCTGGACACCTCGCCCAACAAAGGAGGCGGGCTCTTCAGGCACGATTGGGCAATAACAGCCGCTCAGCCGTGCGGGCTGCCTACCCGCCGCGCTGACGGTGGTCCGGTCCGATGGGCTCTGACCACCGGTGCCAACATACTGGACGGACACGGCGTGAAGGACGATTCACCCTTGGCGTCACGAAACGGAACCGAGCGTCAGAACTTTCCACAGTGCACATCGAATGGCAGCATTCACACAGGCCGTCAACAGAACGGAATGGAACGGAATGACAAATCCAAGGTTTCTCGGAAAGAAAGTTTTTACACTCATGTAGTCGGAGGGAGGGGAGCTCTAGGGACAGCGACACTGCCTGCCAGCATCGGCAATTAACACACTTTTTGTGTGGTCGCTTCACTTTAAATTACTCCGTATGCATGTAACATTCGTAACCACATCCAATTTCCTGTAACTAACTCCTACTGCTGTTATTTTCGATTAAGACTGTTATATGAAGAATTAACATTGCTGTAGTACAGTCCATGAGTCCTATTCTACAGGAGTCTACAAGTAGAAAATCGTCAGTCACTCCTCAACGGCCGGCCGATATGGCCGAGCGGTTCTAGGAGATTCAGTCTGGAACAGCGCAACCGCTACGGTCGTGGGTTCGAATTCTGCCTCGGGCATGGATGTGTGTAATGTCCTTAGATTAGTTAGGTTTAAGAAGTTTAACCGCAGATGCCAGACTGAGATTCATTGGAAGAATCCTAAGGAAATGCAATCCGAAAACAAAGGAAGTAGGTTACTGTACGCTTGTTCGCCCACTGCTTGAATACTGCTCACCAGTGTGGGATCCGTACCAGATAGGGTTGATAAAAGAGATAGAGAAGATCCAACGGAGAGCAGCACGCTTCGTTACAGGATCATTTACTAATCGTGAGAGCGTTATGGAGATGATAGATAAACTCCAGTGGAAGACTCTGCAGGAGAGACGTTCAGTAGCTCGGTACGGGCTTTTGTTGAAGTTTCGAGAACATACCTTCACCGAAGAGTCAAGCCGTATATTGGTCCCTCCTACGTATATCTCGCGAAGAGACCATGAGGATAAAATCAGAGAGATTAGAGCCCACACAGAAGCATACCGACAGTCCTTCTTTCCACGAACAATACGAGACTGGAATAGAAGGGAGAACCGATAGAGGTACTTAGGGTACCCTCCGCCACACACCGTTAGGTGGCTTGCGGAGTATGGATGTAGATGTAGATGTAGATTTGAACCGTTTTGAACTTCTCAACGCTTCCTCGTCTCGTTTGGCGGAGGTTGCGGGCACAAAACACAAATACCACACAGAAAATTAACACGTGTAAATTATTCACACAAGTAGATAAATTGTAAACTAAAATTTGAGATAAGTATTGATGTGATAATAAATGTCCCTAGAAATGTCAGTAAGCAGAGCTCCAAAATGTGAATAAACATAGGAGCTGTCTGCTTCCAATAATTTTCTAACAAACCGTTCCTTACATTTCAGTTTCGTAAGGTCTGCTGTTTAATAAAGTAGTACAGCTAGTATCTTCCATGTAAATCTCTGTCAATACACTTCGTTATGCGAAAAATTATTTAAAGTGTTTGCACTGAACTGGTCATTTATAGCACATATGTAATTTTAATCTGCTGAGTTACTGCGAGAGAATTATAAAACAGACAAATCGAAAGCTGACATGAACCCATGTGACACACTTTAAATTTTGGTACCTGGGAAATTGGTGTTGATAAATGCCAGTTAATACCGGCCGGCCGGTGTGGCCGTGCGGTTCTAAGCGCGTCAGTTTGGAACCGCGTGACCGCTACGGTCGCAGGTTCGAATCCTGCCTCGGGCGTGGATGTGTGTGATGTCCTTAGGTTAGTTAGGTTTAAGTAGTTCTAAGTTCTAGGGGACTGATGACCTCAGTAGTTAAGTCCCATAGTGCTCAGAGCCATTTGAACCATTTTGAACCAGTTAATACC
Organism: Schistocerca serialis cubense; assembly: GCF_023864345.2. Classification (NCBI taxonomy): domain Eukaryota; kingdom Metazoa; phylum Arthropoda; class Insecta; order Orthoptera; family Acrididae; genus Schistocerca; species Schistocerca serialis. The sequence continues at coordinate 1,023,962,526 of NC_064639.1, forward strand.
TGACTGTGTGATTGCATAGACATGTTTTTAGCTGCTCTCCATGTGGAATGACTGCTGTAACACAGTTGGTGCCGACACGTCGTTGTCTCGTTAATCGCTGGTGTGGAGTAAATACAGCGATGCTAAATTCCATAAATCATATGGAGCAGCTTCAGAAAATTTCAATGCTCCGCCGTAAAACGTGACAAGACGCAGGCGACCGCTGATCGTAGAAAACACCACTCCGTATTAACCTTGGGCAGCTGACTAACATACTCTTTATTATACAGCTCAGCCATTTATTCGTAGTCCTCAAAGTCAAACAATATTTGTCGCTCGGACCGTAGATACAATACCAATTATGATTGCACCTAATCATGATGGACAGACAGACATCCAGCGATCACGCGCTGCTTCCACAAAATGCCTCCATTCCTTCCTGTTTTGTGCCCGGTTCCTCCAGGTGTCTTCAGTCCCCACTGCTGCTAGGTCCTTCGCCAGGTCGTTCATCCAGCGCTGCCTTTGTTGTCCAATGGGGTGTTTGGTGATTGGTTCCCCCTCTAGTGCTATCTTCGCCTGTCTTCCAACTGGCATATAGGCTGCATGGTCCAGCCATTGTATCCTTTTGCTCCTTATCTCCTGTAGGATAGTTGGTTGTCGCATCAGAAGGTAGATTTCCTCGTTTTTTCCTCCTCCTCCATTCTCCGTTATCTAAAACTAGACCCCATATCGTCCTCATTACCCTTCATTCAAATATTAATAGTTTTTCCTTTTCTCGCTAAGTCATGCTCCACGTTTCTGAACCGTACATTACTGCTGGGCAAATCACTGTGTTGTAGATTTTTCATCTTAGTGTTCACTGAGACCAATTTAGAGCCGAGCGTCTTCATACCCTCTGCTATTCTTTCCTTAACGTCCATTTTTATGTTGTTGTCAGTGGAAAACCAAGATCGCAAGCATTTGAACTGGTGTACTCTCTTGAATCTGTTGCCATCTATCTCAAAAAATTCTTCCTGCTTTTGTCTTCTTCCTAATTGGATGAACTCTGTTTTGTCTTGATTCACTTTGAGCCCTAACTTCTGTGCATAATTTTCCATTTCCTGTACATTCCTCTCAAATCATGCTTTTATTCAGTTAGTTGTACTATGACATCTGCGTATGCGAGACAATTGAAGTTACCGTCCATCTGTACTCCAGCCCACTCCTGTTGCCTACACTCTTTTATTACTTTCTCTAAGACGACATTGAACAGAACACATGGAGACCATCCCCTTGTCTGAGGCCTATCTCAATCTCGAATGTTTCTAATGTGGCTCCTACGAAACGTACTGCTGCCTTTGACCTTTCCATACAAGCTTGGACAATTCTCATTAGCTTCTCAGGGATTCTGAAGTCACGCATTGCATTGTATAGGCTATTCCTGTGGATGATGTCATATGCACCGTTGAAAATCGACGAACAGGATGTAAATATCTTTATCATATTCCCAGTGTTTTTCAGACACCTGCCTCAGTGTGAAATGTGACCTATTGTCGATCGGTTTGGTCGAAAGCCTGCTTGGTACTTCTGTATGTAGTTATCTATGACTGGTTGAAATTTTCTGAAGATAAAGATGGACTGTACCTTATACGTTACATGCCTCTATAGTTACCACATTCCATTTTGCTTCCCTTCTTGTATATTGGGTATATTATAGCCAATTTCCATTCTTGTGGGAGTGTCTCCTTGTCCCATATCAATTGAATCTTTTACATATCTCTAAGTGTAAGCTCTCACCTCCCTCTTTGATTAATTCTGATGTTATTCTGTCCTCCCTTGGGGCCTTGTCGTTTCTGAGTCCTTTGATTGCGATCTTCACGTCTTCTTCACTAACTTCCCATTCTTCTTCATCTTTCGTTTCCTTCTTAGTGTTTCTGCAGGTAACATCTCATCTGGCTCTGGGCGATTCAACAGTTCTGAGAAGTATTCTTTCCATCTTTCTACAATTCTTTCCTTGTCGTTTATGAAGTCGCATTTCTTGTCTCTAATGAAAAAAGTTTGGCTCTGAAATTCACGTTTCCGATTTTTTATATATTGGAAGAACTGCCTTGAATTCTTGTTTGGCTCTCTGCCTCAACGTATTCTAGCAAACTGGTTAGATATATTCTCTTCTCTGCTCTTAGGATTCGCTTTGTCTCCCTTCTGACGTTTCTGCTCATTCTCCCTGTCAACTAGCCACTTCTCCCTCATCTTCCTTCTCTTCACTGTAGCCTTCTGGCATGTCTCGTTGAAACATTTCCTCTTCCTCACTATCTTCTTTCTTCCCAATATATCGTCCACTACACTTCGTACCGTGGACTTTATTTCTTTCCACTTTTCCTCCACGTTCTCTCTTGCTTTCAGGATCTCTAGGACCTCAAAACGGCTTTGATTTCTGTAGCATATTGTTCTTTAATGGCACTTTCTCGTAGTTTCTCAACATTCAAAGCAGGTACTAGTGTCCACTTCTTCTTATGCATGTAGGTGAATATCAGTTTAAGCCTGCACACAATGAGGAAGTGGTCTGACGCACAGTCGGCTACTCTGTACGACCTGACGTCCATGACTCTATGGCTATAGCGCTGGTGCACCAAGATGTGATCTATCTGGTTGGTGGTTCTCGCATCCGGTGAGCACCATATTCCCTTATGAATTCTCTTCTGCTCTAAGTAATTCGAAATTACTCTCAGGTTCTTTGAGATAGCTAAGTTGACCATCCTCTGACCATTTCATTGGTATCATCATGCATACTGTGCCTTCCTATAGGTGGTATGTAGAATTCTTCTCTTCCTGCTTTTCCATTAAAATCTCCCAGCTCTATCCCGATATTGCTAGTTGGTATGCACACCTAATCATGTAACACATTTCAGTACACCAACAACACTGTACTCGTTTCAGCAGCATAACACAGCTCAGAGTCTCTTGCAGAACGCAAATTACAGTCATATATCTCGTTCTGTACAGTCTCGGATGATCTGTGGCGTAGCTGAATTACTCCAGTTTATCACCAGCTGTCCCTGACACCGTCTGACGCTTTAGTATTTTCGAAGTATAATGTGTCATCTTCTGCGATGAGTCCTCCCCAACCTCTTCTCTCTTCCAAATCTTCTCTCTCTGCTTCCTCCTCCTCTTATGAATTCGTCTTCCTCTCTAAATTATTGGTTATTGCAAGCCACAGAAAAAATACAAAAGAAACGCAAACGTTGATTTATCTCTCAGTACCTCGGTTCTCGTCCTATATCTTCTAGAAAGCATTTTCATCAAACTCTTCCTTCTTCTCTTGCCGATAAACAGTTTCCTTCTCAGTAAAATTAGCGAGCTTTTTCTATAATATAATTTCGTCTCAGTCCTTTGCTGGACGCCCTACACTGCTCTTCGACTGTCTCTCTCTCTCTCTCTCTCTCTCTCTCTCTCTCTCTCTCTGTCTGCGTTATTAACATTAAGCTCCTATCAGGCCTAGAATTGTAATGAAATTACTTATACTTGTAAAATACATAGAAGAACATTACACAAAATTATCACAACACCAAAAACGGAATTTAAAGGAAAGCAATACAAAAATAATGAAAATAAAAGAATAATATAGAGGTACGCACAAAGGCTGGGTCAAATTGGCCCATCACATCCAAACCCCCTGACATTTTATGACTTCTTGCAGACGTGCTATCATACTATAATGGGTCTTTCCTCTTATTTATCCAGAAGACCTTATATTTATGTTGAGATTTAACTTACAATACCCGCACCGAGGGTCATTCCTCTGCAGGTCTTTCTGCTTGTCGAAATTTTCTAGAGTTGTGTCTCGTTTGTACAGAACACCATCATCGGCGAAAAGCATCAGGGAATATCCGATGTCATCCACTAGGTCATTTATATTTGTTGTATGAATTAATGGTCTTATAACACTCCCTTGAGGTATGCTCGAAGCTAGTTTTAGACCTGAAGATTCCTCTCTGTTGAATACTGTGTTCTGTTCTCTGACGACGACGGTTCAAACCCGCGTCCGGGCACGGGCATCAAGATCTAGATTTTCTGTGATTTCCCTAAACGCTCCAGGCAAGCGCCAGAGTGTTTCCTTTGAAAGCGCACGCCCTTTTTCCTCCTCCATCCTTTACACAATCCAAGCTTTTACTGTGCCTCTGATGACCTAGACGTCGACGGGACGTTAAACGCAGTCTTCCTTCCTTCAATCGCTGTTCTCTAGAAACTCTTATATACAATCATAGAGCTGATCTGTTCTTATTTTATTCATTAGGTGGCAGTCTAGAGCTTTTGCGAAAGTAAGGGAACACGGTATATACCTGGACGCCGGTATTTACTACTTTTTAGGTCTAGTGGACGAACAGAACGAGCAGGGTTTCGCATGATCGTTGTTTTCGGAATCCACGCAGATTCCTACAGAGGGTATTTTTTGATCTTCAGAAATATCGTTACAGGCTGGCGTTAAATAAGTTCCAAAATTTACAATACATCAACGTTAGAGATATAGTTTTGTGCGTCTATCAGAATATCCTTCTTGAAATCGGGAATGTCCTGCACTTTTTTCCAATCACTGGCTCCAACAACCACCTACGGGTACACAGATGCTAGAATTTCTTTAGCATGCTCTATGTAGAATCGTATTACTATTCCATGTCCAGTCTTTCCTCTGTTGGGTCATTTCAGTTAGTCTCTATTTCGATGTCTGTCTTTTGATGTTAGAAAATGAAGTATAGACTGATCTCCTCCGTGTAACAGTTTTGGAAAATTTCGGCCTTCTTTCTGTTATCCTCCGTTTCGATGGCATGTGGTCACAGAGCTTCTGGACGGATGGCTTCGATGCGTTTACTAGTTTAACGTAAGACCAGACTTCTTAGATTCTTCCTTCAAGCTACACAGAATTTTCCTTCAGAATTAGTTGAATGCTTCATCCATTGTAATCCTTCAGATAATTTTGACTTCGTTCAGTTCTTTTTTGTCTATGAGGCTTTGGCAGCGTTTAAATTTGCAGTAATATTCTGTTTGATTTCGTAGAAGCTTTCTAACACAGCTGTCGAATCACGGTGGATCTTTACGATCCCTCACTACTTTGCCCGACAAATACTTTACAAGCCATAGGGTACAATACTCTTCAACTTTGTCCGGTGATGTTCAACATTCTCAGTGCTGAACATGAAATTTTCATGTTAACTGTCAGGTTTTACTTGCCGCTCTTACTAAATAGAAATACCTTCCTTTCTTTGTATTTATATTTACAGCTATATTCAGTGAAGCTGTAAAAGCGTTATTATCACTAAAACACAGTGCTATGCAACAACGCGATATGTTCGGGTCTGCTGGTGATCAGGAGATCTAGAATGTTATATTTTGGACAGACACCGTCCTTCAGTTGAGACATTATTGTCCTGTATTAGAGTTTGGTATTGGGGGCCAAGCATGTTTTAGATATTGCAATGTCATGTATCTACGGACGGAAATGAGGCCATATTCAGCCCCTTTCAGTACTGAAGGAAACAGGAAGTTTATTGTGTTGCATTTCATTGAAGATCAGCCTGCCCTTTCTTACCGTCTTCAAATTAACCCAGTAGGGCACTGTGGCTGTCGAAGTTTTTCTCTGTTAAAGTTTCTGCTGAAGAAGCACATTCATCGTGCAGTTATATAATTCAGCAGTTGGTACTTTAATATCAAGTGTGTCTAGCGCAATTGTCGATGGGATCTGTAGGCTTGGTTTGGCAAACAATGCATAGATATATCGAAGTGTGGTTTTTCCGTCTCCAGCCTCATGTCATTTATCTTCTATCTTTTTAGCGTGCTGTCTCTATGTTCATTTTTTAGATTTGAACAGAGAAAAAAAAGGCTGTCGAAGACAAGTAAAATATCATAGATTTTACGAAAAAGCCACTTCTTCATTTTGTGCCGCAGTTTTGTGATAGGGGTTCCTGAGTGACTCATAACTGCTTGAGCATAAATACTCACTTACTGTACTTATATTGTAGGTATCCATTCGACCTAATATTTTTTTAGCAACCATTATGTAATTTAGCTATCTAAAGTTGATAATTCTTTTACATATTTTTGCGACATAAGTTACATCATTATTTAGTTAGCTGCATTTGAAAGTTATGTCTAAGGAATCGAGAGACAGTGTGTCTATTGCAGTCGCTCAGATAAAATAATGAATTACAGCATTAGTTCTTAAGTGTAAAACTGTTTAAGTTTCTATGAAGACATTAACCATGACTGTTTTACACGTTCATCGTATGCGGAATAGACAATCTCGATTAACATTTTATGTTTTTTTAATTTCTGTAACGCCAAATTTATGTCAACCATCAATCACCGCATTCTGGCACAAACCACGCACAATAAGAACTGGGTCAGATCAAGATTCCTGACCCGGAGTAGCTCCGTCTACGTTTTTCTTATTGTTTTTAGTATTGCCAGACATAATCTTATGATTATGCATCTTTATTCTGCATTTGTTTTATTCTGTGACATGGCCAACGTTTGGCCCTCAAAAGAATTTAATTTTTGTCCCGAAGAAGATACTATTATTGGCATTGAAACCTAGATAAACTATAAAAAAATTTTACCTTGCAGCTGAAGGCTGAATTTCTTATTGTCTGAACAACTCACGGTTGCTCAAGCGCTGCATTATGTTAAAGATTTGATATCATATAGCTTTCATAATTTAAATATCTGAATGAAACCATTCAGGAAAATGGAATCGAAACAAAGGCAAACAAAATCAGAGCCCAAAAGATGGATGGATACGTCATGCCGACTTACTCAAAATATCTAAAAAAGGAGTATATCTCCAAGTATGCAAACCTAAGACATTGAAATACAGTAATTAAATCAGAATCCCTCTATGACTCACAAACACTAACTTCTAACAGAGAAACAGACAGTGAAAACAATGATAAAAAAGAAACGCAAAATCGTAAGAAAAATTCTAGGCCCAAAACTTTTAGACGAAAACTACAGACTCAGAAGCAGGTTGGAAATGAAAAATACACTAATATCCATAGTGACACTACAAAATGCAGGTCAATATTCTGTGAGGACATTAAAAGTATGAATCCAGGCAGATTTACCAAGCCAATAATCTATTTATTAGACTACAGAACCAAAGCCATAAAGCACACGATGAAATTGATTGACGAAATCAAAACTGATCTAATATTGGCAGTAATTACTCCAGAAGACGTCAAAAAAAACCAAAGAAGAAGACTGCAACATTACAGTCTACAAAGAGAAAGGAAGCCTACAAGAAGAGAGTGAAAGAAATATGCACACGTCCAAGTACAAGTAATATGCGTAGTCCTATCGGAATTATTGCCAAATAATAATAATAATAGTGTATTGATTCAAGTAACCGACGCCACAAGTGAGCAGCGACGGTGGACTACCTTGATAACTTTTATTTTTACAGAGACTGGTTTGGTGCAGCTCTCCATGCTTCTCTCTCCTGTGCAAGCCTCTTCATCTCTGACTAACTACTGCAACCTACATCCTTCTGAATCTGCTTAGCGTCTTCATCTCTTGCTCTCCCTCTGCGATTTTCACCCTCCACGCTTCCCTCCAGTACTAAATTGGTGATTCCTTGATGCCTCAGAACGTGTACTACCAACCGATCCCTTCTTCTAGTCAAGTTGTGCCACAAATTCTTCTTCTCCCCAATTCTGTTCAGTACCTCCTCATTATTTACGTGACCTACCCATCTAATCTGTAACACCACGATTCAAAATCGTCTATTCTCTTCTTATCTAAACTGTTTATCGTCCATGTTTCACATCCATACATGGCTACACTCCATACAAATACTTTCAGGAAAAACTTCCGGACACTTAAATCTATAGTCGATGTTAACAAATTTTTCTTCATCAGAAACGCTTTCCTTGCCATAGCCAGTCTGCATTTTATAACCTCTCTACTCTGATCATCTGTTATTTTGCTCCCAAATAGCAAATCTCATTTACTACTTTAAGTGTCTCATTTCCTAATGTGATACCCTCAGCATCATCTCATTTAATTCAACAACATTCCACTATCCTCGTTTTGCTTCTGTTGATGTTTATCGTATATCCTACCTTCAAGACACTGTTCATTCCGTTCAGCTGCCCTTCCAGGTTCTTTGTATGACCGAATTACAATGTCGTCGGCAAACCTCAGTTTTTAATTCTTCTCCGCGGATTTTAATTCCTACTCCGAATTTTTCTTTTGTTTCCTTTACTGCTTGCTCAATATGCAGATTGAATAACATCGGGGTAGGCTACAGCCCTGCCTCACTCCCTTCTCAACCACTGCTTCTCTTTCGAGCCCCTCTACTCTTATAACTGCCATCTGCTTTCTGTACAAATTGTAAATAGCCTTTCGCTCCCTGTATTTTAACCTGCCTCCTTCGGAATTTTAAAGAGAGTATTGCAGTCAACATTGTCAAAAGCTTTCTCTAAATCTACAAATGCTAGAAATGTAGGTTCGCGTATCCTTAACCTATCTTCTAAGACAAGTCGTAGGGTCAGGATTGCCTCGCGTGTTCCAACATTTCTACAGAATCCAAACTGACCATCCTCGAGGTTAGTTTAGACCTGTTTTTCCTTTCGTCTGTATTGTTGTTTTACATACAGTATACGTTTCATAAGACGTTATATACTACATGAGCGATTGTTATACTTAATGTCTGCCCCCGGTAGCTGAGTGGTCAGCGTGGCAGAATGTCAATCCTAAGGGCCCGGGTTCGATTCCTGGCTGGATCGGAGATTTTCTCCGCCCAGGGACTGAGTGTTGTGTTGTCCTAATCATCATCATTTCATCACCATCGACGTGCAAGTCGCCGAAGTGGCGTCTACCCGACGGGAGGCCCTAGTCACACAACATTTACATGTCGTGTTTGTAAGAAATGTTGCCCCTATTTCATCTCAAGCTCTAACTTTAAATGCTTTATACAGAGGAACTACGTAATATCGGAGTGGCAGCAAATGAGGCACGATATTACCTGTACTGAGAAAGTGATGAGATGTTGCGCTAAAACACGATCTCCTGCAATTCCTCGGCCAACTGCTTCCTCGACACAGCACCAACGCCGCCAACAGCAGCGGCTCTTGGAAGCTGCCCAAGTCTACGGGTTGGCTATTATAAATTAGTTTCACGCCTCTATACATCAGCAGCCACAACAGTGAGGGCGCCATTAAGGTTTCAGGCTCCGCAATATGACCGTCGCTCGCCAGAGGGCTCCGAATATTTTTAACGACTAACGGCTTGTGGTGGCTCCACCAGTTTCTCTGTTTCATCAGCCGGCTGCATGGTCCGCAGCATACGCACAGTGGTTGGCAAACAAACCACCGTCTCAGCTGTGTCCTCTAGATACTGCCTCAGGGGGCCGAAAGCTATAAACACACAGCTAGAATCGTCTTTCACTCTCCTTACAAACGTCGCCTCAGGTCACTGCTTGATACTCTCGTTCGTTCTCCGAGTCGGAACATCCATGAGTCAGTAAGTAGAATACAAACATTTGTTTCCCTTACTAGTTAACAAATCCTGTCGCCATGTTGCACAATTAGATTCTACAAACTTTACTATTTGCTTTACACTCCACTATTTGAAACGTGTTACTCTGCTGGAAGACGAAACAAAACAATTTTAAAAAAATTCGTATACGAGGGTTGCCCAGAAAGAAAGCTCCGATCGGTAGCTAAATGGAAACCACAGTGAAAATCAGAAACATTTTATTTGCAAGATTTAGCTACACTTTCCAGATACTTCTTTACAAGGTCACCGCTCCAACTTAGACATTTGTCGGAGCGTTATACCAAATTCCCAACAACATCGTCATAGAAGGTAGCCGCCTGTGCTTTCCGATAGTTCTCTACACTGGTCTATAGCGCGCAGCCTGCGCCAAAGTGTTGTCTTCGTATCCAGCGTTTCATGTGAACAGAGATGATACTCAGAACGAACCAATTAGGGCTGTGTTGTAGGTGATCGAACGCTTCCCATCGAAAAGGCTGCAGGAGCGTCTTCACTGCCCCTGCAGAGTGCGGCTGAGAATTGCCATGAAGAAGGAAGTGCGTAGCAGTTGTGTTAGATGGGCTGCATTATTAAGGCGAATCCTCTCAGAGGCCCCTCCTACTTGGCGGGAGACATTGTTGTTCTAGGCACCCTTACTCGCTGACAATTCGCTCATAACTGACAAGAGCGTCTTGATGTGATCGACAGTCATACTACAGACACTACCCAACACATTTGTCCAAAGCGTCATCGGGTTTTCACTGTGGTGTCCATTCCACGACCGATTGGAAGCCGGCCGTTGTGGCCGAGCTGTTCTAGGCGCATCAGTCTGGAACCACGCGACCGCTACGGTCGCAGGTTCGAATCCTGCCTCGGGCATGGATGTGTGTGATGTCCTTAGGTTAGTAAGGTTTAAGTAGTTCTAACTCTAGGGGACTGATGACCTCAGATGTTAAGTCCCATAGTGCTCAGAGCCATTTGAACTATTTTTTTCTGAACCGATTGGAACTTACTTTCTGAACAACCCTCGTATTCAGAACGATTAAGAGCCGCTGGTAATTATGTCTTAGTTGTGTTTTATCATAAATATTAAAAAATGCCATCTTTTTCAACTCATTTTATTTCTTTGTACGAGGTATTTTTCTCCTGTTCATGTTAGGCACCTTCAGTGATCTATAATATGTGAAAAGCTCATTTAATTTTACATATTTTGATATGATATTTCTAGTGATTCTCCAGCAGTTTTATTTCTATTCTTAACTATATTGTTTTGTTTTCTACTTTCATTCATTTTATGTGCCATTCAAGCATCCATTAGTTGTTTCTGTATGTCCTAAGTGCACATAGTACAGGCTTCTTTCATGGAACGTTTCTTTGCTCGTAACCTATGCTATAGAATACTGCACATGTTTGCACTGCTTGGTCACGTGCTTTATATTTGACCCAGGGATCATGGGAGCTGTGGAACCGGAGAGCTGAATAGGATGTTGTGGTGGGGTAGATGAAGAGGGGTGGGGATAGAGGCCACTGTGTATGTGTGTGTGTTTTTTTAATTTGATCCTTTATTTTTACTTCACATTTATTTAACTTTTCTCATTTACTTTATTAATTTTTTTTTTTTTTTTTTTTTTTTTTTTTTTTTTTTTTTTTTTTTTTACTTTCACAATAGATAGTGAATTAGTTTGAATATTGGTGGTCTTCTGTTGTTGCTCTTTTGGTCATTGAATTTTCATTGTTATCTGTGGGCTAATGGATGATTTCTTTTGTTGTTACGACATAAGACTGCTACATCTGTTTTTATCCCAGTGTGAGGGTGATTTTCTTTTATTAGATGTTCTGCATACTTAGAGTGAGTACAGTCACTCTTCAATGCATTTGTGTGTTCTTTGTACCTGATGTTAAAATTTCTTGCAGTTATCCAAATGCATGTGGATTTGCTTCTTATACATGTTAATTCATACATTTCCGAACTGGTGTATTTTGTATTGTGCTGTTTGTCCTGACGGATATATTAATTTTACGTTTTTCTAAGATGTTACTAGTTTTGTGGGTGAGCCTTATGATGTGGGCTGCTACTGGGTACAACTGCAACTCACAGTTGGTGTGTGTGCAGGACACTGTGACCAGTGTGACCTATATGAATGACATCCTGCAACCCGTAGCCATACCGTTTCTACACTACGCACCAGAAGCCATTTTTCAAGAAGACAGCGCACGAACACATGTTGCTGCACGAACACAAGCCTTCTTGGTATCACAGGATGTCAGCCTTTGCCCCTTGCAGTCCAGATAGCCACACTCGCCGCCAATAGAAAATGTGAAACGACGGATGCAGCGCTGTGACACAATGTAAAATTAAATGACATTTTTTTGTAATATAGATCACTAAATATGCCTAACACGAACAGGTGAAACATGTCTGCTACATACAAATAAATTCAGTTGGAAGAGAAGTCACTTTTATTAACTTTAAGATAAAACGTGATTGAAGTTAGTAAATGAGTAAAATGACTGCAAATATTAACAAGAAATATTGGCTTCCGGTTCTGATTATCTGATTACCTTCAATATCATAAACGTATGTACAACTGCTTATATGGCGAAGTTCGAATCCTTCCACGGGCATGGATGTGTGTGATGTCCTTAGGTTAGTTAGGTTTAAGTAGCTCTAAGTTCTAGGGGAGTGATGACCTCGGAAGTTAAGTCCCATAGTGCTCAGAGCCATTTGAACCATTTTTTCTTCTAGCACGTCGTCAGACAAATCGTCCGCTACACAGGCGCTTTCAGTGTACCCTTTCCACATATTCGCTCTCTGCTACAGCTACAGCTACATGTACACATCACAAGTCACCCTACAGTCTGTGACTGAAAGTACTTCTGTTGCCGCTGTCATTCCCCTCTTTCATATTCCATTCGCTAATGACACGAAGCCAGAATGATTGTCGGTAAATCTCAGTGTTAACTCCAATTTCTCAGATTTTCTCGTCGGGGTTATCTCGCAAGAAATATGTGACAGGAAGTAATATCTGGCTAGACTCTTCTTGGAACGTTCGACAGTAAACCTCACTGTGTTGCACAACACCTCTCTTGCAGCGCCTGCCACCGGAGGTTTCTGAGCAGCATCTAACACTGTAGCGCTTACTAACTTATCCCGTGCTGAAACGTTCTAGTTTTTATTGGATATTGCTATTTATTCTATTAGTACAAACAGGTAAGACCGCGAGATCGATGAATTACTTTTTCTTAAATTTCTTCCATTGAATCTGAGTCTGCCTCGGTGCTCCGTACATTTAATTTTTTGTGATCACACCACTTTGGGTCTCTCCTTAGTATTTTGTGGTTGTTACTGCTTTCATTGTTTTACCGGCATTAGCGTAATCATCCATGCTTGCGGGATATGTTAATTAATTTACGTTCTGGGTTAACTAACAGACTTTGCACCCGGTCCAGATTACTTTCCAATGTTGATTTGCTATTCCGCAACCGTTTCTACCATTTCGGCATTCATGATTGAAAGCATCAAGCGTTCAGGTTGATACCATTTGGGAAGACTGTATTCAGCATTTCGATCTTCTCTATGTTATCTTCGTTTCGGTACCACTTTTGCCACAAAGCGATTGGAAAGATAATTTCGATACCTTTATTGAATTTACGTAGGACCAAAATTTCTTAGGTTAGAAAAGTTATACTTTCCAAGTCATCGAAAGCTTCTCGCATTGTTCTTCTCATGCTTATTTTAGCTTCAGATTTTCGTTGTCACTCGGACTTGGATTTCGCTTAAATCTGTGATGGAGATCAGTTTCAGTAACAAGTGGCTACCTAATCACGAATGGTGTCTCCCATTACTCACAACATTGCGCGTTGCATATCGGTCTATAGCAGATTTTACAATTCTTTTGAAGTTTGTTCATTTGTGCACCGGTCCTTCGCCCTCAGAGCTGAATATTTGACACTGAGTGTCAGATACTCCGTAAATTATTTTTTAGGAATCTTACTAAACATCAATATTTTGCTACTTTTCTTAACGTCCTTGTAAAACCTATAGTCACTGATGCTATAACAGCTTTATGCTCAATGATGTCATGATTCTATGACTGCACGAAGTAATTTTCAGTCACGACATTGAGAACAACCTCATACGAATTCCTGTTTCCGGCACTAGTTTTTGTCACATGATCCTACCATTCTACTGCTGACTAACTGCTTTCTTCGCCTGGGGTTACGGTGTTATCTCGTAACAAATCGTCATAGCAGTCTTTAAATACAAAAAATTTTCTTATTTTCACGTTATTAATTAAAAGTAACGCTGAGCAAATAAATCACAAAGTGCAGTGGCAAAATATTAAGGAGATCAAGCACATAGTTGAAGTTCTGTTCAACATTAGTACTTACTAACACTTGTGTTACGGTAAAGCAAAATATAGTTTTCATTCATTAGAAAGTATACGTGTGGCGAGCGAGAGATTATGTTCAGACTGTACTAGATACTCTCAATTACACTGGCATAACATGTCAGAGGAATCCGTGAAAAAGCGCGAGTTGTGTAGAATAATTGCTTGTATGGTGTTGGTAACAATATGTATGTTAAATGCAGTTTTGTGAGTTTTCCAACGACAGATAGACGACTATACACGCTGAACCCAAAAGTTTCGAATGTTGTTCACGGATACTTCCTGAATATTTTGATATGTCGGATCCGTTGTCTCCAAAGGTTTGTAACAGAATATTTATACTCCCTTTGATTTCTTAACTCTGTTTAGCTTTTTATCAATATTGCACTGAATATATCTGGACTATAATGCAAATGTCAACGATAATTCCTTGTGTCTTGTTTACAAGCAAACTGATCCCATTCATTCACAGTACCTACTGTTGACAACATTAATGGCCAATTTAGTCATCTCGTCAAACTTGCAATCCGGAAATGCTTGATTTTGACTCCGGTTTGATTTTCCTGCACTTTCATTAGTACGTCAACAATGATACACAGCATCATTAACAAGTTTGACGAAGAAGAGCAGCAAAATTGGAAACGCAAATCCATTGGGATGCTGTTTCCGTGATTGAGGAAACAGCTAAGTATTACGTCGTTGTGCCGCTCTGCTATTGAATCCTCTCAATCCGTACACGAGGTGTATAAGGGCCGTCTCTTCATCAGTATATCTATCCATACTGCTGTCAACGTGCGATTAACAGTGCCTCTAAAATAAACACGAGACAGAACTGAGCAATACTGAATGCAAACTTTAGAGCGAAGAGTGTAGTGTCTGTTTCTGTTGTCAACAGCAAGTACCGCGAGTGAATGGCGAGGACTTGTTTCGAAACAAGACACAGAGCAGATATTTTCAGCAGAATTCAAATTAGGAGGTGAATGTGGGTAAGGAGTCTAAATGACATTACAGTATTTACGGGAATCTAATGCGCTATGGAATATAATGTGCACGCCAGTTTTAAAATCTAAAATCATAAAGCAAAAAGAGATTGTTGGTGCAATAGTTGTTCGCTAAATTTGTTTTACACAACAATGAATGTACACGTGAACTATCAAAGTAACAACTTTAAGTGACCCATTCTTAAGTGACACTCGCATAACTTAATTAACTACATGACATTCGAACAAACATATCATAAATTACAGACGTTACTCATTATTATTCAATAATGTCATATATAGCGGTGTCTTCGGAGGAGTATGCCGCAGAAACACATCCTTTTCCTCTTTCCGCTTCATTCCCGGTGTCGTTCCATAGCAGATAACCTTCAATGCCGTCCAGAGTATTGGAAGTACAGTATTTGCTCAGTGATTTTTAGATCACTGGTGCTTAGATGCTTTTGCAGGCAGCCGCAACCCAGTTGCAATTGTATGGGGTGCAGCACGCTTAGTTTTTCCTGTCAAGAGTCGGTACACGGTATGGTTCTCAAAACTATTTTTCGTACTGTTCCTGAACGTAACCTTTGAAACCTTTGTTTATACTATCGTCCGGGGTCTGTAAAACAGAAGTAATTTCTCTAGGAACAATAACAAGGTCACTGGCTAGGCTGTGGATCTTCTTTTTTACGTCGGCCGTGAGATGACCACAAAGTGCATCAAGACAAGGGATTGAAAGTAGTTTGGAAGTTTCAGCTATCCGTCCGAACAATAACGTCATCAGAGAACAGCTTTTCATTTTTAGGGGTCCTGGTGCTTGTTTTTCGCTTGAAGATTGAGAAAGAGGGAAGTCTGCGCCCGGGTGCTGCTATTGCCAGAATTACATTTATGCGCTGTAGCGACACCATGATGTTATGGTGGTAACTTGTTTGTCCCTTTCATATCAATCGTATAATTACGAGGCATATCAAACCAAACTGACGTCTCATCAGCGTTGTTGTCTATTTGTTCCATCCAAAAATTCTTCTCTTTCCGAAGTGTAATGACATACCGCCGAAATTCTTAAAGTTTTTTCTCAGAATTCTGGGGAAGTCTTTGGCATACTGTTGTACGGCGTCTTATTTATAAGCCCGTCCGTTTCATAAGGCGAACAACGCGTCTACGCGTATCCTAAACCCTTGCCTCATTATATTAAGAGCTACAGCTACCTCTTTTGCTTTTTTTTCTTATGGTAGTGTTACTAGTCACATATTGCCCATTCTTGCTGATTTTGCGGACGAATTCCAAAACTTTTACTTCAGCTTCAGGATGTCTTCCATTGCGAGAGACAGTGAATTTCTTTCTAGTAGCGATAGTTGTAAAGATTGCCAATTTTTTCTTCCATAAGCGAACGTTACTCCCCGCTACATTCAACTCCGATCCTGCCTTCCTATTAACATATTTTTCAGCATAAAGATTTACTTTACGCCTTAAAGTAGCATCATCTATTTTCTTCTATGCTTGTTTTCCATTTCGTGGCTGCCTAATGCAAACACAATACGCAGTAGTAGGGCGAGAATAATGTAACAAAGTTGAAGATCACTTTACGTAATGTGTCATAACGAAGGACATCTAAATTTCAATGATGTTGCCAGTGAACGACGGATTTAAGTTTGTACTCGAATCTTCTGCGCACCCAAATTTTGAATACTGCATATCGTAAAAAAAATGAACATTATATTTGCGTAAATACAGTACTCTCCAACGACCCACCGAGATCTGCGGCTAACTTTTACAGCAGGTAACACATTTGTTGCATGGTCTGGGCATGCACAAAAGTATTCTGAACAGCCTCCGAAATGTTGTCGGTGGACTTTGGGCTCTCTCTGTAGAACAGGTATTTAAGCTGTCTATATAAAATATAAGACTGCTGCATGTACCCAAAAATGCTTTAAAATTGCTTAGTGGCCTTGCCACATTTTCAGCCACAGAAGGGAATTTAAGAATCCAAACACTGACGCGAACCCCAGTGGTTCCCACTGGTCTGTAACATGAGAAATGGCTGGCATCAATTGATTTACGAAAAGTAATTTCGAAGATCATAATAATAATTTATCATGTTTACCAGCTAGCGACGGATTTATTGCCGACAATGGCTCCCTTGGCCTCCCTGCACGTCCTTTCGCCTCCTGTGAGACCCCCTTCGCATTTTCCGCCGGTTCTCTTCTCTTACCGCGGACTTATTTTTACATCTGACCCATTTCCTCGTCTCCCGTGTTCCGCGGCGCCCGGGACGCGCGCCGCAGTGTATCGCGTGTTTTTATTTGGAGGTGCCGGGCGCCCCAGCCGGCTCCGCTCCGCCGTTATGCTCTTATATTCCGGAGCAGCCAGCCACTGCTAATGACCTTCCCGGGACGCATTTCTTTCCCTTTCCAGGATGATGGCCCGAGTGGTCGGCATTAATCTGTCGCTGTCGCGCACGCGATATGCATAATGCCGCGCTGCGCGTAAACAACATTCTTTGTCACCGGGGTTTATGCGCGCTGCAATGTGCACCCGCCGTCGTGAAAAAGGTGAGTTCTTCCACATTCCTCTGGCTCACTGCAGAAAGGGTAGAGAAAATGCTGAACGAGATAGGTACACAACTGCCCAGTAGCGTTTATATTATATTGAAAGCATCTACATCTACATCTACATTGATACTCCGCAAGCCACCCAACGGTGTGTGGCGGAGGGCACTTTACATGCCACTGTCATTACCTCCCTTTCCTGTTCCAGTCGCGTATGGTTCGCGGGAAGAACGACTGTCTGAAAGCCTCCGTGCGCGCTCGAATCTCTCTAATTTTACATTCGTGATCTCCTCGGGAGGTATAAGTAGGGGGAAGCAATATATTCGATACCTCATCCAGAAACGCACCCTCTCGAAACCTGGCGAGCAAGCTACACCGCGATGCAGAGCGCCTCTCTTGCAGAGTCTGCCACTTGAGTTTATTAAACATCTCCGTAACGCTATCACTGTTACCAAATAACCCTGTGACGAAACGCGCCGCTCTTCTTTGGATCTTCTCTATCTCTTCCGTCAGACCGATCTGGTACGGATCCCACACTGATGAGCAATACTCAAGTATAGGTCGAACGAGTGTTTTGTAAGCCACCTCCTTTGTTGATGGACTACATTTTCTAAGCACTCTCCCAATGAATCTCAACCTGGTACCCGCCTTACCAACAATTAATTTTATATGATCATTCCACTTCAAATCGTTCCGCACGCATACTCCCAGATATTTTACAGAAGTAACTGCTACCAGTGTTTGTTCCGCTATCATATAATCATACAATAAAGGATCCTTCTTTCTATGTATTCGCAATACATTACACTTGTCTATGTTAAGGGTCAGCCGCCACTTCCTGCACCAAGTGCCTATCCGCCGCAGATCCTCCTGCACTTCGCTACAATTTTCTAATGCTGCAACTTCTCTGTATACTACAGCATCATCCGCGAAAAGCCGCATGGAACTTCCGACACTATCTACTAGGTCATTTATATATATTGTGAAAAGCAATGGTCCCATAACACTCCCCTGTGGCACGCGGAAGGTTACTTTAACGTCTGTAGACGTCTCTCCATTGATAACAACATGCTGTGTTCTGTTTGCTAAAAACTCTTCAATCCAGCCACACAGCTGGTCTGATATTCCGTAGGCTCTTACTTTGTTTATCAGGCGACAGTGCGGAACTGTATCGAACGCCTTCCGGAAGTCAAGAAAAATAGTATCTACCTGGGAGCCTGTATCTAATATTTTCTGGGTCTCATGAACAAATAAAGCGAGTTGGGTCTCACACGATCGCTGTTTCCGGAATCCATGTTGATTCCTACATAGTAGATTCTGGGTTTCCAGAAATGACATGATACGCGAGCAAAAAACATGTTCTAAAATTCTACAACAGATCGACGTCAGAGATATAGGTCTATAGGTTTGCGCATCTGCTCGACGACCCTTCTTGAAGACTGGGACTATCTGTGCTCTTTTCCAATCATTTGGAACCCTCCGTTCCTCTAGAGACTTGCGGTACACGGCTGTTAGAAGGGGGGCAAGTTCTTTCGCGTACTCTGTGTAGAATCGAATTGGTATCCCGTCAGGTCCAGTGGACTTTCCTCTATTGAGTGATTCCAGCACAACTCCGTTATTTCATATTCTCAATAAAAGTATGTTTGCTCAGAAAAGTAAAAAAGAAAATCAAATTATAGCTGAAGCTTATTCGTATGACATTAAACACATACACAGCCGGCCGGAGTGGCCGAGCGGTTCTAGGAGCTTCGATCTGGAACCGCGCGACCGCTGCGGTCGCAGGTTCGAATCCTGCCTCGGGCATGGATGTGTGTGATGTCCTTAGGTTAGTTAGGTTTAAGTAGTTCTAAGTTCTCGGGGACTGATGACCTCAGCTGTTAAGTTCCATAGTGCTCAGAGCGATTTTTGAACCACATACACAGGAGGTCTGAGACATCCCCCACAACCACTCACAAATCAAAGAAGCATTTAATTTTAAAACTGAAAACTTCTAAGAAGGGTAATATTAAAGATATGAAATGTCTTGTCAGTTGCGAATGTGAATCACCTCCGCAAGACAACGAAATTTCACGAAGCTCTAACCTACTTTTTTCTTAATAATGTAACAGTCAATCCTGTAGAACAGACGCAAAACTGTCATACTATCTGCCAAACAACAATCTGTCAATATTGGTTATTTCATCTATACAGGCTACAGGTCATTACTGTATTGTTTACACTACAGTTATGTTGTTGTTGTTGTTGTGGTCTTCAGTCCTGAGACTGGTTTGATGCAGCTCTCCATGCTACCCTATCCTGTGCAAGCTTCTTCATCTCCCAGTACGTACTGCAGCCTACATCCTTCTGAATCTGCTTAGCGTATTCATCTCTTGGTCGCCCACTACGATTTTTAACCTCCACGCTGCTCTACAATACTTAATTGGTGATCCCTTGAAGCCTCAGAACATGTCCTACCAACCGATCCCTTCTTCTAGTCAAGTTGTGCCACAAACTCCTCTTCTCCCCAATCCTATTCAGTCCACCAATCAAATCTTCAGCATTCTTCTATAGCACCACATTTCGAAAGCTTCTATTCTCTTGTAGTCCAAACTATTTATCGTCCATGTTTCACTTCCATACATGGCCACACTCCATACAAATACTTTCAGAAACGACTTCCTGACACTTAAATCTATACTCGATGTTAACAAGTTTCTCTTCTTCAGAAACGCTTTCCTTGCCATTGCCAGTCTACATTTTATATCCTCTCTACTTCGACCATCATCAGTTATTTTGCTCCCCAAATAGCAAAACTCCTTTACTACTTTAAGTGTCTCTTTTCCAAATCTAATTCCCTCAGCATCACCCTACTTAATTCGACCGAATTCCATTATCCTCGTTTTGCTTTTGTTGATGTTCATCTTATATCCTCCTTTCAAGACACTGTCCATTCCGTTCAACTGTTCTTCCAAGTGCTTTGCTGTCTCTGAGAGAATTACAATGTCATCGGCGAATCTCAAAGTTTTTATTTCTTCTCCATGGATTTTAATACCTACTCCGAATTTTTGTTATGTTTCCTTTACTGCTTGCTCAATATACTGATGGAACAACATCGGGGAGAGGGTACAACCCTGTCTCACTCCCTTTGTAACCACCGCTTCCCTTTCATGCCCTTCGACTGTTACAACTGCCAACTGGTTTCTGTACAAATTGTAAATAGCCTTTCGGTCCCTGTATTTTACCCCTGCCACCTTCAGAATTTGAAAGAGAGTATTCCAGTCAACATTGTCAAAAGCTTTCTCTAAGTTTATAAATGTTAGAAACGTAGATTTTCCTTTTTTTAATCTAGCTTCTAAAACTACAGTTATATGTTAATGCAATACACGGTCTTTTTGTGAGTTGCATTAACTGCATGGATTATTCTAATCTCATCGTAAATGAAATATCACTTTCCCTACCATTAACGTTTATCCACTGAATAAAAATTGCAAAATACAGGTAACTGAGGGAACAATTTCGTGTCTTTTCTAATTATACAGTGTAAAAATGATAACAGTAAACTCCTTTAATTAACGTAGGAAACTGGAATAAACTCCAAAATGCTCCTTATGTGTGAACATAAATCGGCGACCGTTCGTTTTGAAGACGTCAGACGCCGATTGGGAACATGCCATCAGAATTCATCGCCAGGCCTTCGATGGTCGTGATAGTAGAGCTTCCCTTTCAACGCTGCTCACCGGAAAGGTTCCAACTGTGGTGCTGGCTGGAAAAAAATACTCCCCAAGTAGTTAGAAAACGTGGCCTGGTGTTTGACGTGTCGCATCATTATGCGGTGTCGTGTTAGCAGACACGTCCGAAAATCGATCACGTTCTTGGGTCCATTTCTCAAAAGATAGAGCACGGCTATATTTTTTTTTATTTAGGTGATCGCATGTGTGTTTCACGGTGGACAATATGTCGCATCCAGGTACAGGAGCGTACTGGGAGCAATCATGTGCTTGGGCACATGGAGATAGAGGGCAATATCTGCTGGAGAAGGAGGCATACGTCTGCCGCTGCGCCATCCATATTACAACACAAGCAGGGGGTAGCGCCTAACAGAGTGATGGCATAGAGTTTGCGTCGTGATGGGTGTTTACTGGCAACGACGATGTAGCCGGTGGCCCTCGTTACCGTGGTGAAGTATCGTTGAACTGCGCGCCATACCGCCGGCCACCTAACACGAGAGTGACGTCGTTTGACAGCGTTCCGAAGGTGAGTCCACATTAAGAGATGATAAATGTCTCCCATAGTGGAGCACTACCGCGAAGGAAGTCTTCATAAACATCACTGTATTCAAGAAGGAAAATTTGTATATGCGACAGCGCTGCACCAACGTGGGCCAGAGCAATCGGTGGTTGACCTCAACCAGGTGTGAGTTCGCCGACCATAAGTCCGGTGATATTGGTGAGGCTGCGATTCAATAACTTCAAGACTGTATATACGCCATAGCGCGCACCTGGCCACTGACCAGGTCTAGACCCCCTCTTCGCTTAGGGAGTGTGGCAATGTAATAAATGGTTCAAATGGCTCTGAGAACTATGGGACTTAACATCTATGGTCATCAGTGCCCTAGAACTTAGAACTACTTAAACCTAACTAACCTAAGGACATCACACAACACGACAATGTCATACTTGACGTTGAATATGTGACCGGTTCTGACAAAATAACCGTAGGTCGCTTAGATCTGACGCAGCATCGCTTGTGAAATATGTGTTATGCGGCATGTCCCGTAAATGTCAATAAGCTGCACCTTACGTAACATGTCCATTGCTTGCAAAGGCTGACTTAGAACCCCAATCCTTTTTTTTTGGTCATCAGTCTACTGACTGGTTTGATGCGGCCCGCCACGAATTCCTTCTTTCCTGTGCTAAACTCTTCATCTCAGAGTAGCACTTGCAACCTACGTCCTCAATTATTTGCTTGACGTATTCCAATCTCTGTCTTCCTCTACAGTTTTTGCCCTCTACAGCTACCTCTAGTACCATGGAAGTCATTCCCTCATGTCTTAGCAGATGTCCTATCATCCAGTACCTTCTCCTTATCAGTGTTTTCCACATATTCTTTTACTCTCCGATTCTGCATAGAATCCTAATGTTCTGAAAAAGATTTCGGAAGTTGACTGCCGCGGTGCGATGGATTCTCGAATGAAAAATATTCCTAGACAGCGTAAAGTACCTATCATCCTGAACGAGGCCACACTTTCATCCGGGAGTCCCCTTCCACGATCATCGTTCAGGATCGACGACATTCGTATGGCCGCCTCTCCGTTCCTTTACAACTTGATCCACCGTGTTGCCTCTTGAACCCCCCCCCCCCCCCCCCGGTTGGTGCATACAGTGAAGACGAGGTCGTCTGCACAGGAGTGGCAACTGAATATGTGTCCCCGCCGGGTCTCTGACAATCGACGTTGCAGCCCACAGACAAGTGGTTCTAGTGCGATGGCGTACATGTACGTTGAAAGGGGACAATCGTGTCGGACTGACCATGCGATCGAATTTGGTGTTGTCACCTGTCCAATGACCATCACTCTCGACGAAGCTTCACGAGTTAGGCGCATGGCTCAAAATGGTTCAAATGACTCTGAGCACCATGGGACTTAACTTCTGAGGTCATCAGTCCCCTAGACTTAGAACTACTTACACCTAACTAACCTAAGGACATCACACACATCCATGCCCGAGGCAGGATTCGAACCTGCGGCCGTAGCGGTCGCGCGGTTCCAGACTGTAGCGCCCAGAACCGCTCGGCCAGCCCGGCCGGCAGTAGGCGCATGGTTAAGAGGATAAAAGCATACACAAACCCTACAGTCTGAGATGGGTGAAGGCCACCTTTCCGCATTCAGGGCGTCCGATGTCAGCAGGAAAGTCACGTAGACACGATTTAGTCGTCTGGCTGAGAGGGTCGTGACGTACATGTTTCCTAGGCGATCGCAATGCACTACTTCCCAGTTGTCTACGAGACTGAATCAACATACAAAATAACGGAGTTTGGAACAGGTGGTAAAATTTGGATACTGGTCCTTCCTCGCAAGAACACAGTTGACGTATCCACCGGCGACGATGTGCTCGTATCGTCACAGAAAAACTGGCGTGATTTTTTCAGAACAAAACTGCTAGCGCTCTCGTCGTTCGTCTGTAATGCATGGGGCATAGATATTCACAAGTCTGGTCCTGTGTACTGCTATGCTGGTCTTCCAGCTGACTGCAAGTAAGTGACGTCTTCTACTGCAGTGCCATCATGCATGATAATCTCTGCTCCACTGTTCCCGTTGGCGGCTGGAGTAACGAATCCAGTACGACCATAAAAATCGGAACAAGTCTCCGTCCATAGCTCTTGAAGCAGGGGAGTGTCAAATCCGCTGCTCGCAACGTGTCACGCAACAACTGCAGTTTATCGTATAAGCCAATCATATTTCAATTGATGTTGGCAGTTTTATACGGTTGTACTGGCAGTACGTTGCCGTGCGATCTCATGTCGTCAAGAATGAATTTCGTCTGGTCTTCATCATTGTTTCTCTGCGCCTTCTTACACAGGAGCAAAAAAAACATACACATGAATGTGTGCCAGGACTATAAAACAGAGATTAAAAGCGATCCAAACTTCTTGAACAATTACAGGTGATGAGAGTTGGTGGTTCGGTTATGACTGATAAACCAAGCAAGTGTCAAGCGAGTGAAGGACTCCCAATTCTCGCAGACCAAACAAGTAAGGCAAGGGAGGTCGGATGTGAAGATTATGATCATTGTCTTTTTTTTATGTTCGTGGAATTGTGTTTCGGGAATTTGTTACCCTGGCCACACTGTTAACCGGCAGTTTTATTTGGAAGCTTTAAGACGTCTGCGAGAGGATGTGTGGAGGAAACGCCTGGAACTTTCACGATTAAGTGACTGGTTCATTCATCATGACAACACCACATACATGGCCTTACGAATGATACGAATGACCCACTATTTGGCATCTTAGGGATGGTCTGTCGTTCCCCACGCGCCGTATTCGCTACATCCAGCCCAGTGCAACGACTTCCTATTCCCGCGAATGAAAAAAGCGCTAGAACGGAAGCGTTATGTTGATGTGGAGGCGGTGAAAATAGTTTCCCAAAGGGCACTGGACAATATAAAAGTTGAAGAATTTATAACACCCGACAGAACAAATAGTCCTCCCACTGGAAAAGCCACACTATTATACGCGGAATTGTACATGTAGTATACACGTCATAAATGTGCATACTTTCCATAACTGTCGTATAGTGTTACCCGTTTTACAGGATTTGACCGTGTTGTATGACTAATGGATATAGAAATAGATCCTTTCAATAAGAGCTTTCTAGCTGTTAAAAAGAAACGCAGTGAAACTGGAGTCCTACTGAATCTAGGACCTTTCTGTTCAAAATGGTTCAAATGGCTCTGAGCACTATGGGACTTAACATCTGAGGTCATCAGTACCCTAGAACTAACTAACCTAAGGACATCACACACAGCCATGCCCTAGGTAGGATTCGAACCTGCGAACGTAGCGATCGCGCGGTTCCAGTCTGAAGCGCCTAGAACGGCTCGGCCACATCGGCCGGCGACCTTTCTGTACCAAGTTCATTAAGCTGTTTGTCTAATGTATTTACGGTCGTCAGCTTAAGTAGGCAAAGAAATGGTTAAGATTCAGAAAAGCAGAAGTAAATTTGTCCTACTTTCCTGCTGTTCCCTAAATTAACTGCACAAATGAATATAGCTTTTCAGAATATGATACTCAGAAAGACACAGAAATCTTTTAGCTACTACACCCACAGACTTGCAGGGTGGTCCATTGATCGTGACCGGGCCAAATACTAGAAAGAACGAAACTTGTCTAGCTTGAAGGGGGAAACCAGATGGCGCTATGGTTGGCCAGCTAGATGGCGTTGCCATAGGTCAAACGGATATCAACTGCGTTTTTTAAAGAGGAGCCCCATTTTAATACATATTTCGTAAAGAAATCGAAAGACTTGCACCCGGCGAACGGCCTACCCGACGGGAGGCCCTAGTCATACGACATTTATTTTTTTTAGTGAACGGTGCATCGTACGACATGTTAACGAAAAGTGTATTTATTTTAAATTACAGCTATGCATCGCACAGAGGGACTCGACTTTTCTTCCGGATAGTTTCTATTACAAAGAACAACATTTGAAAATGTGCTTATACTCTCTCGTATTGGATGCGTCATTCTTTTAATATTATTATGTATGACTAATACAGTTTGCTAGACTTTTGTCTGTTTGGAGATTAACACAACGTCGCTGATAAACAAAAGCTGCCGAAGAATGATTCGAATCCATACTGTCGAGAATTACGATCAACGGTCTAGGAATCGATCCATTATTAAAAAAATTCTTAGTCAGTGATTATTTCAAAGGCAGAAGAAGAAGCATTCTCTGATTGTCATGATTTTAAAGCCGACAACAGTCATCATACAACCTTAATGTGAAATTTCCCGTCAGGAATTAAAAAATAAAATACCGTATTGGCAAGATGAATCAACTGTTTGTATGTTGTTCATTACCATTTTTATTTTTTAAAGTGACAATGCATTTTTTCTGGTGAATTGCTCATAGACGATGCAAAACTAATATTTCAAATGTAACATCGCTAATGCTAGCACATCGCCTGGCTTTCATCTTTTCCAATGAGCGAGTTTTTCGCATCGAATTTATACCCAGTCTGGCCTCAGCATTCATTTACATCCTGTCTGGCCTCAGTACTCATAGCAGCAGGACGCCCGTTTCGATTGCATCCTTATCCGCACATAAATTGAAAGAAGAAAAAATTGCAGTACCAGGAAGGTGTTGTGCAACACAAACCAAAGTTGGTAGGCGTGCTTCTACGTCTGAAACATGATATCTGTTCAAATTTTGCGCCAATCGTATAAGAGTGCCACTAACAGGATCACTATGAGGCTGAAAATCAGGTTTTCCTTGAATACACGTGTTAACGGTCGCGAGCGTTAGTTGCCTTTGAGATTGGACGTGGTGGGCTGATGTTCGTCAATAATGCCATTAAGACGGCAAGAACGTAATTATTATCAACTTACTGAGTTTGAAAGAGGTCGTGTAATAAGACTACGAAGAGCTGGATGTGCATTCCACTGACTGCAAAGCACCGTCATTTGCGATCTCAGGCCGGCCAGTGTGGCCGAGCGGTTCTAGGCGCTATAGTCTGGAACCGCGCGACCGCTACGGCCACAGGTTCGAATCCTGCCTCGGGCATGGATGTGTGTGATGTCCTTAGGTTTAAGTAGTTCTAAGTTCTAGGAGACTGATGACCACAGCAGTTAAGTCCCATAGTGCTCAGAGCCATTTGAATCTTTTTCGGTCTCAGTGGTGTCAGGGAAGAGCTCACTGGAGGGCAGTATGGAGATATTTTGTGTTTTCTGGTGAAAGCTGGTTCTGCCTCGTAGCCAGAGAAGGCTGTGTGTTGGTTACAAGGAGACCAGTTATGAGCCTTCAACCAACATGTGTACATTCTAGACATACTGGGCCTACACTTGTAGTTACGGTCTGGGATCCGATCGTATGACAGCAGGTATACTCTCGTTGTTATCCCGCGCACCCTGACCACAAATCTCTACGCCAGTATAGTACCTGTTGTGCTGTCATTCATCAACAGGTTCCAGGGGTGTTTCCAACAATATCGTTCGCTGCTCTTCGGTATTCAGAGTGTACACCTGTTGCCTTCGCCTGTTCTATCACCAGACCTGTCTCCAATCGAGCACGTATGGGACGTCGTCGCTCATCCACAACCAGCATTAACAGGCCCTGTATTGGCCGACCACGTGCAACATGCATGGAATTCCATCCCACAAACTGACATCCGGCACCTGTACATCACAACGCATGTAAGTCTGCGTGCTTGCATTCAACATTCTGGTGGTTCACCGGTTATTAATGTACCAGCATTTCACATTTTTAATGGCTTCTCTCGTTCATAACTAACCTGTGGTCTTGCAATGTTAATCATTTGAATACGTTACCTAGACATGGGTATTTCCGAAATTCCATTATTCTTCATTGTGTGTTTGGGTGGGGGGAGAGGAAGGGGGGGTGTATTCTTTTGGACATGTCTGAAAGAACAGACAACACTTTTGATCCAGCAGCCATTCTGAATTAACACACAAGTAACTATTACAGAACTTGGCTGCAAGCTGGCACTGACCGAAATCAAAGGGGAAGTTGAAAATTTGTGCCAGACCGGGATTCTAGCCCGGATCTCCTCCTTACTAGGCAGATGCTCTGACCATTGTGCCATCCGGACACAGTCGTCCCGCGTCAGTTATCTCTTCAGTGCAAATGCGCAGTAGGCTCAAAGTCTTATGGAAATCGGCGAAATGCCACGAATGGCTCTAAAAATGGTTCAAATGGCTCTGAGTAATATGGGATTTAACTTCTGACGTCATTAGTCCCCTAGAACTTAGAACTAGTTAAACCTAACTAACCTAAGGACATCACACACATCCATGCCCGAGGCAGGATTCGAACCTGCGACCATAGCGGTCGCGTGGTTCCAGACTGTAGCGCCTAGAACCGCTCGGCCACTCTGGCCGACTAATTGCCACGAATATTCAGGATAATGGACAAGGGGCACTACATTTGTAGCGTGCTAATAGGTTGAGAATTTTGGTCAGACGGGAGGCGTTTTAGGGTAGTCCCTGCTGCTGCCATGATTACTGCGTCTTGATTGCACAGTCTGGCTTTAGAAGCCGAGCAGTGCAGAGGCGCGCTGTGTTTTTGCCTGGCGCTGTGGCTAGCACACTGGACTCGCGTTCGGGAAGACGACGGTTCAATCCCACGTCCGGCCGTCCTGATTTAGGTTTACCGTGATTTCCCTAAATCGCTGCAAGCAAATGCCTGGATGGTTCCTTTGAAAGGGCACGGCCGACTTCCTTCCCCGTCATTCCTTAATCCGATGAGACCGATGACCTTGCTGTCTGGTCTCCTCTCATAAACAACCCAACCCCCCCCCCCCCTCCTTGCCCCCCTTGTTTACTTTGCGGACCTCTAGACTCCGCTTGCTTGTAAGCAGAAAGATGACCAACCTATTCAGAAAAGGAACACTTCGATTCATCTTTAATAGTGAATATTCACTACCAAATCCGCTGGAAGTACAACGTTTCCTGCGTGATGAGGCATAGATATCACCATCGCACATACTGGGAATACACCTTTACATTCATAGTGATGACGTATATGTCAAGGTCGTTGACAATGCGGCGTGTGACAGGTTCTTGAACTCTGCTCAGCATGGCCTACGGTTCTGTCGTGCAGACGGCAACGTCGGAATGGTCATGGTGGCGCATGCGGGCTTGGGCGTACGTACAACACACGTTTTACAGTTGCCTTTCGAACTGACGGTGAAGAAAGTCATAGGAGTCTTCCGGCCCTACGGCAGGGTGCACTGTCACATCACAGAATGCTGGATGTAATTCAGGTGCGTCAATCACAACTGATCTTCGTTTTCACGTCCTGTCCTATTTAAATATCAGTGAGTGTCGCGTGGTCATTATATATGACCGTCAACCGAAGACCTGTGGCAAGCAGGGTCAATTGCAATGGCGCATCGCTCAGCTGCCGCCCTCTGAGACGTTGAGAGGGACACCATCAACAGTACTGCCTGTCACCTTCGCGGCGGTCCTCACTTCGCAGCACACCGGTCGGTGACCAACAGAGCCACTGTCAGAAGTGACACACCCATCCGCGGAGCCCGACGGAACGGAGCTGTCTGCGTCCATCCCTCCTCCTACCACATCGAAACCTCTTCTATGGAACTTTGAACGCTCATTGTTCCTTAGACGGTTTCTGTGCAGGAATGCCAGGAATCCCTTTCGTCTTCTGATAATGAAGGTCGAGTGTGCAAACAGCGGTCACCAAAGAAGCATAAGTGGTGGCGCCACACGACCTCTGACCGGGATGCCTGGCCTCCATCCGTGATTCAGTGACCGACTCTTCTGGTGATACCGTGGTGATTTCTCAAAACGAACCAGTAGTGACAAGCGTGACAACTGCGGAAACCGACTACCTGGAAAATCCTGGACGACGTAATCCACCAACCACTCTGAGGGATCTACGCCGTATCGCCATTCAGGAGTGGGGCAATATGGACTAACAGTGCGTTGATGAACTTGTGGATAGTATACCATGACGAATACAGGTATGCATCAGTGCAAGAGGACGTACTACTGGGTATTAGAGGTACCGGTGTGTACAGCAATCTGGACCACCACCGCTGAAGGTCTCGCTGTTTGGTGGTATGACATGCAATGTGTGATTTTCATGAGCAATAAAAAGGATGGAAATGATGTTTATGTTGATCTCTATTCCAATTTTCTGTACTGGTTCGTGAACTCTCGGAACCGAGCTTATACAACACTTTTTTTGATGTGTGTATAAAGCTTTCTAAAATTTTAGTTCACTCTTCCTCCTCCAGAATGCTAGGTAACTTCGACCTAGCAATGGCCAGTGTTGTGCAGCAGCCTTGTATCTGAACACCGTGAGCAAATAGTGGTTGGGCACAGGGAACTCACTCACGTGGTAACTCTTGGACGTTTACAAGCCGATGTCAGTCGGTCATGTTGCGCCTCTGTTTGTGCATCTATCTGTCTGTTTTGTTGATCTTAGCTATGTCTGCGCCAGCCTCCAATGTACGCGCTCCCCAAAGGATTATTACTGTAATAACCGCTTGGCATACCTTGCAATAACGTTGAGATCGCGTATCCAATAACGAGATGGACGCCGTTGTGACGCAATCTTCATCAGCCGTACCTCCCGACATCAGCCCTAGCAATATGGTATCATTTCGCCTGTGGAAAATTCCCCACTAACCAGCGTTGACATGTGATTAGTGTAATGGACCTTCTTTATGCTTCACCTGTCACTCGGTTGACGATTTGGCTCATCGCCTGACCTGTGCTAGTGTTCGTGAAGTCTGGACACTGGATCAGCAAATGGTTGCCTGTTTTCTCTATGGCCCTACATCCTTGGTCGAATCAAAGGCTTTCATTCTCCCAGAGGACGTGTGTCTCCTTGCAGCCAAGACTATGCCATAGTGTGGATCAAAGAACGGACAGTCGTCTACGTTTAGGGAGTCGGGGACAAATTGGAGCTCTGTCTTTGGACATTCCTACAGAACGAGCATGTGGCGACTGAATGACGTCCTCACTACCACGCTTATTTCGTCAATTACATCCTTGGGATTTTGCATGACCCCTCACTCATCTGACATGTGCCTGGCGTGGTTGGCTCAACTGTTGGAGAAGTGCACTACTAGCACCCCACTCATGTTATTTCAATCCCTCGGCTGGCGCAATACCTGATATCGCGCTGTCCTTGTTTTCCATTCCCTTCTTCCCCAACTACCACTGTTGTGTCACACGACGGAATTTCGTGGTTACATTTAAGCACTTCCTTCTTAGACTGTCTCTTCTTGTCGCCTTCAGGGTGTTTGGTGGTGTTCGGAACGCCTTGGCCAGGCACCATGTAACTGACCCATGCCATTCCGCTTCCCCGTCCTCCCAACGAGCCAGAGGCGACCTAAGCGTACTTATATCCTATCATTTCTGCCTCCTGTTTGTATAAAACGATCGGTCAATTTTCCTCATTTGTATTTTCTGACGTTATCTGCTGATTTGATGTA
Source organism: Schistocerca serialis cubense (assembly GCF_023864345.2). NCBI lineage: Eukaryota > Metazoa > Arthropoda > Insecta > Orthoptera > Acrididae > Schistocerca > Schistocerca serialis. The sequence goes on from NC_064639.1 coordinate 1,023,993,605, forward strand.
TTGTTTGTTAGTAAATAAAGTCTACAGCTCCCTCTCAGGTAAAAAAGGAATAAAAAGTAAGCAACAAAGAAGTGGTCAGAGAATCTGCCTAGCAAGCTGAAGACCCAGGTTCGAATACCAGTCCGGCACAAATTTTCGACTTCCCCCTTACTTTAAATCAACGCCCGCTTGTAGCCAAGGTCAGTAATTCCTTTTTGCATTTCGATATTAGTTATTTTTTGGTTTTATGATTTTTCCTGTCAGTATATAAGCGTATTTATAGGTTAAAAAGGTGTGTTAATTCCTGATTCAGAGGTGACTCATTCCTGCAGTGTTGATTTTACTTCAGGAAAACAATTAAATAAGTTAAAGTTATAAATCTCGAGTTCTTATTTGTAGTTAGCCATTGCCCATGCAATTATTACTGCAATCACTGCATTTGAACTGGTCTTTAACACAGGAAAGAAGAGACAGAATGCAATGATCTCTTAATATCTTAAACAAATAACTCCGAGAGCATAAGAACCCCATGTGCACGAACTTTTGTCCTCGCAGAATAACGTGTAATGTTGTAAGAAATGTGTCTGCAACACACACACGGTTAAACTGATTTCAGTCTACAAATTCATTACCTGTATTTCAATTATATTATTCATCATCAGCGTCATACGTTAAATTACTTATAATATACATTTTACTTTACGGGGTGGCACACGGTTGAGCGATTTATAGGACTCAGTTATTGTGTAACTAATCCATTAGCTTTTTCTTTTTCATGATACAAAAATTAAAATTAACGAGAAAACGAGAAGAAAGACGCAAACCAAGTACGTATTGAAATACAGAATTTTTTACATTCAGACTGTACACTTTTTTCTTTCAGATTGAATCTTATTATTGAGTATCCGTTTCAGTTTTGTGCGTAATGGTGGCAGAACTGCACGCAGAGCTTGTTGAAACCAAGCGTTCCCAGATTATTTTCTGTGTATTCGCTGCTATTACAAGACGTTTCTAACGGGAGACGTTTCATTGTCAATACTTTTTCTAGTTTTACGATGTAGTAACTACTCTTTTATGTTCTGCAGTTTTATTAACAATAATCTCAAAATAGAAAATCATGAGCAATATAAAGCAGATGTAGATCCGATAAAACAACACACAGAATCACATTCCATAGAACAAGTTAAAAAATCGAAATACTGACTCTTGCTATGAAAACTGTATCGACCAACCAGCTGTGACGCCATACTGGTGTATGAATCATCTTACCTTCTTTGATATTCTGAACATATGTTTACTCGAAAACTGAATAATCCTCTGCTGAATATACTGAAGTGCAAACCGGTGCAATCATTTTTAAACACAGCTATGCCAGTTGCCGGAGAAAAAAATTAGTCGCTTGATGTTGAGCAACTTATTTTTATTTATGTGTTCCGAGTCAATTCATCCTCACAATATCAAAGGAGGTAAGGTGCTCCATAGACCGGGTATGGTCCCAAGTGTCAGTCAGTAGTTTCAAATAATCAGTAGTTTCAAATAACTATTCAAGTATGAAATCAAAGAAATTACTTATAATACGTCCTGATTGCCAAAATATTTATTAATATGACCGGTTTCGGTTCTTCTAGAACCATCTTCAGATCTGAAATTTCGGTTACAGGAGTAACCCGTCTACTCACAGCAATCTTCACATGCTGCATCAAATTATAATAAGAAGGAAAAGAGAGAGGATGATAGGACATCTGTGAAGACATGAGGAAATGTGTCATCTGAGGTTTTCCCGGCGTACAGAAATCTTGAAAATTTCTCGGGTATTTAGCCGGCGATCGCCTGAAGATGGCAAGAAGTCGTCTTGCCGAGATATCGGGCCTTTCGGACAACGCTACCCAGCTGAATACCCGAGAAATTTTCAACATGAGAGAATGACTTCCATGGTACTAGAGGGCGCTGTAGAGGGCAGAAACTGTAGATGAAGACAGAGATCGGAATACATTCAGCAAATAATTGAGGACGTAGTTTGCAAGTGCTACACTGAGATGAAGCGGTTGGCACACGAGAGGAATTCGTGGTAGGCCGCATCAAACCAATCAGAAGACTGATGACCTCCCCCACCACCCAAAAAATGGAGTTATTAATAGACTTCATAGAGTCAGCCATGACAAACATCTTCAATCTAGTCAGCAAAATGTATGAGACAGGTGAAATACCATCAGACTTCAAGAAGAATATAATAATCGCAATTCCAAAGAAAGCAGGTGCTGACACGTGTGAACATTACCAAACTATCAATTTAATAAGTCATGTATGCAAGAAACTATCTCGAATCCTTTACAGAAGGATGGAAAACTGAGAGAAGTCGACCTCTGGCAAGATCAGTTTGGATTTCGGAGAAATGTAGGAACACGCAAGGCAGTACTGACCCTAAAACTTCTCGTAGTAGATTGGTTAAGGAAAGGAAAACCTGCATTTATAGCATCTGTAGACTTTGAGACAGCTTTTAACATTATTGACTGTAATATTCTTTTTCAAATTGTAATGGTGGTAGGGGTAAAATTCAGGGAGCGAAAGGCTACTTACAATTTGTGCACAAACTAGATGGTCGAGGGGCACGAAAGGGAAGCGATAGTTGAGAAGGGAGTGAGACATGTTCATAGCCTATCACCGATGTAATTCAATCCGTATTTTGAGAAAGCAGTAAAGGAAACAACAGAAATTTTGGTGTAGGAATTAAAGTCGAGGGAGAAGAAAAAAAATTTGAGATTTGCCGATGACACTGCAATTCTGTCAGAGACGGCAATGGACTTGGAAGAGCTGTTGAACGGAATAGACAGTTTCTTGAAAGGAGGATATAAGATGAACACCAACAGAAGCAAAAGGGGCGTATTGAAATGTAGTCGAATTAAATCAGGAGGCGATGAAGAACTTAGATTAGGAAATCAGCACTTAAAGTAGTAAGTGAGTTTTGCTATTTGGCAAGCAAAATAACTAATGGTGGTCGAAGTATAGAGGATATAAAATGTAGACTGGCAATTGCAAGGAAAGCGTTTCCGAAGAAGAGCAATTTGTTTAACATCGAGTAAAGATCTGAGTCTCAGGATGTCCTACCTGAAAGTCCAGTGAAACATGTAGCGTTGCTCTTGGGGGCCGAAAAGAAAAAGAAAGAAAAAGAATTCTTATTTTATATTTTTTTTAAAATGTCGAAAATGTGAATATTTTGGTGGGCCACTTGGCGGGAGAATCAGGGATTGATTACGGTATTATAATAACATACGTTGAGCATTAAATACCTGGTTGGACAATTTTGAAGAAGAGCAGCAGATTGATTTATTTGAGATCGTTTGGAAGAAACATTAGCATTTCTGTGCATTTTTACAGTCGCGATGTAGTCATACCCGGAACAACACTAAGGGACCAGAAGATTTATAGACTTTTTAAAAAATGCAACACTACACAATTAAAAAAAAGAGCTGATTCAGAAGAAATAGGAAAACGATAGTGTTCCTTCTGCCTCATGCTGCGTTCGGCCCATCAAAATAATTAACATTCAAGTAAATAAGGAGATGGAAATAATTAAGGTTAATTTACTAAAATAAGCACACTTATCTTTAACACACGTTTTTTAATGCTACGTACCTTTTCATATATAAATTACAATAGATGACCATTGTTGTTAAGTACTTTATACATAACGGTCAAAATGTCCTCTTGGTGCTGACTGTTCGTAATCAGTTACAAGAAACTACAAGTTTTCTGATTGGAAAAATAACAATTAGAATATTTACTGAATATTTTCACATAAAATATAAAATACCAATCCGGAACGCAGCAAGTCCGCGTCCGTCTTTTATGGAATACAAACAGTAAAAGGTGAGGCGCCCAATGCCTCATTTCTCTTGAAACAACAGAATTCCTTTTTTTATTTCATTAATCGATACATGTACATAGAGATTTACAGGCACCGCGCAAGAACGGCAAAGATAAAGAATATTAGATTCTGTCGCTGCTATGCGGTGCTTCATTTCTTTTACTTTACAATTGTTCGATAACTTTAGGCAATCAGGCGTTTACTATTGAGCGTATATTAATGTTTGTGAGGCGAAAATTACTAATATTACAAACATGGCCGAGAAACAGTTTAGACAAGAAGGGAATAGAAGCTTTTGAAATGTGGTACTACAGAAGAATGCTGAAGATTACCGGGGTACATCAGGTAATTAATGAAGAGGTACTGAATAGAACAGGAGAGAAAAGAAATTTATGGTACAACCTGACTAAAAGGAGGGATCGGTTGGTAGGACACGTTCTGAGGCATCAAGGGATTACCATTTTAGTATTGGATGGAAGTGTGAGGGGTATTGGATGGAAGAGTGAGGGGTAAAAATCGCAGAGGGAGACCATGAGGTGAATGCAGTAATCAGATTTAGGTTGCAGTAGCTACATTTTGCTTCTGTTGATGTTCATCTTACATCCTCATTTCAAGAATCTGTCTATTCCGTAGTTACCAGGATGAAGCTTGCACAGGATAGAGTAGCACGGAGAGCAGCATCAAACCAGTCCTTGGACTGAAGATCACAACAACTACAACTATAACAACACAAGAATACTATGATTAGATCACTACGAATCGTCAAGTACTCCACATTCTAAATGCTAAGTTCCACGTACCAGTATGAGAGAAATTAATAAATGAGACAGACTAAGACCTGGATGCCTTTACGTCTGTTTTTTTATAATATTGATGTAATACATGAAGACGGCACAAATGTGCATCCCTCTCAACCGGAGAATGATACTGAGTCACATGACTGAAACAATAGGAATTCAGAGCATTCCAAAAACTACAGCGAGTGACGTAAATCAAACAATCACTCTCATCTGCAAGGTCACAATAGATGATGTGATAGGCATGATGATCAAAATGACAATCACAGTCATGGCAATAGGCACGATTACAATGAGTACTGTTGCCCGTCGAATGTAAGAGGCAAAAATAGACGTGGTGATAGACGTGGGCAGTAATACAGACATCGTGGGCCCAGAATGAGTGTAACTGAAGTTCACACCAATTTGTCTCAGAATAAATCAACAAACTAAATGAGTACAGAAAGTGCCCCACTGGTCTGGTCTCAGAGAACAGAAGTGGCATGCTGTATTCCACGAATTTAACTATTTGAACAAGAGAGTAAGCATGAGGTATGAGTTGTAGCACGAGCACACTCAGTGTGATAAGTATGTGGAACGCAAAGTTCAGACCAAGATTGAAACCATGCATAGTGGGATACTGTGATGGTGATTCCCAGTACAGGTGAAAAGTTAAGTGCCGTACTGGCTGTTCTATCTAAATGAATCAGTGGGCAACAGAAAGTACTGACACTTCCTACGAGCAGAAGCAGTATTATGGGAGCAGTTACATCCAAATCGAAACCCTTGAAAATCCAGGCTCTCCTACAGATCAAATTAGGGAAGATGAGTTTTTCATTGCGTATGTCCCTCGTCGTGGAAGGCCTAAAAACTGAATGCATCGTAGGTATTGATTTCCTGAGAGAGAGAAGGAAATAGTGATCGACCTCTCTGATGGCAAACAACATGTTAAATTAGGTTGTCATAATGTCACTATGGATTTTAATACTGCAGTGACGAGCAATGGTAAACTTTGCCAGAGAGCTAATATGAGAGTCGTGGGAGAACTCACAGATCCCACCCAGTAGTGTGTTGATAACAAGAGTGCAAATGTAAGACCTATCACACAAGAGAAAATTAACAAATTAGCCTGTCTCCATGCTTGATACAGAACAGTATTAGAACAATTACTGATATCCTACAGCACAATGTTTGAGGATCATCTCGGTACTATCCTTTGATATGAATGCAAACTCGACACATATCATTATGAAATTACTATCACATATCTGCTGGGTCCCATGGGCCAAGTAACCAGTGTTTACGAACTTACAGATGTTATAGTTCCACTATAAAGAAATATACATAGGAAATAGAGGTAGTTTACATGTCCATTACTTGAAGAACAGATATTCTGCTTCAGCACCGCCGGACGACATCCTTGCTGCTACGGCATTTCAGAAGATGCTGAGACGTCCATATCGCTGTGCTCAAGTGGAAGTGACCTAGGAGTGGAAAAGCCTTGAGGAAGTTTCAGCAGTTTGACTGATTGCTGCATTAAAAACAGCCAGACCCTGGTCGTTGGCCTCTACTCCAGAAGTTTCCTGGCAATATTTGTGTTCTGTATTCTGACAGGTACCAATGGCTCTCTGCGGAGATTACGACCTATTGATGGGAGGAAAAATTCGTATTTTGTTAGAACCCCAGGTAACATGTGAATTATATGCATAGATCAGTCATCTAGGATGGGGTTGAGCTAATTCAATGTAACTTTATTGTGTACGTGTACAAGGGTGCCAGGGATGCAAGTATAGGATGTTTGTTTTAACTTGAGGCAACTAAATACCTCGAAAAAATGCAGCGTACGAAAAAACTGTTCTAGGTGAAAAGTTAATAATAGGAAAGGAGATGGATATCTGTCTGTGCTATAACTGGCCACCTCCTAACCATCCCTCTTGCGTGAGCGGCGTCAGTTTTGTGTTTTCAAATGAGAACCCATCCCCCTTCAACATTTTTATTGCTTATTCAGATTCTACGCCCCATTCGTGGTAGATAGCCCTGTAATCGACAAATATGAAGTGCGTCTGTTTTTGCAATTGAGAGTTGACGAATTTGATTCTATAGTTCATTTACAATGTAAATATAAACCTTTCTGTTCTAACGGTTGATATTGATTTTCAGACGTTATTTGAGCGTTGGAAATGTGATATTTTTCCTTTTCGCACTTCTGCTCTTACGAAGCCATGTATTGATGGTAAACATTCTTCTAGGAAGACTGTTATGTTTTATTAGTCTAATACTAATTGTAAAATTCTGCCTTTTTCAAGCACGGTATATTACTGACCTATTGTCCTGGAGTTAGATCACAATCTCCCCACCGATCACTCAGCTGACGCATCTTATGCTTTTGTTGATGATTGATATTATTGTGGTTCCTACTTCTGAAAACATATTCGACAACAGTTTTTAAAGAAACCTTATGTAATTTAATATTAAATGTTTATTACTGTGTCCACTTGAAAATGTTTGGTTGGAATAAAGTTTTGTTACGAGATCTATGACTATTGTTATTTAATCCTGGCTACCAATGTGATATCTTCGTAATCTTTGAATTGTTTTAATTGAGTTCCTCGCCCTGTAGTGCCAGTGTACGTTTCGTGCTGATCCTCTTCAGTTAATTGTTCTTCGCACAGATACCGTTCTTGTAATGTTCGAAATGAACGATACCTTTAGTTTTGAAATATAATTTTCGTGGTAGATTAATTTTTAGAGATAAGTTGTTACGTTTAAAATAATCCTGTTACTTTGTAGGTCATTTCCTGTCAGCATTTTGCCATGTTTTTGTATTTTTTATTTTGTACAGGACCGTGAACATGGTTTATGACCGAAACCGGTCGGTGTAAAATATAAATAAATTCAACATCTGTGTGTCTTGCATTTTATAAATTTTATTTTGCGGGTTTCCCGTGGGCCACGAACAAATCTCAGGACATGCACCAACCTAGCAACAACACCACATTAGGCCTATCACCCAATGAGCACTATCTGGGAATATCCGAATATATTGTCCAAATCGAGTGAGAATAAATCAAAAAATGTACAAATGAAATTTGATTCTTTTATTTGAATGATGCAGTGGTACCTTAGCACACAGAGCCAAACTGAAGAAGATTATTATATCTAAAAATTTATTGTACGCCTATAAGAATGTTCTCATTGGAGGAATGTCCCATTTAATTATTCAGCTAGGTACACCATAAGTAAATGTACTTGTCACATCATTGTTCATTCACTATGTAGAGCTGTATGTTTGTCTGCAGGACAATAGATTTAACATGAACATGACTATTAAGTACGAATTACAGTATTTGGTTGTTCTTTTCTCAAATACTTTGTGACTGTAAGACAGTAGAGAACTCAAAACAGTTATGTACGATTTTTGTCAACATTGTTACGAATATCTGGAAACTGACAGAGTGATAAGGAAAATGTTATATGACCTATTTAATCGTTCCATTAGTAATATGATTCCCATGGTCGTTTCGGGCAGTGCAATGTCAATGATTATATTTACCTTTTTTTAAGGAGACTATACGCACTTTTTCTCATTACTTACTTGTACGTGATCCAAAGTTAATATTGTACATGCTATTTCGCTGATTCTAGGCCATCAACTAACGTCTGTCTTTTGCGATGAGCGACTTTTCTAACTGAACATTCATCGTGTCTGCTCAGAGCATTCACAGGAGCAGGACGCACATTTCAACTGTTCGCATATTCGCTTACATAAGCGTAGGTAAAGCTATAAAACTTTGTTAATGTAATGCCTCAGAAGCGAGTCACTCTCTTAATCATGAAGTTCTTCCACGAAGATAAAAAAAACTTGAAGTTATAAGTGCCAACTACTTATTTGTATTTAACCTTTGCTATTGCAATTGTTACTGATTTACTATGTGTCTCATCTCATGTTTAGCGCAGAAAATAAAAGATTGGATGTGTTGTTCTCATATCTTAATAGCCAAACATAGCCGGCACGGTAGCTCAGCGCCTTCGGTCAGAGTGTTGGAAGCCCTCTGTAATAAAAAAACTGAGTTAATCGATCAACAACGAACTTAAACGGATGTCTTATGACGTCCGCCCAGAGCAGATGCAACGAACGAAAGCGAACAAAATGAGACTAAAAAAACAGCTGAGAGATCTTAAGTAAACCATATATTTCAAACTTTGCCCTCGCAGAATAACTTGCATTTTTTTGCAAGAAATTTGACTGCAGAATACACACGGTTCGATACCAACCAATGCATTTATTATTATCCACTTAATTTCATTATTAGTCATCATTGTTAAACATTAAATTATTTGTTATCTATTTTTTTCTTTCACAGGCGACAGAAGTGTCAGTAAAACTTTATTAAGTGTAATGTTCAAGTGTCCATGTGTAGCTATTATGTCTAGTTACTGGGCAGAACGGTTGCTGTAAATGTGGGATTTCCGTCGTATGAAAACTATGAGTACCCTTGGAAAGGCATTCACCTAACTGTATATTAAATGATCAACTTATGAGATGAGACCTATTCTTTGAAAGACATTTGTTTTATATAATTTTCGTAACTGTAAAGATGCGCATCTAGCGCGGACGCAAATATTTCGATTGCGCAGTCAAAGAAACATTTTAACAGAAGCTGAACTGAACGTTCCGCTTCGATCTAAATAAAAGATGACAGTAAAAACTTTTGTAGATCTTCAGATTTTATCGTACTTCTGCTTTTAAGGTGAAAGTGTAAAGCAGGTCGCCTTTAAGCCAAAAAAGAGCAGTCTTCCTAGCGTGCAGACAACAGTTATTGATTAATAAAATTCAAGTAATTTATGTTCGAAACTGGAAATCGGCAAGTTATTGTTATGAAGATGTTGAACGGTGCAAGAATTGTCTCGAAGCAAGGAGAAAAGTAATGACTGTAATTTGTGACCAAAACGTAAACCAAGGAGACAGCACAGGACAGGCTGAAATCTGATCGCGCCATACAGTTAGAAAAGTACTTATGTAAGTTATACTGTTTATAAATAAGCCCTAATTGCTTGTGAGAATTGTTTCAATATATTTAGTGTTTATCAGATTTCTTATTCTATTCTTTTCCTTTATATTGTTTTTTACCTCCATGTCATATTATTTTTGTAAATATCAAACAGCCATTACTACAGCAGAGAATACTGCCCTATTTATTAATGATTTCATTTGCAAATGCAATTTTTTTATTGTTCATTGTTAAAGGTCCTTTAGGTGATTATAAATTTCACACTGATTACGTAAAGAAATTCGGGTTGTTCTTTTCTAAATAATAGAAGTCTTTGCGTAATCAAATACTAGCCTCCTTCTGACAACGATCAGGAGCCGACCAGAAGATGGACGTCTTCGACCGCTTTCGTGTTTCCTGTGGCAAAGCTGTGCCAAACTGGGAACACGACAGTCTAGTATGTAACCAGTTTAATAAGTCACAGGTGCCAAATACTAAAGCGAATTCTTTACAGGCGAATGGAAAAACTGGTAGAAGCCGACCTCGGGTTTGGATTCCGTAGAAATGTTGGAACACGTGAGGCAATACTGACCCTACGACTTATCTTAGAAGAAAGATTAAGGAAAGGCAAACCTACGTTTCTAGCATTTGTAGACTTAGAGAAAGCTTTTGAAATTGTTGATTGGAATACTGTCTTCCAAATTCTGAAGGTGGCAGGGGTAAAAATACAGGGAGCGAAAGGCTACTTACAATTTGTACCGAAAGCAGATGGCAGTAATAAGAGTCGAGGGACATGAAAGGGAAGCAGTGGTTGGGAAGGGAGTGAGACAGGGCTGTAGCCTCTCCCCGATGCTATTCAATCTGTATATTGAGCAAGCAGTAAAGGAAACAAAAGAAAAGTATGGAGTAGGTACTAAAATCCATGGAGAAGAAATAAAAACTCTGAGGTTCGCCGATGACATTGTAATTCTGTCAGAGACAGCAAAGGACTTGGAAGAGCAGTTGAACGGAATGGACAGTGTCTTGAAAGGAGGGTATAAGATGAACATCAACAAAAGCAAAACGAGGATAATGGAATGTAGTCCAATTAAGTCGGGTGATGCTGAGGGAATTAGATTAGGAAATGAGACTCTTAAAGTAGTAAAGGAGTTTTGCTATTTGGGGAGCAAAATAACTGATGATGGTCGAAGTAGAGAGGATATAAAATGTAGACTGGCAATGGCAAGGAAAGCGTTTTTGAAGAAAAGAAATTTGTTAACATCGAGAATAGATTTAAGTGTCAGGAAGTCGTTTCTGAATGTATTTGTGTGGAGTGTAGACATGTACGGAAGTGAAACGTGGACGATAAATAGTTTGGACAAGAAGAGAATAGAAGCTTTCGAAATGTGGTGCTACAGAAGAATGCTGAAGATTAGATGGGTAGATTACATAACTAATGAGGAGGTATTGAATAGAACTGGGGAGAAGAGGAGTTTGCGGCACAGCTTGACTAGAAGAAGGGATCGGTTGGTAGGACATGTTCTGAGGCATCAAGGGATCACCAATTTAGTACTGGAGGGCAGCGTGGAGGGTGAAAATCTAGTAGAGGGTCCTACACGTACACAAGCTGATGTGGGCATTTTTATGCTCTGGGGGATATCGGACGTATCTACTGGCTTCACTGATGGTATAACGGAAACACCAAGTGCCAGAAAATCTCTCACGCCAATTACAGACCTTCTTGACATTAGCGAGTCAGCAGTGATAAGCGTGGTGGAGTGAATGTTCCACGACGTGCACTGGACGCATCCCGTTGCACGGGAGTAATTGCCCCTCGCACGAAAGCGGGTGGCACGCACCCAGTTTGAGCCGGGCCCCAGCCGAAAGCGAAAGCGGCCGGAACAAGCAGCGAGCCAGGCTGCAGGTGCGGCCTGTGGTCAGATCAATAGCGTTCAGGCCTACACATCGCATCGCATCGCGTGGCGCGCGCCCTCAGCTGCTTTAAGCTGCGCGCCTCATTCACATGCAAATGAAGCGTGTTTTGACTCATCCAGCTCGTCAAAAGTAATCCGCCACTGCTCTTAAAGCTGCCGTCTAGCCGTACCAACGTTCGATTTTACGCAAACGCGAGGCTCTCTTATCGTATAAAAGTTTCTAATAAACAAACACTTTTTTCTAAAAGCATTGTTTACAGGCAGCTGTGTCGTCACTTTACTAAACAACCAGTTTCGGTCAGAAATGGACTATCCTAAGGTATACAGTGATATCATAATCAGATGCATGTCAAGTCATAACTCTTAGCAAACATCACGCTCCAGAGGTCCTCAAACTTGAACCCCCCCCCCCCCCTTTCTGAAACGTAAATTATTTTGCCGCCCCCTACTTTTCTTTCCTTCATCAGTACTTCTCATACTTGGCAGAAAAACGGCCCACGGTATCTATTTACTTCCAAATTTAGCAACTGTCAGTTGCAATAACAATAATAGTATTATTATTAATAATAATAATTAAAGTGTGTTCTTCAACAACATCAGAGTTAAACATTTTTTTGATTATCATACATTTGAATTATTCAAAGGCATTGTAATTTAGTGATTACATCTAGTTTATACATAATGAAGGTTGTGTTTGCAATTATTGGAACTGAATACATATGTGTGTTTCACTACCTACCATGTATTTCAAAATGAGTTAAAGTTTAACTGTTTCCCTCTATATTGTTTCTAATTCATTTAGAATGTTTTAATATTTGAAATATCAAGACATACAAATGACGACAGAACAATAGTCAGCATTTGAAAGCCAGTTTAAAAATTGCTATATTTCAACTGATCATCCAAAAAGGAAATAAACAAGACTAAAATTGCAACTGTGAAGACGCTTCAGGACTTGTTGACTCGTACAAGTTGATGTGAAGGATAATATCACGTCCACTGCCCTTCTTGATGAATTTGGATAATCATTGCGAGCCTGCACTCAGAAATTTTCAAGAGACTTCGATTTAAATTCATTTCGAAATCCTCTGTCACTTGAGAGTTCTATTAGCACGTCATGTTCTGCTTTTGGCAAATGTCTGATTAGTGGTCTGAAATCATGGTATCGAAAAGGTTGTGGATCCAGTCATGATCAAATGAAGGTTTATCCTCGAATTGTTGACGAAGCTTTTCGAGATGTACTACGCCCATTCTACTAATTTTGCGCACATACCACTCATTTCCCTTCATAAAATCATTTAGACAAAATAAAATCTCGCAGTTACTCTTCTCCATCAGTGTTTTTCGAAGTCCCAGTCCTCTCTTAAATGCAAGCATTTTTCCCCCCAGAAAAATGATATTAGCATTTCGGCCTTGAAATGATTGTTAAGATCATTCAGGTTCTCAAAAACGAAGGCCAAGCAGAACAATATAGGAACCCATTTTTCATTAAGAAACAGAACCGCGCTCCCTTGAACCTCTTTTTGGTTCCAGTAACAGCTATGCTGTCGCTGCATCAGTGGCACATGTACCAACATCGTTTGTCCATGACCTATAGTTGCCAACGAAAAAGGAATTCACAAGAAAGAATATATCTTCGCCTGTAGTCCTCTCTTCTAGAGCTTTACAAAACAGAAAATCCATGTACATTTCATTTTGATAACAGTAGCGTACAAAAACAGGAAGCAGGGAAAGATTTCCGACATCAGTATTCTCATAAAGCTGCAGGGTGAATTCTGGGCTATCATGAAGATGTGTAGCAATTAATTTTTCATGTCTGAGGTTGCTGCATCAATACGACGATCACGGTATCATCTGCGAGCGGTATCGACTTCAGATTCTCTCCAAATCTCTCTCCACGTATTCTTGACGGATAGGGGAAGAAGTAATGCATGATGATTTAGGTTTTGCAATTAAGTAGGATACATCTTGAATGTTCGCAGGAGGGATTTCTTAGGAACTGATATATGGTTTTAGAGGAATCTGACGCTATCTTTTAGTTGTTGTTCATGACATTCAAAAATTGGATGGGTTGACTAACGTAGTCTGTATGTTTTGTCTGCAGCCAGCTTTTTAGTTTTATACTCTTCAAGCTGTCGCAGGCTGATATCAAAAACACGTTGTTGCTTTATTTGATATTCAAAAGATATCTGGTAAAACTTAGTATGAGATAATCAACTTGAACTTTATGCTTTTCGATTATGGGTTTAAAACTAACGTCGCTGATAATAACAGAGGAAGACGCGAAAGAAGAATGTACTTGGATTAAAACCGAATCATTTTCCTTATTAGACCTGCATACTTTTGAGAGAGAGGGGACACGTGGTGAATCAATGCCCCTGGATCTCTTGTTACCACTGGGAATCAGTCACTTATCTTTGGGAATGTTGGAACTTGTATTAGTTTATTTTAAATCCCGTTAACAATATCCACTGACCACAATTTTAATTCAATTTCTAGCAAACTTACTACTTTTGAACTGACTTCGTAAGCCTGGCTGATATCGAGTGGATAGCCTCAATAGCTCTCAGAACAATATACTATTGTAGTCAGCGTTGCAAAGAAGTAGCGGTCACATTGTCATTATTAACTGCTTGGTGACCAGCAAACCCTGGAGGTGATCAGTGATAGTTTCTCATGACAGGATCTACTGGTCAGTTCTTGTGAAATAAGACAGCAAATTAATGATTGGGGAGCTTACTAACTTGGTACATCGACATGAGTATCTTTCGGTAGCAATATTTATTCAGCGGAAGTCTTTTTCTTACAATAATATGAAAAGCAAATATTTTGATGAAAGCCTGCACCCGCTCTGTAACTTTCTGCGGGCCCCAGGGGGGCTCGCCTGACCACTCTGACGGCCCCTGCCTTAAACTAATACGTTAAATACAAGTATAGTGGTGGAGTACACACAGCCCACGGTATATAATTTTGCGAAGCACATGGCAAGACTAGAAAGCACGTTAGTTTATGGCATGGTGTTCCTTAAAAGTTATGATCTGCTAGGCAACGCATTAATCGTGTCACATTATACCTGCGGATGATCGGGTTCTGACCGAAACTAACTGCTTAATAAAGTGAAAAGAAAGCTGTATGCAAACGATAATTTTGTAAAAATTTCTATAAACTGTAAGACACCGCACCCCAAAATAATATTACTTTCTTTATTAGTAGTTACTGGCTAATAAAACACTAAGACCAATTATCTGCAGAAGCATGGAACGGCAGGTACAGGCCTACCTGTGGGAAGATTAGTTTGGGTTGCAGCGACTTACTTATTATTAACCAGCGAAGCCTGCAACGCTTCACAGTTCTTAAATATGTATGAGAATTGCATATACATCCTTAATTCCTTTCCCCCTCTGTCTGACCATCTTCTCATTCCCCTTCTCTCTCCCTACATTTACTCTCCACCTAACCGCCCAAATCTCTCCCCCCCCATCTCTATGTCCATCTTCTCCTCCCCCCTCTCCATCTCCATTTCTGTCTGAATGTTCAGTAACTCCACACATATCCTCCTCGTCCCGTCTCTGTGTATATAACCTCCTTGCCCTCTCTCTCTCTCTCTCTTTCCACCTCCTCCTCTCTCCTCCTCTCTTCTGCCTGAATGTTCAATAGAGATCGTCTAAAAATTTAAACTAAATCGGTCAAGAACTTATCAAGATTTGAATTAACTACGCTTCCCCTTTATACATTACATAGATACGTATATATTACAAAAATATGCAGCCTGTTTCTATCCGAAAGGTCATTAAAACGTCATGTAAGAATTTGTAGAAAATCACTAAAGAACTTTTCGTAATTTTCAGTAACAACAGATCTATTGCATATATTACATAGGTATTTAGATATTACGTGTGTAACTGTCAAACAGTTGTTTTTGTTATTAAAACATGTAACAGCATGTAACGCCGGAAATGCATATCCTCCTATTTCCATCTATTGTACTATTATTTTTTTCCTTGTTTTGCTACCTCAAGATATGACATTTCTGTCTCTTTATATATTGTAATTGTTTTACTGTTTGTATATATATATTTATGCACTCATGTCGATGTATAATTGGTTTGTTTCGTAAATATTATTTGTATTTTTACGCTGGGTCTTGCCTAGGGAAAACTGCTATCGAACGATTACATCGATGGGTCGTGTGAAGAATCAAAGTGTGTAGGATCTTTGGTAGTGTTAACTCTGCCGCGTGGAGCGCGGGCAGTGAGAGTCTGGCGGGAGTAGCGAGTGGAGCAGGTGTTGTGTGACGCTCCCGCGAGTTGCCGCGCTTTCGGGGTTTGGCAGCATGTAATTGCGCTCGACTCGCGATGATAGTTTCTGACATGGTGTCGCGGACGGGAAGCATTAGCTGGCGCACATCAAGAGCCCGTTTCGCCTGGTGACCGTGTCGAGAAGAAGTCGCGCCAACATCCAGCTTCTGCAACAGCGACGGCCGACAATGAGTGACTGTCGCCACCTCCTCGATCGACGGCTTCAAACCTTCAATCATCCAACAAGGAAGACTAAAAGCACGTAAAGTTTCAGAACTGTATGGCAGACCTCAGCTTTTCAAATTGTTCCATTTGCCTCGCAAAACTACAGCAACTTAGCATGAACCTTTGTTGCTCATTGTCCCAATTGCATTGCCAAGCAGGGTCCCTTCCTTTTCCGAAATGAACCCGAGTGTCGTTGAAATTCAAAATCCAGCATTAAAATAATATAATTAGATTTCACTGCTTTAATTTCAAAGTTCAGTAGCTGGCTACAATATTTAGGTTACACGAGCACAAATTTAGAGTGCGAGTTTTGTTAGCATATTTTAGCTTACCTGTGACTGCAGCTCAGCTTGGTACGTACTAAATTTTACTATTGTTAATAGTTCAGAATCATTTAATTCAAGTTCAAAGTAAAATCTCTTGTTTCTAAATTGCGTAGAGTCAAGTTGCTTTTGAAATGATTGTTGAGGTAGTCCAAGACTAACCGTATTTTACTGGATTTCGATGTGCTTCAGAAAGAAAGCTCACTATTAACTTCAGTCACTAAATTAACTTTCGATTTTCCGGTTTTATTAATTCTTTTGCTAAATTAAGTCAGAGTGTAGCGAAATTTATTACTTCTGACAAACTTTCAGTTTTCACACTAAACGTGTCAACCTTCAGTTGCCACGCTTCTAGTGTTAATTATATGTGTAATAACCTTTCTTTTTCAGTTACTATAGTAATTGTCCTTAGGACTGGCGACCGTGATTTCCCCCAAATCTCAAATATCTAATTACCGCTAGTTAATTGTTAACGTAACGGCCGCACATTTACTTTCTTTATTAACTTTACCCCTTTTCAAAATTAATTTCCACCAGTTTCATTTGCATTTTTCCTTTCATTTAGATGTAACCCTTTCCTCCCTCTTTACCGATAGCTTAACTTCGGTGACGATTGCTTTTCCCAAATTTCCATTAGGTACACGCGGTTTAATTTTTCACTGTCATTAAGGTCGATAAGTGAGGGGGGAGGTTACAAGCATATTTGCCAAGCTGAACGCAATTTCTTTATCGTAAAAAAAGAGGTTGAGACAATCTCGGGTGATCATCTTTCAGAACTGATTTTAATCTCCGACTTTTCCGGTGGATTTTACAAAAAATTTCTTCCATGCAAACCTTGTCCTGACAGTTACGAACACAATAAAGACAAAAATCAACAAAATCTGTCTAGCCGTACTTAGTTTTGATGATATTTCGAACATGCGGCAATTGATGTTAATTTCAGACTTTGCATTTTCTAAAAAAATTCTTTCAAATAAACTTTGTCATGACAATAACAAAAACTACAGCAAAATAACAATCAAATCGGTCAATCTGTTTTCCGGTAATGATACGGCAACTGTTTTTAATTTATATAGATTTACCAGCGACGCGTTTCGTCTGATTCAGGGATCTTCAGATTGGCTGAATATTAGATGGGGTTTGGTACATGGAATACCAAGTTCACAGAAAGTCCCAAAAAATAATTGCCCTCGTCAAATGATTAGAAACATTTCCAGTGTCCTTGTTGAGACATGCGACGTAGTCCAAACAATGAAAACAGGATCAGGCGTTATCTGTCATCATGCAAACATGTCGGAGGTATAGTTGCTCATACACGGGCTATGCACATAGTATCTCAGAAGACACCGCATAATGTTTGCTAATATTTGTTAGGAGCAATTATTTGATGGGACGTATTCTCGGTATCCCATGTACCTAACACCATCTAATATTCAGCCAATCTGAAGATACCTGAATCAGGCGAAACACGTAATTATTAAATAAATAATAAATACATCCCTGTAACCAAGACTATTTCTTGCTTCATCATATATTACTGCCACGTATTGGAAAACGTTTTGAGAATGTTATCAGATGTGTAAAATTAAAAATTAGAGTCTATTATGCAAATGAAATGACATAGTTTCAAGAGACTTACTGGTCTCATGCAAATATGAATAACTTATAGACCGAAGCGGAGAGTGAAAATTGATACATTTTTACTCGCCACTTCAGTCTATATAATAGAGTCCATTGTGTTGGTGGTACATCTTCTGTGCCAACGGGACCTTCCGCTAGGTCATCAGTTTCACATACTCTTTCTTATTAGTTTCGATAACTCTTTGAGCCCCAGAATTATTTTCAAAGAAATTTCAGAAGATATAAAGCTTTGTGAATAGACGTAGCAAGGTAAGTTTTTTTCTCGCATTATGTAAGTAACTAAGGAGTCTTACAACTGAAATATTGTTTACATTTGTGTCATTTTGAAAAGAAAATTATTTTCGTGAATCGGAACGTTGAAAACCATACGGTCATTAGTGAACACTGAAATGAGTCACTTTTCTAATAAAGTACGCTTAACAAGGCCTCGATAAGTGTAATCTCAATAGCAGAAAAGTGCTCTTTCAGGGTGTGCAAGAATTTGTATTCGTCTTCGAGTTAATCCCTGAACTCCTATTTGAATGTGGGAAAGTCGGCCCTGCTCGTCGCCAACGTTAAGTAGGTATCTCCCGAATTTGAGAAGGCTACTAAGTGCCTGGATTATTTGTGTGTATCTCTCAAATATTTCTACTCATATTTTATTCTGTACTACTTTCTACTGTACTTTGGTCTGTAGTTTTGTTCCAAGCACACAGTTATTGCATGATTTCAAACGGAGGATTTGTCTAATGTGTTTCAGTATTACCCATGACACGATGTGATTTTGGCTCAGTTTTCAGTTCTATATTCCTATATTTATATTACTTCTGTGGTAAACGGAATTTCTGAACCTAGATTTGCTATCATGAATTTTAACTGGAGTGTAAAATTTCGTTTTTTCTTACACGTATTTGTTCCAGTGTGTGTGTCCCACGTGGTCAGGAAGGAGCTCGCCCATAACAAAAGCATTTATTATAATGTATCGTTCACTACTACTTTCCTTTCAGCCTATTACTCCGATGAAGGACGCTGTACCTGCAAGATTTCAGGTAAGTCGTAAATTATGCTAGTGTTTCACTTTGGTGCTACGACGTTTCAGACGTTGTTCGGTACGAAATAATTAAAGTACAAATAGATGGGCACAGAATGACGTCAGGAACGTTATCCGGTATTTCTTTTCATTACAGAATAATGGAGTAATTCAGCTGTACTACGTGCTTTTATCCTTAATCATTTATTGAGTAGTTCAGAGTATATTCCGCTACACTCAGTTGTCTAATGTCTAATATAAGGTGTTAGGCTTTAATGTTCAATTGTTTTTTGTGGGTCGAATTACGTATTCCTTTACGCTTAGCTGTTTGGTGTATAGCATTAATAGTTCAGTTTCTTTAGTGGCCTCTGTTTACACTCCAAGTTCAAGTTCGGATGCAATATTAAATAACAGATGTCATACAGATGAAGCATCGATTATTAGGAACATGTGATATCAGTCAAATACGCCACCAGTTAAACACCATCCAAAGCCATTAAACACACATTCACGATGACATTGTGATTTTATCAGAGACAGTAAAACACTTTGCAGATCACTTGAACGGAATGGATAGTGTTCTGAAAAGAGGTTATAAGATAAACATCAACGAAAGAAACTCGAGGATAATGCGAAATATTCGAATGAAATCAGATGATTCAGGGGGGGGGGGGGGGGATAATACGAGGCAATAACACACCTAAGTTTATTTTGGTTGCAAAAATCCGATAATGGCTGAAGTACAGTGATTATAAAATGTAGATTGTCAGTAGCAAGAAAGTTGTTTGCGAGGAAAGTAAATTTGTTAACACAGAATACCAATTTTAATGACGGAAATTATTTCCGGAAAGTATTTGAAACATAACCTTAAATGGAAGTGAAATGAGGACAACGCACAGCACAGACAAGATGAGGATAGAAGCTTTCTCAGTGTGATGCTGCAAAAGAAAGCTGAAGATACGGTGGCTACAGCGAGTAGATAATGTAGAGATACTGCATCGAACCGAGATTAAAAGTGTTCCGGCGTAACGTCAAGCGCCGTCACAACAGTCAAGAACGTTAGAGCAGAGAGGGCTGTGAGACGACGTCAGCCAATAGCAGGCTGACCGACCCCTCTCCAGGACGACACCGTGACAGCAGCGGCCTCTAGGTGAAGACAATATAAGCGCCGCTCAGTCTGACCGCAGCGGAGTTGAAGACGAGCCATCCTACGAACGCTACAGCAGTAACTTATGAACAGTATTGTTTCACTTGTATCAGAACTTGTATATACTGAAGAGATTGCTTATATTTCCTGTCGCCCTTTGCTTGCGACCTCTCATTGTATATTTCTCAAAGTATTGTCATTTATCTTACTGTAACAAAAATCCATTGATACGATGCTTGAATTGTCTAGCGATCCGAGAAAGCAGGTTTCCTAGGCAACCTATATTGGACGAGTAGGCAGCCACAACAAAAAGATCTTTATGGCGCAACATGATTGAAAGGAAGAACAGGTAGGACACGTCCAGAAGCATAAAGAAATCATTGATTTGGTTATAAAGGAAAGCAAGAGAGTAAATATTGCAGACGGACACCGACACTTGATCAGAGCAAGCAGTAAGCAGTTCAAGTATTTTTGCAGAGATGTAGGAACTTTCACATGTTAGTCAGACATAAGGCGCTACCTCAAACATAACTTTGGACCTTATACAGCCCCAAAAACAAAACAAAAAAAACTGACTTTAAACAAAAATCAACTCAACTGATTTATTCCTACGGAAGCGTCACTTCAGTGTAGGCTACATATTCACGAGACAGCTCGCTGGCTGTAACCGATGCTAACGCTTCCATACGGAATAGAAATTTAGTGATTGTGCCTGAAGATGGTCTGAATTTGGCAGAAACCAGTTGTAATGTTCTTCAACGATGACAAAAGCAATTGTATCCTCAAATACTGAGCGAGGTGGCGCCGTGTTAAGACAATGGACTCGTATTCTGGAGGACGAAAGTTCAAATCCTGTGCTACCATCTAGATTTAAGTTTTTCGCGGAAGGCGGATTCCAGGATGCTTCCTTTGAAAGAGCACCATCGATTTCCTCCCCTATCAGTCCACAATCTGAGCCCGTGCTTCGTCTTTAATGATTTCCTCGTCGACGGGACGTTAATAATTTTTTTACATCAATCTCTACGATGTCACGCGACATCATGAACATTTCATTTCAGACTATTAAGCTCTGGTGAGTGGCCGTTATTAAAATCATTAATGTCTGTTCTATTAGTTGCCTTACACTTTTCGATATTTCTTGTTCATTGAAAGTAAGAAACTATTTGACATTTTATGAGTTAGACGTTAACAAAAGGTAATCAGGAGAGACGATTGTACTTAGGGGAAAGCGTACTTCGAGGTATATGACCTTTATTGGTTAGTATTTCAGTTTAGTGGCTCATTTTAGAATCACTTGAAGGAATGGTTCAAATGGCTCTGAGCACAATGGAACTTAACATCTGAGGTCATCAGTACCGTAGAACTTAGAACTACTTAAACCTAACTAACCTGAGGACACCACACACATCCATGTCCGAGACAAGATTCGAACCTGCGACCGCGCGCGGTTGCAGATTGAAGTGCCTAGAACCACTCGGCCACAAAGGGCCAGCGTGAAGGAATGCGCATTACAGAGTGCTCTAAGCATTTTCCGACATTGCATACAGTTTTTCTTGATGTTAGACATGAAGTTGTGTTTTGTCTAACATTTGTCAATATTATGAGTCCTACATATTTAATTTCTGATAAAGAAATTAAAACTTTTGGGAATTTATTGTTTATTCTTCAGTAACAGAACGTTATGGTAAGAAAATATTTTATATTTTTAAAACCACTTAGATATCGTGTAGACGATTAAGCCCTACTTCGTCGGTCGTGCACTATCTTGCATCTTGAAGCAGAAGAAAGTGTTTTATCGTAGAACATGCGATGTTTGAAAAATTAACAGAGTTTCGTTAATATCTTAGCAAATTTTACCCGTCTTGTTAATGGGAATTTGTTTTAGTTACCAATAGCTTCAGTTTCAAAATGTATTTCTCTTGTAACTGTTTCATTAATGCTTCTACTTAATTTGATTTCACTTACTGATAATGTAACAGTTAGACGACTAATTACTAACAAAATTTTCTCGATATCAACGCTTTTAAATTTCAACAGAACATTTGTTCCTAGGTAGATGACCATGTTGTACAAACATGTTTTCTCATTTGGAAAAACTATAATTGTCTGGAATAATGTTTGCAATTTCAGAAAAAGACTGCAGTACGTAAAAAGTAAATACCATCATTAAGAAATGCTTTAAGAAAATGTAGTGTCATCCGAAGAGCTCGGTGCCAAAGCACGATTGGCACTGCTTGCAGCACCAACGAATAAGAAACGCTACTAGCTTCTCGTCGCCACCACAACGGATCCTCTACTTACGCCTGAACAGAGGAAATCTCGCCCCAATTTGCAGTCAATGATCAAGACGACAGTATCGTCTTAGATAGGTCGTCAGTGTACTAAACGTTTAGGTAGAACATTCATGTGAACATTATGCCTGTAAGACTTCAAGAGAAGACTCTTACAAAAAATTGTCTTTATCAAGTGAGACAGTTGTCGATACTTGGAACATTGTTTGGGAATTCAGTTGCACAAAGTTAGGTTAATCTTCATGTCTTTACTGTAAAAAAGTGAACTAATAATTTATATGTTAAGGTTCTGAGCAACGTCCTCCCGGAGCAGACCAAGGAACCCACCGTTCTGCCGTGAGTGTATTTTCGTATGGCACAACAGAAAAGAAGTCTGAAAAGTTTTCCAGTGTTCATTACTTTCCCAAGCGTTTAACCGTAGCATCGGTTGCAACAAAATTGTGAAATTTGGCATATCATGAGAGACAAGCGGCTGTTACTTGGCATGTGCATATTCCACTTGACAAGTTCCAGAAGCAAAGCTACTTGAATAATTACTTCAGTCAACAATATTTCGTAATGAATCTTCACTCAAAAAAATGTTTCGAAGCTTTACGTCTACTAAACAGTTATTATTACACATAATCCCAAAATCTTCTGCAAACTGACTGAGTCGATGCAGTACACATCTCACAGCTTCTGTTCGTTCATTACAGTTCCATTTGGTAAAGCGTTAAAATACGAGTAAATTCAAGCAATCAAATTATCACACTGCTGCCAGCTTCAAATATTACACCTGAGCACGTAAAGACCCGTAATGAGGCTTTTTGCGACAGGCTATGGGCAGCATTAGGGCGCACGACCAGATTGCCGCACCGTAACCGTCCTACGAGCAACTGCACCGAGCTAACATGCAGACAATTCCCTGTGACAGCAGCGACGCGGCCGACTGAACTGACTAACGCTGCCTCGGCATTATAATTAGCCAACTTGTCGGGCATCTCAATGGGGGCACTAATTCTCGGTGCTTTGAAATTACAGGGCAACACAGCGCTGCCTGAAAAGAGCGCGCCGGGCATTTAAATCTTCTAATGAAGGGCGATGACGCGATCAGTCGTTACTATAATTTTCACGGGGCCGTCCTCTGTCAGCTAACTGTCGGTGCTTCGAAATTACAAAGCTATAGCACGTTCAATACGTCTTCCAGCAACAAACGCGCCAAGCATTGAAATCCTGTAGTCAAAAGTGATGACGTGATTTTCGAGGGCGTGTTCTTCACGATAGTTGCCTACTAAGCAGTTATACAGGGCATCGTCGATAAAGCAGCAGTTCGAGCTTTTCGGTAGGGGAGAGTGTTAAAGCGAGCTTTAGGTAACGACTGACTGAAACAGAGGAAAGTAATGCAATAAATGACGAACGGGTAGTTATCGAAGATGAAATAGCGAGTATAGCAGAGCATGAGATAGCGAAAAAGAGAAGGCTCAGTAGACAACACATGAGGTAGTAAATTAATCTGCAGCTGTTGGAACAGGTAGGAATAATCTAAAAAATGAGATTGATACGGAATAGACAATGGTAAGTGTGGGACTGGAGTGGATGTATGAGTGTGAGAAAGAAGGATTCTGCCTCTCGTAAAAATGAAGAATCATTTAGAGAAAAGAGGAGCAGCTCTGTGAGTATAAAGATCTCCGATGGCAAACAAGAGCAAAGCAAAGAAGGCAAGGATGAAATGTGAAAGGACTACATGGAAGGGCCATAAAGTGGCTTCGAACGTTTTTTTCCTACATTTCATTCGCAACTCGTGAGAGCAGGATCGGTTGTTGTGGGACGTCGATCTCTTCAGTTGAGTATCCCAATAGAGTGGCAGTGGGGCAGAGGGTTTTCCCATTAAGAATCTTAGGAAAGGAATTTCCAGTTGTGACATTGGTCTGATGACAGCGAAAAACCTACAGAAATCCTTGCACTGGGGAATTGTAACTGATTTATTCATGGGAAAATCCATATTATATTATGTTATTGAGACAGAACTCGGTGAAGATGAGACGGGCGACATGATACTGCGAGAATACCTAAGTCGAAAAAAGACATTCGGAGTACAGGATATTCTCCCTGAACTACTGAAATCCTTGCAAGAACATACCAGATAAGAGACCGGCGGAATATCCGCATAGTTCAATAAAAATACAATACTTCCAGTCGAAAAGTAGGCAAGTGCTGACAGATGTCAATAATGCAGAACTATCAATCTGCTAGTTGAATACTGAAAAGTACTGACAGAAGATAATACTGCAGAGCTGTCAGATTGCTAAGTGACGACTGTAAAGTACGGACGCGACTTATTGAGAGCAAGAACGTAAGACTCATAGAAGCTGACAATGGGGAACATTAGTTTTGGTATCGGTGTAATGTAGAAATGACCCTACCACTTTTCGTAGAAGATAAAATGAAGAATAACAAATGTACTTTTATAGCGTTTGTAGATTTAGACTAAACTTTCGATAATGTTGGCCGGAAATTCAGAAAATAAAAACAATAAAATGCAGACAGAAAAATAATGTCTACAACTTGTACAAAAATAAGACAACAGTTCTAAGAGTCCAAGGACATGAATGAGATGCAGTGGGTGAGAAGGAAGTAAGACAGGGTTGTAGGCTGTCCCGATTTCACTGAATCTGTACAGGAGCAAGCAGTAGTGGCATCGAAAGATAAATTTGGAAAGGAAATTAAAAGATAAGAAATAAACACTTTGAGGTTAGCTAATGTCAGGGTCGGTAAGATACTTGGAGGATCAGTTCAAGCAATGTATAGTGTCTTGAAGAAAGCTATAAATTGAACGTTAACAAGTGTTGTCATCACTTAACACTTCCGGGCTGAGATGTCGCGGTCCATACATAAAACTCTCCACTGACGTTTCCCCTTCGACTGCGGAAGGCGAAACGTCAGGGGAGAGTCTCATGTATGGACCACGGCATCTCAGCTCGGAAGTGTTAAGTGATGAACGTTAACAATTTTGAAACAAAGACAATGAAATGTAATCGGTACTAGTCATGTGATGCTAACTAATTTGAATAGAAACCGAGGTTCTAAAATTAGGAAATGCGCTTTACTATTTAGTCAGCATATTTGACTATGGTCGAAATAGAGACGATATAAAATCAAGACTCGCAATTGCAAGAAACTATTTGGGGAAAATAGAAATTTGTTGATGTTGAATATAACTTTAAGTGTTAGAAAATGTTTTCTACAAGTATGGAACATAGTCTACAAATGAAATGCGAGAGCTAAAATACTGAAATAAGAAGAAAGAAGTAGCTTCCGAAACATAATTCTACAGAATAATGCTTATGAAGTGGTAGTGAATTCAGTTGAGGAGAAAAGAAATTTATGCCGCAACTTGATTAGATATGACAAATCGTGAAGCATCGAGGAACCGTAAATTTGGTACTGGATGGAAGTGGCGGGGTGGGGGGGGGGGGGCGTGGGGGGGGGGGGGGGGAAATTATGGAGAAGACCTGGCGTGTATCGATGCAGAACGCACAGTCACAATAAACTGCTTATCCAAGTGCAGGATGTGAATATGCGGCGTCTGGGGCAGGATTATTAATTTCATTAATTTTTCGGGTTGTTCTTAGTTGCGTTGAAACTGAAATATTGATGCCATTTTCAAGGTATCACATAGAGGTAACGCTGATCAGCCGTACTGCGTTTATACAAAAAATCAAAACTGCTCGAAATGCTACACGTGGTGCGTTAATGAAAAACTTTTTTTTTTATCATGAACTTCGTTTTGCCAGATTTGTTTTGTTGAAAAACTCAGTGGCAGTAGGTGAGACGTTTACTACGGGCGTGTTCTTACACTCCTCCAGAAAATTTGTTGTATGTCTACTGACGCTTAGGAAGCGATAAAGCTGTGAATTTGTGTACGTGCGAAACATGATCATTTAGTAGTGTTCGGCTCCAAACGCTGTACGCGATGTTTTGAGTAGTAAGAACATCTGTAGGCGACTCCCAATGCGTACATCGATTCTGATGAAACTTGTTACAGCATAAAAACGCAGTTCACGGTCAAAAACTGTTACAGACTGCTGCTCCATGAATAGTCCTTAAAAATTCAAGGAAACTCGTTTAATTTGTGTAATTATCAGTTTTCTCGACCTAATATTCACGCGTCACATGAATTAATAACAATCGCACGATGTTTTGTTTATGTTAATCTGGACTTGTTAGTTTATAAAGGCAAGAACATTTTAAACACTTATCTAGTGTTGAATTTTTTTCTGTTGACGGCAGTCTTGGTCGGATATATGCAGTAGTCATTATACACACCATATGGCCGAATGTCTTTAAATTTCACTTTGGTCGTACTCTCTGTTGTTAATCTTGACATTTTAGTACATCATTCTGTCTAGTCTGGTCATTCTATTATGGCATAGTTCACATGTTTCCTTTGCCACAGTTTTCTCACAGAGGAAGTTTTTTCTCCGTGTACTGCTGTTGTCGAGGAGTGTACTTTCGGAAACGTCTCCCTCAACTAAGAGTCAGTATTTTATGCTAAAAGAGCGCTTTTATATTGGCCCAAGACCGTGTAGTTCCTATGTTTCGGGCGCTTCAACCATTCTCTTTGATCTCGCTTCTGCATAGCGTCTTCTAACGTGTCTTTTCCAGTACTAGTGTTCTCGAGTAGCTTTTCTTCCTTCTGCTAGTCATCATTATTGCCGGTATTGTATTTTTATACTTGACTCAAATATACGTTTAGCAAGCTGCCTACTCCATTGAACCGTTCTAAATTTCTGCCACAAAGACTTAATTGCCTGAAAATCTTATAGTGTTATCATTAGTACCTCTTACCCTTCCGTCATTGTTTCTGTACTTAAGTCATCTTCTGATTCCTTTATCTTGTCAACTTAAGAACAGTACCTACAAGCATCTATCTTGCCTTACAACTTTCTCAGCAGTGTTAACGTCTGCACAGATGGACCTGCTCCACGCCAGCGATTCCTACTATCATCAAGGAACGTATATCTGATGATGATCGCTTAGAAGACCTAAACGGGTCATTTAAAAATACAAATAAAAATTAAATGCGATCACGTCAGTGTTTATTGAACAAATTATAATGTTAATAGATCGCTTTTTTCCTTTCACTAGTTCTTGCAGATGTTGTAGTTTACTTTCTCATTTCTGAAATTTATCTGCTCTCCACCTTGCACTTTTGATCATCTCTTCTATCTTTCGCTGTAGTTAACGATGTTGTGTTCTAAGTGAATTAAGCTACTGCTGCCGTTTTCTGTCCACGCTTACAGCAGTAAGTGCTTAACAGGTAGAAAGAGTCGGTATTCTTCATTGTATACTACCTCAGAATAGTGGCAACTGCATTTTGTCGTTCTGTTTAAGATTAGTGGTTTGCGTGGGGCGACTACGACCATCCCACATGCGCCTCCAGTGCCTGCGGAGACCGCACGGGCCCCGACAGGCAATTAGGTTCCAGAACATCCCTCGGGGAGTGACACATGCTAACACGGCCACCACACACTCCAGGGACATAAACACGTACAGTCACCTGCCACGCCCGTGTCAAAAAAACGGGTGACAACGATGATATTGTAGCTCCTCTGCTGCTTGGTTTACGTGATGAACGAGCAACGAAGACAAAACAGATTCATAACAACAGCAACAGTGTGCGAAGAAAAACAGGAACCATTTAATGCCTGTGGATAGCAATAGCATTTTGTTTGAAAGAAACTGTGAGGCTTATACGCCTCCCCCACTCTCGCCCCCACTAGCCTGTAATCCTATCTAGATGATTCACCACATAAATTACGGATTTACAGTCAGTACCACTGAGTGTGAACGCAACTACTAGTGAGGCCGATGCTAATCGCTGATACTTCCACTAACTTAATTTTGGAATTCCAAATAACGATGTCGTAAGACAAAATAGGAAGCAACAGAAACAAAAATAAATACGAAAGACTTATCAGTTACGGGAGGGGTACGGTAAACACGTAAAAGCCGCATACGGTGTGTCAGTAAACAGCTAAAGAAGCAGAAACTGACATGAAAATTGAGATAAGCAAATAACTATTTAAGAAAACAAACATTCCGTTTGGTTAGCATCGACCTCAAATAAATAGAAATAGTTTTTAGCAATGTACCATTGAAGCAATGCATGCAGTAATCAGTTCGTGTCTGGACGTTATAATTCACTGTAATGTGTGTTCATGTGTGCAGTGGTGAAGTAGGTCTCCTTTCCTTTTCTGTGCGTGGTGTCTCAAGTTTGCAGCAATGAAAAGCTTGCGACGAATGACATCGTCGTAAAATGTAACCGACTAAATTGTTAACACTTCAGTTTAATTGCACACTATCACAAAATAGCTCAAAATTGTAACCGTGTTGGTGTACACTAGCCACTGTAAGAACCATAAAATGAAAGCATCAAATGGTGATGACAAAATGATGTACTATCTGTTTGACGAAGTATTAGGTGTCTTTGGAATACCATTTGCTACTTTCATTTTAAGGTTCTCAAAACGGCCAGTGTAGTTAAATACCAGCTAATATTTCGAAGAGGTTTGTGTTTATGTCAGCTGAAAATAAAAAGTTAACAATTTAGTCACTCACATTCTCCGACGACAAAATGTCGTTTCCGAGTTAAAAATTGCTACACACTTGGTATAATAGGCAGAAGATACAAGACGGAACTTACACCGTAACGTGTGGTTTACTGTAACGAATGTTGTAGATTTGGGCTTGAAGTTAGTACGAATAGTCACAAATAAAAATAAAAAAACACGGACAGGATTAACTTGGTTCCGTCACCTTCTACAGTAGCACCAATAGAACGTCGGCGCTTACCGTCCCCGTGATATGATCGCCATAGACGTTAATGTACTGAATTCTGGAGTCAGGATTTAGGTTTCTTTTCGAGCATCCTACCTTCAGGGTGACTTCATCTCTGGCGCTCACCTTAACCACGTGGTTGTTACGACAAAGGCCACTGCAGGTTACAGTCCACACTGTGCAAACAGAATGGTTAGTACCAGTGTTTGACTGTTACAGAAAGAACATTGTAGGTAATTATTTATCATCAGACATAAGATATAACACTGCCTCTTCACCTGACACCCTGGCGATAGAACTTCCTTGGTTAACACAACCAATTACGCCTCGGAGGAAAAAAAAGAGAGACGAGACGTACCAGTGCTACTCTTTTGAGGCTATTCTCGACAAATCATAAGTAACCTAATATAAGTCGATGAGTTTCTTTCTGCTTAATTTCGCACTACGGATATCAAAACTTTGTCTTATAGTTTCCAATATCAGGAACGTAAAGTACCTTGTATAATAATCTCGTACGACTCTCCTTGGTTACCAAATTTACGAATAATACTGGGAAAATAATGACGTTAGATGGTTTCGAGAGTATCATTGATGCAAGCACGTTTCCGCCAGATAGCCGCATTGTAGTTTTACTTGCCCCAATAAATGTGCATTTTCGGGTATGCCCCTCTTCCAGAGTGGATTAACGCTTGCTCGTTCAAATCGGGGTTGCCGTAACTCACTTGGAAATCTACCATTTCGACCATATTGCGAGCTAGCAACAGCAACACCACCATTGTATTCCCATCGCTGTCATGAAGTTAGTGGTTATGAAAATTAATAGGACTTCTTTGGTTTTGTTAATAAAGTAAGCCTTTAGAATCGGTAAATATGTACCAAATCATACAAGGTTTGAGATTTTCCCAATGAAAATGATTTACACTTCGGTATTCAGAAACAGCAGGACACTGACTCATCTACTTGCAGGCTTAATTACAATGACTTCTTCCATTAGCACGAATCGAACCATACTCCTTTGGATCACCGCTGAAGAAATATCATTCAGAAATGGTTCAAATGGCTCTGAGCACCATGGGACTTAACATCTGAGGTCATCAGTCCCCTAGAACTTAGAACTACTTAAACCTAACCAACCTAAGGACATCACACACATCCACGTCCGAGGCAGGATTCGAACCTGCGACCGTAGCAGTCGCGCGGTTCCGGACTGAAGCGCCTAGAACCGCTCGGCTACCGCGGCTGGCAAATATCATTCATTAACGATCTCAAATATAGGACTTAGAGAGATATTTTCAAAAATAAGTACTCTATTTAAAATCAGTCAATTGTTTCACATAAATATTGCTTCTTTAGTTGCCTATCATAAGTGCTCATTTATATTCATATTGTCAGTCAAACGGGAATTAACATTCGCCATTAACAGGAATCTCCTTAAAACCGCCTTTCTATATCTGTTATTTTCATCCTCGTCACTACCACTACTACTACTACTATATTTTTCGTAACCACTACTGCTACTTTCCATCTTTCTTTTCGCTCCCTTCTCCGATACCTCCAGCTTGTCTTTCACCTTTAGCCCACAGACGCTTGAGTCAGTCACGACCTTGGACACACCTGTAAATATGTCTTCCCCCGCGAAATCCAGCTTTTGTCCCTCTTCCGGCCAGCAGGTAGACGGAGCGCGCTCGGTCCTACAGGCGGCCACAATGGGACGGACCAGTTCCGGCGGCGGGCTCTTTGTGGCCCATGCGAACGCTCAGTCGCTAACGGCTCACTTCGACGAGTTCTGTGACCTGTTCTGCCAATCGCTGTTCCATATTATCCTCGTCTCTGAAACTTGGTTGAAACCAAACATTTCTTCCGACGCTATCCGAATCACTGGTTACTCTCTCCTAAGGGCAGATCGTGAAACACGACGCGGGGGTGGTGTGGGTGCCTATATTCGCTCTGATCTGAGACCTACTATACTATGCACATCGGATGCAAAGGGCGAAGGAGAAGCAGAGTTCTTGTTTTTCGAAATAAATACATCAAATCAGAAACTGCTAATTGGAGTAATCTATAAACCTCCAAACGTCGGTGCTATGTCCTCCTTTCAGTCTGCCCTGTCCTCGCTCGTGACACTGTATGAACACATAATCATTATGGGCGACACAAACATCGACTTACAGTTAAAATCTCCCTCTGCAGAAAAACTTAGGAGACTGTTCCACTCCAATGATATGAGTTTAACACCGCTGGACCCAACTCATCACACGCCACACAGCCATACACTCATAGATATAATAGCAACAAAGCGACCAGATAAAATAATTCGCGCCAATCAGACATCCGCTCCAGGACTCTCTGCTCATGACGTGATTTTCTTAAATTACTCAGTACATACTACCAAAGAAAAATCTCACCTGGTAACCTACAGAAACCTAAAAAATGTTAACCATGACGCTCTTCAAAAGGATTGCTCAGACATCCCTTGGCATGATATAAACAATGAACCGACTTTAGACGGAAAAATTCGGGAATTATGTCGCAAAATTATTGCACTGTATGATAAACATGCTCCTCAACGCACTGTCAAGGTAAAGAGAGCTCCCGCTCCGTGGCTCACCACTGCATTACGCCAGTTAATGAATGAACGTGATGCTGCACATAGGGCCTTCAAGCGTAACCCAACTCCCGAGGCGTACGAAGCTTATAGGAAACTCCGAAATAGAACCAAGCAAAGCGTGAGGAATGCCAAAATTAGACACGCCCGCTCTGTCGTATGCGGCATATCAAAACCTGCTGCACTGTGGAAAAAGCTGCGCAGTTTCGGTATAGGGAAGCGAAGATCTGACGCTGTTTATCAAGCGTCTGCAGAAGAATTAAACAATTTCTTCTCAACAGCCGTAAACTGCCACGCAGCGACAAATTACCAGCCCCAAGATATCAATCTCTCGAGAGACAAGTTTTTCCTAAAACATGTCACTACCGGCACAGTACACAAGGCAATTATGAGAATCTCTTCCGAGGCAGTAGGAAATGATGGAGTGAGCATTGGCATGATTAAGAACGTCGTAAACACTATTACTCCAGTTATCACAGACATCTTCAACCTGTCTCTTGTCAGTAGCACATATCCAACTGAGTGGAAGCAAAGCTTAATTCAACCTATACCCAAGACTGACAACCCTAAGTCGCCAGGTGACTACAGGCCGATCAGCATACTTCCTGCAATATCTAAAGCCCTAGAACACATCGTCCATGAACAGCTGACGGATTACCTCAAAACTCATAACATCCACGACAAATATCAGTCAGGCTTTCGAAAGCACCATAGTACAGCAACTGCATTAATCAAAGTAACTGATGACATTAAACATGTTATGGACAGACGTGAAGCTACCATCCTAACACTGCTTGACTTTAGCAAGGCTTTTGATACTGTTGACTTTGATATATTACTAATTAAAATGAAGCAGCTGAATTTCTCAAACAGCGCAATACACTGGTTCGACAGCTACCTCAAAAACAGAAGTCAACAAGTCATTTGTGGGTCGGAAAAGTCATCATGGAAAAACGTGCGCTCTGGAGTTCCCCAAGGCTCCGTCCTTGGTCCATTACTCTTCTCACTGTACATTAATGATATTTCTTCAGTGATTCACTCCTGCAACTACCATCTATATGCCGACGACATCCAACTGTACATAAGTGCAAGCCCCAAGAACATTGCTGACGCAGTAGCGAGTATGAACGCAGATCTTTGCTCTGTTTCTCGATGGGCACAGAACCTAGGTCTGAAACTAAACCCCAAGAAATCCCAGGTCATACTTATATCTCATCCAAAGTTAATCAGTCGATACTTTCGCGAAACAGTCCCTCAAATACTCCTCAATGGTACCCAACTACCATACCAAAAAACAGTAAAAGACCTTGGAATAATCTTGGATGAACACCTAAACTGGGAAGAACAAACAGTCACAGCTTGCCGGAAATCGCTCTCCTCCCTACATGCAATTCAAAAATTTAGAAAAATATTTCCAACCCATGTTAAACAAAAATTAGTCCAAACACTAGTCTTGCCTAATCTTTACTACTGTGATGTAGTTCAACATGGCACAAATAATGAAAACTCGAGATGCCTCGAGCTAGTGATGAATGCTTGTGTTAGATACGTATGCAACATACGGTTGTATGATCATATCAGTCCTTCATACTCCCAGCTAGGTTGGATACGCCCACATAAGGCACGCGATCTCCACACGATGTGCTTACTTCATCGATTTCTTAGCCACTGGTGCCCCCAATACTTATCTTCTCACATTAAACACCTATCATCATTCCACAACCGCAATACCAGATCGGATACGTCTAGCATCTTGGCTGTACCTTTACATAACACAAAATCTTTCTCCGTGTCATTCTCCATCTCAGCCATACGACTATGGAACGCGCTCCCCTGTGATCTGCGTCTTATCTAAAACCACTCAACATTCAAGAGGGAACTTAAGACTTACATATTAGGGACGGTATAGCCACCATTGTTGTGCCCCCCCTCATCTTTTTCTTTCTCCTCTCCATCATAGCTTCGAATTTTACCATTCTATTTCTCTTCCTCTAACCTATCTACCTCTTCTATATCTCTTTCACCCCATTCCATCGTCTTATGTCTCTGCTCGATGAGAATAACTCACAAGCTGCAAGAATATAACGAGAAAATTCCCAACTAGCAATAGGACTGACACTCATAAAAGAAAAATATGTTTACTTTCATATACATAGTTATTATTATTATTATTATTATCATTATTATTATTATTTTTATTATTCTTGATTGTTATAATTATTTTTTGATTGTTATAATTATCATTGTACTACTTTTATAATCTCTATTTTTTTCTTTAACATTAATACTGTATAACATGTTATATGTCCTAATTTTCTGTAGACACTGAAATTTGTTGAATCTGAGTATGCCTGGTTAGGTGTAAGAGAGGGCCTGAAGGCCCTAATCTTGCCAGGTAAAATAAATGCATAAATAAATAAATAAATAAATCCGGGAGGTGATAACGAAGAAAAGAAATGTAGCAAGTACAGGAATACGAATATTAAGTTGCTGAAAACATTGATTATTGACGATACGAAATAATAAATGTACGGACTGAAGGCCACCATCAAAACTCTTGACCAAATTCTAAACACATTTTCGGTAATCACGCTGCAACTGTACCGCCGCTCTATTCTTTGCATTATTTTACAAAAAAAAATTTGAAAGTATGTTCCCTAGAAGTAGCGGCTTTACAGATCTGAATAGCAAAGATGTGTTGGGTCATTTCGCGATTTTTACTGTCGGATGGCTCGTCTTTGTGACTCGTGCTCATATCCAAAGAAGTTACTTCTCCTTGAAGTAATCTAGGTACTGAGTGACTCCATTCTGTTTGTTTCTATTATCTTCCATTATCTCTGTATCTAAATCAACAAACTTTTAAATTTATTCAGTCTTCGAGATTAGGAGTTATTGTTATAGCTTTGGTCTTTATCACAAATAAGCAGCATTATTAGCAACCACTTAAACCAGTTAATGGTTGCATCCCTTGGTGCGACTTGCCGAAATGAATGTATCCTCTCTTCCTTTCATATTACTCACCAGATCATTTATACTGTAGCAAAAATGGTCCCTTTAATTGGTACATATTACCACTCAGTATAATACGAACTGTTACATTGTTTCCAGATTCCTGAATTACGGATCAGAAATACATTAAATTTGTAATACTAAAAGCTGTCGATTATAAAAGTACGACCAACACTAAATCAGCATTTAATGATGCCTCATAAAGTTGGATAAAGAGCCTACGCGGTCTGACCACAAACGAAAATTTGTCTGGAGCTAATTTTGGAGTTGATTTCTGTTCTCTTTACATTCAAAACTACTATTCACTAATTATTAACTTTGGATTCAGATAAGTTACTTGGTCTTTTCTTTCTTGTTACAGTGTTTTTCCGGGTATTGTTCATTTCTCCAGTAATGTGACACTGATATTCCTTACAGTATTTAGTTTTATGGATCTTCGATAGTATGGATGTAGCATTTATAAAATTTTTATCCACTTAGGGTTTATGGAAGTTAGAAGACATCTCGTAAAAATTGTCTTAGTCGGTAGACATGGGAATGTAATAATCATTTCTAAATGTTCAGTGTTACATTTGTTAACTATGCTAAAGCACATACACCTAACGTACTCTCCGCCGCATACACAAACACACACACACACACACACACACACACACACACACACCGAAAGGTGGCTAGTGGAGTGCAGATGAGGATGTGAGGAAAGGTCTGATACTCGAAACGGCTCCTAATGACAAGTAAAACCTTCTGCGGCTCCGCACAACTTCCAGAGACTGTGCGCCATTTTCGGATCACTCGATACATTCACTCATAAAATGCTACATGTACAGTTTACCGATTCTATATATTTATTTTTAGGTTTCCTTCAATAACAACATAATCTGACGTCAGTTTAGGAGTGGGGTAAACTGTATATCGCAGTTTCACATTATACTATCATTTTTGTGCATTTGTGTTTATGTGCATGGCTGGCTCTCACTGAAATTTAAGACCTATTACAGCACTATTTTAAGTGCTTTGTGATCGTATCTTGACATATGTCGACAGTCTACAGCTAAAGAAATTTCGTTATCTCTTCTTGAAAAGTTAGTATCTAATAAGTCTCTGTCCTCGTGAGTCATGGCTGGATAGTTCAACCTGTAAGAGCAGTACTTGCAAATCTTGACTCTTGTCTCAGTCTGGCACGAAGTTTTAATGTTTTAGAAAATCTCACAGGAGAACATTCTGCATTTCAGAGTGTAATATGTATTCCGGTAACAACCTCTAGGTTGTGGCTAAAAAATTCTCCGCGATATCGTTTCTTCCACGGTCTAGAAAGGTGCATGGAAGAGCTGTCCATTTGGGAAAGTGGAGAGAATCTGCCAGAAATGAGGCTGTTGAAGACGTTTCTTAGTTTATGTTGCTAAGCCCAGCAAAGTTTGGTTGCAAAATGACATAGAATGAGCATTTTAAACATATGTGACACCCATAATTAACGCCTATGAATTTTAATACTGTGGCCTCCAGCAGTTTCTCGCTGACATCAAATACAAAAGGCCAACAAGCAAGTTGCTGTGCTGGTCTCAGCTTCACATGACATGAAGGTACATAGGCCAGTCATCGGCACAAATAATTGACAACGTCCGGTAGCAAACTCAGCAGCACAGGGTTTATTATTATAAGCCTCTTCACTGACGTACTGGCAGACACGGTTTGGGAACCTAATGACGTGTCTTTAATGTAGAAAATTTGTGGACGCTTTCATTCAAAAACGAAACTTTGATCAAAAGTAGAATAAAATTTTCCATTAGTTCTCTTTCGATAATTCTTCCTGGCAACAGAAATAGCAGTATGCGTATATCAGCGTACGCTCACAAGAAATAAACATCACGGGAGCCAGGGTAACTATGTCAGATGACTGAGAATATATCTTTTTAATGATGTGCAGTTCCGTCTTGGCCGAGCTACAACATTCACAAATTGGCTGTTTCCGTCAGGCGTTGAGTTCTCATAAACAACGTGAGCTTAAAGCGGGGCTGTCTAAGTTCGCGTTCATATTTTCTCGTATGATAATTGCTTCGTAACCTCGTTTATAAGTTGCACAGATGTTTTTTCTGTGTGTTATAGTCTCTTGGAAAGAGAATACTTATTGTGCTACAACATTTATTTTGTGTAATAACCAGCTTACTCTTCTCATATACTCCATAGCGCAGAAAGCTGTTTAGTGTGTGAGCGTGTGTGTGTGTGTGTGTGTGTGTGTGTGTGTGTGTGTGTGTGTGTGTGTGTTTAAATACGGAGACTTTCTTGTGAATCACGGCATGCACTCCAGCAAAACAGTTTGGTGGAAGATGAACTTGCAGAGGGGCCGATGGTCTCGACGGAATTACCACGATGTCGAAAGATCTTTCAGAAGACCTAAGAAGATTCTAGTTGTGTGTAAAGACTCTTTGTGGCACCGAAGTTACCATCCAGTCACTTGTTGACGAGACAGGAAATGAAATTGAGGATAGAGAAGAAAAAGCAGAAATTCTTCACTCTGTTTTCAAATGTCCCATTAGCAAGGAAAAGCCAGGAGTACAGTCCCGATTTAATTCTTATACCACTGAGAATACAAACGAAATAGGCATTGTCAGTGGCGTTGAGAAACAGCTGGAATCGTTAAAACTAAACAAATTTCACGGGCCCGATGGAAGCCTTATTGCCGGCCGGGGTGGCCGAGCGGTTCTAGGCGCTACAGTCTGGAACCGCACGACCATTACGGTCGCAGGTTAGAATCCTGCCTCGGGCATGGATGTGTGTGTGGTTCCTTAGGTTAGTTAGGTGTAAGTAGCTCTAAGTTCTAGGGGACTGATGACCTCAGAAGTTAAGTCTCATAGTGCTCAGAGCCATTTGAACCATTTTTTGAAGCCTTGTTTTAGATTCTATCCTGAATTTTCCACTGCGTTAGCCCCTCTTTCAACTATTATCTATCGTAGAGCCCTCAGAAGAATTCGTGCCCAGTAGTTGGGTGAAACCGCAGGTGGTGGTGGTGGTGGTTAGTGTTTAACGTCCCGTCGACAACGAGGTCATTAGAGACGGAGCGCAAGCTCGGGTTAGGGAAGGATTGGGAAGGAAATCGGCCGTGCCCTTTCAAAGGAACCATCTCGGCATTCGCCTGAAACGATTTAGGGAAATCACGGAAAACCTAAATCAGGATGGCCGGAGACGGGATGGAACAGTCGTCCTCCCGAATACGAGTCCAGTGTGCTAACCACTGCGCCACCTCGCTCGGTGAAACCGTAGGACACATCAGTCTGCAAGAAGGATAGTGACTCACATCCCGTCCTATGTCCTTGACATCGATTTGTTGTAGAATTTTATAACGTATTCCGAGCTCAAATATAATGAGGTATCGCGAACAGAACAATCTTCTCCATGCAAACCATCATGGATCCGGAAACACAGATCATGTGAAACTCAACCCGCACTTTTCTCACATGCCGGCCGGGGTGGCCGAGTGGTTCTAGGCGCTACAGCCTGGAACCGCGCGACTGCTACGGTCGGTGGTTCGAATCCTGCCTCGGGCATGGATGTGTGTGATGTCCTTAGGTTAGTTAGGTTTAAGTAGTTCTAAGTTCTAGGGGACTGTTGACCTCAGAAGTTAAGTCCCATAGTGCTCAGAGCCATTTGAACCATTTTTTTTTTCTCACATGACACTGTAACCTCCCCACAAAAATAATAAATGAATAGGAGCCAAACATAACCTCCCTAGCAATTAAATTTAATGACAATAAAAATGAGAATCGCAATCTGACCCAAGTATAAGTTCGTCACGAAAATAATGAAAGTCAATTCAGTGATAAGAAAATCTCAGTAATAATGATAATTCAATTATACCGAAATATCGGTCTTTGGCCCTGTGCAAAAATCAGAATTAAATTCTTACCTCATTGTAACTGCTAGTCAAATTTCTGCTCTTATTCTTGCGCACGGCTTGGAGGAACTGCATTGCAAATAATAATATTCTTTTTTTTTTATTATTTAACTGAAAACTGAAACTTTTCTTTAAGGGAAGTGGAACGAAATAGTTACTTCAATTAAATAAAATTTTTATGTAAAATTGCTTTTGAAATCAATATTATTATTGGGGGCACTTGTTGAAAATTAATTACAATAAATAAACTTTACATTATCCGATGATTATCTTAAGTAACAGTATACCTCATTCAGCATCTTGACCAGTGTTGCCGACAGACTACATCACACAACCGCACTGCGCTGCTACCACTGACCGAGTGCTCTGCATGACGACTACTCACGTACAGCTCGCAACGACTACTACTAACAGACTGCTCTGGCCTACAGCTACTCGCGTACTGCTACTAGCGTACTGCTCGCAACACTCGCGCGGTCAAGCGCATACTAACCACGATAATAGGCTCTCTGGTCAAAGATTTTAACGTGCCTCACCATCGCTGCTATGTTACATACGTGTTTCATAACCCTCCACTGGGGGGGCAAAAATTTGGCAGCGATGGTGAGTCATTTGGACTTGCCATCGCAAGAAATTTTTACAATTCAAATTTAGTACATAAATTAAATGTTGTGCACATGCACCGAGTACAAAATATATCAGACAAAGACAGGATGTGAGTACAAAACATAGTAGTAAATCAGAAAACTGTATATACAAATTATTTTACAGATAACAAAGTGCACAGGCACTGAAAAAATTCTTTAGCATTTTCGCAATAAATAAACATAATGGCAAAAAATCATCATATTAAAAAATGAGAAAGGTGTACTCGCACT
Source organism: Schistocerca serialis cubense (assembly GCF_023864345.2). Classification (NCBI taxonomy): domain Eukaryota; kingdom Metazoa; phylum Arthropoda; class Insecta; order Orthoptera; family Acrididae; genus Schistocerca; species Schistocerca serialis. The sequence goes on from NC_064639.1 coordinate 1,024,033,266, forward strand.
GGAGTTCAGCGAATCGAAAAAAATGTATAACCCATGAACATAAATAATGTTAGCAAAAAATGATTTTCACTATGTGACAAGAATTAGGATAGGAAAGGGAAGGATTGCATCATGGTTGTAGCACTTTAGATTGCACACAGCTGTTCTGAAAGTCCATATCTTTCCACAGAAGTACAACACCAAGTGACACAATTTGAAGTTCTTTTCCCATCAGAATTTATCAGTGTAGCCAAGACACTGAACTGTCGTAGTAATGTTCCATGTTTTCATTTTGGCAGTACATTAGGTACACCAAACAGTGGGACCATAATAACGTCTCCATCGCTCACGGTGGTGGACAGCATGTCGTGTCAACACCACGCTCTTACAAGGCACACCAACGTAGAATTAGTGCAAAACCAAAGATAGTGCTCCATGATCACTAGGATAAACAGGACAAATGGACATTGCAGTAATTCAGGGTAGTTAGTTCATAAGGTGAAGGACATTAAGTCACATAATATAGACAGTTACAGTAGTAGTTTGCGGCATTCATAGCCCAGTTATTGAACATTTCTGTACCAAGTATGTAGTATTACAGAAAAATGTTCATTAATTGTTTTACATAGAATCAGTAATCTTCTTTTCCTAGTTACAAAGCATTATTAAATACTCGCATTCTTTTCCAGTTACAAAGTATAGCATAGTTAATTAATCATTTGTCATTCCAATAGTAATAATCATTAGCCTTCTCTTAATTACAAAGCATTATTAAACAGTCGCATTCTTTTCGAGTTACAAAGCATAATTAAGAATCATTAGCCTTCTCCTAATTACAAAGCATAGTTAAACAGTCGCATTCTTTTCCAATTACAAAGCATAATTAAGAATCATTAGCCTTCTTCTAATTACAAAGCATTATTAAACAAACATTCTTTTCCAATTATAAAGCATAGTTAATTAATCATTTGTCATTTCAATAGTATTAATCATTAGCCTTTTCCTAACTACAAAGCATTATTAAACAGTCACATTCCTTTCTGGTTACAAAGTATGGCATAGTTAATTAATCATTTGTCATTTCAATATAGTAAGAATCATTAACTTTTTCCTAATTACAAAGCATTATGAAATAATCGCATTCTTTTCCAGTTACAAAGCATAGCATAGTTAATTAATCATTTGTCATTCCAATATATAAGAATCGTTAGCCTTCTTCTAATTACAAAGCATAGCATCATTTGTCATTTCAATATAGTAAGAATCATATTCTTTTCCAGTTACAAAGTATCAACATTGAAAACAAGAGCTAATTAATGGCATAATTAATAACATAATTCATTGATTGACATTAATTATTGGCACTCAGTGGCCAGCAAGTATTGAATAGAATAAAACATTGTTCATCATTCAGTATTATTCAGATCATTACGAAGTCATTATTAAAAATCAGCTAATTACAGTCAAAGCATTAATAATCACAGGCATTATAAGTAGTCTCATTACAATAAACAGTGGCAGTCCTTGGCCAGTTACAAAGCATTATTTTATATATATATATTTTTTTTGTCTCATTAAGAAGTCATTACTCAAGTGACATACTATTCAGAGCTAAACAGTATTATTCAGAACTTTCTCAAACTGGTATCACTATTTGGGACTGGTAATACATTTTTTTTTTGTTAGCAATGCATTGCGTTGGCATTGATAATTAATTGCTAAGGCATAACACTTTTTGCTTTTGACCTATTGCTGCAAATGAGGATAGGTAACGTCATTCGTCATGAGTCAGCTGTAGCAAGGTTATGTAACAAGGCAGTATATGTGATCACATTTATAAATGATAAACACAAATGGGTAAAAAAAAATAAAAATGCAAGTACTAGAACAGGTATAATAAGTAACAGGTTTAGTAAGTATCACGAAAAGCTTCTCCTGAAAAAAAATACAAAATGGATTATTGACCTGAAAGAAGAAACGCACACTATGCTGAAAAGTAGTGAACTTCGAATTAACAGGTAGTAAAATGTGTATAAAAATGTGTTCCATAGCTGTCCTTTCCAAAACTTTCCGTCATCCTACTATGCAATATAACACCTGCTGTCAAAACAAACTGCAACAAATACTTAAATAACTACATAGCATAAATACATAACTTCAACATTATCCTCATCTGTAAAGAAAACTTCATTATACATCTCATCATAACACCATTATCATCATCACCTGTAAAGAAAAACTTCATTATTCATATCAGCATATTCTTCATCATTATCCATCAGTATTGATTATCATCTGCAAAAAAAATCACTTCATTACTCATTACACAACTATTCCTTATCTCTAACATATTTCATCACTAAAACTAAGATGTGTAGTTCTGTCTGACAGCCTGCATCAATCACCTTGTATTCTGAAAGAAAAAATTAGTTAAGACTGCTATTCTACGATGAGTATAGTATATTCTTGTTAATGCTTGTTAATCCTGATCCATTTACTCTTCCTCATAAAGTTATTGCATCTTCTTTCGTTTATTCCGTAGGTGAAATTCCCATTTCTGTTGAATTTATTTCGTACACGCATCATTTCTTTCTGAAATTGATGAACAAAGATTAATGTCTTGCATTTAAACCATATACCCACTAGATAATGACTGGTTAATGGTGACACAATTAAGTATACAGCATAACATGACAGAAAACGTAATATGTCAAAAACATTGACAGTGTTCAGATGCTAAAATGTACACAGAATAATACAATGCAGCAGCAAAAAATGTAAAACAGTCACGATATTGAGATGTCATAAGGCAAAATGTCAAAGTCAACTGGTGTGTGTTATATCTTAACTATTTCACAATGCATATAAACAAAACTGGAATACAATCATACACACAAAAAAAATGGAAAATGTGCATGGTCTGATTTGTAACGACAAGAAAAGCGACCTGCTAACCTTACCTTGCCGGGCACTTGCCAAGAAAAAATACGATAATCATCAGTAATTAGTCATGTGAATATAATTGCATTAGTAAATGGCTTCATAGTGTGTTGAACCATACAGTGGTTTCACTCAATAAACGGTTTAATGTTTGAGATATGGTAGTTGCCTTTCGATTTTCTGGTTCTCAAAGTTTCGACGTGTACAACATTGGGGTGAGGAATGCTGCGAATCCGATATGGACCTGCGTATAGAAGTTCAAATTTACTGCACTTACCTTTTAATTTACTGGATAAATAGTGTGTACGTACTAATATTTTCTGTCCAACGTGAAAGTCTCGGCGTCTACAAACCTGTTTTTGCTGTCTTCTCCGGCGCTCTGCGGCACGTTTGATGTTGTTCAGCGCAATGTCAATTATTTCGTGACGACATTTAGGGAAGTTTACTAATTCTTTAATTTTGTTTGGTGGTTCAACGTTTTTCAATATAACAGACGGAGATAGCATAGTGGATTCATTTGGGATGGAATTAATTACATCTTGGAATGAGAGTATGTGTGTATCCCAATCAATATGTCTTTTGTGGCAGTATATTCGGCACAGCTTACTAATTTCTTTCATTAACCGTTCACAAGGGTTCGAAGAAGCATGGTACTTGGATATATAAATCGGAGAAATGTTTCTAGCTCGTAACATGCGTGTCCATGTAGCTTGCTGTAAAAGAATGTTGCGTAGTTGCGTGCGTTCGTCGTCTGTATTTGCACTGCTCTCTTTAACCTTATCAGAAATCATCTGTATTACGTCGTAGTCAGCTTCGTCTGGAGTATCATAGTTGTGTACGTACGTATCCGTGAACAATGCAGAATTACAGTCTAAGTTGCGTGTTGCGGAAATGACCTCTGTGCGGTTAATTGTTTGTTCTTCCGCAGATAGTGAGTGCTGAAATTCTATAGCAAATTGTATATTTTCATCCTTTAACATTAAATAAGAATTTTGAAAATCAATAATTGCGTCGTGTTGTACCAGAAAATTCGTACCTAAGATAACGTCTGTTGTCAATAAAGGAACAATCCAAAAATTTGAGTTGAAAGTATGACCTCCAATACAAAATGATAAATGCGTCTGTAATTTAACGTCTACACCTTTACTCGATACTGCTCCTTTCACTTTTGTTTTGCCTAATGGTAATATCGGATACGTATTCTCTTTGTTGCACTCGTTGAAAGTCTCCTCATTAATTACTGATATAGGTGAGCCGGAATCGATTACTGCTGAAAATTTCGATGAACCAATTTTAATTTCGATAACAGGATGTGAAATGGTTTTCTGAATAAATGGTCTTTCCTGCAAGAGAGTGTCTCTGATATCGTCAAAAGTAATTACATTTTCGTGAACAACATTTTGCGTGTCTAAAGTAGTGCTTACGTTACTGGAATATGCAATCTGTACTGTGTCTGGTCAAATTCTGTCGTACGTGCTATTATTTACCGGAGGATGCTGTGGCATATCCACTATATGAACTGCTCTGTTATTTCTTACTGACGTGTTACGCTATGGATGACACCTATTGTCTGTTTCATTCATGATTATTTGTTGTTGCTGATGTTGTTGCTGCTCATAAGATCGACTGTTATTAAATGTACGCTGAAAATTGTGCTCATCATTCTTTTTACGTCTGTCCTGATAGTAATTTCTATACGGCTCATTGCGATACGAGTTGAAATGGTGTGTTGTCTGCACGTAGTTATCTCTTTGCTGCCGTGCGTTACTATTTGTTGTAGCTGAGACTTTACGTGCACGCGGCGAAACATTAAAGTTCGGTTGACCTTGTGGACTACATTGTTGGTTAGGTACGCCAAGCGGCTGACTTTCATGCTATTGTGGTGAAAAACATCTATTGTTACAAAAATGTGGTTGCGACTGCCGAAAATTTTGTACATACTGATGATTATGATTTTATTTGTTATTAAAGTTACGGCGGTAGTTGTCATTACGGGAGTGCCTACTGAAAATTGTCACATTCGGTAAAATATTTGTCATATCCGGTTTTCATTACATATTCTTAATCCTACAAAGAGCAATAGTTAAAGAGCAGTTTTGATAGATATAAAGGATAGTAGAAGAGAAGGCAGCAGTGCAGAAAACTAAAGATGAAACAGCACTACTACAGCTCGGGGCCCTATGCTCGCTACGGCACATATTCATTAAAGCGTAATGAATCCCCTGAGGTCAATTACGCACTGCAAATAAATTTTGGCTTTTTCGTTATAGGCAATTGCGGTATAAATTCAAAAGCAAATAGTTGTATCCAAGTTAATTCTAATTTCTGCATTATAGGCAATGCTGTTGTAAATACAATAGCAAATTGTCGCCTCTGGTTCAAAGCTAGTTTCTGCATTACAGGTAATAGCGGTGAATGTACAAAGATAAATTGTCGTATACAGTGTAAAGCGTGTACCTGTACGCTGTCATTATTAAATTCTTTACATTTTCTTGCGGATAAAAATTGCTCGTAATCTACGTTCTCGTCATGGAATTTGAAAACACGTTCGGGTTTGTGTGTGAATCTGTTTGTCTGTGTCGTTTCGTACTTCAAGTTGCGTAGCTTTTCATATTTTAAGTCGCGTAGCTTTTCGGATTTTAATTCGCGTAGTCTCTGTAAATTGTTCACATTATACACGCTGCGTGAGTCAGACAAATGCTCGCAACGTGGCGGATTCTGTGACGTGTTGGTGACTAAAATAGTTTCTAATTCTGTTACTTTAAAACTTTCGACATTTTGGCTGTTGTGTCGTTCACTTTTATTAACAATTTCCTTATTCAGAGTGTGTGAAACTTCCAGTGGCTCTAAATTAAACTCGTCGCGTATCTGTACTGCGTTTTTACGGCATTGTGCAGTGACTGCATTAATTTCGTGTATCTGTGTTGCGTTTGCTGAACATTGTTCAGTGACTGCATTAACTTCGTCTTTATGTAATTCTGTTGTGGTTACACGTGTACTATTTAATTCTTGTGCAACAGTGCCAACTTCTTCATTACTGTTATTAGCACAAGCCTTAGTATCCTCACGTAATTGTTCTTCACTGTCCTGACATTGCACGGTAACAGCTGTAATCTGCTCACTAACTTGTTTGTTCTGTTCTTTAAGGTCGTCTTGTTTTTCACTTGTCAGTTTGAAACTTTCATTAATTGCTTCGCTAAGTTGTTTGTGAAAGTCGTCTTGTTTTTTAAGAATTTGTAGCAACAATGCCATAATTGGATTCGACTCAAAGTCAGCATTTCTATTCTCAGTGCTGTTTAATGGTGGATCTGGAATTGTTTCGCTTTCTGTAACTATTTGGTTATTTTAAGATTTACAAAAAGGTTTGTCAGTCGAATGTACACTGTCGGTCATTATTTCTGAATTAAATGGATCCGTCGTATTTTCAGAACACTGTCCATTTACATTAGACAAATTTGTCTGTACGTCACATGAATGTAGTAAACCGGTTGTGTTAAGCTGGGTAGCGCTCATTACAATAGAGCGTCCCGCGTCATCGATTGTCGACAAATCAACAGAGGACATAACCGAGTTCGTTTGTTCGTCATTAAGACAAAAATCATCATTAGTGGTTGGAACGCATTGGTTGTCAGTGAACGCAGGATTGTCATCATTACACTGCGTGTCACAATTACTATCGGTCACGCTGTTTAAGTCGGTAATTTCATTCAAAATACCTCGCGATACACTATTCACAGTCTTTCGCGGCATTTTTACAATAGTCACAAATTTTCACAAAATAAATAAGCACAATGCAAAAACAACACACAAATACAACAGAGCAACGAATTGCCGTTGACCTGTAGAGAGAAAGTCACAAGTTAATAAAAGCGTAGCGCCAAATCCTAATTATATCTAAGCAAATAAGAGCAGATATCTGACTGTTGCTCAAAAGACTCTCAACGAAATACGATCCTGGACTGGGTGTCGCCAAGTGTAACCTCCCCACAAAAATAATAAATGAATAGGAGCCAAACATAACCTCCCTAGCAATTAAATTTAATGACAATAAAAATGAGAATCGCAATCTGACCCAAGTATAAGTTCGTCACGAAAATAATGAAAGTCAATTCAGTGATAAGAAAATCTCAGTAATAATGATAATTCAATTATACCGAAATATCGGTCTTTGGCCCTGTGCAAAAATCAGAATTAAATTCTTACCTCATTGTAACTGCTAGTCAAATTTCTGCTCTTATTCTTGCGCACGGCTTGGAGGAACTGCATTGCAAATAATAATATTCTTTTTTTTTATTATTTAACTGAAAACTGAAACTTTTCTTTAAGGGAAGTGGAACGAAATAGTTACTTCAATTAAATAAAATTTTTATGTAAAATTGCTTTTGAAATCAATATTATTGTTGGGGGCACTTGTTGAAAATTAATTACAATAAATAAACTTTACATTATCCGATGATTATCTTAAGTAACAGTATACCTCATTCAGCATCTTGACCAGTGTTGCCGACAGACTACATCACACAACCGCATTGCGCTGCTACCACTGACCGAGTGCTCTGCATGACGACTACTAGCGTACAGCTCGCAACGACTACTACTAACAGACTGCTCTGGCCTACAGCTACTCGCGTACTGCTACTAGCGTACTGCTCGCAACACTCGCGCGGTCAAGCGCATACTAACCACGATAATAGGCTCTCTGGTCAAAGATTTTAACGTGCCTCACCATCGCTGCTATGTTACATACGTGTTTCAACACACTGAAAGCCTTGGATCAAGGCAATCGGATAAAGGAATTCTAGATTTCTGAAAAGCATTTGTCTCACTACCACATGTACGCTTATTATCAAAAGTATGATCGTATGGGGTATCAGGCGAAATTTGTGACTGAACTGAGCATTTATTGGTAGAGAGTACGCAGCAAGTTACCTTGATGCAGAGTCATCGACAGATGTGGCGATAACTTCACGTGGGTCGCAGGGAAGTATCTTGAGACTCTTACTAATCATGTTGTATATTAATGACCTCGCGAACAATATTAATAGTATCCTCAGACTTTTCGCAGTTATCTATAATGGAATACTGTCTAACACAAACTGCATAAATATGCAGTCAGATCTTGAAAAGATTTCAAATTAGTTCAAAGACGGCCAATTGGCTTTACATGTTCAGAAATTGTGCACTTCATAAAACGAGAAAACGTAGTGTCATATGAGCATAATATGAATGAGTCACCGTTGGAATCAAATATCTTTGTGTAAGGAAATGAAATGGAATGATCACATAGGATCAGTCGTGGATAAAACAGATGGCAACATTGGTTAATTGACAGAATACTGGGGAAATGCTGTCAGTGTGCACAGGAGATCGCTTGAAAATCACTCATGTGACAAATTCTAGGAGATTCCTACAGTGTGTGCAACCCGTACCAGATATACTAACAGGGTATGCTGAACGCATGCAGAGAAGAACAGCACGAATGCTCACAGGTTTGTTTGACCTTCGGGAGAGTATTACAGAGATGCTGGCAGACTGCTGCAAGTAGACGTTAACTACACCGAGAATGCCTGCTTACGAAGTTTCAACAATTTGCTCTCAACGGCGACACTAGGAATATACTGCAACCCCTTACGTATTGCTCCTATAGGGATGGAAAGTATTAGATGAGATTAATCACAAAGTCATTTAAACAATCATTCTTCCCACGCTCCCTACGTAAATGGAAGGGAAAGAATTCCTAATAACGAGTACAATGGGACATACCCTCTGCCATGCACTTCAGAGTGGTTCGCAGAGTAGAGATTCAGATGTAGATCTAAATAAATGATAGAGCGAATTTTGATAGAGAGGAGTGAAGATCAAATCGTGACCTCCTAGAAAACAAAAATGCAGATATATAAATGAAAGAGCAGGGTGGAGAAGAAAATGACGCATCAAAGAATTGACTAGGCCACACTGGACAATCTTGATATAAGTCTAAATGTACCCATGGGTTTCTACATAGATTTTGAAGAGCTCCAACAAACTCTGGTTGAGGAGGAGAGCGAATCATCCAGTATCGGCTACCTGATACTCAATGTTAGGATGAATGACTAACGGGATTTTAGACACCGATGGTCAGACCTCTGTGACTGATCAAAGTGTATTTGAGATGAGTAGTAAGGATAAGGCATGGCCAGTCTCCGCAATGCAGAGATCGAGATTACATGGGACATTGAACGGAAAGAGTACTGAAGTGAAGATGTAACTCCAACGTGATGTGCGATTGCTTTCCCCCACCCCCCCCCCCCCTTTTTCTTGCCTTTTACATGTTTCATTACTGTGGTTACTTTTGGTGCCCGGGCGTGATGTAGATTTTTTTCGGATTTTTAGGTCCCTTTACCCTTTCGATACGGAACCTTTGGTTCCATGATAATATTGGGCTGTGGATGACTCAGATGATTAGGTGATTTTATTTATAAGTATTGTCCCGTTCTCTCTTTTAATTTGTTTTAATTTAAAAATTTTAGCCCCATAGTTCCTTATCTGATATTTCTGACTTAAGCATCCCATTCGCGTATAACGGAATATTTTTATTATTACAGTTTACACCAGTTGTTGGAACTTTAAGTATTCCGAAACCGGTCGTCTTTACAGTAAAAAGGGTGCGCATTAAGAAACTGTTCGGCGGTTTCTTTATTTTTTAAAATAGATCATTTTGTAGTTTTGATGTGTATTTACGTAAATTTGTCCGTAGGATTTGAAGTTGTTTCTCTGTTTTTGGCAAAGTAATATTTGTGCGGCCCGATCTCATGTGTGAACAAAGTAAGGATATCGTGAGTAAAAGCTTTTCTGCTGAGTAGAATAAGTGGTTCTATGCAGAATGAACACCAATTTGCACAATGTTTTTCAAATGTAGTGGTAATTAAAGAATTTATTAATTAGCGTCTTTCATCTGTGTGGTTCAGTGATGGTGGAGAACGAATTGTCTGTAGTAGTCACTGTGTTGTACGTGATCATTCCAACATCAGTGCAGGATTACTCTCCTCTTCGTATGGTCTCCCAGTTCTCATCTGTTTGCCACTGAAAATATCCACACTGCGTTTCCCCAGTAATTTTAGTTAAGCATCGTTGTGTTGCAAACTCGGGACGCTATAATTGATATCAGTTCATGTGTTTCAAGGGGGTTGCTGATCATTACAATAAACCACTAGTTTTATTCAGACTTGCTTTCCAAATATTCACCCTCGCTATGCACTCCCCTCAAAAGATAAAGAAACCAAATCTTTTTAGATTCAAAATATAATTTAATAACGTTCCACGTGTAATGAACCGTATGACAGGGATTTTTCCGAACCTCAATAAAATACCAAGGTTTTGATGAAGTTTGTAAATTATCTCGAACTGTCAACACTGCAGGCACTGTGGACAAGAATGAGACGATATTTACCTAAACTAATTGCTCTCTCCCTTCTTTCCGTCATTACTCTAGATATACAGGGTGGTCCATTCATAGTGACCGGGCTAAATATCTCACGAAATAAGCATCAAACGAAAAAACTACAAAGAACGAAACTCGTCTAGCTTGAAGGGGGAAACCAGATGGTGCTATGGTTGGCCCGCTAGATGGCGCTGCCATTGATCAAACGGATATTAACTACGATTTTTTAAATAGGACCCCCATTTTTATTACATATTCGTTTAGTACGTAAAGAAATATGAATATTTTAGTTGGACCACTTTTTCCGCTTTATGATGATGGCGCTGTAATAGTCACAAACGTATAAATACGTGGTGTCACGTAACATTCCGCCAATGCGGACGGTATTTGCTTCGTGATACATTACCCGTGTTAAAATGCACCGTTTACCAATTGCGGAAAAGGTCGATATCGTGTTGATGTATGGCTATTGTGATCAAAATGCCCAACGGGCGTGTGCTACGTATACTGGTCGGTATCCTGGACGACATCATCCAAGTGTTCGGACCGTTCGCCGCATAGTTATTTTATTTAAGGAGACAGGAAGTGTTCAGCCACATGTGAAACGTCAACCACGTCTTGCAACAAATGATGATGCCCAAGTAGGTGTTTTAGCTGCTGTCGCGGCTAATCTGCACATCAGTAGCAGTCAAAAAGCGGGAGAATCTGGAATCTCAAAAACGTCGGTGTTGAGAATGCTAAATTAACATCGATTGCACCCGTACTATATTTCTATGCACCAGGAATTGCATGGCGACGACTCTGAACGTCGTGTACAGTTCTGCCACTGGGCACAAGAGAAATTACTGAACGATGACAGATTTTTTGCACGCGTTCTGTTTAGCGACGAGGCGTCATTCACCAACAGCGGTAACGTAAACCGGCATAATATGCACTACTGGGCAACGGAAAAGCCACGATGGCTGCGACAACAGGAACATCACCGACCTTGGCGGGTTAATGTATGGTGCGGCATTATGGGAGGAAAGATAATTGTCCCCCATTTTATCGATGGCAATCTAAATGGTGCAAAGTATGCTGATTTCCTACGTAATCTTCTATCGATGTTACTACAAGATGTTTCACTGCATGACAGAATGGCGATGTACTTCCAACATGATGGATGTCCGGCACATAGCTCACGTGCGGTTGAAGCGGTATTGAATATCATATTTCACGACAGGTGGATTCGTCGTCGAAGCACCATACCATGGACCGCACGTTCACCGGATCTGATGTCCCCGGATTTCTTTCTGCGGGGAGAGTTGAAGGATATTTGCTATCGTGATCGACGGACAACACCTGACAACATGCGTCAGCGCATTGTCAATGCATGTGCGAACACTACGGAAGGCGAAGCTACTCGAGAGGAATGTCGTTACACGTATTGCCAAATGCATTGAGGTTGACGGACATCATTTTGAGCATTTATTGCATTAACGTGGTATTTACAGGTAATCACGCTGTAACAGCATGCGTTCTCAGACATGATAAGTTCACAAAGGTAGATTAATCACATTGGAACAACCGAAATAAAATGTACAAACGTATCTATGTTCTGTATTTTAATTTAAAAAAGCCTACCTGTTACCAACTGTACGTCTCAAATTGTGAGCCATATGTTTGTGACTATTACAGCGCCATCATCACAAAGCGATAAAAGTGGTCCAACTAAAACATTCACATTTCTTTACGTACTACATGAATATGTAATAAAAATGGGGATTCTTATTTTAAAAAGCGCAGTTGAGATCCGTTTGACCGATGGCAGCGCCATCTAACGGGCCAACCATAGCGCCATCTGGTTTCCCTCTTAAGCTAGACAAGTTTCGTTCTTTGCAATTTTTTTCGTTTTACGCTTATTTCGTGAGATTTTTGGCTCGGTCACGATCAGTGGACCACCCTGTAGTAGTACTGTCGAGGGGTACATGGTAGCTAATGTAACTACTGGAACGTAATAAGCATAATAATAGGCAATATTTGGGATTATTACCCATTTAGAGTGAAAACCGAGTGAAACAGAATTGTTGCCCCTAGACCGCTCAGTTTAAACCAAATCCCAGATGGAATACAAACGGATGCAGTAGCACACTTCACCTGCAAGCTGCCGGATCTCAAGAGCGTTCGACGACCCGTGCAGCGGTGAGATCCGCCGGCAGCCACCCGTGGCGTGCGCCTGCGAATCCGCTTACGTCAATTAGGCCGCCTCGCCTCGCTTCTGCGCCAGACCCCCAGGACAGACGTTCCGCCTATCGGCGCCAAGTAGGCGGGGGCCCGCCCCCTCCCCCCCCCCCCCTTCCCACCTTCACTTCCCGCGGTGCTATTGCTGCTCACGGCTGGCCTCCCAGGCGTGAATAACGATAAGGCCACTCCCACGTCGCGGTATTGTTCACATTCTAAAAATACTCTATCTTCAATGCAGCACGAACGCACAGAAATTTTTGTGCTTGCTTGTAACACCTCGCTTGGTAGAAAAGGTCTGTCGGAAAGACTTTGAAGCACGAATCTGTGTAATTTGAAACACAATGTGCTTGCTGAAAAACAGGTTTTGATTGCGTAGAGAATTTGTCCTCTGTCACAAATGAATGTGTTTTATTTTAACGCACATTGAAACTTTGGCAAATTATGTCCATAATGCCTTTAGCCACAGGTAATTTTCTGTAAGCTAATATTTTTCTCCTCCCACCTTCCAGTCCTCTTTCAATCAACAAGGAGAACACTGTGTAAAGTTTCTGTTCAAATGGACAACTGTTAGGCAATTCCAGTATTTTGAGCATAGTACATGCAACTGTTAGTTCCGTTCAGAAGTATGCTCTTCCCTATCTACAATGTTTTCTTTCAACTGTAATAGAACTATATGGCGACAGATCGATGCCAACTCATATTTGTCAAAAGTGTTTGAACCAAAGTTTCCAAAGATAGTTTCCAAAATTAACTTCCAAAAATACCTCATAAACGAGGAAATTTTAAGAGTATTTATTATCTGTTAATAATGCACACAACTTCATAAGAGAAACGAACTTCTCATTACAACTTCTGTGCTATAAAAAGGTAATGTGAGGGAACAGACATTAAACATCATTTGTATTTTTTATGCAGAGAGAGGATTTAATAGCTGTTGAGAACTCTATACTCTCTAGCAACAATCTGTAAAACTTTTCATCTTTTGTGAAGTGTTGTTATAATGCTAAATGAGTTTAATGCCACCCTCTACTATTTCGTTCACAACAGCTATCTCCTGATCCATTTGGTCACACATGAGTGCTAAAAGGAACTCGTTAAACTTCGGTTACACGATAAATCATTCTAATCTACAGGCCGTAAATTCAACTAAATACCTAGGTATTACAATAAATAACAACTTAAATTGGAAGGGACACATAGAAAATGTCGTGGGGAAGGCTAACCAAAGACTGCGTTTTATTGGCAGAACACTTAGAAAATGTAACAGACCTACTAAGAAGACTCCCTACACTACGCTTGTCCGTCCTCTTTTAGAATACTGCTCCGCGGTGTGCGATCCTTACCAGATAGGAATGACGCAGTACATCGAAAATGTTCAAAGGCAGCACGTTTTGTATTATTCCGAAATATGGGAGAGAGAGTCACAGAAATAATACAGTATTTGGGCTGGACATCATTAAAAGAAAGGCGTTTTTCGATGCGACGGAACCTTCTCACGAAATTCCAGTCACCAACTTTCTCCACCGAATGCGAAAATATTTTGTTGACACCGACCTACATAGGGAGGAACGATCACCAAGATAAAGTAAGGGAAATCAGAGCTCGTACGGAAAGATACAGATGTTCATTCTTTCCGCACGCTATACGAGATTGGAATAATAGAGAATTGTGAATGTGGTTCGATGAACCCTCTTCCAGGCACTTAAATGTGATTTGCAGAGTATCCATGTAGATGTAGAGGTAGATGTATAATGAGGGTCTTTGTGTTGACAGAATATAGCCTGTTAATTCGTTTTGTACCAGGAGTTATAAAAGACCACAAACCAATATTTGCCAAGGATGAAAAATCACTTTGATTCAGAATGTACCTCTTCGGTGAGCTTTTCTCATTCTTCTTCTTTTATCCTTCTTCACCTTCCTCTGCTTGCAGTATAGCTTTCTCCAAGTTTGCTTTAAACACTGATGAAACATCGCCATCAAAAAAGTTTAGAGTCACAGTTTCAGAAACCAATTTTTTTACTGTAGCTTTATTGTTTCACCTATCAGTGTAATGATAATCTATCAACCGACGCTTGGAATGATACTCATTCTTCAGAATGCCTCCAAGAGAGATCATTGTCAACACCGAACATATTCAGTAATCATCTCGCTGTACTTTCTGCACGGAAATGAGTTGTTCAAGAAATCCGAGAATGATAGAGCTTCATTACGTAATCCATGGTGAAAAGCTTCATCCATGTTCCTCTAAATCTTTTCAAATCATCGTGCAAGGACCATAAATGGTACTCATTAGCTTGTCGACACAGTTCATAAAAGAATATAGCGGTGACAAGGAAAGTTCCATAAATCACGAGTGAACGATTTTTCCACGTTTGTACAGGAACAATTTAGTCGACTCGTGTTTCTTACTGACCTGTCACACCAAATGCGTGAATTTTATCAGTTACCCCGAATTCTCCACTGATTGGCAAACAGTCAATGCTTGCTCTTTTCCTGGATATTTTGGGAGTTTAGGGATTCCCAGCTACTACTCCATCCTAGCCCAGAGGACACAAATTCCAGACAGTCGATTAAGGACAAAGGGAAAGTGGCTGAATTTCGAAGAACATGTCAAATTAAAACGCACAAGAGAAGGGGAAAACCACCAGAATTCTACGAAAGGTACAAATAATTGCGGATAGCATGCTGTTGTGAAACCGCAAGAATGCAAAGATTTCGTTCAAAATGACCAAATTACACGGGAAGAAAATATTCATAGATAAGGGTTTAGAAACTATTATTCTAAACTCCAAAGCCCTCCCAGATCATAACAATCAAGAAAAAGGGGACGAAATTTGAAAAGTAAGGAAAATAAAAACTTTTGTGCCGCTAGTATAGGAAATGAGACACCAAACAAATTAAGAAAACTGAGAGTTTCGCGATATTCTATACCGCTTTTAATACTGGGGTTAGCATAAATATCGAGAACAAGTCAGCACAAGCGAAATGGAACGTAGTAAAGAGCAGAAAATTCATTAGTGAAGAATCTGGTGATGTCAGACAGTAAAAGTGTAAAGCCTTAGATAACTGAAAACAAAGCCTAGTTAACAGATTAAAGAAGAAAACAGCGCTCTGGATAGGCAACAAAACTGTGCCTGCAGTATAGTTAGGAATTAAATAATTGGTAGAAAGAAGATCAAGCCAAATGTGAAAAGAAGAACACGAAGATATTTAGGTGAATTGTACGAGAGAACACAGCTTCTGATAACTCTAAAGAGTACGTGTTAATGTCAGAAATTCAGCCACTAAATTTCTGTCAAGACCAGAATAAGTAAAGATGAATGGGAAGTATTCATCGAGAGCCTGCTGTAAGGGAAAGAAGTACGGGAAATGAAATGCGAGTAGTGGAAGAGCCAAGACACTGATAAAATTTGTAAAACTATTGTGGGAAACGTTGTAAATGAATTACGTGGACATATAAGATGGGCGAAAAAGTTCCGACTGCCCATTCTGTAAGAAAAGATGGGTTGGTGGAACTAATTAATTTAAAACTGGAGGGATCAATGGACGACCACAATTGTGGGACACACCAAATTTGACTATACATGTATGTCATTCCAGCCATGAGTGTGATAAATGTTCGGGGAAGCAGTATGAAAAGGTATGTAAAAATGTGTGAAGTCTACAGAACTACTGAAGACTCCGAGAAAGAGCAGCAAAAAGTCGGTAATCTGCTCTCTAGCTATTCTTTACAAAGCTGCCGCCTGCAAAAGCCAAAAATTGGAAGACAATTAACTGGCAGGAAGCCTCAAGGTGCAGTCAAATGCTTCGGTACAAATACGAACTTTTAATAGAAATTTTAATTAAAATTTTACAAAGAAATCCGCTGTAACTGCCGCTGAAAGTGTTGAATAAATATCTCGTTATTGCTGTCTAAAGGTGTGGGCTTTATGGTCCAAGTAGGCTGAGAGATTCATCCACGAGCTCTTACGGTTCCTGAAAACTTCCCTTGGGATGGATTTAGCACTGAAATACCTTGACTTTCTAAACGCCGTGGATGTAAATAGCAAATGAGGTACTAAAAAGTAAGATAACAAAAGCATGCTTTCATTTGGAACAGATACTAATACATCGTAATCAGCTTACCTGTAATCAGTGATTTTTTTATCCTTACAGCTACAAAATGTCCATACAGTACCAGCAGAAATCCCTCATTTAACTCTAAAAATCTGTTTACTAGCACTGGATGTACAGAAACTCGTCTCACAGGAATCCCTTGGATGCGAGGTGGCAGGTTCAATCCCTAGTAAGACTCCTCCCTCACTCATTGCAGATATCGGACATCGTAGGCTGGTCAGACTGGTAAAACACGACAGGCGGCGAACCGTGGTGGAACTAACATTATACTTTAACGCTGGTCAGAGTACAAGTGTGTCTGGACATACAGTGCACCAAACACCTCCGCAGCCTACGACCCATGCATGCCCCAATCTTATCACAACTACATAGACAATTACGACTGAAATGGGCACATGACCACTAGCACTGGACGTTGTAGTGGCAGAGCGTTGCATGGTCTGATGAATCCCGATACGTTCTTCGTCATGCAGATTTGGAGAGGGGGAGGGTGGGGTGGACAGCTTCTTGATACTTGTTCTGCTGGACGGAAACAACACCTAGCTCGTCACAGGACCCGTGGATGCCCACGTGAATGTTCCTTATAGCATAATGGAGACGGACAAGGAGTACGGTACACTGGTTGCAGACCACGTGCACCCTTTGATGACGATCATGTTTCCCGATGACAGTGGTATTTTTCGACAAGGTAATGCATAATGCCACAAGGTCGGGAGTGTGATGGAGTGTTTCTAGGAACACAGTGGCGAGTTCCAGTTGATGTGTTGGCCCCTCAACTCTCCAGATCTGAAACCGATGGGACTCATCTGGGATGTGACTGAACGGGGCGTCAGAGTTCATCGCACTCTACCCGGCATTTACGGGAATTATGTGACTTAGTGTGTGCAGATGTGATTCCGTCCAGCGACCTACCAAGCCTCTTTGCTTACAAGCCACGACGCGTCGCCGCTGTTATCCGTGCCAAATGTGGACATACGTGTAGATGGACATACCTATAGGTTGGCGAGTGTACAAACCGTGCAGGACGCTCAGTTAGGTATGCGTGTACAATCATACTGAAAGGGGTGGTGAGAACTGACGGAATGTGGTAGCATTTTACCGAATACGAAACAGTCTGTCGTGGAGCTTATCCTGGAACTGGCTATCCTTTAAGGCGTAGCTGCAGGTAGTGTGATAATATGTTTGTACGCACGGAAAATCAAACATGCAGAGGCTGAATTTCTTCAGTGGTCATGAACTGCCATGTCACACACTTTTCAGGTGGATAGTTTGTTCTAAGGAGTTGATTTTTATATGCAGACCAGGAATCAAGCAACAGCAAGTTATTTGGATTAGCATTTGACCAAAGTCAGTGCTCATACTAAAGTTGTAGTTCTCTTACGCCAATTTTTCCACTCTTGCTTGCTGTAACGTAAATATTCCCTACTGCCCTTGCAAGATCACTCACAAGAGAAATAATCGTAGGGGGCAGAACACCTCCAACTTCTCTCAGCACAATACCAGGTAAATAGTTTTTCAACCAATTTACCATGCGGATTAACAGATGGCATAATTATTGTGTATGAATGCGTTAAAGCATTGATATAATCGTTCTTGATACAACTCTTTTGTTACCTCTTACTTTTCTCATCCACAAATTTCTGGGTCGATTCCGCAGTTCGCTGTGCTTCGTCGTCGTTATATTACATCTTTCAGCTCTGTAGCTAAAAACTAAACTCTGCCCGAACAGGCCATGAAGGCCTAGCGGTACCGCCTGGCCGCCGTGTCATCCTCATCCCACAGGCGTCAGTGTATGTGGATATGGAGAGGCATGTGGTCAGCACACCGCTCTCCCGGCCATATGTCAGATTACGAAACCGGAGCCGCTACTTGTCGACCAAGCGGCTTCTCCGTTTGTCTGACACAAGGGCTGCTTGCCAACAGCGCTCGGCAGACTAGATGGTCACCAATCCAAGTTCTAGCTCAGCCCGACAGCGCCTAACTTCGGTGATCTGACGGGAACCGATGCTACCACTGCAATAAGGCCGTTGGCACAATCTTGTATCACTGTTTGAAATTATGCAGCTATTCACTGCTTCCCTTTAAATCAGTATAATCTATATCGCACGCACTTTGATGTGTATAACGCAGTACGTCACTATGATCCAGATCCTGTAAATTTTATCCAGCATCCTTGAAACGCACAAACACCAGTTTTTGTAACAAGTGCACCTTGTCCTCCCTCGAATATCCGTTGTTTCTCTTATGCACTACACGGTCATATTGCGACCTCGCACTCTAGGCGGTCCTTGTCAGTGAAGCACAGTATTGGAACTGTAGTCCGTTTTGACCACAGCAGTTGAAATGTAGTGTTATCTAGTATGTTGGTTCATGTCACGCGGTAATACATTTTAAGATGAAACACAGCTGCCTTATTTGAGGTATCATCTTTCGGAAGGCTTTCTATTTGCCTGATTATGTATATATAAAATTCCCAAGGAAAACCGAAAACTGTTGTAAACTATTGTAACGATCAGTTACAGATTATCTAACGTAACAGAAATTTTCCTTCACATTCAGAGATCAGATACCTCATTCCACTAGTTGTTACGTCGAAGTTACCACTTCTAAAAATGGGACACAAAATTGAAGAAAAGATGGGGCATGAAAGAAGAGCAAAAGTAAGTAACATGATTAAGTCGTTTCACATCAAGAAGTGACAGTTAGCATAACTTCATACCGAAAGTGCAACCATTCGAACAGAAACTGAAAACAGTTATCGGCTGATATTTTGCCTCTCGTCGAAATATAAGACCTGTCCATTTCAGGTTTATGTAACTATTAAACGCTGCCCTCGGCTTCTATTCCACTTCCAAACCCATAAACTTCATGAGACACACCGTACAGAAGTTATCATTGGCGCGGTATTCATGGGTATTAATAAGGATCAAATCTGCATTGTGTAGAAGCGAGAATGAAGAACAAATTGCAGATGTTACATCGTTCATTCCACTCATCTGTATCGTTATAGTCGCGTCCTCGGATCAAGATCCAGAGATGTGCCATAACTCATGGGGAAAGAGTTACGCGTAGAAGTAACGAAATGCGCATCATTTTATGGCCTCGCAGCGGTTAGGAAGGGAATAACTCTGGCGATGGAATGGGTTGTGGTAGGCCGCAGCCGTGATTAGATGTCTGCTGCGATACCTAGGAAGGCGCTAACTGCCACCTGCGGAGAGGCACGTCTGGGTTCTCCGCTGCCCTAATCACACAGCTTGTCGGCTGCACCAGTCACGTAGCAGGGGCGGCGCTGCAAACTTTATGACGAATGAGTTCACGTAACAGCTGTCTCATTCCCTCAACCTGATTTCGATCTTCCACCATTCACAGCGAGACCACACGGCAATTACAATTTCATATCCGTACATATTACAAACTAGTGTATCCGGCAATGCTTCGGAGTTGCTAAATATGAATTGGAACTCAACATACATCCTACATCCCAGCCCCCTTCTCTCTGCCCATCTTATCATGCCCCTCTCCCTCTCTCCGTACATCTGCTACTCCCACCCCCATCCCCCACCCTCAGCTCTCTGTCCGCAATCTCCTCTTCCTTCGTCCGTTCATCTCCTCCTCCACCTCCCTAGGTCAGGTTCAGTAGAGAATAGTGTAAAAATTTGAAGTAAATCTGTTAAGATCTTTTCGAGAGTTGTGCTTACAACATTTCCCCTTTAAATATTACATGTATATCTATACATGCAGTATAATACAAAAATATGCAGCCCATGTCTGTCCGATGTTACTATAAAGCTTTTCAAACCAAACATTCCTTAGTGTCATGTAGAAATTTGAAGTAAATTCGACAAGAACATTCGAGATCTTCCAACACAACGTTCCACACTTACATATTACATATGAACCCTCATGTTATACATATAACTGTCAAACTGATCATTTTTTGTTATTAAAACATGACAGTAGAATTCTCAAACTGAACATAAAAACTCTTTTATTTTCTTTTTCGTACCAAAAGTACCATTACCATCCACAATTACGAACACACACACTCACACAAATCCGCGCGGGGTAGCCGAGCGTTCTGAGGCGTCTTGTCACGGTCCGCGCGACTTCCCCTGTGGGAGGTTCGAGTTCTCCCTCGGGCATGGGTGTGTGTGTCGTCCTAGCGTAAGTTAGTTTAAGTTAGATTAAGTAGTGCGTAAGCTTAGGGACCGATGACCTCAGCAGTTTGGTCCCATAAGACCTTCTCACAAATTTACAATTACACTCACACAAAAACAAGGAAAAAATCAATCAAATCGGTAGAGCTGTTCTCAAGTGATGATCTTTCGGAGTTCATTTAATTTTCGACTTTTGTGGTGTATTTTTCACTAATTTTCTTTCATGCAAGGCTTGACCTGACAATTACGAGCACAAGAAAGTCAAACTAAATCTGTGAAGCCGTTCATAATTGATGATATTTCATACATGCAGAAATTAATGTTAATTTACGATTTTTTCGTTGGATTTTCCAATTTTTTTCCATACGAACCTTGTCCTGACAGTGATGACCACATAAAAACAACCAACCAACCCTTTTTCAGGTGATTATCTTTCATATATGCGGCAATTTATTTTTGTTTACTTAAAAAAGAAATGAAAATGTGTGTGGGTGTTTGCGTGTGTGTATGTATAGTAACGTTCCCTGGAAAAACACACACTATTAATAAATTAAAATTTAATTGTACTATATACGCCGCTATGAAGCAATTTGTATATACTGTAATTATTTAACAAAAAATATTATTTAATTTTGTGTAAAGGTCATTCGTTATTATTGTTATATTTTCTGTAGTAATATTCTCGATGTATTTATGATTGTAATATTTCTATACTCATAATGTAATTACGAAATGTGTCAATATCTGCGATAACAAAAATGTAAAATACAGCCGCAGATTGCAAAGAGACATTAACGGTTGATAGTGATATAAATAGGAATACATAGTGTGCATTCTTTGTCTTCTTCCTCGAGAGCTGAGAGAGAGAGGAACCTGTGACGTAGCATTTTATGAATGGGTAGACTTCATTTGTCTGTATCTAGATTTAGCCGCCATTAGAGGAGAAATTACAAACTAAAGTAAGTTGAATTATTGTTGTGGTCTAAATACATTATAATTTAGCAAAAGTGTGTATTACTAATGTAAATTAGCTTGCCCACGTCATCTATAATATTTCTTTAAAGAATTTTCAGCATTTTTAGCGGTGTTGCTGGGCTGTGCCGCGACCGAACGATTTGCAGCGACGGCACATTTAAAAAATTGTTCCGCTAAGAAAAATTAACCAAACCCGTAAATCGGGAGCAGATAAAAATTAGCAGTGAATTAAGAAAATGTTTTTTTTTTTTACAGCGATCCTGAGACTGACGGAATTTATTACTAGTTTCACATTTGTGCATTCATAGGAGGATAGTTAACGTTGAAATTTAACAATTTGTTGGTTCTTTCAAATAACTTAAATGCATAGTGAAGTGTGTTTTATCAATGATAATTAAACGTCGGCTTGGCAATATTTAACCATTTTCTGCTAATAGAGACAGTCTTGTGTTCCATAGCTAACGCTGGGAAAGAATTCAGTAAATATTTTAAAAAAAAACACTGAATTTAGAAAATGTGTGCCAAGGCCGAATTATGTACAAGATTTAATTCTCAACTAAATATTCTTAATCAGTTAATGTGAATTTATCAGCATGAGAGGGTTGACTAAGTTCACGTAATTTCAAATGTACTTAATTCTGTCTAAATGAATTTTTATTACCACACGTAAATAAGAGGTTCTACAACAAAGTTCGTACTGACAGAAAGAAAGAAAGGCAAATTAACTAAAAACAAATTTAAAAAAGGGTACCTGTTTATTTTTTTTATTTAATTTCATTAAAGTATGTGTGATCCACATCTCCTTCTAAATCACTGGACCGTTTTGAACCAAACTAGGTACGTATATGCCTTTCTGTCAGACAATAAGACAGATAGTTAAGGAAATATGACGTCATAAACAATGAGATGTGTGAGAAACTACCGCATCATGCATGACGTCTATTTTTTTTTTTTTTTTGTGTTGCTAACTCTATTCGCAATAATCTAGCAAACAGTATCCACATAGGCCGCTAAATGCAACTACAAAATTATATCATGATAGCGCACGTAATTCAGGAGATATGTCGTCATAAACTTTAAGGTCACGGCGTGCCTTACCCTGGCTTACCATTAGCATCTGCACACCAAGAAGCTAGTTTATAGTGATGGCGGGCACATTCAGCCTGGGATCTCACTGGAGTAGAATTGTCTTCAGTGATGAATCCTACTTCGAACTGAGCCCTGATGTCCAGCGAAGACGTGTCTGGAGATGTCCTGAACAGGATACCACTCTGACTGTCGCCTGCAGCACGGCACGACACTCAGGAGTGAGGCGCTAGGGTGCCATTTCTTTTCATTTCAAGATCAAGTTTTCATCCGCAGCATTGTTCCAGGACAGCAGCACGTCGGCTGTATTCTACGCCTCGTTTTCTAGCCCTTCATGGCAAGACATCCTGGACTTACATTTCAGCAATCCCCGGCCTCACACGGCGAGAGTTTCTACTACTTGTCTCCATGGTTGCCAGACCCTGCCTTTGCCAGCAAGGTTGCAAGATCTCTACCCAGTTGAGAACGATAATGGGTAGGGCTCTCCAACTAGCTGGAGATTTTGACGAGCTAATGCCCTAGTTAAACACAATTTGGTGCGATACCCTCTCAGGAGGATATCCAACAATTCTTATCAACTAGTGTCAAGCCGAATATCTGCTTGCAAACGGGCCATAGATGGACTAACGCGTTATCAACTTGCACTTTCTGTTGCATACATCATCCATTTTTTTCTGAGATTTTGACCACTTGTTTGTCTACACGTGTATATCACATCTACCAACGTCCATCCCATTCGGATAATTCTCCCATAGCGCGTGTTTTTCTTTTCCTCTTAGAGTGGACTTGTACGATTCCACTTGCTTAAGATGTTCACAATTAATCTTCTAAATAGATATACGAGCTTCTTACTCTTGTTATTACATTAGTCTAGATTAAAAATGAAAATTTCGGCCAAGTCTTTCTGCAATTCCTTAGGAGTCGCCATAGGCAATACTTTCCTCTACACAGCCACGTCGTCAACGAACAAACTTATACTGTTTTAATTATATTTCCGCCATTTTGCTGTACAGACTTTTGTACTTTATTTGACTATGACTTAAGGTTGAAATTATGATAGTAACGTAAAATAAAGACGTTTATACAGCCAAATGGTGGAAATGTCTATAGTGCTGCTGATCCTATCTGTACATCGTCTATACTCGTACTTCACCCGCACACAGCTAAGTGTAAAGTTGCATCCTATGTCCGTCCCGTTCGATGCAATTCAAGAATAACGGGTGTCAAACGAAAGTTTACCCTCCAGCATTATGTATCCCGTAGTTTTAACAACTCAAACATAGTTTAATTTCAGTTCCACTATTCGTTATCCTTCAACAGACTTAGACCACGTGTCTAATGGCCTTCTCTTTGCCTTAAACATTTGACTTCCTTCTCGTTTTTGTCTTCCCTGCAATATATTGCTTAAGAAGAAAGCTTGCTTTTTTTGGATTTCTATATATACATCCAGTGGCAAATAATTATTGTAATAACGATATGCAAAGGGCGTTCAAAAAGTTATGCACAGTCGTATCTAATTTTTTTATTTTTTGCAGGAGGAGAATGAAATTTTTTGTGAACATATTTGGAACATTTACCTATAAGTTGATATATAAAAATATTTTCTTTTATTTACAGGTGAGCCATAATGAACCGTGAAGTAGATGTAAGATTGCGGCAACTGTCGGTGATGGAGTTCCTCTTCAAGACCGGCGCTGACTCTGCCACATAGATTCACAGTAAGTTGCTCCCTGTTTATGGGGAGGACACAGTGGATCACAGCAGTATCCAGCGGTGGTTGCAGATGTTTTAAGAAGGTGATTTCTCTCTACTGAAGAATCCACAATGCGTTAGACCATCGACGGCAGTAAGTGATATGAATAAGGGGACCGTTGACCAAATCATCCAAAATGACAGATGTGTGACGACACGATAGCTTGCTTAAATGACTCGTTTGTCATTGGGTAGTGTGGTATCACTAGTACAGTCACTAGGATACAGAAAAATCTGTGCACGTTCGGTGCCTAGATTATTGACAAGAGAAATCAAAACGATGAGGAAAAATATTGTCGAGGGTCTCATGAAAACCTTTATTGGAGAGTGCAAACAGTGTTTTCACTGCGTCATTACCCAGGATGAAACATGGTTGTTTTTGTTCGAACCTGAGAGCAAAACCCAATACATGGAGTGGCGTCATCCGGGCTCCCCTCGGAAGAAGAAACCAAGACTTTCACGGACAGCAGGCCGGAAGGTGATGGCCTCCTTCTTCGGGGATCAGTGTGGTGTCATTTTCACTGACATTTTGGAACCTGGCTCCACAATTAACCTGGACCGTTGCTGTTTGTCACTGGACACGCTGCGAGGTTCCATGAAGACGCACAGACCACAGCTTCAGGGTCAGCTCATCAGACTACACCATGACAATGTCAAACCCCTTACAGCCCTTATGACGCAGGAGAAAATCACGGAAATGGGTTGGAAAATTGGTCCTCATCCTCCCTATAGTCCAGACTTGGTTCCGTCTGATTTTTATCTCTTTGGTCGTCTGAAGACCCACCTGCGTGGTAAAACATTTGATAGTGAGAAAGACCTTATTTCCTGTGTCAGGCGATGGTGCAAAAGTCAATCCCCAGAATTTTACCAAAGTGCATTTGCATCATGGAAAGAACGTTGGCCCAGATGCGTCACAGCTGTTGGAGGCTACAATGAGTAGTCTCAATGTATAGCTAAATGTTCCAAGTATGTTCACAAAAAATTTCATTCTCCTCCTGCAAAGAATAAAAATATTAGAGACGACTGTGCAAAACTTTTTGTACGCCCTTTGTAATAGCGTTTTTGTGAATTTAAAACACTATAATTCCGTACGCAGCAACTTTTTGTAACCTGTCAAAGCAGTGAATTTGTTCTTTTGTAGCAGCCTAGCCTATGTATTACACTATTTGAGATATCACCAAGGAATGGACAGAACTTATATTATATCCCCTGTACACTCTTGTCTCTCTTACTTTTCCTTCCAACTTTTCAGTAACAATAATTTAGTCAGTAAGAGACGTAAATCCTCAAGACAGCCATGAATGTTTGTGGATGAACATATTGTTTATCAGTAGGTTCTTAAAAGGAACAAAATCTCTAGGCAATCCTCCATTATTCTTTACGACGTTTCTCCTATCGTTCCTACAATATTTGGGATGAGTGTATTCCCTATCATTGTGTTTATATCTCCTGTCAGTATTATTTGATGCTTATTGTTAAACTTGTCCAGAATCGACTGCAGTTTGTCATGTAAATCTATAGACTCTCCTTTTTTCTCTTCATCAGGGGCGTAAACCGCAATAATAGTCAAGTTCTATCTCTCCACTTTGACAGTTAAAACTGTAATTCTTTTATTTATGTAACTGTGATGTGGTAGTCAGGCAGAGGCAGGATTGTGAATGGGGCCGTAATCAGCTTTCGTTGGCTACAATAAACCCATACACTTTATTTGAAGAAATAATTTTCAAAAATCATTTTAAAGGAATTTACCACACTGAAAACTGAAGGCCTTACTAAGAAAGAATTCAAAATTATTGGTCGGTTGAAGGCCACAAGCAACTTCAGAGTACTCAACAGCTGAGGGCCTGAATTACAAGTGAGGAAGGCAGCTACACGTTAAGAAATACTAAGATATTTTCTTCTTAAGCAATCAAAAACTGTAACAAGCTATAGTAACGGCTGAAGGCCTCATTAAGAAAAAATTGCAAATCATTTGTCGGCTGAAGGCCACAAGAAATGTTACACACACTCAATGGCTGAAGGCCTGAATTACAAATGAGGACGGCAATTATACGTTAAAAATACTAAAACCCTTTTTTAAACAATCTTAACAAACTGTAACAAACTTTAATGAGGCTGAAGGCCTTATCAAGACAGAACTGAAAATTATTTATCGGCTGTAAGCCACAAGCAATGTTACATTCAATTAATGGCTGAAGGTCTGATTAAGAAAGGATTCAAAATTATTTGTCGGCTAAGGCCACAAGCAATTTCAGAATACTCAACGGCTGAAGGCCTGAATCACAAGTAAGGAAGACAATTACACGTTAAAAATACCAAAATCTTTTTAAACAATCTTAACAAACTGTAACAGGCTATAGCGATGGCTGAAGGCCTTATTAAGACAGAATTGAAAATTATTTGTCAGCTGAAGGCCACGGAGAGCAATTACATGTTAAAACATTAAGGTAAATTTTAAACAATTATGACAACTTGACCGAGTAAGACAGAGTTGCCCTGGATCGACCTACAGGTCACTACAGCTGTGTAAGCGGTGAGACTGGCAGCCAAGAATAATGTTCA
The DNA here is from genome assembly GCF_023864345.2 of Schistocerca serialis cubense. Taxonomy (NCBI): domain Eukaryota; kingdom Metazoa; phylum Arthropoda; class Insecta; order Orthoptera; family Acrididae; genus Schistocerca; species Schistocerca serialis. Next base: position 1,024,060,476 of record NC_064639.1, read on the forward strand.
CCTAAGGAGGGCAACCCAAACTAGAGATGGCTTAAACGCCGATCAACATTCTTACCAAATCCATCTAACGCCAAATAGCCAGTACAACGATGGAATAATTCAGTCGAGGGCGAAGTTACAGACAGCTCTGCGTCTCCAGAGTCCGGCCACTATATCCAAGGTAGATAAGGAAAACAGTTATCCATACCCCAATCAAGGATGCTGTCAAATTACACGCCATGTCGGACAGCATTGGCAAGACGAGGAGAAGTACACTGCTGTAAATTACGCTAACCTCCAGGGCAGATAACTGGGGCGTTAGCGGCCACTAGGCAGTAAGATACCGCGGGTTGCACTTCACCAATAATAACATCAAATTCAAACTAATATCAAACAGTAGGAGGTGGCTAATAGTTTCCGTCAACCTGACAGACTCCACTTTTTGCGGTTGATCTCACCGACCCTGGAAGCAGCAACATGCAAACAACGCAAGATCTCAAACAGTGGAGATTTCACTACTGGATAAGGTTCACTCAACTTCAAACGTCCTGGGTTCGATCGTCGGCTACAGCACCTCGATCCGACAGTGCCTGCACTCCGCCAGTGGTCTCAGCCTGCCCCCTCCTCGCTGCTCTGTCGGAAGTCCAACTGTGTGACACACACAACGACCCGGAAATACATGTGGTCGCACCAAAGATAGTACCACAGTACAGGCTATCCATAACCGCTGCTGCTGCCACTCGCGGACAAACAACACTAGCAAACTCTGTGGTGACACTAACACAAGAAGGAAACGAGACGCCACTACCGCTATTAGAAGATGCCAGGTTAAGAGCAGCAAGAACGCGAGCCGCACACGCCTCAGTAACTGTACCCTATAATTCTCTTTTCCCATGTCTTATGTATGAAAATGGTAACCCCTTTGCTTTCTCTATCCAGTTTTTGTGTTCCGCTATGTAACATCAAATAGTCTCCTACATATTTGTTACTCTGTAGCTTTTTCTTTGTTTGTGTTACTGAAGCGCTATCTACCGTAGCCTTTTGTTAAATTTCTGACAGCTCTTCCTTTTTGTTTGCCAAACCTCTGGCATTCTATGTTGCTACCATGATTGTATTAACAATCCATTTATTCTTAGTCTTTTTCTTCACCGGGTTCCTCTTCGGCACATCTGACATTGACCCGAGGCTGTTTTGGGTACTAGTAGTAAATGTAAAATTCACCTGGCCTCCTTACGAATGCTGCGCAAATATATTTGGATAGTGGTGTCCCCACTTTGGGGCTTTCCAACCTGCCTGATCTCCTTTTAAGGGTTTACTGACCTAGGGAGGTTGCTTCCGGACGTCTAAGGGTCTTCCCTACCCTTTACCACTAAGCGGAAGTCACATGAAAAGGGAATATGGGAAGGCTAGGCTTAGGACAGTATAGAGAGACCAGTAGTCAGTTGTGAGACACACTGCGTCTAGCTGCTCCCCTTCGGCTTGTCTGGCTTGGGTGATCCTTTTGACAGCTATGCTACCGTCGGAATAGCCCCCCCCCCCCCCACCCCCCGGATCCGGAACACGCAGACCGCCTCGCCCGCTACGTTAAGGCAACGCCCACTAAGGAGGAAAGACGTGTCATATGACAGTAACAATAGTTACAGAGTACAGCTCAAAACGACACTGAGGCTCCATACCACACCGGCTCAAAAATTTTTAAAAGTAAATCCAGTGCGTCCAAGGACGACTTTTAGTCTCCGTGAAGTTCCCGAGATCCGTACGAGCTGAACACATCATGTGTGTAAAACATTAACCTTCAGAGTAGTTGCCCTGAACATGCGTAAGTAATCACTTTCCACATAACCCACCAGTAAAAACTTACACAGTCTTCGCCTTTTCAATTTGAATTTCAAAACAACCGTACTACTGTGACATGTATTGTACATCAGCACATAACAAAATCTTGAAAGGTGCCTGCTTATTCGGTTCTTTCATTTCTTCCCATTATATCTTGTTCTAGGGAAAAGCGATATTGATCTTCGCCATAATTTACCCTAGTCTGCTATAATAAGTTTCGATTAGTCGCTATAAGCACTGTAGCAGATCTTGCCTGATTACTGTGACAGTTTTAAGTCTGTTGGAGCGCAGTTTTTGCTTTCTAACGATGAGATTTGTTCGTGGGTATCAGACCTTGAGGTTGTGCTCATTTGAAAGAGTATTCACCACTCTGGTTTCTGATTTCGAATGGCTAGTTGAGCCTTGACTGGACTACTTTTATCATGCAGATTCTACAATGACTAAGGAATTTGGTGAGATTGTTTCAATTTATTTACCTTGGTCAAAAGTATTGAAGGTGGCAAGTTTAGACTGACATTACTTATCTGCGATCAGCCCACTGGTAAACATGTGGAGACGCACTTGCGCATAATAAAATGGATGGTAATGGTTTCTCATAGTTAGCTGAATGGAAGTTGGTTGTACCAACGCAAAGTAGCTGTTTTCTTCAATGTGTTGTAAATTCAAGGTTCTTACACTCTCATGAAGTATAAAACAGATTTTTGTTTGCTGAAAAATCGTGAGACGCGAACATGATGATCTGTTTTTTTGTCGTGAATATGAATTTGTACTTCTAGGTTTGAGTGCCTGTGCTGGATTGTAAGTTTCTTTATTTATGGGCTGAGACAATACAATTATTTGCTGCTCTAATTCTTTCGGGTTTATTTCAAAAATACCTGGTCATGCTTTGTTACCTACTGCTGGAGATTGTGTCACGTCGCATGGCAACCGTCTTGTTACTGGTGTGACCTCGCTTCACGACTCACGTATGTTCTAATTGATAAATAAACCGCCAGTAAGAAATAGCTCTCCTTTGCATGCCATTCGGTTCCTGATTCTGAAAGAAGGAGGTCGACGAGTTTTGTTTTGCTGATTGTTGTTTGTCGGACATTGTGCGACATGATCTTACTTCTATTGCTACGTGTTATGTAGTACTGAGAATCAGGATTTAGTTCCTTTCTCAGATGATTTAATCATTTTTGTACATCAAACTGGTGATCACAAATTCGAGGAAACATCTAACGGGACAGTTGTACCCAACGAGCAGAAGCCTAAGACGCGTTCAATTTTGTCAATGTCTTTACGAGTCAGTACTCACCATGTATATAGAAGTACGAGGTATGATGGTCCATTTCTTTCCGTTGCCCTGAATTGATGAAAAAATATGTGTGTGCTTTTAATTAATTCTATTCAACTTTACGACGTTTTCGGATTGTTTTCTGGGGAATTAGAAGTATAAATTTTGCATATCTTGGAGTTATCGGGGCTTGACGTCCCTACTAATGGGAGCTGTCCGTGCTTTTCTAAAGATACACGCGTCTTCCAATCTGCTAACGATATAATATCACCGGTTGGATCTTATGTGACTTTTCGAACACTTTTAATACTTTCACTCATTGCATTCTATTAGAGAAATTAAATTATTATGAAAAATGTAGTTCAGAACATACCTGGTTTAGTTCTTACTAACAAATAGAATAATAATACAGAGTGGGACGCCATACTACTGCTCTTGTTTAATATTAATGATCGGCCGTTTTACTTGACTCAGAAGGAAGAATTAGTCCTGTTTTCGGATGATATGAGAATTGTTGTGAAGCTGAACAAACGCGCATCAACAAAGAAAAAATTCAATGACGTTTTTGTGGAATTTACCTCCTGGTTTTGAACAAATGGTCTGGTTTTTACCTTTGACAAAACACAGCTCATCCTGTTTTGTGCTGTGAAAAACATACCACCTCCTACTAACAACGTATATCGAAAGAGAATGATATACAAGGTGGGAAGTTCTATACTCTTAGGTATGTTTATTGATAAAAACTTGAGCTGGAAAAGTCGTATGTGGGTTACAGAATAAAAATTAAAGTTGTTGCTTAAAAACAACATACCGCTGTTCCTGCCTGGGTAACAGAGTGACAGAAAAGCAGTCACACAGGCTAATATTCTACCGATAGGTAAATAGCATTCACTTGACACATATCTTTTCTATTTTTATTGTGGAGAAAAAGTCATTTATGGTGCTCAAGACAGAAGGGACACTTTGTAATATATCTTTCATTTTTGTTATTATTATTTGCGAATAAGCCCATTATGACTACGTAAAGTACTCAGAGGTAAGCAATTCTCTTCCTTTGTCTGCATATTTCTTTCCTTCCCTTCGTGTAGGTTTCCTTTCTCCATTCTTACCATGTTCTTCCAGTCTGCTTTGGTTTTTTCCTCTTGGTGAACTAGCCACTTGTGATGAATATATCACGATTTTGGACGTATTCCAGATTCATTCTTGTCAATTTCAGATCAGTTTTAATCTCGTCAACCCATTTCATTGTGTCCGTTTCGGATTTGCTCGTATTGTCAAAGAAATCGACTATCTGTTTTGTAAATGTGTATTGCTTCATTCTTTTAATGTCCCCATGGAATCATAACCTGAGTTATCTAATGTCACTATAGATTTTTTTGTGTATTGTTTGATTTTCTGTTTGCTACTCAGCCGCAACTGTTCGTCTACAAATTTTGGGTCTTTACTATTTCTTACAATTTTGTATTCCTTTCTTTCAGTTTTTCGAATGTCTGTTTTCCCGTTCAAATAATTGTTTCTCAGACATGGAGGCATTCTGGTGTAATTACTTTGTTGTAATGTCTTAGTTTGGTGTGCTTGGAGATAAATTTCTTGCTGTAAGTATTTAGTGTGCAGTATGCATCTTTTGGCACCTTTTGTAGGCTTTCGATTCGATTCCATTGTTCTCAATGGTTTCACTGACATACTTAAGTTGTAGAGATTGTTTAATTTTGTTATATAACCCGGCCGTGAATTTTTGTGCTTCTTTATTGCAGATTATGTAGTGTTTCTTTTCAAAAGAAATCCGGAGATTTTGGACATTTTTATTAAATATGCGTTCCGTCTTCGTTCAGCTGACGGGTTACACATCATAACCTTTGCCGTGAATATAATCTATGGAACATCTAATTAATTAATAATTAATTAATTGAGATGAAACTAATTTGCACCTGAAAGGTATTTTACTGTGATTTGCAGTGTAAGGCTGAGGACGAGGCGGAAGGATGTGTTGAAGCAGCTCGGATGCAGTGAGCGGGTGACCTGGATTCCAGCAATGCAGGGGGGCCATGCCGGCAGCTGGGAGGTAAGAGCACGTGGAGCCGACAGCGAGAGTCGAAGTTAGTGGTGCGGCTGACCCAAACGTAAGTGGATGGTCCACTAACACGGGCAGTGTCATGGACGTGAAGAAAGCACGCAGTTCACCATTGAGAGAAATCTGCCTGCCGAACTCATTACGTTGCCAATCATTACGTTACGGTACGTTTTCGACCGTATGTGTATCTCTCAGGCTGTTCTGTACTAGCCTGTAGGATGCCTACACAGCTAAATTTAAGTCAGATAAGTGGATTTTGTATTACACTTGTAACCTCCCCCTCACTTATCGACCTTAATGACAGTGTAAAATGAAACCGCGTGTACCTAATGGGAATTTTGGAAAAGCAATCGTCACCGAAGTTAACCTGTCGGTAAAGAGGGAGGAAAGGGTTACATCTAAACGAAAGTGAAACTGGTGGAAATTAATTTTGAAATAGGGATAAAGTTAATAAAGAAAGTAAATGTGCGGCCGTTACGTTAACAATCAACTAGCGGTAATTAGATATTTGAGATTTGGGGGAAATTACGGTCGCCAGTCATATGGACAATTACTATAATAACTGAAAAAGAAAGGTTATTACACATATAATTAGCACTAGAAGCGTGGCAACTGAAGGTTGACACGTGTAGTGTGAAAACTGAGAGTTTGTCAGAAGTAATAAATTTCGCTACACTTAATTTAGCAAAAGAATTAATGAAACCGGAAAATCGAAAGTTAATTTAGTGACTGAAGTTAATAGTGAGCTTTCTTTCTGAAGCACATCGAAATACAGTTAGTCTTGGACTACCTCAACAATCATTTCTAAAGCTACTTGAATCTACGCAATTTAGAAAGAAGAGATTTAACTTTGAACTTGAATTAAACGATTCTGAACAATTAACAATAGTAAAATTTAGTACGTACCAAGCTGAGCTGCAGTCACAGGTAAGCTAAAATACGGTAACAAAACTCGCACTCTTAATTTGTGCTTGTGTAATCTAACTATTGTAGCCAGCTATGAATACTTAAATTGAACTTTGAAATTAAAGCAGTGAAATGGAATTATGCTGGCGTTTGAATTTCAACGACACTCGGGTTCATTTCGGAAAAGGAAGGGACCCTGCTTGGCAATGCAATTGGGACAATGAGCAACAAAGGTTCATGCTAAGTTGCTGTAATTTTGCGAGGCAAATGGAACAGTTTGAAAAGCTGAGGTCTGCCATACAGTTCTAAAACTGTACGTGCTTCCAGTCTTCCTTGTTGGTTGATTGAAGGTTTGAAGCCGTCGATCGAGTATGTGGCGACAGTCACTCATTGTCGGCCGTCGCTGTTGCAGAAGCTGGATGTTGGCGCGCCTTCTTCTCGACACGGTCACCTGGCGAAACGGGCTCTTGATGTGTGCCAGCTAATGCTTCCCGTCCGCGACACCATGTCAGAAACTATCATCGCGAGTCGAGCGCAATTACATGCTGCCAAACCCCGAAAGCGCGGCAACTCGCGGGAGCGTCACACAACACACCTGCTCCACTCGCTACTCCAGCCAGACTCCGACAGCTCCGCCCGCGCTCCACGCGGCAGAGTTAACACTACCAAAGATCCTACACACTATCAGTCTTCACCCGACCTATCGATGTAATCGTTCGATAGCAGTTTTCCCTAGGCAAGACCCAGCGTAAAAATACAAATAATATTTACGAGACAAACCAATTATACATCGGCATAAAGTTCGTTAGCTGAAGTGAAAGCAACTGCTCTAGGGGTAGGCATCCCCGAAATCAAGACCCTGGTCCTCCAGGTTGGGGGTTGTGCTTAGGGCCAGCGACCCTATCACAGGATCCTGTAGGAGAAAATGGATTGCTACGAATCAGAATGACAAGAATGCTGGGCCACCAAACTTGATGACGAACTTGCAAAATTTAAAGGTTATGAATATGGGAACATGGAATGTATTAAGTCTCTATAGATCAGGATCACTGATAAATGTCATACAGGAACTTGAAAGGTATAAAATGGATTTAGTTGCAGTACAAGAAACCAGATGGACGGGTAATGGAAGTATAAACAAAAATAAGTATACAATAATGTATGGGGGAAATGATACACAAATACATGCACTAGGGACAGGATTTATAATAAACAACAAATTGTTACCTTTTATTAGGAAATTTGAGACAGTGAATGAAAGGATATCTCACATTACGATTAAATGCAAATATAAGACTTTAAATGTTATAAATTGCCATGCTCCAACAGAGGATAAAGAGGACAATATTAAAGAAGAATTTTACAACAAATTGGAACAGGTATATGATACATTCTCGAAAAATTCAATTAAAATAATTCTAGGAGATTTCAATGCCAAGTTAGGACATGAAAATCATTATAAACCTACAATTGGACCTCATAGTCTACATCAGCAGAGTAATGAAAACGGAACAAAACTTATTAGCTTTGCCACTTCCAAAAACATGTTGATCAAAAGTACATATTTTGCACATAAAGATATACATAAACAAACATGGGCTTCAAGAGATGGCATCACAAAAAATCAAATTGATCATGTATTAATCGAAAAACAACATCATAAATGCATACATGATATCAGAAGTCAAAGGGGAGCAGACTGTGATTCGGATCACTTTCTTGTAAAAGCCAAGTTCAAGATCTCACTCTCAAGACATAAATGGTCTAAATTAAACGGTGTTCCTAGGTTTAATACAATGAAACTGAAAAACCCAAACATTCTCAACCAGTACATTAGAGAATTAGAAACACACAAACCTGAAGTGGAAAGTAAAATTAACAATGATGATACTAATCAAGCCTGGAACGCTCTGAAAGAAAATATCACACGAGCAACTACCTCAGTTTTGGGACATTTTACTACAACTAAGAACCCCTGGTTTGATGCCGAGTGCTCGAACGCTATCGAAGATAGAAAATTAGCAAGGGAAAAATTCCTACAAAAACCAATAACACAAAACAAACTTATTTTTGAAGAGAAACAGAAACTTGCCAGGAAACTCATTAGGAAAAAGAAAAGGGATTTTATGAATTACAAATTAAAAAGAGCTGAGAATGACCGTACCACAGACTCCAGAGGATTTTTCAAGAGCATAAATATGTTTAAAAGTGGGAATATAAAAAATTATGGACAGTTCATAACAGACCCAGATGGCTCCTTGCTAACAGAAAGAAGTGACATTGCTAACAGATGGAAGGAATATTTTAATGAGTTACTAAATGCTCCAACTATAAGCGTCTCTCAGGAAGATGACAATGAATATCTTACTGCTGACCCATCGGACGAAGAGCCCAGCTTAGCAGAAATTAAAGAAAGCATCAAGAAGCTGAAGAGACATAAAGCTCCTGGAAGTGATGGTATAGACACAGATATATGGAAGCTCAGTAAATTTCCTTTTGTAAACTGCTTACACAAAATCATCACCAACATCTGGAAGCAGGAACAGGTCCCACATGATTGGAAAGAAGTAGTTGTGTGCCCTATATACAAGAAGGGGGACCCAACAAATTGTTCAAACTACAGAGGAATTGCGTTACTAAACACAACATATAAAATTCTGACAAATATACTGTTAGCAAGGATAAGCCCTTACGTTGAAGACTCCCTAGATGATGCCCAATGTGGATTTAGACCTAACAGATCGACTATTGACAATATATATGTCCTAAGGATGTTGGGTGAAAAGAAATATGAATTCAATCAAAATGTACATATGCTTTTCATTGATTTTAAAAAAGCTTTTGACAGTATCAACAGGGAATATTTATGGAAGTGCATGAGGCAGATTGGCATCCCTAACAAATTGATAAATTTAATAAAATCTTGCACTTTAAACTCAAAATACAAAATAAAAGTAGCTAGCAAACTTTCTGAAGACTTTGAGGTTAAAACTGGAGTCAAACAAGGGGATTCACTCTCACCAGTTCTTTTTAACATAGTAATCAATAGAATAATCCAAAAAGTAAAGCTACTACAAATTGGAGCACAACTGGAAAGCAAAATTAACATTGTAGCATACGCTGATGACATTGCATTATTATCTGACAGTGAGAATGATTTGAAGCTTCTTACAGCACAATTAATTAAAGCCACAAATGGCACAGGCCTCCAGCTGAATACAGACAAAACAATGTACTTTATCTTATCCCGCTATCCATCAAATAATAATGTACTGCAAATTAATAACACAGCTTTCACAAAGACAAATGAATTTAATTACCTTGGTACAATAGTAACCTCTGACAACTCCATAAAAATTGAAATAGAATCACGAATTCAGAAGGCTAACAAATGCTACTATAGTCTCTTGACAGTTTTCAAAAGCAAGTTAATTTCTAGGAACACCAAACTACAAGTATACAAATCATTGATTATACCAGTACTCACCTATGGATCTGAAACCTGGACTCTCACAAAAAAAGAGGAAAACAGATTAAGAGTATTTGAACGAAAAATTTTGAGAAAAATATTTGGACCCATAAGAGATAGGATCAGTGATGAATGGAGATTGCTAAATAACAATGAAATTTACAAATTATATAAAGACTCCGATATAGTGGCCAAAATTAAAGCCAAAAGACTGAAATGGATAGGGCATGTCATCAGAGCACCACCAAACAGGACCATCAAGAAAGTGACTGAAGAGATTCCCACCGGAAGACGACCTCTTGGACGCCCACGCATGAGATACTTGGACAATATTCAAGACGATCTCAGAAAACTAGGACATGACAGACAGTGGCAAATTACTTGTAAAGACAGAGCAAAGTGGTTCAACATTGTCCATTCTGCAGCAAAAAGCCTTCATGGATTGTAATGCTTAATAATAATAATAATAATAAATGCATAAATATATATATACAAATAGTAAAACAATTACAATATGTAAAGACACAGAAATGTCATATATTCAGGTAACAAAAATAAGGAAAACAAATTATAGTACAATAGATGGAAATAGGAGGATATGCATTTCCGGCGTTACACATGCCCCACATTGTCTGAGGATGTTCGTGTAACGTAAACAGACTCAGAAAATGTCCAAAAACAAAAAGAAACAGCGGAAATGCATATGCTCAAAACATCAACAAAGTTAGCATTGGCCTAATTAACCATAAACCAATTTTTAGACGATAATAATTGAGTGGGGACACTCCTAATCTTATTCCACTCTGTCATCTTCATTAAAATAAAACAGGTTGACAACATATTAAAATTCATAGAAAACATAGAAAATGGTTTAGCTATTCTAAAAATCTCAATTCCTAGCAGTATCAAGAAATGGAATACTATTTACAAAATTAATCAGATTACATGGTCATAGAAAACAGGTATATCAAAATACGCAAATTAATAATTAATTACATAGAATACGTATTTTATATAAACTTTTCATAATTAATATTCTCGTCATGAGTGTGCACTTAACGCTAAACAAGAAAATAATATACAGCAGATCGACAAAAACATAAATATTGACAACAGAATTCTTTCATATCAGCTGTTCGGGAAGAAAAACAACTCCGCCTTCCGTACTCGCAAGTACAAAGAACGCCGACAGCGGCACAAGAGCCGACAGTGGCACAAGAGCCGACAGCGGTTCCGCCCCGCCAGTATTGTTGCGCCCGCCTGTGCGGCACGCTTGATCTCTCTCGCCCTTGTAACGGCATTTCCAGAACGTCCGTTTCACTGAATTCTTTCGGTAAAACTCACTCCCGAGTAATCTCAAGGAGTCCATAAACACTATCACAGTGGATAACTCAACACTGTCCATCATCACACGCATGTACTAGCCTGAAACTTAAAACAGCGTCTAAGTACATCGGCAATGACTAGTAAATCACATATTTATGGAATCTTACAGCTATTTCCTTAATCTACTGTGACTCAGCTGAAAACGTAAACTAGCAGCTTGGATTTTTCAGTTGATCAGATCATGATTAAATTGATTAAAATTAAATTGATTAACCAAAATTAATTACTTATTAATTACAACTTCTTTAATGACCTTGGTCAGTCAAAAGCATGGCAATCTAGCAAATCGTTAAATCTTACACTCTATTTTACATACTGTACAAATTACCCATTCTGTGGTATTAATCAATTCTAGGTTGGTACAATTTCAGGTCTACAATGTTCCGTATACCTAATAGTTTTCCAGAGCTTGGATACTCTAAGCAATAAGCATTTGTGTGAGGTATACCAATGACTTTATATGGTCCATTGTAAACAAACTTAAATTTAGAGATTTCATTGTCTATCTCGCTCGATTTCTCATGAGCTTTTACAAGTACTAAGTCTCCGATTGCAAACTTAGCAAAACGCACTTTAGCGTCATGACGACGTATGCGAGCATCGGCTTTTAGCTTCATTTCTCCTGGCAAACGATCTTTTTTCACACCAATACTCGGTTTGTCTGGAAACACACTCTTATTCCTCATTATTACTTCATACAGGCCTCGTCTTTGTTCGTGTGTTACGTTTGACACACCGTCTACAATACTTTCCAATTCACTTTCTACACTATAGTCAATGCCGAGATTCCTCACATTACAGTAGTTCAAATTCATACCTACGTCAATAGCATCCGGCCAGTTAACAATGTGTATAGGCTGGTATTGCCTATGCACACCGTCTCCTGCCTCGTCAAAACTAACTACTATTGTTTCATCTTGTGACGTACATGTCAGAGTTTTGCTTTCGCAATTAATCACTGCACGGTACTTTAATAGCCAATCTAACCCGATAATTACTTCCGTAGTCAAGTCTGGCACGACGACAAACTCTTGTTCAAATCGTGCCCCACATATCTCGAAGTGGACAAAAATCTGTTTTGTGACCGGTTTACTGGCCTTCCCAGTAGCACCGATAATTTTCACTCCTGTTCCTGGCACAACTACGATACCAGGTCTGTCTTTCAGTAACTCAAATATTTTCCCAGATACAGCACTCAATTCTGCACCGGTGTCAATCAACACGTTTAGTTGTAGGTCGTGCATATTAACAGACACTACTACCCGTCTACACTTGTCCTCGACTGTTTCATTATTTTCCCACAGTAAATCCTCGTCTATATCCAGGTCATTCCAGAAAAAACCATCCGGCTTTGATCCCAAATCCGGCTTATCTGGCGGCTTTTTCAGCCTCTGTTCACATACTGTTTTAATTTCAACACGTTTGTCCTGAGGCTTTGTCTGTAGCTTCGCCTCCAATACCGAAACCTTTTCCTGTAACTCGTCAACTAGTGAGTGTTGCTTTGCTATCAATTCACTAATTGTCACCTTTGTTGATTCCTCTTTGGCCAGATTGATCTCATCTGCCAATCTACCTGGAGAAATGTGCCCAGTAGCATCTGCAATTACTTCCTCTGGATCTGCGCAACCCACACTGCTATCGTCTGACTGTATAATGTCAGCTCTAACCTCATACACGCTGTAATCTACGTGGTTTTCTACCAATCGTGTCCGGCTATCACTAAAATTTTCGCAATCTTTCTCCTTAATACTTTCGCAATGTTTAAACTGGAGGTTTGCGTCGGATGGGTCGGCTACTTCTACCACTGAAACTTTCGGTAAGGTCTGCCGGTTAGGGCCAGAACTTTCCGTTACTACTTCAACATCTAACTCTTGCGGGACGAAACACGACCAATCTTGCTCGTGCTCCCCATTAATATCAACTATTTCTAGTAAAGTCTGCCGGTTAGGGCCAGAACTTTCTATCATTTCACAAACACTATCTTCCTGCGGGACGAGACGCGGAAAATCCTGCACGCGGTCCCCATAAACACTTCTCCCATACAGGCCCCTATAATCTCTTAGTTCGTCGTATAAGCGACCGAACTGCCTTAACCAGACCTCATCCCTCTCTGCATCCCCTCGCTCGATGACGGACGTTTTATCCGACATCTGATCTTCTCTCAACACTTGCGAATCATTCTTAAACTCAATCTCCAGTTCCGCTGTGGGTATTACAGCTGCCACTTTATAATCGATTTCCGGAACACTACTTAAATTGTTCTCACTGACAGTGAATGTACTTCCTACTGCCGTGTATACAGCCGATCTACTACTTGTGGGCGCACTCCTTTCTCCTAACACTGGCACACTCTCCCGCCGTTGATTATTCCACACGGAATTTTCATATCGACGACACCTGGGTTTTCTCTTGCTATTGGGCTGCCAAAATTTCTCCACGCCCGGTCGGCCCCTCACCGGCGCGGCTAATGGTTTCCCTGTCTCGTCCCAGCAGATACGATCCCCGGATGCTGCTGAGGCGGCTGATCACACCCTCTGGCGTTATTACTATTCTGTGAAGCCCGTATCACGTTAGTATGATACTGGTTTCCGTCATTCCTGTTATTATTTGCATTGTACCGATTGTTATTACGATCCGAACCATTATTGTTATTGCTGCCATGGTTGCGGTATGCATTATTCCCATGGTTATCGTTGTTGTGGTTGCTGTGGTACCCGTTGTTGTTACCACGGCCTCTACCACTGTCGCGATTATTGCGCCAATTGTCCTCGTCCTCCACTCTTTCCAGGAAATCATTTATTGTTCTGTAATTGCTCCCTACGTAGCGTTTTGTATCATCTGGAAGCTTTTTGTAGAGTTCCCAGACTATTTCGGATTCCGTGCGGCGATCACGCAAGTATTCCAACTTGCGGATCCAGCCCTCACAAAACTCCTTCATCGAACCGCGCAAATTCGCATCGAAAGGCCTCGATACGACAAATTCGCGCCAGACACTTTGCTGTTTTTGCTCTGACCAGTATTCAGCCAGAAACAAATTTTTAAATTCGTCAAAAGTCAGGTCCGTAATGTTGAGGTTTAAGCCCCAACGCTTGGCATCACCAACCAACACATCAATAATCGCATTAATTTTTCTCTCATTAGTCCATGATCTGGGTAAAACTCTTTCACAATTCTTAATGAAATCCGTCCCGTGTATACTGCCTTTTTTCAAGGGGTCAAACCGCTCCTCTTTCGTCAACAATTCCGAACTATGTGTATAGATTGGCACATAGCTCTGTTTTTCGTCAAGTTTCTCTTCTAATTCCGACACTCTCGTAATTACTTGGCAAGTGGTTGTCGCAAGCGTTTCTACTTCCCTTTTTTTCTCTTCACAGGTATTAGCCTGCTTCGTCACTTTGGTATCTACTTCGGATACTAAAGCCTTTAAAGTTTCCACCTTCTTTTGATCCTCTTTTTTCACTAATTGAATTTGTTCCGTCACCTTATTCTCGATGATCGGAGCAACTGATTCTCCTACACTTTTCTCGATTCTGCTAATTTCGGAATAAAAACGAGTATTTATGCTCGCAATTTCCGCCTGAACGCCTATCATTTCCTGTTTAAGATTACCGATTTCGCTATTAATTACAACAATATCTTCTTTGATTTTATCAACTTTTGTGTTAACGACTCCAACATTGTTGATAACAACGTTAATAGCTTTGTTCTGATTGTCTAGCATCCGTTCAAATTTTTCAGACTGAGCTTCTTGCTTGGCCGATTGACTCTTGATTTCGTTAATCAAAACATTCAATAAATCAGTTAAATTCCAGAAACTACCGGTTTCACTTCCGTAGCGGCTTCCTCTTTAATTGTCCCCCAGTATTCGTCATCAAGGGATTCAGATTTGATTTTCACTCCCGATTCCGAAACATTTTCTAAAGTTTGGAATTCCATTTCTGCTCTTTGTTGCGTTTCGGCGGTCGCGTCTTTAATGCTAGCCGCCTGCCCCTGAACAATGGGTACCGGGGTGCGCGTTTCCCACCGTTCGACCGATTGTTCCGTATCCAAGCCTACCAAATTTTGGTAATTGTTGCCTTCACTCATTTTAATAATTTTCAATATAAATGCCAAATCTCAAATCTAATTAGAATTACTCACACTAATATTCTAGCTGACGTATCGACCATTTCGTAACCAGTACTTTGTTACGAGATTTGTACAATGCAAAATTCGTGTCCAGAACAACCTCAAATTTGAAGATTGTCCTGTCACCAGGTCGCCACGTGTAACCTCCCCCTCACTTATCGACCTTAATGACCGTGAAAAATGAAACCGCGTGTACCTAATGGGAATTTTGGAAAAGCAATCGTCACCGAAGTTAACCTGTCGGTAAAGAGGGAGGAAAGGGTTACATCTAAACGAAAGGAAAAATGCAAGTGAAACTGGTGGAAATTAATTTTGAAATAGGGATAAAGTTAATAAAGAAAGTAAATGTGCGGCCGTTACGTTAACAATCAACTAGCGGTAATTAGATATTTGAGATTTGGAGGAAATTACAGTCGCCAGTCATATGGACAATTACTATAATAACTGAAAAAGAAAGGTTATTATACATATAATTAGCACTAGAAGCGTGGCAACTGAAGGTTGACACGTGTAGTGTGAAAACTGAGAGTTTGTCAGAAGTAATAAATTTCGCTACACTTAATTTAGCAAAAGAATTAATGAAACCGGAAAATCGAAAGTTAATTTAGTGACTGAAGTTAATAGTGAGCTTTCTTTCTGAAGCACATCGAAATACAGTTAGTCTTGGACTACCTCAACAATCATTTCTAAAGCTACTTGAATCTACGCAACTTAGAAAGAAGAGATTTAACTTTGAACTTGAATTAAACGATTCTGAACAATTAACAATAGTAAAATTTAGTACGTACCAAGCTGAGCTGCAGTCACAGGTAAGCTAAAATACGGTAGCAAAACTCGCACTCTTAATTTGTGCTTGTGTAATCTAACTATTGTAGCCAGCTATGAATACTTAAATTGAACTTTGAAATTAAAGCAGTGAAATGGAATTATGCTGGCGTTTGAATTTCAACGACACTCGGGTTCATTTCGGAAAAGGAAGGGACCCTGCTTGGCAATGCAATTGGGACAATGAGCAACAAAGGTTCATGCTAAGTTGCTGTAATTTTGCGAGGCAAATGGAACAGTTTGAAAAGCTGAGGTCTGCCATACAGTGCTAAAACTGTACGTGCTTCCAGTCTTCCTTGTTGGTTGATTGAAGGTTTGAAGCCGTCGATCGAGTATGTGGCGACAGTCACTCATTGTCGGCCGTCGCTGTTGCAGAAGCTGGATGTTGGCGCGCCTTCTTCTCGACACGGTCACCAGGCGAAACGGGCTCTTGATGTGCGCCAGCTAATGCTTCCCGTCCGCGACACCATGTCAGAAACTATCATCGCGAGTCGAGCGCAATTACATGCTGCCAAACCCCGAAAGCGCGGCAACTCGCGGGAGCGTCACACAACACACCTGCTCCACTCGCTACTCCAGCCAGACTCCGACAGCTCTGCCCGCGCTCCACGCGGCAGAGTTAACACTACCAAAGATCCTACACACTATCAGTCTTCACCCGACCTATCGATGTAATCGTTCGATAGCAGTTTTCCCTAGGCAAGACCCAGCGTAAAAATACAAATAATATTTACGAGACAAACCAATTATACATCGGCATAAATGCATAAATATATATATACAAATAGTAAAACAATTACAATATGTAAAGACACAGAAATGTCATATATTCAGGTAACAAAAATAAGGAAAACAAATTATAGTACAATAGATGGAAATAGGAGGATATGCATTTCCGGCGTTACACACTCCCTGACAGATTTACTTAAGAATCCTTTTGTAGCCGGAGTTATGACACTGCCTGTGTAAAATAAGCTAACAGTGGAGAATCTAAAAAAAAAAAAAAAAATGGCTCGGAGCACTATGGGACTTAACATCTGAGGTCATCAGTCCCCTAGAACTTAGAACCACTTAAACCTAACTAACCTAAGGACATCACACATCCATGTCCGAGGCAGGATTCGAACCTGCGACCTAGCAGTCGCACGGTTCCGGACTGAAGCGCCTAGAACCGTTTGGCCACCACGGCCGGTGGAGAATCTCAGCTTATGTATTATTTGCATTATGTTGCTTTAACGAAGAGCACTGAGCAGTGACTTCCCGCGATGCTTTTGACAGGATAGTTTCTCTGTCGAAGTTACGCACTTTGCTGGGTGCTGGTTGGCTAGCGCCCTCTATTTATGACGGCCGCGGCTCGCAAGGTAACACTCGGTCGGGGCAGTGACGGAGGGAAGACAGCGCACGGAGCATCGCGAGAAGTCAATCGGCGCGTGGTGTACCGCGAGGACGCACCGTGTTGACATTCCGGCGCCTGGGTCCGGTGGCGAGCGGAATTGAAGTGCGGAAGCAGTCATCGGTCAACATAGGCTCTGTTTATGAGCCGTGTTTATCTCGAGTCGAGAGCGCGTGAGTTCACTCTGCCGTGTATGTTAACAGCGAGCTCCTGGACTAACTTTAAATGGTGAGCCATTTTCTAGTGGAAATTTTGGATGTGATTGCTCCGTGTAGCCACTCCGATTTTCGCTAGTCATTACTTAAACCACTTGGACCAGGGTCCGGTATACATGGTATTGCTAGTCCACGTAACTACGCCAAGCCCTGATTCCGTTGCATTTATCTTGAATTACAAGTGTGACCGATATTCGGCGATTCCTTTTTTTATTATTATTGTTAATATGTTAAGTGGTCAATTTTATGAATCAAAGTTTATTCTCTGTATTAGTCTTCAGGAGCTAATTTAATTTGGTATTGCAAACTTCTTTCTTGTTGGCGACTATAATAGTAACAATTTTGCGCCGCAGAGCGGTGCTTTGGTATTCAAGGTTGTGTGCGGATTGTCTGGTCATAATGACTTTGAGCTAGTTGTGGTTTATAAATTTCTCAAGTGAAGTTTCACGTATTGGGACATCGTTTAGTGAACTATTGCTTTAATAGTAACTGCAGTTGCCATAATATAACCTTTAACGTCTCTTCCTGCATTTGGCCAGTGCTTGGCTCTTGGTTTTAGTATTTTAGTGAACTGTGTATTAATACTGGGTTTGTGTGTTCTAGAAGCCGTTACTGGTGTACGGAGGCTCTCCTGCCTGTTGTTGTCACTTGAGCTCTCGAGCACGGAATTCAGACAAGCGGCCGATGTGAACGCCAAACGTCGAGAATGTGCTGATTGCTGCGTAGATGTTTCAGGCTATCATAACATCATGTTGCCGAATGTTTTCCATAATGATTCACGTATTTATGAGATCTTGCTATTTAAGTATTTTTGACACTTGATAGATTTTACAAATTTTTCTTTTTCATATTCACAAGGCCTGGTAATTGACTTAATTCCACAACTGGTGAGCTCAGATCTGCAGTTATGTTAAAGTTATATTTGTGTAAAGTAATTTTTTATTAATTTAAAGTTGGGGCCATAAGGCTGTTTCCCTGTTAAAATTTTTTGAATTATTTTCATTGCTTTTATACAGTTGAATAGTCGGTGTAGATCACCGCAGTTCGCAAATGCTAATTAATCATTGTGTTGTTACCAAAGCTCTGTTTTAATTAACGCGGTGGAAATAAATTTTTGTATCCTCAAATGGGGTCAGTATTCCACTCCGGCAGCCCATGTGCCCTGCTTACCAATCCTATACCTTATCAAGCATAAATGACAGTAATACCCGACATATTCAAACAGAATTACGCAGCTTATAATAACGACTTTCAGCATTATTTATGGGGCGAAATTGGCAGAAAAAAATAGCATCCCAAGGCGATGAAGCTCACTCCAAAACACACATAAAGTCTGCGAAAGAAACGTTCTCTGAAACACTAGCATGTCGTCTTATAGAAAAAGCAATTTAGATAGACACATTCTGATTTCACCTTTCGTGCAAATACTGTAAGGATATGCTACGATAGTTTAATTCATATGCAGAGGTCACTGAGATATAGCTCCATGCGTAAAACGAACAAAAAAATTCCATAAAGAACCCCCTCCGCCACCTCTGTCTCCAGACCACGCATCATTATAGAGTGGCTTGGGCCAAATATATGCAGACAGTTCGTAAGTGCAGTGTAGCTGCATACTAATTGAAGATCATTGGAAAGAACGCTGGAATGCGAAGCTACACTGATCAGCCTCAACATTATGACCACCGACCTGCTATCGATATAAACCCGTCCAGGCTATAGCAGCGTCACCTGACGAGGACTTTATGCTAGTCAGGCACACGCATGGTGCATTAGTATCAGCGAGCGTGCTGTCTGTCTGTAGAATGGGGAAAAGCGCTCGATCTATCTGAGTTTGACGGACGGCAGATTGTGATGGACCGGATGCTCGGAAAGAGCATTTCGGAAACTGTACGACGTCTCGGGTGTTCGAGGAGTACTGCGGTGAGTATCTTCAACACGTGACGAAACCAAGGTGAAATGACGCCCAGGCGTCATGGGACTGGGCGGTCATCTCCCATTTCAGATGTCGGACGTCGTAGGCTGGGCAGACTGGTAAAACAGGACAGGCGGCGAAATGTGGCGGTACTAACACCAGATTTTAATGCTGGGCAGAGTACAGGTGTGTCTGATCATGCAGCGCACCGGACACTCCTAACGATGGGCCTCCATAGCCGACGACCTATGCTTGTGCCGATGTTAACATCACGACATCGACGACTAGGACTGAAATACGCACGTGATCATCGGCACTGGACGTTGGTGCCGTGTCAGAGCGTTGCATGGTGTGATCAATCCCGATACCTTCTTATTCATGCCGATGGGAGTGAACAAATCTGTCGTCTCTCAGGGGAAGAGCTCCTCGACTGTTCTACGGGGCAGAGACAAGCGGACGCCGGCTCTCTTATGCTGTGGGGAATGTTCACATGGGCATCCATGGGTCCAGTGGAGCTTGTGCCAGCCATCACAACGGCCAAAAGGTGTCGTACACGTACACCCCTTCATGACGATTATATTTCCCGACGACAATGGCATTTTTGAAAAAGATAATGCGCCATGTCACGAGGCCAGGAGCATGATGGAGTGGCCGACCGCGGTGGCCACGCGGTTCTAGGCGCTTCAGTCCGGAACCGAGCGACTGCTACTGTCGCAGGGTCGAATCCTGCCTCGGGCATGGATGGATGTGTGTGATGTCATTAGGTTAGTTAGGTTTAAGTAGTTCTAAGTTCTAGGGGACTGATGACCTCAGATGTTAAGTCCCATAGTGCTCAGAGTCATCTGAACCATTTGAACCATGATGGCGTTGTTCGAGGAACACAGTGGCGAGTTCCAATTGAGGTGCTAACCCACCATCTTGCCGGATGTGAACCCGATCGAACATATCTGGGATGTGACTGAACGGAGGCGAAACTAACGTCAAACTGTAATGCTGAACAGAGTACAAGTATGTCTCAACGCACAGAGCACCGAATGTGCTTCCAACTTCCTCCAGCGACCTACCAAGGCATCATTGCTTCCATGTAACGACGCGTCGTCGCTTTTATCCGTACCAAGGTCGATATACTGGCTATTGGGTAGGTGGCCAGTGTATAAGACTACTCCAGGTGACGCAGACTATAATAACGATCCGAAAAGACATGGCTCTGTATTGTATACTGGATGTGAATAAGACATAGATCCCGAAAGAGAAAAATTTAATCACTTTGCGAAAGTATAAAACTAGTTACTGATATAACATGCTGGGTTATAAATATAAACTAAGTAGGTCAGTCACGCGAGTTCTGAGATAGTGACGAGTACTGAGGTAACTAAATTAAAAATAAATCAGTTCCCAGTCTAGCAGGACAACGCTTTTTTGAGCAAATTGTTTATCACCACGTAGGTGTCGAAGGTATGGGGCACACTGCGCACGTAACATTCCCAAATGAGCAATCTAAAATAGATTACCCAGTGATTGAATTTATGTCATAACACAGACCGAATTTAAAACGAAAAAAATGAAATTAAGTACTTAGTGAACATGAATTCTATCTTCCATGTTACTGGTGCAAGTCCACGACGTTGCTTTAACGCTTAATTACATCTAATCTTACATAATATAGCGTTCAGGATTATAGAACGACCTTCGTTTGACCACTAGGCAAAACAACAAAAGGTTTCAACGAATCTGAACAATGGACGTGTGACAACTAGATACGACGAACCATGTCTGAGAAAACTAGACAAAAAGTGTAGATGAGCATATGAATGTATAATAATACGTCGTACAAGAAAAGCGACAATTTATGTTCCTCTACTTATCGTAAAATTTACATTTCGGAAACAGCTTAATTTACTGATTTGTATTTCACTTACTGTTAAGTAAAAATTTCAGCCAATCAGAAACTAATTTTAAGTATCTGAGAAACACCTCCTTTAAGATATTCTCTCTCTTTTGATAACCAATTTAGCAAATAATGGATTGTGACAACATAACAGGACCAATCCAAAACCATGAGCAAGGTAATATTGCCTAAGGTAAATGATGAAGCCAAGATCGTAATGATGCATTGATTGAGGTAATATTAACACCCTGAAAGTCAGACGCTGATCCTGTCTTTTAAAGCATTAACTGATTCCGCAACACTGCTTCAGATTCTGCGACGTTGTAGTGCAACTGCTTTGTTTGTGCTATACGTGTTTTTATACACTACGCAGTTTTAAACGTTTTAAAATAAAAAATAAATTTATTGCCGAACAGCCACTTTTTTTACGTACTGTTTCTTCTCATCACAGATGCGTAACATCTGTAACTTGTAACACGCTAACTAGTTTCAGATGTCTAAGTGCTAAGTTATTGATTATCTTCATTAAAAATTATTATGTAAGTCTTTTAATTTTCTTGAAGTATGTTACTGCACGTGGCACAGCACACATGAATAGTTACTTTAATGCCCACCAGCGGATTACCCTTCAGGTGCATGAGACTTCTCCCTCATACCCACTGATAAAGCGTTTCTCACAATGCGATTGGGAGTTAGCTATTGTTTCTTCTTATGGCATTGCGTCACTGTGTTTCACATGTTTCAATATTCAGTTATCTGTATAGCTTTACTTTTAAACGTATTTCCATTAGTGTCCGCCTTGCAGATACAAAAATGATCAGTTACAACCGAACGCGATACTTTCGTGATGAAGTCATATGTGACTCTGATGGACAATAACTCATCCTAAAATCGATGACACTTTTCCATTCCCACAGCTCCGTGGATTCTACCAGTCTGTTTAAGTACATACACTAGGCGGTTTCCAGTTGAGCACAGGCCTCTTATACCAATCATTTTGGAAAAAATTGTCTGCGTCCTGTGTTGATCTCATACAGCAAAACACTGCAGGGCACTGTATGGCAAACGATACAGTGAACCAAATTTAACTGTTCACCAACTGGTTTCAGTACCCCAGTGGATCGGCTCTCACTTAAAGAAAGTGTTGTGGGCGCCGAACACAGAAGATATGGTTACCACTTTTTTCAGAAAGTCATGGAATTGCGCTGCAATTGGTAGACGAATGTTGACCCAACTAAAGTACGTAGTATTTGTGGACGTCGTCTGGAGGGCTTTATGGCTGTCTTGCGGAGGGAAAGTGTCACAGTAAAATTTGATACAATAAAGCCACATTAAATATCACGTCCAAAAGGGTATCCAATTCCCAACCAGATGATCTGTATGTGATTGACCAATTTCTTTATCATTCAGCATTGCATCAGTTACTCCACTGAATTTGTTAGTTTCGGTGTATAAAAAATGGTACAGCGGGACCTTTTTGAAGA
This sequence comes from Schistocerca serialis cubense, assembly GCF_023864345.2. Classification (NCBI taxonomy): domain Eukaryota; kingdom Metazoa; phylum Arthropoda; class Insecta; order Orthoptera; family Acrididae; genus Schistocerca; species Schistocerca serialis. The sequence goes on from NC_064639.1 coordinate 1,024,083,247, forward strand.
CAGTTGACTAGTAAAAACCTGGAAGCTAACAATCAGTCGCAAAATGTGATTACCGTTTCATTTCCTAATCATTTTCATTTACAATAAATGAAAAGCACCAGTTTGCTTTTGTTCTACAATATTGCTTTTATTGTTAACTGGTGTTGTCATTATGGACTTGATTATTCATCCAGTGCTGCAACTAGTTAAATACAGTTTCATCATCAAATATATGTACTATTCCAACAAGAAAACATAAATGAAAATTGTGTTAACAGAATCTTCCGTCGGTTCTTGGTCGAACAACATTATAATAAATGAAAAGTACCAGTTTGCTTTTGTTCTACAATATTACTTTTATTGTTAACCGGTTAACAGTCACACTCATATTTAAAATACACTTATAATTGTAAAAGGAATGTGACTGGTAGCAGGTTACCACAAATAATTATTTCACAAAATTACGTTCCTTACACTTAACAACCATTGCCATAGTTGAAAGTGAACGTGATCTTAAAAATATACCCCACAGGTAACAATGGTATTTTTAAAAGTTCGCTAAAAATCTTCATGAAAATTATTTCTTTTTCTTTATAGAATTTTATTCAGAAACACACAGTATGTACAATATACAAGGCTCTAATATTATCAAATGTTAGTGATTATCGCCATACAAATCCTTAAATGGGTGGCATTAAGACGTTTATATGTCATTATAAAAGATCTTAAATCGTGTGCGAACTGCGTTGTTCTAAATCGTGTAGACGCGTACGTGCTCTATGTAGCCTATCAAAAAATTATCAGATTATTTGAAGAAACTTTCGTGATGTGAAGGAAATCAGGCAATGATCGAATCATTCGTAAACATGATACAAAAGTTTTGCCGGCCGGGGTGGCCGAGCTGTTCTAGGCGCTTCAGTCCGGAACCGCGCTGCTGCTACGGTCGCAGGTTCGAATCCTGTCTCGGGCATGGATGTGTGTGATGTCCTTAGGTTAGTTAGATTTAAGAAGTTCTAAGTTCTAGGGGACTGATGATCTCAGCAGTTAAGTCCCATAGTGCTCAGAGCCATTTCTGAAATAAATGGAAAGAGGTATTGGGATTATGAACTGGCGACAGATGGAGTCAACGATGAAGTAGAACACCACAGAGTGGAAATGAAGGGATGAGTTTCGACAATCTGTCGGAAAAACTGATAGTTCCTAACGCGAAGTGTAACGTCTTTCCGTGGCACATAAACATCAATAACTATGAAGGCATAACAATGAAGGCCAAAGAATCATTTGAAACATTCGGGAAAAAGAAAACGGAAGATGCACTAAAGACTCTGTATGTGTTCCACTTCACTACGGATGAAACATATCAGATACTTTATGCTGTGATCAGTAATAATGAATGTGACATTTGTATTAACTGTTTGCAAGAATTACGGACGCAAATTACACCTTTTCAAAGCGAATTGGTTATTATAAAGAAACACATGAAAATTGATAGAAAATCGCGCAATAAATTGGTATTAAAGAGATCTAATAACAGGCGGTGGGAGAGACGTGCTCTGCGAAACGCCCCTGCCAGTGATTTCGGCAGTGGTCACCTCATTTCGCGGCCGTTCCAATGTGGGCACAAACAACTCACAGCACGATACTACTAAAAGATGTTTCCTACAGGGACTGATTTATCCGTAAAAGCGTCGTAAAATTTGTTTTATTTTCTTTTCTTTTCTTTTTGTTTCACTGGAGTCCGTTCGGGTTCACTTTAATTAGATGTTACTGTTGCGTGACGAAGAACATAATTTTAAATTACCTTTACAGGACCAAAACTTAATGAGTTCTTCCGCCGTCTCAAATGCGTTTTTCGATGCAGTAGATTATATTTTTTCCCCCAAGTACGCCGACTTTCTTCTATCATCTTATTTATACCACAGGTCTATTTGCAGCAGTTTCTGGTAATCAGAATCGGTTAGTTTTAGTTCCTTAACGGGTTAAGGTTAGTGAGCTTTCAGATTGAGACTGATGACAAACGAGTGCCGTACTATTCCTCAAAAAATACTCATCATTAATTCCACGAAAAACGTAAACGTGTAGAATTAGTACTTGTGTTCGTATTCGTCACAACTTTAGGAGCTGTTTCGGAACTCTCATGATTTGCTCTGTCTTGGAACATGTGTTTTGAAAGCACACACTCACAGCTTTATATCAGAAACAGTCTCTGTTTTTAATACTCTGCGTTGAACTAATAGAACGCAAAGTTGCACATGGACAGTCCAGTAATGAATCTTCAGTAGCAGACTATCATCTTTTGAAACAAACATGTAACGTGATAAGGAATCACGCTTCCTATAAGACGATGTCATTCATTCATGTAATGTATTTAGTATCACTGTAGCGTGGTCTGTTTTCATTGGCATGAAAGTAAGTTGCGCGGAACATATGAAAGGCGACTGAGATCGATTTACTTGGATAGACTGATAGGTTGTTGTTGGTGACAGCCCTGTCGTAAAGTCACGTGGCTGGACGTATCCGGTGCGCGGGAACGTTTCTAGATGTTTTTCGAAACTTCGTGGCGTATGTACACCTTAATTAGCGATTAATTCTTCAAGTTAATGAACGTCTCTGTTATGCTACAACTAAACAAGAAGTTTGCGAAACGAATTTAGTAGTCTGTCTGAACGTAAGTAGTTAATGTTACGTTAGCAATTCGCAGTTTCGGTGTTGGAGTGCACTTTTGGTCTCGGAGGGAGTGCAAGTTTCGGATGGTAGGATTTTGGTGCGCTGGCCGTGGGAACTGGATAGCTAGCTGTTACAACAAAGGGACGTGTTGAGCAAAACATCCTGCAATACTAATAGCCATGGTGCTGGTAATAAACTTACGTGCAGGGAAAAAGCTCATTCCTGGGTAGCGTAGAGGATTTGTAACTGAGCGTGAACTCTACGCCGAATATTCTGAGCTTATTCTGAACAGCGACAGAAATTAGACCCACTTATATGCCTCAGTAAAGTGTCGACTAGACGATGCGATTTTGTGAGATGGGACATAATAATTTTACCGTCACAGATATTCAGAACGAGAACAGTTCGCGTTCTACACATTGACGCTAAAATTAGTGTCAGAAACCTATCAGCGGAGTGATTTCGTTTCCTAGTGCAAGAATACTTCCAGTATATGCAACTGATACAGGACTTGTTGCCGAAAGATTATGCCCCAGTTCCGTCAGAATGGTACAAAGCCCCTCGTGGTACGCTCAAATCGAATTCAGTTAATTTAAAGGAATTTTATTTTGTTCTTTTACTTTTTAGTTGAGCTGTAGGTAACACTGCGTGCCCTTTGCCACTCTTTGGGACGACCATGCTTCTAATTTTTTCACAAGCGCAGTTAGTGGCTATCTTATTGCGCCGGGAAAGTGGATGCCTGAGATAAATGTCTTCCGTGTACATACACAGCTCAAGTCTCGAACAGGCCTGTAATTACAAAACGCTTATATCGATTTCATGAGGACTGTGCACTTGACCAATAAAAAATCAGGGAAAAAAGAAACAAACACCTTATTTGATAATATCTTCTTCAGCGACTAACCATAATCCGAGACATTATCTTTCATCGTATTCCTTTCATAGTAATTACTGGATGTATAAAGGAGAGCGGAGTTGCGGGACTGTCCTTGGATCCCATGCAAACTATAACTACTACTCTACCGATGTGACAGTGATCGCTTAGTTTCGACCAAAATGGTGGTCTGTTAGTACTGTTGACACGCAGCCGTTACTGAGTGTATAGAAAACAGGGCACCAAAGTAATCTAAGCTACTGGATTCTACAGAAATATATGTTCAGTCTCAGTTAGGTTTCTGCTTAGTAGTACTTAGAAATGCTAGCACCTTTTTAGTGACAGACGAATGGTCAGCATTCCATGGTTTTTATATGGTTTCTTACCATTAAGTTTCACTGTTTCCTTAGGGAAACTTTTTTCAGATACATCCATAAAGGTATCATCAAATAGGTTACATTTTAAATTAGCATCAGGTTCCCTGTACATCTCATCCCAATGTAAGTGTTGCAGGCTTCCCCTAAAATTTGCAGTTATTAAATCGTTACTCGAACGCGCTGAGGATTGCTTTGCATTACTCTGTGGAGCTATGCGATATATTGTAACTATCTTTGCATCATGATCAGAAAGAACGTTCTTCTCAGAAACAGGTTTTAGTTGATTAAATTTATGTTGGTTTGTAATACTTTCCTATACTAGGCAAATCAGTAACTGGTGTCAAATTGGAAGAACCAAGTAGTACTTCGAGTTCATTCTTTCTATCAGCCTCTTTCAGAAAACATATTTTTAAATCCCCACAACCAATAATTTGCTTCTCTCTGTTTGACAGACAGCACAACAAAGAATCCAAGGTTTTCAGATATAGCTGAAAATTTCCAAATGGGGATCTACACACAGCTACAATAAAAAAAATATCTTGTGAACAGAAAAGAGAAATGTATCTTACAGCTAGGGGGAGTAACAGTCCAGAAACAGTTAAACAGTATAAAAACTGCTACACTGTATTAATAAAAGTTATTAAAAATGCGTCTGAGATTAGCATCTCTGATAGTAAAATTAGAACAGTTTAGAATATTGTTAAAGGGGAAAGGGCAACCGAGAGCACAGGAAGACGGTATTTGTATCAAACTGCATGAAAAGTGTGGTAACAAAGAGTCAGAAGTAGGAAGTATTTTTAATAATCATTTTTAAGTGTTGTAGAGAAACTAGGGTCCAGCTGTTCACTAGGAAATGCAAGGCTGTACATGTAAAAGGCAATACCTATGCAATTTGGTAAAACTGACATTCAACCTAACTATCCTACTGAAACTAGGAATAGAATAAATTCACTCAAAAGTAAAAGCTTATATGAAACTGATGGCGTTTGCAACAGGGTACTGTAAACTTATTCCCAAGAGAGAGGTAGAATTCTCAGCAACATATGTAGCAACTCTCTGAAACAGGACGTTTTTCTGGTTAGATTGAAATATGCTATTGTTAAACCATTGTATGAAAAGGAGGGATAGGTCTGATGCTAACAACTATAGCCAAATCTCGTTTCTGACAGCTTCATCCAAAATTATTGGAAATGTGATGTACTCAAGAGTAGCTTCACACATTTGTAAAAATGAAGCACTAATAAAATATCAGTATGGGTTTCAGAAAGGCTTTTCAACATAAACTGCAATGCATGCTTTCACTGATAAATATTAAATGCTCTGAATAACCGAACATCACATACTGGGATTTTTTGTGATTCTCAAAGGCATTTGACTTTGTGAATAACATAATATTGTAGTGTGAGTGGTACAGTGCACAAGTGATTTAATTCATATTCATCTGATGGCTGTAAAGAATCCAGAATAGAGCTCTGCGGCTGGCGCTAGCCCCTCCGAAGGACTATCTATTACGATAACTCCACCTACTCGCTGAAATACCACGAATGAAGCAACAATATCGAGAAACTGCCAGAAGCTTCTACCAAGAGACTGCTACATTCACATAAGTATAAATCAGAAACCTCAGGAACAAAGCTGAGTACCGACTCAGTCTGAGATGGCCACACCGTTAGAATGCAAGCAGTGCTTCTTCCCATTTGTAAGACAGACAGCCAACAGATCTGTCAGTCGTCCGTGACAAGAGCTTAACGGTGATGTCCCAACCTGTTTTACACTCATTATAGATCCGTTAAGGATAGTGTTTTCATTGTTCTTAGGGAATGGCGTTAGAGAGCCATAGTTCAACAGTAATGTGTATTTAACATGCAGCAAGGTTCCCCTGTGCCAATTTAGAAATATCTTTCAACGTGAGGTAGATATTCTGGAGTTAACTCTTTCATCGTTAAATTTTGTATCGCATATACTTCAAAAATAAAATGTCAAAAACTGTCTTCTTTTGTGATAAACGATACATTTTCCTTACCAAAAAAATTTTAAGCGGGCCGATTTTGAAAATCTGTGAAGCGGGACAAATGTGTCCCAAGAACCTAACTACACTATGTGGTCAAAAGTATCCTGACACCCCCAAAAACATACGTTAATCATATTAAGTGCATTGTGCCGCCACCTACTGCCAGGTACTCCATATAAGTAACCTCAGTAGTCATTGGACATCGTGAGAGAGGAGAATGGGACGCTCCGCGGAACTCGCGGACTCCGAACGTGGTCAGGTGATTGGTTGTCACCTGTGCCATACGTCGGTACGCGAAATTTTCACACTCCTAAAAATCTCTAGATCTTATGTTACCGATGTGATAGTGAAGTGGAAACGTGAAGGGACACGTACAGCATAAAAGCGTGCAGGCCGACCTAGTCTGTTGACTGACTGAGACCGCCGACAGTTGAAGAGGGCCGTAATGTGTAATAGGCAGACATCTATTCAGACCATCACACAGGAATTCCAAACTGCATCAGGATCCGCTACAAGTACTAAGACGGTTAGGCAGGAGGTGAGAAAACTTGGCTTTCATGGTCGGGCGGCTGCTCATAAGCCACACATCAAGCCCGTAAATGCCTAACGACACCTTGCTTTGTGTAGGGAGCATAGACATTGGACTACTGAAGAGCGGAAAAACGTTGTGTGGAGTGACGAATCAAGGTACACATTGTGGCGATCCGACGGCATGGCGAATGCCCGGTGAACGTCTTCTGCCAACGTGTGTAGTGCTGACAGTACAATTCGGAGGCTGTGGTGTTATGGTGTGGTAGTGTTTCTCGTGGAGGGGGCTTGCACCCCTTGTTGTTTTGCGTGGCACTATCACAGGCCTACATCGATGTATTAAGCACCTTCTTGCTTCCCACTATTGAAGGGCAATTCGGGGATGGCGATGCATCTTACAACACGATCGATCATCTGTTCATAAGCGATTACACGACAATAAAATCCCTGTAATGGACTGACCTGCACAGAGTTCTGACCTGCATCCTGAAGAACACCTTTGGGATGTTTTGGAAAGCCTACTTCGTGCCAAGCCTCACCAACCGACATCGATACCGCTCCTCAGTGCAGCATTCCTTGAAGAATCGACTGCTATTCGCCAAGAAACCTTCCAGCACCCGATTGTACGTATTCTTGCGAGAATGGAAGCTGTCATCAAGGCTAAGTGTGGGCCAACACCATGGGCGAACTCCATACTGAGTTCCAGCATTACCGATGGAGGGTGTCACGTACTTATAAGTCATTTTCAGCCAGGTGTCCGAATACTTTCGATCACAAAGTGTAGATCCATGTTTTCTCGTGCACCTAGGATTTTCAGGGTTAAATTCTTAATTTGATAATGATTCTATTAGGATGGAATTTACGGAACTAAGTGTAGCATTTCAGTATCGAAACACACTCATTCTCGTGACAGTAAAAAACATGAAATATCACACCTAAACTGCATGCAAGTTAGACAGACAAACCAGTTTTAGCTTTAATTTGAAGTTCCCGAAACTTCACTTTTTTGCAATTATGGAACACATTGGTTAAGAACTATTGAGGATAGAAACTTCGTATACTATCCTAGAACATAATTAGCCGGCCGGTGTGGCCGTGTGGTTACAGGCTCTTCAGTCTGGAACCGCGTGACCGCTACGGTCGCAGGTTCGAATCCTGCCTTGGGCATGGATGCGTGTGATGTCCTTAGGTTAATTAGGTTTAATTAGTTCTAAGTCCTAGGCGACTGATGACCTCAGAAGTTAAGTCGCATAGTGCTCAGAGCCATTTGAACCATTTTGAACCAACATAATTAACTAAAAAGTAGACTCTGTATGTACATCTTTATACAGATATTTGCAGTCGTCTAAATTTGCAGGTTGTTATTTACTGAGCAATAAGTTTCGGCTATATATTACGACATCTTCGGGCACCCTGACCGACGTGAGGGAAGATTCCCGCCTCTGGTCCAGTCACAATAGCGGCCAGCATTTATGACTAGTATCCGCAGATTTATACTTCAGACAGCGATCAGTTCAATCATGACCTGTCGGCAGATGATGATTGAAGTATGAAACTGTGAACTAATTGCTGAAAATTCGGTAATTATTATGAAAAAAATTCTCAATTACGACTGATGACAGTAACATATTTTTAAAACTCTGTTATAAAGATAATAGTGTCGGTAAGTTTCAGAAAAAAATATAGGCTTCTACACTGTTTTTATTTGGAGAATCTCTACCTATTGGCCGGCCGGTGTGGCCGAGCGGTTCAAGGCGCTTCAGTCTGGAACCGCGCGACCGCTACGGTAGCAGGTTCGAATCCTGCCTCGGGCATGGATGTGTGTGATGTTCTTAGGTTAGTTAGGTTTAAGTAGTTCTACGTTCTAGGGGACTGATGACCTCAGATGTTAAGTCCTATAGTGCCTAGAACCATTTGAACCATTTCTACCTATGTTGTACGTAAATAATTAACATGCTTTATTTAACTTGCATCCGCAGCTCGTGGTCTCGCGGTAACGTTCTCGCCTTCCGAGCACGTCGTCCTTGGTTCGATTCCCGGCGGGGTCAGGGCTTTTCACCTGCCCTGAGATGACTGGGTGTTGTTGCGTCGTCTTCACCGTCATCATTCATCCACATTAGGGTCGGAGGAAGGCAACGGCATACCACCTCTATTAGGACCTTGCCTACTATGGCGGTGCGGTTCTCCTGCATCATTCCCCTACGCTCTGTCAACAAGCATGGGACATCATTTCCATTTCACTTGCAATACAAGACATAATTCAGAAAAAAGTGTAAAACCAAAAATTGTAAATCAGACACTAAAATGTTCCGAAATGAACAGTTATGATGGAAAACCTAACATGGGCTTACAACCGCTATTCTTTGAACTACACCACCCAGAAAACTGACAGTTTTTCAAAAATTCACTATGTGTTCCTGAACTATTCCCCTTGATTGTCCCAGATCTTTCTCTAAACTTTTTAAAATGCCCTGTTTTTTAATAAAAATCAAATGTACACCATAGTCCAGGGGCAAGCAACAGAGTGCTGAGAAAGCGCATTTAACCACTCGCCACAGCTGAAGGCTAGAGAAAAGTTAATCGGTGTATATCGCCGTGTCACGACGCACTAGTGCGAAACCGGCTTCGTTAAAACTGAGTGGTACCGTCGAGTACCACGATCGGGACAAGTGGGCTGCTTTGCATCGGGCGGCAAGTGGTTTGTCGGCGGCGAACGAGCGCCTGTCACGGGGAGCGGGGCGAGAGCCCTCGGCGGCGTCTATCGCCCGCCAGGTGAGCACAATGGCGCCTCGCCGGATCACCGTAATCCCGCCAATGCGCCGCCACCACATTGTGCTCCCCAAATACGCGGCGCTCCTACGATCCGGCCGGCCGCTCGCTTCATTCCCCACCTCTCCGCAGCCGCGACCTTCTCTTTTTCGCTGCGTGGCGAACGCTGCCGTTTTTAGCGGATTGTCGCTGCCCGGTGTGATTGGAATCCGGCGCGCTGAATGGGGAAACGCGATGGGACGGGGTTGACTCAGCAGCGTTCGTGACGGAAGTGGCCAGCGCTGGCGGGCGCCGTATCCCCACCGCAGCTAATGCCGCGCCGTTCCCTGAAACGACACCATTAGCGCTCCGCGTCTCGCGATTATCCCTGGTGCCAAAATCAACACCCTCTGGCCAGCTAAGCTGAGCAAATAATCACTTATGTTCTCATTACGCTCTCGGCGAAACGTGGAATCGAGCTTTAAACTCTCCCCTACCACGATTACATCTAACGACGGCACCACTGACGGGGGGCGAGGGGAGAATCAAAAGTACCGGGTGATCAAAAAGTCAGTATAAATTTGAAAACTTAATAAACCACGGAATAATGTAGACACACAGGTAAAAATTGACATACATGCTTGGAATGACATGGGGTTTTATTAGAACCACCTCATATTGCTAGACGCGTGAAAGATGTCTTGCGCGCGTCGTTTGGTGCTCAGCCGCCACTTTCGTCATGCTTGGCCTCCCAGGTCCCCAGACCTCAGTCCGTGCGATTATTTGCTTTGGGGTTACCTGAAGTCGCAAGTTTATCGTGATCGACCGACATCTCTAGGGATGCTGAAAGACAACATCCGACGCCAATGCCTCACCATAACTCCGGACATCCTTTACGGTGCTGTTCACAACATTATTCCTCGACTGCAGCTATTGTTGAGGAATGATGGTGGACATATTGAGCATTTCCTGTAAAGAACATCATCTTTGCTTTGTCTTACTTTGTTATGCTATTTGTTGCCATTCCGATAAGATGAACCACCATCTGTCGGACATTTTTTGAACTTTTGTATTTTTTTGGTTCTAATAAAACCCCATGGCATTCCAAGCATGTGTGTCAATTTGTACCCCTCTATCTACATTATTCCGTGGTTTATTCAGTTTTCATATTTATACTGACTTTTTGATCACCCGGTATGTCCTGTAAAACGATGCCATTCGCACAGAAATGGTTCTGAAACACACACCAACGTTTCTAGAATGGACGGAAAAAGAATTGCAACACAAAGAAGGAGTTGTGTGACATAAACGGAAGTTCGTAGGTGTGTTTCTACATCCGAAAGATATCCGTTAAAATTGAGCGTCAGTCGCACAAGAGTGGAGCATGCTTTAAATACACGATGTAACAGTTATGAGCGTTAGTTACCTTTGAGATCTGACTTGGTGAGTTGATATTAGTGAAGAATGCCTTTAAGGCAACAAAGACGCCATTATGAACATCTGACCGAGTTTGGACGAGGTCGTGTAACAGGGCTACGAAATGCCGCATGTTCATTTTGAAATGTTGTAGAAAGACTTGAGAGACATGTAGCCTCCGTACATAATTGCTATCAGCGGTGGTCACAACAATGTACAGAGGCAAGGAGACCAGTCTCCGGACGACCAGGTGGCACCACCGAAGAGGTAGACCACTGTGTTCGGCTTATGTCTCTGGCGCATCGTGCTGCATCAACGGTTCGCACCACAGTGTTTTTTTTTCTTTATCATTTACCATTTTGACCTGTTATCTAGGTTACCAAAGTACCCCCTCTAATAGACCAACATTACAGCTAATATTTAACGATTATAATTGACAGGCAGTGGATTCTCTAAAACATTAACTCTTACAAACATTTCTCGCATGTTAGCAAACCCACTTCAGGCGGTCCAGTACCCGTCCCTAATCTCGGGGAGGTGTGCGGAGTTCACCATCTAGCAAAACCACTGCTGCAATACAATATAATTAAGATTTTATGACTTACTAAAACTTATAAAACTAATTACAGGTACTCATACAGTTATTTACCACTGGAGCACCGTCATTATTCACTACAAAAAAATTATAGAGGCTTGAGAAGCAAACTGACTACCAGCTTCTGTCATATTGTTTTCCTATCTATCCTTAACTAGCGATAAGTACTATAAGCTTACATAACTCTTAACGCACCTCTCTCACCATCTCGAAACAGTGTAAATAATAAACTTGCTTCCCAAGACTATCAGTCCTTGTTGATATATTTGATCGCAAGCATTTCTACACTGAAGACCCAAAGAAACTGGTACACCTGCCTAATATCGATTAGGGTCCCCACGAGCACGCAGAAGTGCCGCAAAACGATGTGTAATCGACTCGACTAATGTCTGAAGTAGTGCAAGAGGGGAGTGACACCATGAATCCTGCTGGGCTGTCCATAAACCCATAAGAGTACTAAGGGTTGGTGATCTCTTCTGAACAGCACGTTGCAAGGCATCTCAGATATGCCCAGCAACATTCATGTCCCGGGAGTTTGGTGGAAAGAGGAAGTGTTAAGTTCAGAAGAGTGTTCCTGAGTCACTCTATAGCAATTCCGGACGTGTGAGGCGCCACATTGTCCTGCTGGAATTGCCCAAGTCCGTCGAATGCACAATGGACACGAATGGATGCAGATAATCAGACAGGATGCTTACGTACGTGTCACCTGTCACAGTCGCATCTAGACTTATCAAGGGTCATATATCACTCCGACTGCACACGCCCCACACCATTACAGAGCCTCCATCAGCTTGAACAGTCCCCTGCTGACATGCAGAGCCCATGGATTCATGAGGTTGTCTCCATACCCATACACGTCCATCAGATCGATACTGTCGGCCGGTGTGGCCGTACGGTTCTAGGCGCTTCAGTCTGGAACCGTGTGACCGCTACGGTCGCAGGTTAGAATCCTGCCTCGGGCATGGATGTGTGTGATGTCCTTAGGTTAGTTAGGTTTAAGTAGTTCTAAGTTCTAGGGGACTGATGGCTGCAGATTTTAAGTCCCATAGTGCTCAGAGCCATTTGAACCAGATCGATAGAATTTAAAAAGGGACTCGTCTGACCAGGCAACGTGTTTCCAGTCATCAACAGTCCAATGTTGGTGTTGACGGGCCCAGGAGAGGCCTGAAGCTCTACCTCATTAACGGTACAAGAGTGGGCCTTCTGCTCTGAAAGCCCATATCGATGATGTTTCGTTGAATGGTTCGCATTCTAACACATGTTGATGGCCTAGCATTGAAATCTGCAGCAATTTGCGGAAGGGTTGCACTTTTGTCTCGTTGAACGATTCTCTTCAGTCGTTGTTGGTTCCGTTCTTGCAGGATCTTTTTCCAGCCGCAGCGATTTGGAAGTTTTGATGTTTTACCGGATTCCTGATATTCACGGCACACTCGTATAACGGTCGAACGAAAAAAAAAACACTTCATCGTTACCTCGGAAATGCTGTGTCCCATCGCTCGTTCAAACTCACTTAAATCTTGATAACCTGCCATTGTAGCAGCAGTAACCAATCTAACAACTGCGCCAGACATTTGTTGTGTCACATAGGCGTTGCCGACCGCAGCGTGGTATTCTGCCTTTTTTATATATCTCTGTATTTGTACACTCATGCCTATACCAGTTTCTTTGGCGCTTCAGTACATATTAATATTGACTAGATTAGTTGCCCCCTGCCGGGGTGGCCGAGCGGTTCTAGGTGCTTCAGTCTGAAACTGCGCGACCTCTACGGTCCCAGGTTCCAATCCTGCCTCGGGCATGGATGTGTGTGATGTCCTTAGGTTAGATAGGTTTAAATAGTTCTAAGTTCTAGGGGACTGATGACCACAGCAGTTAAGTCCAATAGTGCTCAGAGCCATTTGAGCCATTTGAACCATTGAACCACTTTTTTTTTTTTAATTTGTTTCCAATGTGTGCTACACCGCACAATCGGCTTCTTTCACATGTAGTCACCACGCTGCAGCTGTTCTCTCCAACAATAGCGCTGTGCATGTGTCGATATAATATCGACTAACTTTGTTAAATGACTCAGTTGGTCAACACCAAGCAATAAGTGATGTACGTTCTGGCTGTTTATGGCTTCCCTCCCATCTGAAGCGGCTTGTGCGTGTGTTGCACAAGCGGAAACAACATGCTCAGGTGTACCAACCTCTTCACAACATTCGCAGGCTGCTGTTGGCCTTTTTCCAGTCCGTTATAATTTCGCCAGATATAGCCCTTTCCACGCACAGAGGGCAACCCACAGTGACACAACGAACTGTTACAAACCAGTTACTCCAAGGACAGCTCCGACTCGACGCTCTGTAGCGTGGAGTCCTGTCGTGTTTCGTGATGAAAGATGGTTCTGCCTCGAGGCCAGTGATGACCGTGTGTTGGTTAGAAGGAGACCAGTTGAGGACCTGGATCCAACCTGTCTGCGTACTAGGCACACTGGAGTTACATTTGGACTTATTGTCTGTGTGCAATTGTGTATGACAGCAGGAGTAACCTCGTGGTTATCCCACGCACCCTCACTGCAAACTTGCACGTCAGTTTGGTGATTCGACCTGTTGTGCTGCTATTCATGAACAGTATTACAGAGGATGTTTTCAACAGGATAACGCTCGCCCGCACACTGCTCTTGTAATCCAACACGCCTTACGAAGTGCCGACATGTTGCCTTGGTCTGCTCGATCACCAGATCTGTATCAAATTGATCACTTCATAGCACGACAACTCCAGCGTCATCCACAAACAGCTTTAACAATCCCTGTACTGATCGAACAAGTGCAACAGACATGGAACTCCAGCCCACTAACTGACTGAATCCGGCACCTGTACAGCGCAATGCACACACGATTGCATGCTTGCATTCAACATTTCACTTTTTCAGCGGCTTACCTCGTGCTTATATTAACCTGTGATCTTACAATGTTAAACACTTACATATTATACTTAGACAAATGTATTCCCGTAACTTCATTACTCTACTCTGTTTCTTGGTGTTGAGATTTTTTCCGTCAGTGTATTTCATTCTGTTACCCAAAGCAAAAGTCAACCCAGGCGTTAAATATTCATGCCGATTCTTGCCTTTCGCGAACAGCACCAGGATAGCTCTGTCAGTAAGAACATTGCCTATGGAAGAAAAATGTTCCAGGTTCGAATCCCGATGTGTCGGCTCACAATAATAAGCTTCGTAAAAACTCACAGTCCGCTGCTGAGTGAAACGTACATGGGAAAGCTTATGTGAAATTTGCAGAGTAGGGGAGAGGTACTAGGGAATATGAAGCTGTGAGGGTGGGTTACTACTCGTGCTGTGACCAGCTTAGTCGGTAAAACAACTGCCTGCGAAGGCCAAGATTTTTTCTCGCATCTCAGTGTTTATGACGTCATAGCCTTGAACTGCATGAGGATATTGCATGGGGATACTGCATGTGGATACAGTCTGCGAAATTTGTTGTGAAGACTGTTAGTAGCCCAGAAGCAATACATTTAAACGTCATGCATGATGCGGCAGTTTTTCATGTATTTGATTGTGATGTCATCTGCTAATCTACGATATCTGTGTGGTTCTTACTCCCACAACGATTGTTTCCTGACAATAAGGGATACGTGTATCGGCTTGGTTGAAATCGGTCCAGTCGTTTAGGAGGATGTGGTAAACACATACACAAACACACACACACACACACACACACACACACACACACCAACACACACACACGCACACTACTATACATAAGGATTTATGATAATTTCCAATGGTGCGATACAAGTACTTACCGCTATTTCATTACCTGAAAATTCGCATCCACCTTTCCTATAGCCCATACTAAACTAAGCTCACCAAGAAAGTCAAGCATTAATGTGCATTCTATTTGTCTGTAAGGCAAACACAACAACTGGCCCCATATAAGGGTCGATTCGCACAAACTGAAGACTGTAAACTATGCAAAAGCTTAGGTGGGAGAGGGGGGGGGGGGGGGGTGGGGGGCAAGGATTGAATCTTTCACGGATGGTAAATAAATGATAATGATATTTTGTCTCTCACAGTATTCAGATTAAAATAATACAGCTATAGAGTGCTGTGCACTGTGTGGTGTCAGCGCCAGACACCACACTTGCTAGGTGGTAGCCTTTAAATCGGCCGCGGTCTGTTGGTATACGTCGGACCCGCGTGTCGCCACTATCAGTGATTGCAGACCGAGCGCCGCCACACGGCAGGTCTAGAGAGAGACTCCCTAGCACTCACCCCAGCTGTACAGCCGACCTTGCTAGCGATGGTTTACATACGCTCGCATTTGCAGAGACGACAGTTTAGCATAGCCTTCAGCTACGTCATTTGCTACGACCTAGCAAGGCGCCATATTCAGTTACTATTGATATTGATATTGTGAATCATGTACCGTCAAGAGCGACGTTCATCATTAATGGATTAAAGTTAAGTACCAAACTAGCTACGTCCGCTTTCTGAATTCTAATTCCTTGTCATGTTCCAGACCTCACGTCAGTATATTTCTTCCCTCCTCACGCCAGCCTGCATGAGCTAAAACACGTGCATTTCGGCCTCCTCTAGTAACACAGCGTTGGCTCTTCTGCCAACCCAACACACTGAATATTTTCAACTGAGCAACCGTTGGTCGTGTTAAACGTTCGACAAGTTCCCTAAAATATTAATGGATGTAAATCAGGTTAATTTTCGTAATAAACGACAAAGGCAGCCACATCGATACCGGTGGCACGAGCCTGCAGAAAGTAATTAATCGTCGGTGATTTATAAACAATTTACATAGATACGTTTAATACCCTGTATTTAGTGTTACAACACAATGCCCCGAACATCGAACGAATGTAGAGAGAAATATTGACCGTTAGCCGTCATCTAAGAGCCCTGCCACTGTGGTCTGAGAAGCGCGTTAATGTCTTGGTCACCAAATTCTTGTGGTCTGAACTGACCCACCTCCCCATGGATCCCTTGGGACTGTTGATATTTGGCAGTCTCCACACTCTTCTATAATGATTATCAAGCACGAGACGAATCCTGCACTCGTCGGTGAAGATCAGGTTCCATTCCAGGTGCTACCCACTTTCTTTGCTAATTGAGGTGCTGGAGCGTTTGCTGTATTTTTCGTAATACATGTCTAGAAATCAGATTGTTTGTGTGGAGACGGTTGCGTACTATTAAGCGGCGGCCAGTCACTACGAGACAGAACTTCGATGGCTGGTGTTTCATGATAGCAGCTAAACTCTGAGCTGACATCAGTGTGTTGTACGCCGATTGGGCGGTCAATTTCTCATGCCGACAACCGTTCGTAAGTGTTGGTGCAGTCATGTTCTAAAATCGAAATTAACCTTCAAAAGTAAACTGTGTGCACATGCCGCATTGCCTTTCTGACGATTGGAGATACAACTGTACTGAATTGTACTGACGACGGGAGGCCACGATGTTCGGATCAGGATTTACTTCAAACATTGTACACTTTTAGTATCCATCAGGACAACGTGATGTGCAAGAAGTAAGGCGTACTACTCAGGCGATTTCGAAAAATTCGCAAGAAAAGTTTTATAGAACTGTGATGTATCTTTGCGTTGTGACTCCGTGCAAGAATGACGGCGGTCACGTGATCAGAGTTCAAGTTCCGTAGTCGGCAGATAGCGGGATCGAATCCCTCTCATGGTTTTTTTCATTTATATTTTTTGCAATACAGGTCATATTATTTCATACATGCTACATTTGAATCGTAATATGATGAAAAAAAATGTAATTGCACGAAAGTTTATTGACTTTTCTATGTTATTTGCTTGTTCACTAAATTTTACTATCACAACAAATATTACATTTGTATCTGTCCACAAGTAAACGACCAAACGCATAAAGTTTTCCTGAGAACGCATGCCTGTGCTAAATTCCGTAAATCGGGTAAGGTAGCAAGAACTGCTTTGCACGCGGACGCTTCGACCTGCAGACACTGGTTTGAAGGACGAAGGATAGGCCTGGAAAGCCTAAGTCAAACATCGATAAATAAATAACAGAAAAGAAGCCAAAGAAGCCCCAGAGACACTACATGAAATCGCAACCAGAACAGGACTACAAATTTCGTATGAAAAACCCAGCACATGGGCACAAAATCCACAGACAGAATCCCACTGGTAACAAGTATGGAGAGATAGCACGGGTCGAAAGTTTCAAATACCTGGGAGAGATTATACAAAAAACAGGACTATATTCGACAGCCAATGAAAAAAGAGTTGCAAAGCTACAAAAAGCTTACAGACTTACATGGAACCATTACAACAAAAGAAGTATTTCCATTAATGCCAAATTAAGACATTACAAAACAGCAGTCTTACCAGAAGTATAGTGTCGCGGAATAGTAAAGAGTTGGAAACGTGGAATATTGTCAAAGTTTCGTTGCCTATGCCGAGAGCCATAGCAAGTACGTTAGCCAAGAGGTAGGAGGATTGCACATATATCGGAAAGTGTCGCCACGCAGGGGCAATGGCCTGGTTACACACAACAGGCGAGAGAGAATTGCTTAGCACGCGGGTTTGTGTTGGACGGAGACTTTCGTAGAGCGCAAGACGGAGGTATAGCATTAGCTGTACTGCATTTCACAACTTCTACCGTAACAACACGTAGCTCTGTCGCAAGAACACCTAAGGGGCAAGTACGACAGATGAATCAGCAGTATAAGTGGAACGAATGCGGTCATTACAAAAGAGCATGACGTCAGGACGTCGCTCGTGCTTCCTTTAAATACGCCAGCTTTGATAGCAACAAGGCACTCGCAGTTAGACTTGCAGTTAGATGTGTACTGGGTCGCTGCGTAGCGCTCAGCTCGGTGATCGACATGTTAATCTTTATTAAGGAGATGTTGCAGTAAGGGCTGCCCGTCCAGCAGCAGACATGATGGGACACTACCAGCTCTGGTCCTCTCTGCTGCCGCTGTCAATCATCAACCCAGGATTAGCAAACATCGCGGCAGACTCGCTCGCCGCCAATGTGGACCACATCAGTGAGCCGTCGTCGAGATCGTGCGGGGCCTAGGCGCTGTGCATCCGCTGTAGCAACCTGGTGAGCCGACGACGCTGGGGGACTGCAGCCCGTTCCGCCCGTCCACCGCGGACGAGCCACCAGGAGGAGCAGGGAAGAAGACGGGGTGGGACAGAGTACACTCCGCACTACGAGAACGCCTCTCGTGCCGACAGCGCCGGGACTCCAACCCAGAGCCTCCACGTGCAGCAGCCTGCTGTCCGCAGCCGAGTCGGCCGCCCAGCCGGACGCCGCCAGCCACGCGCGGCCAAAGTAAGGGCTTTCCTCCGCTACGTCACAGCACGCGGCGCTGCGCTAGCAAGACTGTGCGGCCCAGATCTGGTGTCATCGCTACGAGCCAGTGAGGACTCGGGGACGGTCGTTGATATCACCAAGCCACATTGTACTCGGCAGGAAAAAAGATGTTATGAATTAATAATGTTTCTTTGGCGTTTCTGGCGCTTCTACAGCCATTTCCTAGCATCCTGACAACTGGAGAGGTCACCGCTCGGCCATCCAGTCCATCGTAGGCGACCGGAACCATCGAGGCGCCTATAGAAGCCTTGTATGCCTCAGAAACAACAGTAATCAGGGGAAGAACGAAAATCAAGGAATTGGAAAAGCAAGAGAGGAAAATTTTGAGAAAGATCTATGGACCAGTTCAGAGACAGGGGATATGGATAAAAAGACCGACAAAAGAACTGTACAGTCAGAGAAAACTACAGACAACGTCAGAAAAAGAAGGGCTTAATTCTGTGGGCATATTTATAGGATGAACGAAAATAGGCTGATCAAGAAGATTTTTAATACAGTGATGAGTAATACGATGAAAACTAACTGGGCAAAGGAAACCATGGAAGATTTTAAGAAACTAAATATCTCCACAGAAGAAATAACGAACAGAGAAAAATACAGAGAAAAAAATCAGTAAACAGGACTTCGAAACACCAAAAGAGAAGAAACCAGGAAAGATGTGGACAGAAGGGAGGAAGAAGAAACACAGTGAATATATGAGAGGTTTTTGGGAAGAGAAAAGAAAGAAACAAAAAAAGTGCCATGAAAATTTATTGTGTTTTAATGCTCTCCAAAATGGGGAATTAGTTATAATAATAATGATAAAGCGATAAATAACTTTATTTTCTAATAAAATGAGTTACAGTATGCCAGAATATGAGAGTAATGTACGACTAATCGTCGGATGTGCCTCCGACGTTAGAGGTATCAGGATGATATTTTTCACATAAACATGGAAAACATCAATTACAGTGGCATCTACATCATATGAATGCAATTTTCCCGCATGCGCAAGGAATCTTCAGAGTGTCTAAGCTAAAATAAGGCTCGTTGACTTTCTGCCAAAATTCTCTTTCAGACAATTTGGATCCAAACCATGTACAACGCAACATTTTCGTACATACAGGTGCCAAAAATTGGTGATGTAGGAGTGAATGTATTTTAATAGCGTTCTCACGAGAAGCAATTTCTCCTCCGTTGCCAGTCAAGTTTGACGAAGCTTGATAAGGTTTTTAACTTACCAATAAAAATAAAAGTCTCATAATATTTATTGTATGACAAAAATTAGTAAACCGTGAAACAACATAGGTAATTCAATAAAATTTCATGTAAATACACGTCTTTCCATCATACTATCTTTCAAATGTAATATACACGAAGTAATACGAGTCGTGTCGAAAAATACATAAATTAAGGAAGTGACTCATCGATTAAGGATCTTGAACGCTAACTCCATGACCGTCGCTAGCTCCTGCACATGGCTGCAACACACTGGTACCTCATTGACGCTTATAACGTTTCTTGCTATTTTGTCCTAATGAACTGCTAAAGGTGTACAAAGTCTTACGTAATTCCTGATCCGAACGTCGTGGCCTCTCCTTGTGAGAAACATCTACTTAGGGTGCTGTACCTAGCTATTCCCTGTTGCCAAACCATACAAGTCAAGTGCATGGTGAAAAAAGCTTTTTTAGCTTTTTATTGTGAAAATATTCTTGGATATATTAATTAACAGCAGATTTTGAGACGTTCCCTTCTCTTGCCCTTGGTATTTACAGAGTGCTAACGCTTTTGTGTGTGTGTGTGTGTGTGTGTGTGTGTGTGCGTGCGTGTGTGTGCGTGCTTGGGTGGTAGAGAGGACCTACGTCTGCTTGATAGGGAGGGAGAATCCATGTAAGACTGCGAGTCTCATACATAATAACAGCGAAACAATAGGGCAGCACAATAGCGGCGCCAGCAGACTAGTTCTCGCTGCCGCTTTCGCTGCGTCGCTAGCAAATCCCGCGCCTGAATACACTAGAACCCTCTCACAGCTCGGCACGAGTAAACAAGCCATCGTGTACACAGAAGCTTTCGCTGTTCCGGGCCCTTTCACGCGCGCCTGTGAGGAAGCAAGGAACATTACCCCGAACAGCTTCGTCAGAGCCAGCGCGAGGCCCTGTGTGCTCGCTCCCCAAGTTTCCACCGCCAGACCGCCGTCGGCGCCTCAGAAGCCCGACAGCCGGCTCTGTTCACACTCAGGCAGCAATCACGGCCGTGCCCTGACTTCTGGCGTGTCAGAACAGCTATTAACAATTCTCTGAAACTTCTCTGCTCATTTATGAGTCCTGTTTCGAAAATAAAGTTTCGCGAGTCTGTTGCATCTCTCACTAATTATGAGGAAACCGGAATACGCTCGTACTAGACACAGAATCACAGAATTTTTCACGTGGTTTCTATGGACTTAGTGCCAATCCGGCATATCTAATTAATGCGCAGCATGAAACATCTTATTTTTTAATAAATCTTTTAATATACACTAACGGGAAGAATAGCAACACCAAGAAGAAATAGTGCGGTGTAAACGTAAGTTGGTACGCTTCTTTCTACTCCTGAAAAATGATACCTACTCAGATTTCTCGCCTGTTGTACAGGAGTGGCGCCAGTAGTGCCACCATGAGAACACAAATCAGGTTTGCTTTCAATACACGCTGTAAGGGTCGTGAGCGCCAGTTACGTTTGAAATTGGACGCCGTGAGTTGATGATAGTAAATAAAGCGTTTAAGGTGATAAAGACGCCCTCATCAATACCTCACTGAGTTTGAACCTGGTCGCGTGAAAGGCTACGAGAAGCTGAATGTTCCTTCTGCGATGCTGCAAAAAGACTTCGAATGACTGCAGCCTACAGCACTTGATTGCTAACAGCGGCGGTCAATGGAATGTACGGCTGCAGAAAGACCGGGCTCCGGACGGCCATGTGGCACTACCGAAAGGGAAGAACGTAGCGCATCGTACTGCATATGCAGAAGCAATTTTAGCGGCAGTTGGCACCACAGTGAAAGAACAAACCATTCCAAATAGTTTACTTCATGGACATTTTGCAGCCAGGCGCCCTCCGCTGATCCCAAAACACCGCCATTTGCGACTTCAGTGGTGTCAAGCGACAGCTCAATGGAGGCCAAGGTGGAGGTATGTTGTGTTTTCTGATGAAATCTGATTCTGCCTCGGGCCTGTTGAGGGCCTGCCACCAACATGTCTGTATGCTAGACTCACTGGACCTACACCTGGATTTGTGGCCTCAGTTGCGATTTCGAATGACAGTAGTAGCACTCTCTTGCTTATCCCAGGCACACTGACTATGTCAATCTGGTATTTCGACCTGTTGTGCTGTCATTGATAAACGGTGCTACAGTGGGTGCTTTCCAGCAGGATAACGCTCCCCCACATACCGCTGTTTTAACCCAACACGCTCTACAGAGTGTCGACATGTTGTCTTGGCCTGCTCGATCGTCACATCTGTCTCCAATCGAGCATATATGGGACGTCATTGGATGACAACTTCTGCGTCATCCACAACAAGCATTAACCGTCCCTGTATTGACCGACCAAGTGCTACAGGCATGGAACTCCATCTAAAAAACGGACACCCGGCACCTGAACAACAGAATGTATGCCCGTTTGCATGCCTTCATTCAAAATTCTGGCGATTAAACCGGTTTTTAATGTAGCAGCACTTCAAATTTGCAATGACTTATCTCGGGCTTGCATACCTGTCATCATACAATGTTAATCACTTACATATATTACCTAGACAAATGTATTCCCGAAATTTGATTACTCTACATTAAGTATTTTTTGATGTTGCTGTTTTTCCCGTCACTGTATTTAGTTCAAACTGCATTAACTAGAATATAGTGGCTATTACAATTTTAAAATGGCATCCTGGTGGAAAAAAGCATTTTAGTGGGCAAACTGAAGATTTTCAGGCGTTTATTTAGCGAGCAGGTTTCAGTAGCCTATATAATAGGGTAGACTGAGGAAGCAGAGTACCAACATGAAGCGCTTGCGGCCTTTTGTGCAGGTGCAAAGTGGAGGTCTACAGCTAGGAGAAACCGTATTGGTTAGTTTCCCTTAGAGGACACTCTTTCTAAGGAGGAGAACATTCTTTATCTTCAAATAGTGACTTCTGCTTTTCCTTTCCACGGCATAATGGCATTGGAAAAGGATGTTTTATTGGTCTGCCTAAGACTGCTCCCCCTAAATGCTGATTTTGGATCAGCATTGTATGTTCAAACACACAGTAATCAAGGTGAACGTGACAAAAGGCCCTCTGCCTGAAAAATAAGTGTAGCAGTCGGAAGAGGAGTAGGAAACAAAATGAAATGAATGAATGATGTTCCAGTCATTACGAACTTCAGTCAAATCTACAAAGAAATTGGCAGGATGAGCCTGCTAATCAGTATGGCGTAGCGCCCGCTCTGGCCGAGATGCGTGCACTGATTAAGTTGGGAAGCGTTTCATAACGCTGTTGTTTCCCATATTGCGACAAGGTGGCTCTCTAAAGTTGTAATTTGCCTTGATATCCAGCATACAGCAACTTTGATGCCGTTGACGTCGGAGCTAGTACCATACATGTTCTATCGTGGCCAGATCTGGGGGTCCTGCTGACCACAGAATAATCTCACATCATGAGACAGCTCATAGAGAGACATGCCATGCATTGATGGGCACTGTCCTGCTAAAAATTGGTACATCGATACTGTCACATGAGACTCGACACACAAGGAAACAGGATGTCGGTGATTAACTGTTGTGCTGCCGTAGTTCCCACAGTCATTATCAGCCGTAACCTGAAATCACAGATGATAGCTCCTCACACCATGACTCAGCTGCGTGTCTCCAAAACATTAGAAGGATGTGAGCTCTCTCCAGGTAACTGCTATATTCACCGACCGGTGTTATCCAGGTTAGTGCAGAGCCGCAATTCATCGCTGCATGCAGTGTGACACTATTCGTCAGCATTCCATGCTTCCCCGGCGCGGCTCTACCTCAAACGCAGCCGTTCGTGTCGTGGTGTTAGCGGTAGGGCGGTCTGCGCATAGGACGGGAATCTCTTAGTTCGTCTGGACCCAGTTTACAACCAGTGGTGCATGATGGCACAGAACGTCGCAAGGAGACCATTATCTGTGCAAATGGGAAGAGGTTACGATGTCCTCCCTTGTCGTGGTCGGATGTGGTCGATCGGATACTTGAGGACGAGTACGTCTGCCCTCACGTTGCCATTCGTTCCAACAACGAGCCGGCCAGATTCTACCATAGGGCCAAATGGAGATCCACAATGAGCCACTTTTCAAACTCTTTCATCTGCTGATAACTCTGTCTCACATGAGTTTGCTGCATATCCGCACCCTTCACAGTTATCACCCAACATTTGGTGCTGTTCACGCCGCTTGTACATCCCACCAGGCCCCCTCTAAACACGAGGAAAACTAATGAACTCTGGTGGGCGTTCTACCTGTCACAGAGAATTGCTATTCCAATCACTTACTTCCGATGGTGAGCACTTGTACGAAGTTAGATTGACGTCCTACTATGTATTCTGGGTGCTCCGTTTTCTGCCTTCTCAGGCCTCAACCTACAGATGGAGCAAGCACAAGAAACGTCCGAAAGATGACGCAGCTGCGGTCTACATAACTGGTGGAAGAGAAACTGTTTTTGCGCTCCTTTTCGGTACCTAGCGCACCTCCTGTAATTCCTTGATAGGCAAGACTAGGTCTGAGATACACTGGTAAGTGGGCGCTCTCTAGCCAAGTCAACATATATGTCGTTTCCTTTTCCCATTTTCTTCTGAAATTAGTTTAATCCGCTTGGACACAGCTCAATTAAGAGGACTTCTCTTTTTTCCAAAGACAGTGGCTTGCTCTCTCATTTCGGTACTCTTTATATCATGTTTGATACTTCAAATCTCACCGTGATGGTCTCATCTAGAGTACAGTATTCAAAAGTCCAAAGAATTTTCATACAAGTTTTAGGGACGATTGAGGAAATGAATGTGTACTACAATACTTCTCTTGTCTTTGAATTATCTCCTTAAGCCACTTTTAAGTAGTGGGAGACACGACCGCCATTACAGTCTTTCACCGGAGCCTGGTCGACCTAAAAGCGTCAGATGAAAGCAGCGTAGTACAGTTAATACTGCATTTTTTTCTAGCAATTGACTGACGTAGTACCAGTGTTGCAGATATGCAGTGTCTGCCAGATTTCAGTAATCGGACGAGAACGGCGCACTCGGAGGCAGTTATCACGCGTTTTAATGCGACATTTACTTTACCACTGAACAAAAGCTGAAACAGCGCATTCTCTATTTTTGTTGCTCTTGGAATGCCCACAAGACATAGGAAAATTGGGCACGACTAGAACTAGTCCAGTAATCTCCAGACTATAGGGCAAATGTCTGGAAGGTGCCTCTTTACTGAATACCGGTCTCATCCTGGTCCTCTCCCTCCTCTAGCAATACCAAGTATGACTTCGTCTACGACGAGATTTTAAACTCTAATTTTCCTTACTTATAATCAGTAGCCCAACCAGACGTGTCCAAATGGTGAATGTGAGGTGATAAATGTCATGGAATACCTCCTAACATTGTCTCGGACCTCAATTTTGTCGATGTAAAGTCACTGGAACTGTTCTACAGAAATAATGAACCGTGCTGCCTCTATAGCTATCCATAGTTGCGAATGCATTGCCGATGCAGGATTTTGCGCAGGAGATGACCTCTCCATTAAGTCCCACAAAGATTCAATGGGTGACCAAATCATTCGCTCTAATTGTCCAGAATGATGTTCAAACCAATCGCGGACTATTGTGCCCCGGTGACATGGCGCATTGTCATCCACAAAAATTCCATCGTTGTTTGGAAACATGGTACTGCGGCTGATCTCCAAACAGCCAACATAATTATTTCGAGTCAATAATCGGTTCAGTTGTACCAGAGGACCCACTCCATTCCATGTAAACACAGCCTACACCATTATGGAGTGGCCACTAGCTTGCACAATGCCTTGATGACAACTTGGGTCCATGGCTTTGTGGGGTTTGCACCACATTCGAGCAGTGTCATCAGCTCTTACCAACTGAAATCTGGGCTCATCTGACCGGTTCACGGTTTTTCAGTCGCATAGGGTCCAACCAATATGGCCACGAGCCCAGAAGAGGCACTGCAGGCGGTGTCGTGCTGTTACCAAAGGCACCAATGTGGGCTGCCTGCTGCCGCAGCCCATCAACGCCACATTTCGTCCCATTTTCCTAACGGATACGTTCGTCGTATGTCCCAGATTGATTTCTGGGACTATTTCGAGCAGTGTTGGTATTTTGTCAGCAGTAACAACTATGCAAACCTCATTGCTCTCGGTCGTTAACTGAAGGCCGTCGGCCACTGCGTTGTCCGTGGTGAGAGGTAATACCTGAAATTTAGTATTATCGACACACTCTTGACACAGTGGATCTCAGAAAATTGAATTCCCTAACGATTTCCGAAATGGAATGTCCCATGCGTCTAGCTCCAGCTACCATTCCGCGTTCAAAATCTGTTAATTCCCGTTGTCGGCCCAATCATGTCGGAAATTTTTTTACACGAAATACCTGAGTAATAATGGCAATTTAGCCAATGCACTACTCTTTTATACTATGTGTACGCGATACCACAGCCATCTATAAATGTGCACATCACTATCCCACCTCGGTGTACGCTAAGTTCTTCTCTTGGATTACAACACCGAACGACAGCTGTCTCTATGCATTCAATGGACTTATATACAGAACAACCGTTCAAATCCTCCTCCGTCCCCGAATGTTTTTACGAAAATGCAGCAGTGATTCTTTCAAGTCCACACGGCCAGTTCCCTTCGCCATCATTTTCAAATCGGATCATGTGTTCCGTCTCTCATTACGTCTTCATCAACTGAACATGAAACACCAATCTTCCTACCTTCCTATGTCTATCAAGGAACAGCTTTTCCCTCCCGCCGTAGTTTACAGTAAAACTAGTTCTTCCAGTAAGACAGGAGATTAACCAGGCAAGTGCTCATTGTTTCAGAGCTGCATATGAAGTCTGTAGTATCCGACACAATGGGTACAGCTCCTTACCTTAGCTTCGAAGCCGGTCCTGCCTCCAGCGGCGCTCACGACAGCCATATTAGTAGAGGAGCAACCAACACACAGCCATCCATTACAAATCTGACAGACACGCAGATGAACATGTACTAGGTTTTCACATTTTTTATCTGTAACATATTGTCACAGAATTAAGTTGAAAACCTTCCACAGTCCCCCAGTTCTGACCAACGCCTTTGAGAGATTTTTCTTGATTGTGAGGTGGATGTTGAAATGGACGTCCCTTCCAAAATATTTGCAACTGGTATTGCATTTGGTCAACTACAGGTCGCCTGGTTCGGCTGGAAAGACTCTGTCTCTACCACAGGTCATACCTCGAATAGCTCACCCTGTAATAAAATATGGCCGAGGGGTTCTAGGTGTTTCAGTCCAGAACTGCGCGACTGCTGCGGTCGCGGGTTCCAATCCTGCCTCGGGCATGGATGTGTCTGAAGTCCTTAGGTTGGTTAGGTTCAAGTAGTTCTGAGTTCTAGGGCACTGATGACCTCAGATATTAAGTTCCATAGTGCTCAGAGTCATTTTGTAAAAAAATAATAGGGTCGAAGCTATACTGACCGACGGATCATTGCTAAGCAACAGGAATATATGGGGGTTGCTCTTAGCTAGCTGTTATAACCAATATGTTCTCCGACGACTCGCAAATCTGTTTCGTACCAACTGCTATTTGTGCATTTTATTGTATTGTTAGTAATACCCCCGAAAAACTTTCACTCCTAGTTCAGTAAAGAATGGAACTCTTGTGTATAAAACAGTTCCAAACGTCTGATTGCTCTACAAATGAGTTAATTTGGTAAATATTTGACGTTAAGCATGTGAGCGAAAAAAGCTTAGCAAAGGTTTGATTTTATGTTTAAAGTTTCTTGGATATCGCTAAGTGAGCTCCTTATCAAACGCTAGATGCGTATAGTCTGGGCAATCTGAGCTCCGTTTTCCAAGCATCTCCGTGTTTATGGCGTTATATCTCTTGTAATACGTGTCGTACAATGATATAATTTTGTAGACAGATTCTGCGGTATATGTGAAAGCTGTCTGCAGAATGTGTTGCGAATAGAGTTAGTAGTAAAGAAGAAGTAATAAATTAAAAACTAATGTCTAATTCTGCAGTTTTACTGCATGAACAGCGAGAATGTACTAAGCGATAAACTATTTTCCTTTAATTATTTTGTGGGGGACTGTCAGCAAGAAAAATATTAGGAAATGGTTGAAATCATGAGTGATCATAAGTGAAGGTTGTTAGAAGTCGCTAAGTACTCTCATTCTCAGATATTGAACCAATATAGTCTAGGCAGTTAGTCCTGCCACAAGACATAGCCATATTTTCGAATTGTAGTACTTGAACTACTGTTTTAAACTTTCCACATAAGATTATATCGATTAATTAATAGTTTATGACAGCGTTTTACAATCTTAAATTCATACTTATATAAAATACTGAAAATCAAATTTTCTTGGCCCTGGAACCCATACGTAGTAACCTCCAACCGGCACCGTGCACCACAAATCGTGAAACATGAAAAACGTGAAACAGTTCCAAACGTCTCATTGCTCTACAAATGAGCTAATTTGGTAAATATTTGACGTTAAGCATGTGAGCGAAAAAAGCTTAGC
Organism: Schistocerca serialis cubense; assembly: GCF_023864345.2. Lineage (NCBI taxonomy): Eukaryota > Metazoa > Arthropoda > Insecta > Orthoptera > Acrididae > Schistocerca > Schistocerca serialis. The sequence continues at coordinate 1,024,111,540 of NC_064639.1, forward strand.
AAACGTTTGATTTTATGTTTAAAGTTTCTTGGAAATCGCTAAGTGAGCTCCTTATCAAACGCTAGATGCGTATAGTCTGGGCAATCTGAGCTCCGTTTGCAGAAATATTCGTTTTCGGTCTTTTATTGCTTTGTTTCTTGTGAGACGCGTACAGCGCCAGAGACTAAGTGCGAATCAAGGTCACGCGCTTTAACACGCGTACACGAACAAATAACGTATTCTACAAATGCAGTAGCGTCATAACAGGAAAAACCCACCCACCATCCCCACTCCTAAACGCAATAGACCACCCAAACAGTACGTTGATTATTTAATTGACTCATTTAATTTCCTAATTAAATCACCCTGATACGGAGACCTCACTTACCTTGAGGCCATTGTCTAGGAAGGCCTTCGACTGTGCGTCTGAGAAGGACTTTGAGGTTTTTATTCTATTGAGGCCATAACATCTTAACCTAAAAACGCTTTAACACGAGTACACGAACAATAACGTATTCTACAAATGCAGTAGCGTCATAAGTACGTTGATTATTTAATTGACTCATTTTAATTGCTTAATTAAATCACCCTGATAAGGAGACCTCACTTACCGTGAGGCCATTCTCTAGGAAGGCCTTCGGCTGTGCGTCTGAGAAGGACTTTGAGGTTTTTATTCTATTGAGGCCATAACATCTTAACCTAAAAATTAAAAAAAATGATAAGATCTTTTAATTCATGAGGCCATAACATCTTAACCTAAAAACGCTTTAACACGCGTACACGAACAAATAACGTATTCTACAAATGCAGTAGCGTCATAAGTACGTTGATTATTTAATTGACTCATTTAATTGCCTAATTAAATCACCCTGATAAGGAGACCTCACTTACCGTGAGGCCATTCTCTAGGAAGGCCTTCGGCTGTGCGTCTGAGAAGCACTTTGAGGTTTTTATTCTATTGAGGCCATAACATCTTAACCTAAAAATTAAAAAAAATGATAAGATCTTTTAATTCATGAGGCCATAACATCTTAACCTAAAAACGCTTTAACACGCGTACACGAACAAATAACGTATTCTACAAATGCAGTAGCGTCATAAGTACGTTGATTATTTAATTGACTCATTTAATTGCCTAATTAAATCACCCTGATAAGGAGACCTCACTTACCGTGAGGCCATTCTCTAGGAAGGCCTTCGGCTGTGCGTCTGAGAAGCACTTTGAGGTTTTTATTCTATTGAGGCCATAACATCTTAACCTAAAAATAAATATAAGGCAGTTATGTAGATCATTTAATCGTTTCGAGAAAGAACGCTTCACATCAGAGTCAACCGACAATGCGTTCAGCTTACTGTGACACTACTGTAGCTTTGGTTTCTTCGATATTGTCGCTGAACGTCACGTGGGTGAACCACTTTCGACATTCTTGCCGTCGGTCGACATCTCTTGGCATCCAGGCCGTCGCTGTTCGACTGACTTACTATAGCCCTTACCACAAGCATGCTTACACTGTCTTTGGAACATTTTCTCGTAAATCACTATTCAATAACACACCTCATCAGTTCACGTATGTTGAGATTAGGAATCAATTTACCTCCACTGCAAAAACAATCTTAAATTTGTTTTTGCTGCGTCATGACCGATTTCCGGGTTAGCATCCCCATCCTCAGATGCACCTGCTCACATTATTTTTTAAAAATAACATGACATTACGCCATTCCAAATACAATACAACAGTATTACTCTTTGTGTATGTGTTATAAATTCCTTGACCGTTGCACTTGAGAGATCAATTAACGTCCATGTGCTTAAATCAAACTTTGTATAATGTCGTAATCCAGATAATCACATGCAAAAAAAAAGATATGATCCGATTGATGCGGGGTCTATATCAACTAATAATGTTGGCAACCAGTTTACACCTTGAACTAAGAAATACTATGCGAGCAGGTATAGGATGTCCAGGCTAGAGGTATACAAAAACATTTGTTTATATTTTAGTACCTAATGAGGCTTATACATTTATTTGTACAACTCTGCACACAGGTACTCATTGTTTCGTACAGTTCAATGTGGGAACCGTTTGCAGATGAACAGATATCGAACCGATACTCCACTTGTCGCCACAAGTTCATAAGCTTGACAACTGTTATGGCCTCTACTGCGATGTAACTTCGTTATCTCAAACCCGCCAGATCTCGAACCTCTGTTCTGTAAACAGTGTCTTTGATAAACCCCCGTGCACTGAAATTCAACGGAGCCAGATCGGGAGACCGAGGGGGACAGGCAATGGGACCTCACCTTCGGATCCAACGCTCAGAAAACGCCTCATGGTGAAATGTGGTAAGAAACCCATGATATCCTGTGTGGTGGGAGGGGAAGAGGGGAGGGTGCACCATCTTGCTGGAGTATGGGGTCGGGAGGCATCTGTGGAACTGTATAATTCGGCAACACATCGACACATCAGGCGTGCTCTGCCACTGGAGCACATGAACCATGCGACTCAGTGCAGTTCATGCAATGATGAAGATCAAATCTGGGAGAGTGTCTACGTCGACTGTGTATTTACCCAACAATATAAAATGTCGAGATTTTTCATTACAAGGGTTTGTTTGTGTATACCTATATCCTAGACATCCTATATATCACACCCCAATGTCATCACGAATTTTTCGCACCAAAAACTAAGTTTATCACATAACCTCAGCATATCATACGACTGAATTTCCGTGTTCCAACATGATGAAAAGTTTAAATATTCTTCTTACGTATTTTTTACCGCAAATGTTATTGATAATTCGTAGCGATAAGCGTCCTAAGCTTTTCACGTTCCTTTAACTGCCTCGTGTTGCGGGAATAGTCACGTTCACCTTTCTGTGAACGACTGGGAGACCTCTGATAATATCCTCCCGCACTGTCATTCATCTCCACGTAGATGTTAATATGTTATGGTACTTTTTACCTCTTATTTAAGCTTTGCAGAGCCGTGTATATTACAGGAACACCATATGTCTAAGAATCCTGCCCATTTATTTCAGAGTCAGAATCCCGCCAAAGTTGCACTAAGTGTAATTGTAGTCGTTGGCTAGACCGTAAGATACCTAGGAACGGCCTAAAGTTGAAGGATCACGTGAAACTTGCTGTAGGAAAGGCAGATACCAGGTTGTGATTCTTGGAATGACCCTAATGAAATGCAGTTCGCTCATGCAAGAACGGATTGTTAGGGTCTAATGTCGCGTTTATGTGAAATCATTGCAGAAAAAGCAGTCTTTCGGATTAAGGAAGCGTAATTAAATAAATCGACAGTGGTGTGTTCACGGGAACTGCCTGAACATTTGCCTTAAGTGATCTATGGAAATGAAGGAAAACACAAAAATGCGGATTTGAATTCCCATCTCCTAAATGTGAGAACAGTGCTTCACGACCGCACCACCTCACCTGGTAGTCAAGAACGCCCTCGATGGAGAGGTTCTACCTTACCCGGTAAAATTAATGAAACAGTGGCAAAAAAAAAAAAGGTTCAAATGGCTCTAACCACTGTGGGACTTAACATCTGACGTCATCAGTCACCTAGACTTAGAACTGCTTAAACCTAACTAACCTAAGGACATCACACACATCCATGCCCGAGACAGGATTCTAACCTGAGACAGTAGCAGCAGCGCGGTTCCGGGCTGAAGCGCCTAGAACCGCTCTGCCACAGCGGCCGGCTAAACAGTGGCACATTTCGTTTAGTGAGTACGGGGATAGTGACAGAGATGTTCATTGAACTAGAGTGAAAGGGTCCATAAGACAAGCACCGTGGGTATTGGAGTAGTATTGTGGTAAAATTCCGAGAGTGTACGTTGCAGGAAGATCGACGATAGGTGAACGGGATGCCGCCAAAGTGTTGGGAATGTATCGCGTACTGTATTGGTGGAAATATACTTTTAAAGAACGGTGTCACGAAACAACCAAGTTTCTGCATTTATATTTGTTTAAGGGCATTCAGTTTCGGTCAAACGATCTTATGCAAGTCACTGACACCATTACAACACTTCAAAGGAAGTACTTTATCTCCTACCTTCCAAAATTCACATAAGCTCTCCTGCGAACCTTGCAAGAGTAGCACTTCTGGAAGAAAGGAGATTGTGGAAACATGGCTTAGCCACAGCCTGAGGGATGTTTCCAGAAAGAGACTTTCACTCTGCAGCGATGTGTGCGCTGATATGAAATTTCCTGTCAGATAAAAACTGTGTGTCGAACCGAGACTCGAACCCCGGAGCTTTGCATTTCACGGGCAAGTGCTCTACCTACTTAGTTACCCAAGCACGACTCTCGACCCTTCCCGACAACTTTACTTCCGCCAGTACCTCGCCTCTTGCCTTTCAAACTTCACGGAAGCACTCCAGCGAACTTTAAAAGACTGGCACTTCTAGAAGAAAAGCCATTTCTCCACAATATCCTTTCTCCCAGAAGTTCTAGTTTTTCGCAGGAGAGCTCCTCTGGAGTTCGGAAGGTAGGAGCCTGGGTACTGGCGGAAGTAAAACTGTGAGGATGGGTCGTGAGTCGTGCGTGGGTAGCCCAGAAGGTAGAGCACTTGCTCGCGAGAGGCAAATGTTGAGTTTCGAACCGACACACAGTTTTAATCCGCCAGGAAGTTTCATATCAGCACACACTCTGCTGCAGAGTGAGAATTTATTTCTCGAAACCTTAAAGGAAGCTTCCTTGGTGCCCAGTAAATGAATTCTTGTTGATTACACACCTGTCAGTTACATATGCATCCATTGACAGATTCTTCAAATGATAATAAGTTTGACGTCATGGAACCTTCCTTTAACCTGATGCGAAAGTATCCGCGACATGAAGATGTTTGCTTGGCCGATACTGGTTCCTCATAAATGAATAAACATTGAAGCAGCTTTTGGTGTTATTGTTATGCCTTTGTAAAAATACGTAGGTGCGGCGATGCATCATTTGCAGAAAGTATTTTGGAAAAGACTGTGATTACTAGGATCATTCACCATAATCGGTATTTCTGGATGAGACACACAAAACAATCACCTGTGGCGGAGCACACTCTTTGAGAAACCAATAGTTTAACAGGATTCGCTGACACGAAGGTTTTCGCTGTGAAGAACTAGCACATCTTTTTGGTCCCAAAAACCATACAATCTCAAAAACACGACACCTGTTTCAACGAGAAAGAGGAATGTCTTCAACGGAGCCTGCTGCCTGTGACAAGGTAAACGATCCGAGAAGGTCCCTCAGAAGAAGGCACGTCAAGAATATATAACAAATTTTGGTTGCAAGCTCGACTCCGGGCCACCACCAGCAGCGGACGGTAGATCTTTCATAAGGCCAATCACTAATGCAGGAGAAACGTCAGGAAAACTTCTAACCGACCGTTGCCGGAAGATTTAGAGACAAGCTCCAACAGACCACCTGTCAAGAAGTCGCCATAAAAGCTTCAAGAATTTATTTCTGCATTAATTCTCATCATCAGATTCAAATATTATCTCTTGTGTTGCATGCTCGATGTTTGGCTGGATGAAGTAGTACTGTATAAACACGCTGGTTCAAGTTCACACAGCGTAATCGATTGCAAAGGACTAGTGGTAGGTAGCTGCTAATTCCTAAAAGTCCATTAAATATGATCACATTTCCTGATAGTGCACATTCGCTCTATTTTAGACTGTATGAGTAATTTAACATGTCATTTCTCTGTACGACAGTCGTAAATAAGACAGAGTAACGCATTTGAGAGTGGCATAAGTACATTTGTTCACCTGATGCAAATGGTGTTTCTCTCTTCTGAAGTTCATTGTGTTCAAAATTTTAATGGTTATCGTGATTCTCTTGTTAAGATCTAACAATCAAACTAAACCCTGAGTTCTTACGTTAATAACGGTTTTTGGCTGTATAAGGTATACTGAATTAAAAATTATATCGTACATAATTTTCCTCGTACTGGACGAACTGTCACATTCAAACGGGTTTCAATCTGGTTTACGTTTCGTGTTTCTGTCACCCCTATAGACGAAGAACTTCGCGATTTGACAAACGTTTGCTGCTCTTCGCGACCATTAGAATTAAAAGCTCTTCTAGGGGCAAAATTTCACTCCCTAACTTTATTTTCGTGCTTTTCCATAGCCCCCTCATTTCTTGTGCAAAGACATTAAATCCGAGATAGGGAACCGGAAGTTTGGAAGTTCTCCAGAACTCTCTCACTCCATTGTGCTAACCATGCCTTCAACCAGGAGTAGTTCAGTTCAGTTAGTTGAAGGGCCATAAGAAACACAGTAAACATATTCTTTTGGTGTACAATCACTCGCAGCATGTCACGTAAAATTATGCAAAAGGAGATACTTCCTCTCCGCTTGTTCAAATGGTTCAAATGGCTCTGAGCACTATGGGACTTAACTTCTTTGGTCATCAGTCCCCTAGAACTTAGAACTACTTAAACCTAACTAACCTAAGGACATCACATACATCCATGCCCGAGGCAGGATTCGAACATGCGACCGTAGCGGTCGCGCGGTTCCAGACTGTAGCGCCTAGAACCGCATGGCCACAACGACCGGCTCTCCGCTTCTTGTTAAAGGTATTAGCCCAGAATTATTTTTCCTTTCCCTATTATGACTGATACATAATTTGCAGTTTTATTATGAACTACACAAGTCGCTTATCGATTAGGTCAACGTAGAGGCACAGCGTCTCATATTACAATTTTTGTCGACGCTGCAAACGACTTCACCACCCTCTGAGCTCCCCGCACAACGAAAACCATACGACGCTCAACTGTACGATCCAACGTTCGTGAGGAAGGAAGAATAGGGTTTAAAGTCTCCTGAACAGTGAAATCATTAGAGAGTTAGTTAAATATCGGACCAGGGTGGGATAATGAGGAAAAGCAGCCGTGTTTTGTTCAGTGGAATCATACCGGCGTTTTTCATACGTGATTTAGAAAAATTACGGAAAACCGAAATCTGAATAACCGGTTGCGCAAATAAATCGTTTTCCTCACGTATAGACTCCATTGTGTGCTACCAATGAGCAATCTCGCTCTATAATAAAATGTTTATCTCACAGCAAGCAGCTCCCACACCTTTAGTGGATGACTAGCGTAACTTACTGATGTACCGAGGTGACAGATTCACTCTGCTGTAGCGCCAGAGATTTTCTTTCGAGAAAAGTATGGCACGCGTTACATGCAAGGTCGAGGGGAGCGATTTTCGGCTTTAAAACCATACATTAACGGTCCACAAAGCTGTGTGCTGACAAGCTCCTTCTATTCTACCGTCCACTGACACACAAAGTAGTTACGGTAGCACAAAATCTTAGAAGTAAAATTTATAGTGACTAGGAACCTAGAACACACTCGACCAGGAATTATTCTGGCAAAGACTGAACTAACAAACCAGCATCTTCGGTAGAAAACTGTTTCTATGAAATGTTTGCATATTGCGTAGAAAACTGTAACCAATAGAGTGATTTAACAGACGTCGAAGATGCTGGATCACAGCTTTCAACGATTAGTAGCATTTTCTAGTACGTTCAATGCTCTTACCCTGTTTATCTATCGACGTATTGTGGAAATCACATTTTGCCCTGGTGATGTATGTCCGCGACCCTTTTTTATTTTTATTTTTAAAACAACGAAAGATATCGGTATGTTAGCGTAATCTCGCCTAGTTTGTATGTTGTTGTTGTGGTCTTCAGTCCAGAGACTGGTTTGATGCAGTTCTCCATGTTACTCTATCCCGTGCAAGCTTCTTCATCTCCCAGTACCTACTGCAACGTACATCTTTCTGAATCTGTTTAGTGTATTCATCTCTTGGTCTCCCTCTTCGACTTCTACCCTCCACGCTGTCGTCCAATACTAAATTAGTAATGCCTTGATGCCTGAGAATATATCCTACCAACCGATCCCTTCATCTAGTGAAGTTGTGCCACAAATTTCTCTTCTCCCCAATTCTATTCAATTCCTCCTCATTAGTTATGTGATCTACCCACCTAACCTTCAACATTCTCCTGTAGTACCACATTTCGAAAGCTTCTATTCTCTTCTTGTCCATACTGTTTATCGGCCACGTTTCACTTCCATACATGGCTACACTCCATACAAATACTTTCAGAAACGAATTCCTGACACTTAAATCAATACTGGATGTTAACAAATTTCTCTTCTTCAGAAACGCTTTCCTTGCCATTGCCAGTCTACATTTTATATCCTCTCTACTTCGACCATCATCAATTATTTTGCTCCCCTAATAGCAAAATTTATTTAATACTTTAAGCGTCTCATTTCCAAATCTAATTCCCTCAGCATCACCAGATTTAATTCGACTACATTCCATTATTCTCTTTTTGCTTTTGTTGATGTTCATCTCATATGCTGCTTTCAAGACATTGTCCATTCCGTTCTACTGCTCTTCCAGGTCGTTTGCTGTGTCTGACACAATTACAATGTCATCGGCGAACCTCCAAGTTTTTATTTCTTCTCCATGGAGTTTAACTCCTACTCCGAATTTTTCTTTTGTTTCCTTTACTGCTTGCTCGCTAGTTTGGATATTGCTAGTAGTATTCTTAAAAATATGACTTGTCTAACAATACTAATTATTACTGTAATGTGGTGCTGGTATATTCTTCGAATAAAAGGGTGCTATTGCCTATCTGAGTTTTATTGCGGTATTATTTGCAAATTAACTCCTCATTGTTTTCACCATAATTACACAGCTCATTCTGTCATTTCACTGCATACACAGGTACAAGCGATAGTATTGTTTTACGTTCAACATTTAACAGTTATTGAAGTCACTGTTTCAGTCGCTGCCATGCTTAACGTTATTAATACACAAATGAACACCGAAGGTATTCTAGAACAGGGTCGTCACGCAGCGTCTTCTAAATGCACTGCCGGGAAAAAATTAGTACATCCTTTCCAATTCATTCAAGATTTATTGTTGCAACAGTACATAAGGAGCACATGAGGTACCAGGTATCGACCCATTGTGAAACACCCATATTAGCAGGTGGTGGTCTAGCCTCGTCGGGCAGATGCCCAGGCGCTGACTCTCGCATCTAGTCGATAGTACAGATGGCGAATACTGCTCTGGGATGCGTTATGTCACGCCTGCTCGACCTATTTATATTGTTCTGTAAGAGCTGTTGGTTGATGAGTCGCATTAGTCACTTCTGTCCCATTGTATCACACACACGTGCTCGATTGGAGTTGAGTCCAGGGAAGTTGCTGACCAGGGAAGATGCTGTACGCCTTTCAGAGCACTTCGAGTTTCACAGGTAGTGTGTGGCGGAGCTTTATCCTGTTGCAGCAACACATCACCTTCCTGTTGCAAGATTGACAAAAGAACAGATCCCACCCAGGCTTCATGGTGTCGGACGGCATCAATTACAACTCACGGTCACATTGGGTGTTTCGTTAGGGTAAAGTAATCAGTTCCCGATACGTTACACTTGTTGTTATCCTTATGCTACTGCCATTTCTTCGACAGGAAGATAATGTGATTTTTCAGACGGAGAGTGCGCTTCCACATATGGGTGCCCCAGTGCAACGTGCTCTTCGTGGTGTACAACAACTGACCTGGAAAGTAAGATCAGCAGATCTCTCACCAACCGAACACGTATGAGACATGATAAAATGGGAACTTACTCGTTCTCCGGAGCTACTACCGATATGCAACGAAAGGTACAAGATACTTCGGACAATTTATGGAAGAATGTCATTCGGCTCCTTTATGATCGTTTGCATGCAAGAATACACGCCTATTTATGCGACTGTCTGGGCACCCTTTAGTGTGACATATGCGTTTCATTTGCTCTGAGTTTGTTGTCATATACTCCTGCAATTATGCACAACTTGTCACCTCACTTGCCAATAAAATAACCTTCTCCTTGAGGATGTTGCATTTTTTCAGGCAGTGTAATTTTTCTCCAAATTATATCTTTCTGCAACTAGGCTGTAATCCACATGTTAATAATTGCTATAATGAATGTTTGGTACTGTTGAGCCACCCAGATAACAGCGTGAGATAACACACTTCTTCCGGGATTCAGGGAGGCGTGTCATTCCTGGATCGAAACCGACCGCCGATCAACGACGAGGGTGGTGTTATGACCAGCCTGGCTGTGGTTTTCGGCGGTTTCCCACATCCGACTAAGCGAATACCCGGCTGGTACCATGTCTCTCCTTAGTCACGTGTCTTGCAAATATTTAGAAAACGTGTCCACACTTTCAGGTGGATAACTCTAGACGCAAACAGTTGCGGTACACGAATTCCGTCCTAGTGCAAAGACGTAGCGAGAGAAGGGGCACTCGATTACTATCTACTATTAACATTGCCAAATCGAATAATTAAAATGTTCATTCCGAATAGGTTTACAGCCTTTCGTAGATATATACAACGCGACATATGCAAACCCACAGCTTCTACACCAAGTCTTTTAATGGCCAGGCGACATCCCTTAACAACGTGCTCAGTATGCAAGCTAATCACAGAAAAATTTACCTTCGTAAACCCGCTCGTTAAGGAGTATAAACGAGGTAGATGCGATATTCATGCACTAAATAAACTCACTTTTCAAAGACTCCTGAAATTAGGTTAGAAAATCGTTAACAGTACTATTAAAATAGGCACTTATTTTCTTCCATATCAGTGCAGATAAGAAAATCAAGAGCAGTAGATATTCGTCTCTGTGCTTGTTATCATTTGTACGACAATTTATTTACACATCTTAAATAGTTATCGGGTGAAGGAGCTTTCTCCCTCTATTTACATTCACCCCTCAAGATACCTGTAATTGTAGCATAATTACTGTATGTTGTATGTTCAGTATTCCATCCTTTCCTCTCCATTATATAATACGTTATTCCCACCACTGTTATCATTTCTTCTGTAGCAAACCACCCAGCAAAATTCCGAGGTCCAAACCACTCTGCATTCATCAACAACCGAGAGCTATCCTCGATGCTAGTGTACCTTCCATCTAATGTGGTATAAAAATTTTTATTTCTGTCTTAACAGTACAAAAAATCTGTTGTATATCCCTGTGCCGTCTTCTTTCTTCCCTCCTTCGCTATTAAAATTAAACTTCCATATCTTAATCATTTTATCTTTTATGTGCTGTGAAATGCCCCTCGTCAAAAACCGCTAACGCTGAATTTAGGGTTACATTTAAATGTAGAAACGTTGATACACTTTTCATATAGAGTACATGTACAAATAAATTTAAAATTCTCTCTGTGTTAATAGCTGATTTGGTAACTCAGGTTTCTTTGTTGAGGAAAGTAGAAGTAGACATAGATTGCAATACATCCAGCAAATATACTGAGGTGACGAAAGTCATGGGGTGCCTCCTAATATCGTATCGCACCTCCTTTTTCCCGGAGTAGTGTAGCAACTCGACGTGAGATGGAGTGAACAAGTCGATGAATGTCCCCTACAGAAATATTGTGCCATGCTGCCTCTGTAGCCGTCCATAATTGCGGAAGTGTTGCCTGTGGCGGATTCTGTCCACTATCTGGCCTCTAGATTATGTCCCACAGGTGTTCAATGGGATTAATGTCGGGTGATCTGGATAGCCAAATCTTTCACTCGAACTGCCCAGAAAATTCTTCAAACCAATCGTGAACAGTTTTGGCCCAGTGACATGGCACATCCTTGTTTGGGAAGTTGAAGCCCATGAATGGCTGCATATGGTCTCCGGGTAGCCGAACATAACCGTTTTCAGTCAATGATCGGTTCCGTTGGACTAGAGGACCAACCCATTCCATCTAAACACAGCCCACGCCATTATGGGGCAGCTGCCAACTTGCACAGTGCCTTGTTGACAACTTGAATCGGGACCGATGACCATGGCAGTCTGGTCCCTTTAATCCCCCAAACCAACCAACCAACCAACAACTTGAATCCGTGGCTTCGTAAGGTATGCGCTCACTCGAACCCTACTATCAGCTTTTACCAACTGAGATCGGGACTCATCTGACCATGTCACGGATTTCTAGTCGCCTAGGGTCCAGCCGATATGGTTATGAGCCCAGGAGAGCACTGCAGGTCACGTCATGCTCTTAGCAAAGGCACTGATGTCGGTCATCAGCTGCCACAGCCCATTAATGCCACATTTTCCCACACTGTCCTAACGGATACGTTCGACTTATGTTCCACATTGTTTTCTGTGGTTATTTCATTCAGTGTTGCTTGTCCCTTGGCACTGACAACTCTGTGCAATCGTCGCTGCTGTCGGTCGTTAAGTGAAGGCCGTCGGCCACTGCGTCGTCCATGGTGAGAGGTAGTGCCTGAAATCTGGTATTCTCGGCACAGTCTTGACACGATTTCGGAATATTGAATTCTCTAAGGATGTCCGAAACAGAATGTCTCATGCTTCTAGCTCCAACTACCACTTCGCGTTCAAAGTCTTTTAATTCCCGTCGTGTGGCCACAATCTGTTCGGAAATCTTTTCACATGAATTGGAAAGCTGTAGTAAGGTCTTATGGGACCAAACTGCTGAGGTCATCGGTCCCTAAGCTTTCACAGTACTTAATCTATCTTAAACTAACTTACGCATGCCCGAGGGATGACTCTACCCTTCGACGGGGGGAGCTGCGCTGATTTTCACATGAATCATTTGAGTTCATATGACAATTCCTCCAAGGCACTGACCCTTTATACCTTGAATCCCCGATACTACCGCCTTCTGTATACGTGTATTTCTCTGTCTCATGACTTTCGTCACCTCAATGTACATTCAGCAAAATGTAAAGCCAATTCACTACAGTAAAGGAATTTCTCTGCACCATGAGTTTGATATTTTTGGGATTAAACTACAAAAACACGTTAATTTGATAGAGCGTTCTCTCTGTTTAAAAATCTTATTGATAAACACGTTTCCTTCAGCAATACGGTAATATTCCCCTCTGTATCTATCTCCTGAGACATCATTGTTGTTTATTTTGTGAGAAGGAAATAGTTGACAAACAAATCCAATTTATAATCAATGGTCCAACGTTAAGGGAAAATGACACTGAGTTGCAAGTGGAGAGCCAAAGCCGTAGCATCGTGAACTTCCTGCGAGTTTTAGTGCTCACGGAGATCTCGACCAACTCTGGAGTGGCAAGTTCCTACAGCTTTCGCCTCCCCCATCTTTCAACCCGCCCCCCCCCCAACCCCACCCCTTTCTTCTCAAGGACTTAATAGCTTTTGTCGAGAAATGTCAGCCGCTTTTATTGCAGCCCTCTGATATTGCCTTCACTGCAAAGAAGAGAAAGAAATATTTCGGTGTCTCGTATTTTACTTTTATGTCAAGTCAAAAATAGTTGTCGTTGGCTGTTGTTCCGCACGTCATTATTCTGAAATTGATATGCCTAATGCATAAACGGGAAGTTTCTAAGAGAAATGAGCCAGCAACAACGACGCTAGTTACAATTCTATGACACATCATACTGCAGACAACAATCTCCGTGAAGGCATACATTTAAACAATCAAATGACAGGCTGCAGTATGTCGTCGACCACATTTGAAATATATACGCAGTATACATTTGGAAGGGTGGAATCAGTCAAGCGAAGGTATGTTCCTTTTCAGCATGGTGATATCTACTTATACCTGTACATAAAGTCCGGGAACACTTTCAATTATTTATTGCACAAGAACCAAACATTGTACACATGTTCTCCATCGCTTTCTGGCTGATCACAAAAATAGTTGCCAGTCTCGCGTGAGAAAGACGGCGTACTAAACAACAATACAACCGTCATACTTTTACCCGCCGCCCCACACATATCCCAAAATTTTAGAAAATTTTCTAATTTCACTTTTGAAGTCGGAGAGCAAATGACAAAAAATATCTTTTTTCGTGTGATGCAGTTATAAATTAACAATTTTTGGATTTTTTCCTTTGGTTGTGGTATGAAACCTTGCTACTTTACCAAATTTCATGATTCTAGGTCAACGGGAAATGCTCTATACGTTTTGGTGACTGAGTTTGATAGTATCAAAATATGTGACATAAAATGCCGTATCTTGTGACTGCATTGAGTACAAGCTAACGTTTATTATAAAAACAAATGTTAGCTGAAAACGTCTCGATAAAAAGCTATCTTAACATATGGACGCACAGACAAACAGTCAGTCTCATAACAAAAATTTCTTGTGATATAATTATAGTTCAACAACTTTCAGATTTTTTCGCCCTTTGGTTGTAGTGTGAAACCTTGCTTCCTGGCAAATTTCGTGATTGTAGGTCAAAGAGAAGTACCATGCAGGTTTTGATGGGTGAGTTTGCGAGTAGGCCCATTAAAATATTTGACATAAAAGGCCATATATTTTGATTGAACTTACTTAACGTCATATTTTTACATCGCCAAGGGACCGTAGACCTCAATACGTAACACAGATTTCTACTTGACACGTCTGCCCGTTTTGAACAGTTGGACAGACATCAGCAACTGGAGACAGAACTCAGTTACCTCACTGGATTATTGAGTGCCGTACTAAAGTTCTAAATTTACTACAGTTTGTATAGTTGAAAGAGGGTAGCGTCTTCTTAATTTATTAATGGTGACAGTCTCCTTCCAATTGAGGCCAGGTTTAGAAAGTATAGGTCAGCAGGGAGAACGAACCTTTCCAACCAAGTAATCGATGTTACAAAACTGTCTGACGTATTATGACTGTGTGTCGGACTGAGGATCGGCTCCAGAAACTTACTTTACACGGTAATGCTCTCACCGGCCTAGTTATCGAGAAACGGCTCTCGACCACCCATCATAGCTCCAATTCTGTCAGTATCTCTCTCCTACTAACCAAACTTCACAGAAACTAACCTGCATATCTCACGGGAAGGAAGGACATAGTAGAGAAGTAGTATATCCAAAGACGAGGGGATGTTTCCAGAATGAATATTGCACCATGCAGCGGCTTGTGCGCTGTTATGAAACTTCAGGGCAGATTAAAACTGTGTTCAGAGAGGGGATCGAACGCGGAAATTTATGTGTTGTAGGTAATGCTCTTACAGAAACCCTAGGATGCATGAAAGTTGTACTAAAGAACTGACGCTGTTGGGATGTGTCGTTAGTTGTTCTTGGATCGCTCAGTCGATAGAAGTTATTGTTTTCAACTAAATAAAAAGAACAGTAGAGGACATATGCAAATCCTGCGAGTGTTGCGGCTGAAACTTTGTCAAGAATTACTTCCGTGGTATGTCTACGCTTGATAATTTAAGCAAATTATTTTTCTGGTTTCATCCCTCTTGATATTATCAGTATTACCTTCATTTTCATTAAGCCTAACCTGCTCAAACCGTCTAAGTTTCAGTTTTAAAAAATGCCTTAATGGCACTTTTATTTCTATGTGAAGCAGCCTTAACTTAATGTACAAATAAAAAATGCAATTTGTCAACTACAGGAAGGCTGCAAGACACCATGAGTACAAAAAAACGATACAGATTTGTCATTCGGAAACCATCATTTAACTGATGTATCTGCAAATAATTGCATGCTCGAACTCGCATTTCTACTACTGCTGTCTTTTTGCTTCCACTAAAACGAGCATGTGAAGGACTCCAGCGTACAGCAATTTTATCCAAGAATGTCATTTTGCTACGAGAAAGATTTAATAGCTTTTGTGAGATATGTCGGGCGGTTTTATTGCTGTATTCTGACATTTCCTTCGCAGAAGTTAAAAGAAAGAAATATGACGTCGTTCACGTTATGTTTTGTGTCAAGAAAATGTCGTGAATTACCGCTCTCTCGTAGATCTCTTGTTATACCACACAGACCGATAAGGGAAATTGACGGATAGAAAAGAACTCAACAGTTCCAGTAAATTTTCCCAGTAAGTTATAACTTTCTAACATATTGTCAACATCCGATATTTCCGGTGAGAACCAGAGGGATTTTATTTTTCTTATGTTTGCTTGTGGTTATTCTACGCTGTTTAGAATTGAGTTTGGTCATCTCCGCTTGCTGGGTGATGTGGGGCATGTACAGAGAACGATATCCAAGTTTACGTAAGCCATATGTTGGGAAAGAAATGGAAGGAAGATTAGGCTTTAACGTCCCGTCAATATCGAGGTCTTTAGAGTCAGAGCACAAGCTCGAACTGATTCAAGGTTGGGGAAGGAGATCGACTGTGCCCTTTCTAAGAAACCATCCCGGCATTTGCCTAGGGACATTCAGCGAAATCACAGAAAATCATAATCGAGATGGCCATATTCGAATTTCAACCGTCGTCCTTCCGAATGTGAGTCAAGTGTGTTAAGCACACGCCACCTCGCTCGCTCTTCCATATGCGAAGGGAGAGCCGTTTTCGGGCAGTCGCACTGCGAGGCTAAAATGATTCTTGTTTTGGCCATGTTTACAGACTTGGTTCAAATGGTTCAAATGGCTCTGAGCACTATGGGACTTAACATCTGAGGTCATCAGTCCCCTAGAACTTAGAACTACTTAAACCTAACTAACCTAAGGACATCACACACATCCATGCCAGCGGCAAGGTTCGAACCTGCGACCGTAGCTGTCGCGCGGTTCCAGACTGAAGCGCCTAGAACCGCTCGGCCACTCCGGCCGGCTACAGACTTGGACAACACTCTGCGTCACGATTCAAACCCGCATACGAAAGCGTATAGTTATGTGATCGCGTTCATGCATAAATATACAGTTGTCGGGCCGCTTACGGATACGGATCCCCCTTGCGCTACAAGTTGTTGGATACGAATCCGAGTTCGGCAAAAAGCCGCTTAGCATGTATTCGTTGTCAATTTTTCAAACCAACACAAGTGCAGCACCGATTTCCGTTGTGTTTGGCCGCATTACGCCTCAATACATCGTAATAACTGACAAGTTAAAACAATTATAAAAGGCATTGTCTTATGTTAGTTACTAGGTATTATTCCACCGTCATAACAGTGAACCTTCTACTTTGTCTGGTTCTGATACAAACGACCAAATTAATATATGTAACTTAATACCTAATTTAATTCGAAAAGGTTTTCTTAGTAGTCTGGTTTTCGTGGTAGAGTTGTAACATTTCTTAATTACATACCACCATGACAAGTGGTTGTTGGTCGTCTTTTAAGCCGCCCGAAAGTATGAATCAAGATGTTATTTGTACAGTGATAGTTATTTTTACGTTTTTGATAGCATTATACTTTCAACAGCACTTCGACGACTGTGTGAGTCGTATTATGTGGAGCTGTGAGTGAACTTTATTTCTGCAATGGACTGCATCGATATTTATTTATTAGAACTGGCTAAATGGACGCTATCCAGAGGACACAAACAAAAACAATAATTGACAACACAAAGATCCCAAAAGAGTAATATGCTGCTCCTTAATGACAGAGATGCATACAATGTCCGTCCAAAATGTTCCAAGACTGATTTTATTCCTGGCTCAATAACTACGATGGTAGTTTTACTTAGCAATTGTCAGTTGCGAACAGACAGAGTTAAGTGGAGGATGTGCGACAGTTTTCCGATTGACTTGTATATTGGGCATACAGCCCAAGCAGTTATGACGTCATTAACTTATAACGCATCTTAATTCAGGTAATAGCAATTATCAGTATTTGCGTGGATATAAAATGTTGTTACTAATAATGAACTACAATTTTCTCCAAAAGGAAATGCCAAGTTTGTTGATCAATTTCTATTTCACGTACATTAATGCAAAATAAGAATTGAATGTTTTTAACTTTACATATTTAATTACATGTTCGTGTCATTCATTTGTCGAAGAATTTTATTTTCTGTACATGAGAACGGATGAATTACATGACATGTTATGTTCCGTAGTCACGCACTAGCTCAGTTGGTGGTCAAAATATTGTACTTGAAATGGAACGAACAATTCGTCTAAACACTCGGATGTACACCTTTAACAAAGTACATAAAAAGGTAGTTAAGTGGAAATGTATGAAGTGTTTACACAAGAGCCAATGAACACTTACATAAAATGGGAAACCAGTTTGTGGTTAAATAAACTATGTTTAACATCCTTCTATTATATGTTTTTAGACCGTACTCTGAGTTGAATCGCAATGCGATTTTCTGAACGGAATGACCCCATCCGGTAACATCGGGCTCGTCCGGTAACATCGGGCTCGCCAAGACTCGCATATTGGTAGAACAGGACAGGCGGCTAACTGTCACGGAATTAACACCAAACTTTAATGCTCAGCTGAGTCTGAAAATACAGTGCGCCGAACACTCCTAACGAAGGGCCTCCGCAGCCGATGACTCATGTATGTGTCAATGTTAACACCACGACATCGGCAACTACGACTGACTGGGGACCTGATCATCGGCACTGGACGTTGGCGCAGAGACAGAGCGTTTCATGGTCCGATGAATCATTCCGATGGGGCGCGAATCCGTCGTCTTCCAGGGGAACAGTTCCTTGACACCTGTACTCCGAGACGGAGAAAAGCTGACTGTGGCTCCATTATGTTATGGGAAGCAGTCACGTGGGTGTCTACGGATCCAGTGGAGCTCTTGCAAGAACCATGACGGCCAAGGAGAATCGTACACCATGATCGTAAAAATCATGTTTCACGACGGCAGTGGGATTTTCAGCAAGATAATGCGCCGTGTCACAAGGCCAGAAGTGTGATGGAGTGGTTCGAGGAACACAGCGGCGAGTTCCAGTTTATGACGCCCCCACTCACCAGATCACCCAATGGAACAGATCTGGGATGTGGCTGAACGTGGCGTCAGAGATCATCGCCCGCCTCCCCGGAATTTACAGGAAGTACGTGACTTAGTGTACACTCCCTCAATTGACGTAGCAATGCCTCTCTGCTTCCACCCCACGAAGCGTCTTCGCTGTTATGAGTTCCAAAGGTGGACATACCGGCCATAAGGTAAGCGATCATAATGTTCTGGTTGATCACTATATAATAGTACAAATAACTTCAGGTGTTTTTGCAGACCATGCACTTGTCTTTAATGATGTATTGGCTCATAAAATTGTAAGGTTCTCGATATGTCTACTTCCGGCACGACATCGTGTCTGATAAAAATTACACAAATATTCAGACAAAAACGTAGCATCATATGACTAAAATATCATATAACTCATATAAATACCGTGGTGTGGCTGTTTGTAGCAATACGAAGTTACGCTGTGAGTCGTAAATGAAGCCGGTGGCTCATAGCGGTTCTGATGGTGTGATCTTGTAAAAATAGAACCAGTTTACAAAAAAGATTACTCAAAAACCATGGTGAAAACCCTCCTAGGATACTACTCACGTTGTGGGACTCATACGAAAAGCGAAACGGAGATATTGTGACAGATTTGTTTTGACTCAGCTGAAAAGCATGAAGTGGGAGACGCTCGAAGATAGATGCAAACTATCAAGCGAAATGTTATCTATAAATTTTCAAGAAACAGTATTAAATGAGAAATTTATGAATATGGTGTACATACCCTACCCCTCGCTTCCAAAAGGGATATGCCGTCAAAATTAGAATCTTTCACAGCTCGTGCAGAGATACTTAAGCAGTCATTCTTCTCGTGCTCTATACGCGAATAGCTCGGAAGAAAGCTTAACACTTGATGCAACAGGACGTATCCTGCGCGATGCACTTCACAGAGGTTAAAAGAGTATATATGTAGATGCAGACGTACCAGATGTACAAAGACAAGGATGTAAAGTGCACTGGCAGCAGAGAGCGAAACAGTATACGAAAATGGCGATGCAGATTCAGGTGCCGGAGAGGACGTGGAGAGACTAGTGAGATTTGCGTGTAAAATGGCGGCCCTTATATCACTTGGAGCGGTGCAGGCAAATGACACGTGGCGCCATCCACGGCCTGCCTGGCAGGAACTGTTATGGCCTCTGGAGAGCCCTCGGCCCTCAGCCCTCGCCGTGACACGCAAAGGGCCATTTGGCAGGCATGGCGCTCCCCCAGCTGCCCAGCTGCCGCCTGGCAGCCTCGGCCCTGGCGCGCTCTCGCCAGCCCACAGTGCCGAAGGGCAAGGAGCCGCCTGGGGGGCACTGACCCAGCCGCTGGCTGCTCAGGGTTAAAAGTGGGCCTAGAAAGTTCAGCTGATGCACCGTTATCTGCGTAGAAAAAAGGTTGGAAGAGTGTGTCAGTAGTCGATGAGCGTCTCGTAGCATCGAACGCAACAAGTAGAAACAGGATTATCGTCACTTCACGAAGAACCAATTTTAATGCGCTACTGGCCATCACTATTAGAATACCATGAAGGCGACTTGCAACTAATATCAATGCATTTGCAACAAATACCAACGCATATGCGAATGACTAGCATTTCAGCGCACCTGCCCAAATTAACGCCATCCACATTCTATATACAGGGTGTACATTAAGTCCAGGAACACTTTCAATTATTTATTGCATTAAACATTGTATAGATGTCATACATTTTGCATTTTGAGGAGAAACTCTGAAAGCTTTTTTTTTTTTTTCAAACATTCGATATGCGAACCATGAGTGACATGGCAGACGTCAATACGGTTATCGAATGCTTGCCATACCCGTCCCAGTATGGCATCGTCGACTGCGGCAGTAGATTAGATTAGATTAGATTAGTAATTGTTCCATAGATCATGAATACGACACTTCGTAATGATGTGAAACGTGTCAAGTTGATAAAAGGCGTCTATACAAGATATTACATTAGACAAAATATTACATACATGACACTCAATATTTTTAATTTTTTTTTATTTTTTTTGGGGGGGGGGGGTTGGGAAATTACCCAATTACTGTATCCAAAAATTCATCTAATGAGTAGAAGGAGTTACCATTAAGAAATTCTTTTAATTTCCGTTTAAATGCTATATGGCTATCTGTCAGACTTTTGATGCTATTAGGTAAGTGACCAATGACTTTTGTGGCAGCATAATTTACACCCTTCTCAGCCAAAGTTAGATTTAACCTTGAGTAGTGAAGATCATCCTTTCTCCTAGTGTTGTAGTCATGTACACTGCTATGACTTTTGAATCCGTTCGGATTGTTAATAACAAATTTCATAAGTGAATACATATTTTGTGAGGCTACAGTGAAGATTTCCAGCTCTCTAAATAAGTGTCTGCAGGATGATCTTGGATGAGCTCCAGCAATTATTCTGATTACACGCTATTGTGCATTGAACACTCTTTTACTCAATGATGAGTTACCCCAGAATATGATGCCATACGAAAGCAGAGAATGAAAATAGGCGTGGTACGCTAATTTACTCAGATGTATATCGCCAAAATTTGCAATGACCCTAATAGCATAAGTAGCTGAACTCAAACGTTTCAGCAGATCCTCAGTATGTTTTTTTCCAGTTCAACCCCTCATCAATGCATGCACCTAGAAATTTTGAATATTCTACCTTAGCTACCGATTTCTGATTGAAGTCTATATTTATTAATGGGGTCATTTACTGAGTCGAACTGTATGTACTGTGTATTGTCAAAGTTTAATGAGAGCCCATTGTCAGAGAACCACTTAATGATTTTCTGAAAAACATCGTTTACAATTTCACCATTTAATTCTTGTCTGTCGGGTGTGATAGCTACACTTGCATCATCGGCTTCCCGTGTTCCCTCCCGGAGCTCTGCTACGTCACGTGGTAGAGGCGGTACATACACCAGATAATGTATCAACACAGAAAAAAGTCACACGGAGTGAGATCTGGTGATCAGGGAGACCATTTCATACAGCTGTCCGCTTCTGTAGCACGGCCACCATGTTTGCGACTAGCGCTGACTATCGGCAATTTTCCAAACTACGCTGTGGTGGTATAAATGAAAAGAAAATTTCAGAGTTTCTCTTCAAAATGACATATGTATGATATCTGTACAATGTTTGGTTCTCGTGCAATAAGTAACTGAAAGTGATCCCGGACCTTATGCAAACTCTGTATAAAGGGAAATTAGGCAACAGGATCCTCATTCAGGAATTGCAAATTAATGATTGTTTTTAGAACATTTCGTTCTATCTCGGATCAGAATTCAATAACAGCACGATTGAGGTTGTGGTTTATGATTCCACGATATTGCTACTCACGCTAGTCGTGAACCTATGACTGCTGTACGAATATGGAATCGACTCGTTCAGGGCTGTCATACTCAACATCATGCCGGAGCTCATTGGTCACACCTGACTATTTCCATTTGGTCTCTCGTGCAGTGTCGTACAGCTATATCACGCAAATCAGAAAATCTGCTAGTTTGTCTTAAGGCAGGTAGCCACATGGTTATTTTTTCTTAACTATTACTCTTAAACCTGCTACCTAGAAAGTTTAAATCAGGTTGCAAATATTACATAACGGAAATAGTAGTCACGTAATAGTAGAGATTATTCGTTTATAACTATTTATTAATGTTACTATCTTGGTCTGCTTAGTCTAGGGTGTTACTATCGAGTTGCCCTGCCGTAGGGCCTTGTCCGAGATCAACCACTCCTGGTTCTCGACTGCCAAACACTCACTCCAAACTCTTCATTTACGTAATTAAAGTAGAAGTTTAACTGAAAAACTACGAGAAGCGTTCAGTAAGTAATTCAACCCCTTTTTTTAAAAAAAGCAGGTTTGTTTAATCAGGATCCCAATAAAACATATTATTTCCCAATCCTTTGGCTATAAAACACTATTTTTCAACATTATCTCCGTTCAGTGCGACGACTTTAAACGACTTTACTGGGAAGACCTATCTGCCCGCATGACACAACTCTAGTGGTCGACGTTGGAGCCAACGTCTTGCTTCATCAATAATCTCTCCGTTCAAGTATTGCCTTCGTGCTCTTCATTCTTCATTGGCATATACAAACATGCAAAGTGCAAGATCCGGGCTGTAGAATGGATGAGGTAGAACAGTGCAATTTAGTCTTGTGAGCTCTTCGCGGGTGCGCAAGCTCGTGTGATTGTGATCCGTCAATCACTTCGAATGAAAGTGCCCAACACTGCAGGAGTCACAGATTTGTGTGGCTTCCGGCACGCGGTAGATGTTTGTGCGACCTCCTTGTAATAATCACAGACTCCTTGCCCAACGACACACCGTGCTGTTGTTCATTGACAGGCTTCCGTAGACATCCTGCAAGCGCCTGAGAATATCTGCGATGGTCTGGTTTTCCGCCAAAAGAAACTCGATGACAGCTATCTGCTTCTAACCCACCACCCCTACAGACGCCATTTTCAAGGCTGGATCACCGTCACGTAACGAAACTTCGTGGAACTATAGGGGGTGAAGTATTCCACGATGTCCCACAACAAATTTCGCATTTTTTTTTTCAACCGAAACTGGCCGAGAATAAAATGTTACCTATTGCTAATTGAACACCTCTCGTAAAAAAGAAAGAAAAGTAACGCCCTAACTAGTTATAATAATAGATACATGCACTTAACGGTCTATGAGAGCCTCGGAACTTCCTCGAGACTTGCCTGCATCATGAAGGCAAATTTATGTAGCTACCTATACTGATACTACTGTACCAGTCTTGTTTGTGTGATTTGGAAGTACTCAAGTCAACACAATTCCAGACGAGACTATTTTAATATGTTAAGCATGAAACTTGATATTATTTCTGTTACTACAACCTTAGGCACATAGTTAACTATTTCAGATACGTCGTTGATCTAAAATCTATTTTGAGTGATTAGGCAAGATTCAAGTCAAGCAAAATCGGGTCGGTTCTGTCCTAAAAGTCTATTAAGTAATAATGACTGAGCAAATTACATATATCTATACAGTTAAAAAGTACACTATTTATTTTCAAACTAAGACAATAGGTACATCTGCTACAGTTAGTTGTTGGTTTAAACTGCTCAAACTTCTTCGGACACTTAAGACAGTCTTTCTTTAATACTGTGTGTGTGTGAGTGTGTGTTTGAGGTTTACGGGCGCTAATTCTTTAATACTAGGTCCATCATCATCAAATCTGGAGTCCGCATCTTCAAGAATGCCTGAAACACGCACGTCTTCTAAGCGAAACCCATGGGAATCGTCTCCTGTTAGTTGCTACAGGCACCATGGCCTGTTGTCTCTGAGACAGATGTATGAGACCTGTCCCCGATTCCTCTTCTCGTTCTTATTCTCTCGTCATTGCTGCTGCTGGCTGCAATTGCTTCGTTTCACTGCATTTCTATGCAGTGTTCTCCTGATGACTCTTTTTTCATTTCCCAGGTTTTACGTGCCACGATTTTGATGAGTGGCACAACGTCGTCTTCTGAAACGAGTCCGTATCTGCATACAACATTACAATGGATGTGTCCGTGGATGGAGGCTCGACCTCAACGTGGCGTAATGGTTTAGGGTGCACTGAGTACACAGCACGTTCGCCTGTGGATGGCATAATCGGTAATTTTTTGACACTGGAAGTTACATTTCTCAAATGTTAGGATCGATGGTTATGCCTAATATTCAGCATTGCCGTGACGCTGTCTTTCAGTAGGCTGTACACCCAGAAGATCATCATCAATCAGTCACGCTGAGAAAACTGAAAAAATGTATAACCCTGCTGTTCAGTGCATTTAACCATGCTGCTACAACCTTGCTCCACACTGCTTGTTTATTCTTTTCATAGACTGAGATCACGCGAACTCAAAATGTACCGTATACACCACAGAACAAGAAGTCAATTAATAACGAATGTAGTAATGGATTTAATTCGGGCACCACATTAGGGACGTAATTCACATTCTAAAAATTATTAATTACGAAAATGTGAACTTGAGTGTGACATTTTCTGTTACCAACAAGTAACAGGGTTATTTACCTGCACGATTACAGAGAGTATGTATGACAACCATCTTACCACCATAAAACATATATGTTTTAACTATAGATAGACTAAATGCAGTTATCATTTACAACATTTATCTTGACAAAATTGATGTCTTTCCATGAAATACTACAGTAGAAAAAGGAAACAATAATATGCTCATTATTTCGATGGAAATTTCGGGGTTACTTCTCCTTGTTGTCAATTTGAGACAAATATTAAATCAGGGGGTATAATTTTTGAGTAATTTCTCGACACTAGTCTCTCAAGTGGTGTGATGGCATCTCTCAGGCTATGCCTGTAACAACCGTGGTCGCAATGGGCCTCTCATGATTTGCTAACGTTCATCACTTAAGTGCACGAGAAAAGCCTTGCAGCACCTTCCACCGAATGTTCGTGTCTTACATCTTACTAAGCTGTGAACTATCTTTCATTAAGTCTAGCAGAAATTCTACATTACTGGGCTATGTCCTTCAACGTTCTGCAAAATTTACTTTGGATTGCCCGTCCATTTGATTGGCTAGCTTAGATCCCTCGTCTCATCAGCTTATTTTATTTAGGAACCACATTCGTTGACTTGCGTCACGCCTTCCTTTCCCACGTTGATAGATATGCTCGCTAAGAATATTCTTTCCTAAATGCATTCATGCATAACTTCAGATAGGCTACTATTTAATCAGATATCTCCAACCTTTGTGGTTTACTAAATCAGTTCGTCAGGTCCCTGTGACTAGCTCCTTTATAGTGCAAATATCTTCTTTACTTAACGCGATGTTCTTGATCGGCCTTTTGAACACTGCAGTAGCACTTAGTGTTCTTCAGATGGTGACTTCCTAAGTTTCCCTGTCTGTGGTATCAGATTGATAAGCCTCCACGTTCCTCCTCCTGGCTGACACACGACTTCATTTATTGTTGGTGAACTTGTAAATACGAGTTCTCCCACCCATCTTGGCCGACACGTCACACTATTTAATTGTCGTACCTCAACTAGTAAGTACATTTTTGTGCCACTGTTCTCGATTAATGCACTCTAAAACTTTCTGCCTTGGGTTCATGTTTCTCCAATATTCAACATTCGGAGTATTAGACAATATCTTCTGAATATTCTAATATTTCTATTTTTTTCTTATTTTTTCGTCTGTACAGTTACTATTAGTGATGAATCGACTAAAATGGGTGCTTAAGCAGATGTCTCATTACTCTATCATTCCTACTACTTATCATTTTCACTTCTTATCGTCACTTTTACATCAATGCTTAGCAAACCGCAGAACGCTGGGTGGCAATTTCTTTTAAGTCTTTCATCTGCTTTTTCAATTACTTCTTCTTTAAAACGAGTTAAACAACAATGATTATTAGCTGTGACTCTCACTGATAATTTTCTTAACAGAAAATTTTTTACATTTAAGATTTGAACTTGGTTTCTGTGCTTTACTTTCCTCGCGAATTCGGAAAAAAGTCACTTCCAGTTAAATACAGTTCCTTGATTTAGCGGTTACATAGAACTTATTGATCTTTATTAATCGTTAAATGACAACCGTTGACAACCTGCAAGAAATGATAAATCATATCACACTACAGTTCATTGTCACTGAATACTCATCTACAACCGATTAACAAGTAACACGGAAGAATTTATAGCCTACGCAAAGGCTAAGCAGTGTAGTGAAAATACTGATATACTTCGAATTTTGAATATTTGCTTCACTGTATGTTTACATTTAGGTAGAAGTCTGTTGACGTTTCATTGTATTTATCTGTGTTTTACTGTGAAACTTATACGCTCTGGGAAAAAGCCAAAGGAATTGTTATTTGCATCGACTAGCAACGATAATAGCAGTGTTTGTGCGTTTAAAATCTTTGGGTAGGGAGTTGTTGCGCAGAGCGCGCGGAGAGAGACGGGATGCAGCGCTTGTAGTGTGCGGAAGTGTGGTGTTAGCACTCTCGCAGTAGAGAATACCATTTTCTGCGGCATCATGTAGGCACGCCGACCAGATGTCTAGAGCAGGAGTACGGACAGTGGATGGGCGGAAGAGGCTGTATTAATCACGATTGCCCGTTCCTATAATTAGGCGTGGCTCCACGATATGCTAACGTCTTCAACAACAGCAGCAGTTCCAGCAACACAGTTTCGTCGTCGGCTCCGAGTTCCACCGTGTGCACAGTACTGAAGTAAGACTGTTCATTGGTAGAAAGTATTAACGGCTAACCCAGCAGCACAACTGAATGCGATTTGATTGATAAGACTCATTTAAATAATAATCAGTTAAACTCAGGGCGATTGTGTGCTCATAGCCCCCAGACATTGTTACCAAGCAGGATCCTTGTTCCTTTCTTTCCTAATATGCTAACTGAGTGTCATAAGAAACAAATTGAATAGTTACAGCCAGTTTATTAATGAATAATTTTTCTTTCAAGAATTTTAGCCTCAGTCTACTTTCAATTAACTGTTGTACAACAGAGGTTTCAGTATATGACTAAAGTAAAGCAATTTCATTTCACAAGTTTGAGAATCAATCATTGGAAAAAAAATCCAAATCTAAAGAAATGCACAAATTAAGAGTGCGGAAGTTTTATTTATTTTACATATAGCTTGGAACACATGGTTGTTTGGTTTGGTACTTATTCTAGTATTTAATTCTGTTCAAGCGGATCTAAATCCCCTATTCAGTCACTCGTTGACCACGATGGCACCGAAACAGAGGACGACCGAAGAAAGGCAGAAATACTGAATTCAGTGTTCCGAAACTGTTTCACTGCGGAAAATCGTAACACGGTCCCTGACTTCAGCCGTCGCACGGACGCCAAAATGGAAAATATTGAAATAAACGATATCGGAATTGAAAAACAACTGCTATCACTTAGTAGCGGAAAAGCATCCGGACCAGACGAGATACCCTTAAGATTCTACAGTGATTATGCTAAAGAACTTGCCCCCTTTCTATCAGCAATTTATCGTAGATCGCTGGAAGAACGTAAAGTACCTAGCGACTGGAAGAAAGCGCAGGTCGTTCCCATTTTCAAGAAGGGTCATAAATCAGATGCGAATAATTATAGGCCTATTTCGCTTACGTCAATCTGTTGTAGAATAATGGAACATGTTTTGTGTTCTCGTATTATGACGTTCTTAGATAATACAAATCTCCTTCATCATAACCAACATGGATTCCGCAAACAGAGATCATGTGAAACTCAGCTCGCCCTATTTGCCCAAGAAATTCACAGTGCCGTAGACACTGGCGAGCAGATTGATGCCGTATTCCTGGACTTCAGGAAGGCATTTGATACGGTTCCGCACTTACGTTTAGTGAAAAAAATACGAGCTTACGGAATATCGGACCAGGTTTGTGATTGGATTCAAGATTTCCTAGAAGAAAGAACACAACATGTCATTCTTAACGGTTCAAAATCTGCAGATGTAGAGGTAATTTCGGGAGTACCGCAGGGAAGCGTGATAGGACCTTTATTATTTACAATATACATAAATGACTTAGTTGACAACATCGGTAGCTCCGTGAGGCTATTTGCAGATGACACGGTTGTCTACAAGAAAGTAGCAACATCAGAAGACTCGTACGTACTCCAGGAGGACCTGCAGAGGATTAATGCATGGTGCGACAGCTGGCAGCTTTCCCTAAACGTAGATAAATGTAATATAATGCGCATACATAGGGGCAGAAATCCATTCCAGTACGATTATGCCATAGGTGGTAAATCATTGGAAGCGGTAACGACCGTAAAATACTTAGGAGTTACTATCCGGAGCGATCTGAAGTGGAATGATCACATAAAACAAATAGTGGGAAAAGCAGGCGCCAGGTTGAGATTCATAGGAAGAATTCTAAGAAAATGTGACTCATCGACGAAAGAAGTAGCTTACAAAACGCTTGTTCGTCCGATTCTTGACTATTGCTCATCAGTATGGGACCCTTACCAGGTTGGATTAATAGAAGAGATAGACATGATCCAGCGAAAAGCAGCGCGATTCGTCATGGGGACATTTAGTCAGCGCGAGAGCGTTACGGAGATGCTGAACAAGCTCCAGTGGCGGACACTTCAAGAAAGGCGTTACGCAATACGGAGAGGTTTATTATCGAAATTACGAGAGAGCACATTCCGGGAAGAGATGGGCAACATATTACTACCGCCCACATATATCTCGCGTAATGATCACAACGAAAAGATCCGAGAAATTAGAGCAAATACGGAGACTTACAAGCAGTCGTTCTTCCCACGCACAATTCGTGAATGGAACAGGGAAGGGGGGATCAGATAGTGGTACAATAAGTACCCTCCGCCACACACCGTAAGGTGGCTCGCGGAGTATAGATGTAGATGTAGATGTAGAAGTCAGTAAAAAAAGGCTCAGTTGTTCAGACAATAATATGGAATCCAATTTGCAAAATAAGTAACGGCAAAGTAAAAAGTGCTTCCTTTTTTTCTAAATTTTTTGATGACGTTATGCTGAGGTCACTGAAAGTCATTGTTCACCTAACGAAGTTCAGTACTAACATACAGTTTAATTGCATATTTTCAAATCATTACTCGATTGCCTTTTTCAAAATTTAATGGCAAACATAACGTAAGAGTGACTTCTCAGTTTTCTTTATCATTACATACTTAAAATTAGTGTCCCCAAAAAAAAAAACAAAAAAAAAAAACAAAAAAAAACGTCGCAACCTTTAGTTGCCACGTCAGTGTTTAACAATACATGTTTTTCTTTCCCATCATCTTGTACAGGATTTTGGATGTAAATTGCCCTTGTGGGCTGGCGACCGTTAAGTACTTCTTTTTCGTTCATTAGTGTAACTTTCGAATTCATGATCAGTGGTACCCCTTTCTGTCCAGTGTTGTTCGTGAGTGAATGCACAAAATAACTTTCATTTTCCAAATTATAGCCCTGTTCAGTTTAATTACATATATTTTTAAAAGACTTTCCATCATAAGGGTCGGTTGTACACTTTCCTCCTACTTATCGGTATCACTTCTTCTGGAAAGAGAGCCCTATACAACTAGAAAAAATCCATTAGGCATACACGCGATCCACGGTCATATTTTATATCGCAAGCAGGATAGGCCGATTAGTAAGAGGGAGGTTACACAGTGTAACATATTATTTTGAAATTAAACTTTCAGTATGTTCACGTCACAAATAACTTAACTCAAGTACGTCGTCAGTTGTCATTTTAGATTTGTATGCCGCCAAGGATTGGCCGAGCGGTCTAAGGCGCTGCAGTCATGGACTGTGCGGCTGGTCCAGGCGGAGGTTCGAGTCCTCCCTCGGGCATGGGTGTGTGTGTGTTTATCCTTAGGATAATTTAGGTTAAGAAGTGTGTAAGCTTAGGGACTGATGACCTTATCAGTTAAGTCCCATAAGATTTCATACACATTTGAACAGATTCGTATCTTCTACTAGAGAACTATTTTAGTGAGCACATTAGGGAGTTTCACGAATTTATTTTGTCAGCAATTTTCATTATCCATTATGACAGTGTAGCCAAAATAACGATTTTAACGTCTTGGAGACTTTTCTGAAAGTCTCAACAGAGAGATACAACTAGAAAGAACCATACTGCGTAGTTTATCTACCCAGATACCGTTCAGAAGAACAAGATCTCCTATGTCTTCAAGTATTGTCAACCTTTTCTGCTAATTACGGTATGGTTAGCATGGAAAATGACACATTCTTGTTCTGTAAAATGATTGCCCCAATATATGACTTTTAAACTTACATGGTATATTCATAATTACAAAGCACAAGAACTAACCTGGCCATGAGTGGAAGGGCCCCTGTGCTACTGTCCTCCGTCTTAGGCCTTCAACGTAAACACTGGGCGAGCACAGCAGACAGCTGCCACGGATACAAAGCTCAAGGGTTACAAACCGCTCTACACTCCATTTTAATAACATGCTGTCCATAATTGCTTGATTGACAGCAGCAAGTAATTCAGTGTTTCGTGTGTGTGTGTGTGTGTGTGTGTGTGTGTGTGTGTGTGACTGCATTCGAGTAAAAATTGTATTTCCAGTGTTTTCTGCTCTCTTATGAAATTAACTAAATCTGCGATTGTTGACCCTTGATTTCGGTAACCATTTTAGCGGTACACAACAGAAAGCAACTCACTCTGTTGATCTTTGCTGTAGCACGACACTTGGAAAGCCAAAGCGCTATCTATTATCTTTTAGAGAAAGTCTATTAATGCTACCAAATAAATGAATATTTCTTAATGGCATCAAATAAATGAATATTCTGACAGTAAATGAATTGCTGTAACATTTCCCCGTCTGTGATCTATCATAACTATCCTCTTTGGTTTGAAATATTACAAGACACGTTCTTCCACCGCTGTCTGGTAAGTGCAGAAGAGTAAGCTGAGAGCATTGTCGATATACAGTACAGATAATACTACCATTACCTTCAGCAGCTGACTGACATCGTAAAATGTACGCATCCAACGGACGAAATCCCAGACATGATTAATGGCGGATATTTCTAGGAAATGAGGCAGGCAAGGGGTGAAGCAGTGTGCCAGCGCGTACCAGAGAAAATCTTATGAAGTAACGAAAATAGCATTATTTACGTTCAGTTTTTATTTTACATGCAACATTCAAAAAAGTAACACAATATCATACGTGTTCTTATGATATATTTTAGCTTTTAATTGTTCGTGTCATAGTGTAATGTACATTTATCACTCCTGCTTAAATACCTGTATTGCCGACATGCTCAAACAGGATGTCACCTTACTTTATTGTGCGACTATCTTGCATAACCTCTTCATTCCCGAGAGAAAAAATTATTCACAGAAAATTTTGCTTTTCA
Organism: Schistocerca serialis cubense; assembly: GCF_023864345.2. NCBI lineage: Eukaryota > Metazoa > Arthropoda > Insecta > Orthoptera > Acrididae > Schistocerca > Schistocerca serialis. The sequence goes on from NC_064639.1 coordinate 1,024,143,072, forward strand.
TATTTCCAGAAATCTAATAAACAAGCATGACACAAACTCAAAAGAAATACTTTTATGGAGTTTCACTGAGGCACAAATGGAAGTCCACCTGTCGTTTTTAGCTTTGTATTTTCTTTCACCTTTTATTCAGTAACGTGTATATATTATTTGAAAAAATTAACTTTATTTGCTAATCCACTCGAAAAAAGGATAATTAATGCTAATAATTTTGAACTATATGATTCCCAATAAAGGTTTTTGTCGATTATCTAAAACAACTTCATAAATGCGAGAAAATAATTGTCATACAACAATTCTTGTAAGTAATAATTTTCTACAGCCAGTAAATAAATCTTTACGGTACGTTTTATGATGAGCTATATTATTATTTTTCACAATATATAAAATACATTAAACATTTGCTGCACATGTCTCCTATCTTGGAATTTCAGGCACGTTTTCTGCATTTTGAGGAGCTCCTTACCTCAACAGATTTTAGTATTTGTAAAGCTAACTTCTGTAACTGGATTGCACCACAGCTCTTTGTGGCTTTCTATCCATATTTTCTACAACATTTACATCTTCGCCGTCAGAGGAATTCACTGTACAAGGATGACCTCTGCTCCTAGCTACTGGCACTACATCTTAGCGTTCTTATTGCTTACCACTTAGTTTCATCGAGATCAGCAGGGTAATCCTCAGTCAAAAAGGAGAACTCGTCACCTTCCAAATCAGATAATTAGGCTGTATTGTCATTAAGAAGAGCTTTTAATCGTTCACCAGTTAGTATTCCATGCCTTCCTGCAGAGGGTAGAAATAATATTTAGGCATAATAATTATTTACACTCCTTTTCGATTTGCAAAACTAAACATCTTCTGCATACGAATGCCAAATTGAAATTAGTAGATATGCATTATGGCTTGACGTCCATGTACGAGGACATTCAGAAAACGGGCTATTTAATAGTTTCAAATAAAATTTATAAAAATCTGAACTAATCCTCAACATCTAGAATAGCTACTAAGACGTTAGGTAAAAAACACATAATATTTAGGCATAATAATCATTTACGCCTGCTTTTCGATTTGCAAAATTAAACAGCTCCTGCATACGGTCATCTGTAAACTAACAAAGGAATCGTTCCATGCGAAGTGCTGCTCCCTGGTTTTAAGACTCTTAAAACTAAGAGTTATAAGGTTCACACTCACGGACCATCGGTCTATAAGTGCATTAATACACTTAATTACTTATAAAAAGAAAGGAACGAAGATCCGTATGTGTGGACAGATGGAACAAAAAGGTTAAAGTCACATATGCTAACAGTCCCCACTATTGTAGAAAACAGCAAGTTCTAACAAGCAAGTGAGTTATTATTGTAGCTTATTCGTGCTTCCTGAAGTTTTTACTTGTATTTGCTGGGGGACAGCAGTACAGGACTGAAGCAGTATGCATATATGAAGGTAAATTGAAAGTCAACTAACAGTCCTCAATATTATCTTAAGAATACAAAAAGGGAGATGTACTAACTAGTCGAAATATTCTGAGCATTGTTCACAGCAAGACTAAAGCCACGAGGTGGTGTTGGCGGGCATGTGACTTGGTAAAGAGATTAACAAGCGGTTTATAGACGAATGGGGAATCATTATAGCGGCAGTACAGGCCGATAATGGGGAAATCAATTGACGTTAGCGACTTTTAGAAACAGCAGGTCGTTAGGGCGTGGCGCATAGGAACCTCAATGACTTGTCCACTCTGTAAACCAGGATAGACGTGATCTTCGGCAGGCCTGATGAAGGAGTATAATCCTGGTGCAGCCGCATTGTGGAGCACACAGTTCAGAAAACACAGAGCTCCGTATCAGACCACGTGTTCCCATGTTGATCCAATGACATCGGACTCCGTCAATTACGAGTGCAGTCGCCACGGGCTTATCGATATTGGACCATGGATCAGTAAGGAAACCTCGCCTGGTCGGATAAATCACGGCTCTTGTTACACCACATTTGATAACCCGTCTCTAAACGAACATCTACTAGAAACATGCACCACGCCACGGACACTTGTCAGTTGGCTATAGGGGACATTCCTGTGGGCTTTCATGGGACCTGTGGTAGTAATGGAAGGCATCATGTCAGCTATGGAGTACATGAACATTATTGCCGATTGCCTGCACCCTTGTTGCTTGATGTCTTCCTAGACTGTGGTGGCGTCTTCCAGCAGGAAATGTGCATGTCACACAAGGTCACAACCGTGTTACAGTGGCTGGAAGAGTATGAAGTGTTGGCCACCAAATTCTCCTGATCTTAGCTCTACGGAAAACGTAAGACACACTATCGAACGCCAGAACTGGTCCGTAGTTAAAACAGTTGCGTGACCTGTGCCTACACGTCTGGTGCCACATGCCTCGTGAAATCTACCAAGATTGACAGACACGCTTTTGAGGAGGTGGTTATGACTCTTTGGCTTTTCAGTGTACAATGTGCTTCAACTTTGGTTTCTTCTCCCTACGCTCAAAATTTTTACTCTCTACATTCAGAGGACACACCTGCTCAGATTACCGTTTAAACTTCAATAAATAGTAATAGCCTGGTGTCATACCGTCCATTTGTTAGCGTTTCCTTCTCTAATACAGTTACTTTATTTAAACTGTTCTCAAGTTTCCCTAACTCGATTAAGCAAATCTTATAGAATAGGTCTTATAAAAGCAACAAAGTAACTTTCTCCTGTTTTAAAGTGTCCCCCATTTCTAATTACCTCTTATCGATGAGATACCAAACCAGGATCACCCTGCTCTATATTTTAAGACAATTTAAAACGAGCGTGGTTAGAGTTTTAAGCTTTTCTGGTACGTCTAACTCGTTTTCTAAACTTTTAGAGAGATGTTCTTGGCTCATCCACGTTTTTCATAAGTCATCAACCAGTCATATTTCCCTATGCTCTTGTTTTAGGTTTTCTTTAGTATTTCTTGTTCTGTTTCCGTTTTAACCCCTTCGATTTAGCCCCTTTAAGACATTTTACAAACTGGCTCGCCCTCTTTTTTTTTTTTTTTTTTTTTTTTTTTTTTTTTTTTTTTTTTTTTTTTTTTTTTGTGCGTAGTTAGCCAATAGTTTCTCTGCGCTCTTAGTTCAGCTTCTCTGCCGTTTCACTTATGTTTTACTCCCAAGTATAGCACTCTTGTACAGGTCAACGTGATGAGGCGGGAGATGGAAGCGAGTGAGTGATTGTCACTTTATAGGTTTACTCATTAGTAGCTGACAACGTTTTTAGACATTTTATCCACATTATCCACATTCATTTCATCTTCGTAACGGCGTTGATAACATCCCCGTTGAGCCCCGTAACCTCCAAACACACACACACACACACACACACACACACACACACACATACACACACACGATGTTTCCCAATAAGGCACCCGGCGCAGCACTATGAGACCCCTTATGTGTAGTTCACCCGTGCAGCAGTACAGCATCACAAGTCATATGCCAGTAAGGCGATCTCTTGACTCGAGTGAAACCGTCAATACTCATGTAATATACGTAAATGAAAACGAAGCAGACGGACAAAAATTAAATAAACTGTTTGTTATTTCAAAATTAATGGGCATAATTGTTAATATATTTAATTCCCTGTGAGACAAGACGGTCAATGTGTTGATAGGAAAATTTTTGCGTCAGCAAACGGAACCATAACTGTATCCAGGCGTAGAAATCACCCCCAACAACCATGGACCTTGTCGTCGGTGGGTGGCTTAAATGCCTCTGTGATGCAGACAGCCGTACCGTAGGTACAACCACAACGGTGGGATATCTGTTGAGAGACCAGACAAATCTGTGCTTCCTGAAGAGGGGCGACAGACTTTTCAGTAGTTGCGGGGGAGATAAGTGACTTATACGGCCTTGTAACATCAACCAAAAGTCCTTGCTGTGCTGGTACTGCAGACGGCTGAAAGCAAGGGCAAACTACAGTCACAATTTTTCCCGAGGATATGCAACTCTACTGTATGTTTAAATGATAGTAAAGTCCTCTTGGGTAAAATATTCCGGAGGTAAATAATCCCCCATTTGGATCTCCGGGCTGGGACTCATCAAGAGGATGTCGTCATCAGGAGAAACAAACCTGGCATTCTACGGACCCGAGAGTGGAATGCTAGAGCCCTTAATCGTGCAGATAGGTTAGAAAATTTAAAAAGGAAAATGGACAGGTTGAAGTTAGATTTAGTGGGAATTAGTGAAGTTCGGTGACAGGAGGATCAAGACTTCTGGTCAGGTGAAAACAGGGTTATAAATACAAAATCAGTTAGGGGTAATACAGGAGTAGGTTTAATAATGAATAAAAAATAGGGATGCGGGTAAGCTACTACAAACAGGGGGGACCGGAATTCGATAGTAGGACAAAGAGGAGAAGGAAAAATTGGAGGGGAATATGGACAGGGGTAAAAGAATGAAAGAAGCCGCCGCCTGGTAGACTTTTGCTCAGAGCGTAATTTAATCACCGCTAACGTTTGGTTTAAGATTCATAAAAGAAGACTGCATACGTGGAAGAGACCTGGAGACACCGGAACGTTTTAGATTCATTACAGAATGGTTAGACAGAGATTTCGGAGTCATATCTTATATTGCAAGACGTTTCCAGGGGCAGATGTGGTCCCGGACAACAATTTATTGGTTATGAACTGTACATTAAAACAGAATATATTGCAAAATGGTAGCAAATGAAGGAGACAGGAGACGGGACCTGAATAAGTTGAAAGAACCAGAGATTGTTGAGAGCTTCAGAGGGAGCATTAGAAAACGGTCCACCTGAACAGGGGAAATGAATACAATAGAAGATGGATGGTTAGCTTTAAAAGCTGAAATAGTGAAGGCAGCAGAGGGTCAAGTAGCTAAGAAGACAAGACCTGTTACAAATCATTGGCTTCGCTTTAACTAATGAAAGGAGGAAATTTAAAAATGCAGCAAATGAAGCAGTGGAAAGGGAGTACAAACATTTAAAACTTGAAATTGACAGGAAGTGCAAAATTGCTAAGAAGGAGTGGTTAGAGGACAGATGTAAGGATTTAGAAGTATATTTCACTAGATGAAAAATAGATACCGCCTACAGGAAAAGTAAAGTGGCCTTTACGGAAAGAGAAGTAGCTATACGAATATCCAGATCTCGGGTAGTTAACCAGTTCTAAGCAAAGAAGGAAAAGCTGGAAGCTGGAGATGAACTCGAAATCAATATTATACAAAGGGAAGTCCACGTATATGAAGATGAGGGGCTGATATGATACTGCGAGTAGAATTTGACAAAGCTCTGAATGATCCAAGTCGAAACATAGTCCCGGGAGTAGACCATACCCTGTCAGAACTAATGATAGCTATAGGAGAGCCACTCATGACAAAACTCTTCCATATGGTAAGTAAGATGTATGAGAGATGCGAAATACCCTTAAACTTTAAAAAGAATACAGTAATTGCAATTCCAAACAAAGAAGTTGCTGCCAGGTGTGAAAATTAAAGAACTATCAGTTTAATGATTCTTTACAGAAGAATGTAAAAACATATAGAAGCAGACCTCGGGTGAAGTACAGTTTGGATTCTAGGACAAATTTAGGAACACGCGAGGCAATACGGATCATACGATTTATCTTAAAAGATAGGTTAAGGAAAAGTAAATCTACATTTATAGCAATTGTGAACTTAGAGAAAGCTTTTGACAATATTGACTGTAATAATCACTTTGAGAGTCTGACGGTATCAGGAGTAAAATACAGGGAACGAAAGATTATTTACAACTTGTACAGAAAGCAGACGGCAGTTATAAGAGTCGAGTGTCATGACATAGGAAGCAGTAATTGAAAAGGGAATGACACAGGGTTGTAGCCCATTCCCAAAATTATTCAATTTGTACATCGAACAAGCAGTACAAGAAAGCAAAGAAAAGTTTGGAGCAGAAATTAAATTCAGGGAGAAAAATTAAAAACTCTGAGGTTTACCGATGACACTGCAATTCTGTCAGAGACAACAAAGGACATGGAAGAGCAACTGAACGGAATGGACAGTATCTTAAAAGAAGGATATGAGATGAACACCAACAAAGGCTAAACAAGGAAAATGGAACGTAGTCGAATTAAATTAGGTGATGCTAAGGGACTCAGATTAGGAAACGAGACACTTAAAATATTAGGTGAGTTTCGCCATTTGGGCAGCAAAATAACTGATGATGGCCGAAGTAGAGAGGGTATAAAATGTTAACGGCAATGGCAAGAAAAGCATTTATGAAGAAGAGACATTTGTTAAAATCGAATATAGATTTAAGTTTTACGAAGTCTTTTCTGAAGGTATTTGTTTGGAGTGTAGCCTTGTATGGAAGTGAAAGAATTTGGATAAAAAGAGAATAGAAACTTTTTAAGGGTGATGCTACAGGATAATGCTGTAGATGGGTCGATCACGGAACTAATGAGGAAGTACTCAGTAGAAATGGAGAGACAGGAAATTCATGGCCCAACTTCACCAAAAGAAGGGATCACTTCATAGGACACATTCTGAAGCATCATGGGATCACCAGTTAGTATTGTATAGATGTGTAGTGGGTAAAAATCGTAGAGGGAGACCAAGAGATGACTACATTAAGCAGACTGAGAAAGAGGTATCTTGTAGTAGTTATTCGGAGATGAAGAGACTGACACAGGATAGAGTAGCATGAAGGGCTGCGTCAAACAATTTTTTAGGATTGAAGATCACATCATCAACAATAACAACGTACCCTCTTCGTCCGATGCAAATCTATGGCGACCAATGTCCTTCTTTGTGGCTCCAAAAATCGCATGGAAAAATAACAGGACAGTATAGAGGATGCGTAAGGGCTTTCCACACGAAACTTCTCCCGTGTGCTCCAAACAACCTTTCCAACATGTGCATGGGTATTACCCTGCAGAAAAATGATGGTGCCTGTCAACATTACTGATCGTATGGACTCGACCCGCTGCTCATTGACTTTCAAGAACACAACGCCACAATTAACGCATAGATGTACGTGGACACTTTACAAAAAGTAAAGCCCGCCATCTAGTACAATCCCCCAGGAATGTTTACGCACCGCATCATTTTATTGCTGGATAATTGGTGCCCACATGTTCCCAACCTCGTTTCGAGTAAGCAGCAGAAGTTTCTCTAGGAAGCACTTACATATCTTCCACAAAGTCCCGATCTCTAGGCATGCTTTTGTCGTATCTTTGGAGCCCTGAAGAAAGATAGGCATAGCCGTCGATTTGTTTCGGATGAAGAGGTGTACCAGTTGGGTGCAATCATGGATCTGTAGGTAGCCATAAACATTTCTCCGTGAGGGTACTTACTGTCTTGTCTTGTTGTAGGATAAATGTATTAACAGTTAAGCCTATTACTTCTGAAATAACGAACAGTTTACATATCTTTTAACAACTTTATCGTTTTCATTTGAGTGCCCCTTATACTGGTGTGCAAAACTTTAGAACGAAAATAACATTTGCATAATGTGTCACTGTCAAATTATGCAGCGCGATGAAACTTGAACAATACATATAACTGGTATAGTATAGTACTGAAGGCAGCTGAAGGAACTGATACTTTTACTCAAGAACAATAATTGCACTGAAGTAACTACATTCATGATAGTCCCACGGATATTACAAAAGGCGGATCATGGTTCTTAATACGTTGTGTGATCAGCACGGACAGCAGTGCCTGTTCTGCAACGTGCTCCCGTCCAGGTCTCAAGATTGCTCAGGATTTCTTTTGTCCGGGTGTTCCTTTTCTCCACCACTGCGATTGACAACCGGTAAATACCGACGTCCTATAATACATCTCCACAATGCGTCCCACAAGTGCTCGAAGGGTTTTAAGTCGCAGGAACTGGCAGATCAGTCCATTCGCAGAATATACTCTCGTTCCTTTTGCTCCTCCGTCTCCACTGTTCGATGCTATCGGACGTTACCATCCTTAAAAATTAAGTCAGGGCCGAATGCACCCATGAAAAGAAACTTATGGGCTAGGAGTACCATGTTTGAATAACGTTGACCGCTGAATGCAGCCCTTTCAAATATTTGCATCTCAGTACGCCCATGTAATATTATGCCTCCCCACATAACAACACCTGGACCGCCAATTCGATCGTGTTCGGCATTTCTGGACGTACCGTCATCTGGCAAGAGGTGGGAGCACGTAATGCACTGATTCACCCAGGAAAATTGTAGAACATCATCAAAGTCAGAAGGACATACGTCTCTAGTGCCGATTCAGCTTCGTAGGCTTTTCGCTTTAGGAATGCCATATTACCCTCGCTCTCAGTTCACACGACACGCACAGCAGTAAGGTGGGTTGCCTAACGTTCAGGAACTCTGTTCGTTTTCTAACACACACACACGATTGGTTGACTGTAAGAATTTTCACTCACTACCTAGAGAGCCTGTATTATCGCTATCCCGCATGGTGCTTTCTAATATGTCGTGTGAATCTGATTGAAGTCCAGGGTTACCAAATTCTCAGAAATCGCAAATTAGAGTCTCGTACTTGAAGCGGTGCACTCTCCGTAACGTCGTGTCTTGCGAACGTTGTTTTATACAAAATGATTTCCAGTATTTCAAGAAATCACCTTCCAAACCCTCTACCTTCCTCAAAAATGAACAATGTACCATAGACACTGCTGTGTCAAAACATGGCGACGACTTGCATAATAGGGTGCTGGTAAAACTTCCGAAGACTTGTTGTTGTTGTTGTGGTCTTCAGTCCTGAGACTTATTTGATGCAGCTCTCCATGCTACTCTATCCTGTGCAAGCTTCTTCATCTCCCAGTACCTACTGCAGCCTACATCCTTCTGAATCTGCTTAGTGTATTCATCTCTTGGTCTCCCTCTACGATTTTTACCCTCCACGCTGCCCTCCAGTACTAAATTGGTGAGCCCTTGATGCCTCAGAACATGTCCTATCAACAGATCCTTTCTTCTGGTCAAGTTGTGCCACAAACTCCTCTTCTCCCCAATTCTATTCCATACCTCCTCATTAGTTATGTGATCTACCCATCTAATCTTCAGCATTATTCTGTAGCACCACCTTTCGAAAGCTTCTATTCTCTTCTTGTCTAAACTATTTATCGTCCATGTTTCACTTCCATACATGGCAACACCCCATACAAATACTTTCAGAAACGACTTCCTGACACTTAAATCTACACTCCGAAGACATAGGGGTCCATTAATGGAGTCAGAGTTGAACAGAGATTTAGGACATGAGTACAAATAGTTTTCTGTCCACGACAACGGCAGCTGAAGAAATTCATGTCTTCCCACAGCCCATGATTTTCTACCATGCAATTCTGTGATCCAAACGCAGATTCTCATAAATTTCTTCTTCTAACTAAGGCTTATACTTGGTACTAATAGGCTTCTCTTGCCTGGAAATGTCCTCTTGACCTGTGCTAGTGTGCTTTTTATATCCACGCTCCATCTGTCCAAGGTAAAAACTTCTTTTGTTCACCCACTTCATGATCATCAATTTTGATGTTAGGTTTCTCATTAGTGTCATTTCTATTACTTCTCATTACTTTCATCCATTACCGATTTATTCTGAACCCATATCCTGTACACATTAGACTGTTGATTCCGTTCAAGAGATCCCATAATTCTTCACTGATGATTGCAACGTTATCGGCGAATCTTATCATTGTCACCCTGAATTTTAATCCCGTTTTTGAACTTGTCGACCTAGAAAATGCGTTCGAAAATGTGAAATGGTGCAAGATATTCAGAATTCTGAGAAAAATTAGTGTAAGATATAGGGAAAAATGGGTAATATACAGTGTGTATATGAACCAAGAAGAAACATGAAGACTGGAAGAGTAAGAGTGCTCGGATTGAAAAGGATGTAATAGTGTATCATCAGTCTATACCACCAAGAAGCAGTGACGGGCATAAAGGAAAGAATCACGAGAGGGATAATAATTCAGGGTAGACGAATATCAAAGATAAGATTCGCTGATGATATTGACTGTGAAGAAGAATTACAGGATCTGTTGAATGGAATGGTTTAATGAGTGCAGCAAACCGAAGAAAGACGAAAGTAATTAGGAGTGACTGGAATGAGACTAACATTACACTTAATCGAAATCGATTGTCACAAAGTAGACAAAGTTTAGAAATTCGGTTACCTAGGGAACAATATATCACATGACAGACATAAAAAGGAGACTAAAACAGGCAAAGAGAGCATTACTGGCCAAAATAAGACTACTTGTATACATAGGTATTCATTTGATAAATGTGAGTGTGGTGCTCAGTATTACATGATAACGAATCACAGATTGAGGAAAAACCGGAAAGAAGTGAATCGATGGGGTTGAGGTGGGTCGCTGTGGAAGGATGTTGAAAATTATGTACACTGATAAGGAGCTTCTCCGTAGAATAGGCAGAGAACGAACGTATCGAAATTACTGACAAGAAGAAGGGCCAGGATGATAGGGCACGTGTTAAGACATCGGAGAATAACTTCCACGGTAATAGAGAAGGTTGTAGATGGTAAATTTGTAAGTAGGCTGTTTAGGTTTTTGTATTGGTAACGCCACCTCTGTATGAAAATCATTGGCTGTGCTGTGTGCAGTCTGTGGCTGCTTTGCATTGTTGTAATGCTCGCCATTGTAGTGTTAGGCAGCTGGCTGTGAACAGCGCGTAGCATTGCGCAGTTGGAGGTGAGCCGCCAGCAGTGGTGGATGTGGGGAGAGAGATGGCGGAGTTTTGAAATTTGTCATGAACTGCTATATTTATATATGATGATATCAAGGTAAATTCTTTGTTTGTTCTCTATTAATATCTTTCATTTGCTAACTATCCCTATCAGTAGTTAGTCCCTTCCATAGTTTGAATCTTTTATTTAGCTGGCAGTAGTGGCGCTCGCTGTATTGCAGTAGCTTGAGCAGCGAATATTTTTGTGAGGTAAGTGATTTATGAAAGGTATAGTTTAATGTTAGTCAGGGCCATTCTTTCGTAGGGAATTTTGAAAGTCAGATTGCGTTGCGCTAACAAAATATTGTGTGTCAGTCTAAGCACAGTCTTGTATAATTGTTCAAAAAGGGGACGTTTCATATGTCGACCCTTAGCCGAGGATACCTCACTGGAATCTTCTGATTTTTCTTGTAGTTTCTGTAATTAGTGTAGATTTTGTTTATTGCTAGCGCGTAATTATAGAGAGAATTTCCTTTGTAGTTGTAGTTTTTCATTGTTGTACAGTAAAACAGTAGTGGCATGCATGTAGATTTGCAGCAAGTTTTTCGCAGCTACGCTTGCAATTAACTAAATATTATTTTCAGTGCTATGTTAATGTGTTCTCTTATTTTTGCTCTTCAAATTGCGCTTTTCTGTGTTATCGTGTGAAATACTGTGACAATAATGGCGTGTGAAAAACGTAATACTAGGCTCCAAAGTAAACTGAAAAATGACAGTGAAGACGAAAGCAGTGTGTTAGCGCCGCAGAGTAATGAATTAACTAATGTTCAAAGTAGTAATTTGGTAATTGCGCATAGGGAAATGGAGCGGGCGGCAAACAATGGTGTAGACAGTGAAACAGGTAGTGAACAGGGAAGCGTTATCGATCGATTGGTCGGCAACAGCTCGCCTCAGGAATCGGGAATGACAGAACACAATATTGCAAATACTGCAGACTCAGGTTTTGGGCTCCCACCGTTTTCTCAAATGAGTCAAGACACATTTTCCATTTGTCAAAATGTGAATGTTGCCGGTGCAACTTCACTGCCGAAAAGCACTGAGGAACATGTTTCAGACACCAGTGCATTGTTATTACAATTAATGCAACAAATGGGACAAAAGCTTGAAAAGTTAGACACAATGGAACAACATCAGAGACAAACACAGCAACAGTTAGACACAATGGAACAAAATCAGAGACAAACACAGCAAAAGCTTCAAAAGTTAGACACAGTGGAACAAAATCTTAAAAAGTTAGACTCATTGGAACAAACACGTGAAGATTTAACTACTGAGTTACATAACATTGAGTCGAAATGTCGAAAAGTCTGTAATGACGTAAAAACACAAATTTGTGAGCATTTTCAACCTATTTTTTGGCGGCATGAAAATGCATTACAGAATCACGAAGCAGCCATAAAAGAACTGCAAATTATTGTTCATGAAAATCATGAGACCTTGCAAGCTAAATTTGACTCAGTTGCATCTACCGATTCGGTTACGCAACTTGCAAAAACTCAGGAAAACTTTAAGGACACAGTAGATACTCTGAAACTTGGTTCAGAAAAACACACTGAAGAGATAAGTACACTATCGGAGAAAGTAGCCGAACTTTCGGATCAGGTCACTAACTTATCTACAAAGGTAGATGATGATCTGAATGACACAAGACCCGTAGCCTTCACTGACACAGAAGAGTATGAACAAATAAGAAAATTCAAACAAAATCAGAATCAAATTAATACACAACACCAAAGAGAAATCCGGGAAGTACAAGATCAGCTGACACAGGTAATACAAGAATTACGTATTTCAGAGGACACTGGCGCTCCAACATGGGAAGAGGCACTTAGAAACACGGAAAAGCCGCAAAATAATAACACAGGGCATTTCGGAAGTTATGAAAGAAATTGGCAATGTGCACCGAATTTTGAGATGGAACGGCCGACACGACCTAACAATGACCGATATGCGACTCGCCGACATGATGATTTTGACTATAAGCTGTTCATTACTACACGTAAATTCAAAACATTTAAGAATTCTGGCAACGACATTCATCCACAAGCATGGCTCCATCAATTCTCTCATTGTTTTCCTCCCAACTGGTCGTTGGAACACAGATTAGAATTTATGTGTGGCTACATAGAGAATGAACCAGCTGTAAGAATGCGATCGGTCATTCACGATTGCCACAGTGAAGGAGAATTTTACCATGCCTTCCTCTCAGCATATTGGTCTCAAGCCACACAAGACCGAGTAAAACATGGTATCATAATGATGAAACATTTCGAACAATCTGAATTCTCCAGTCTTGTGAAATATTTTGAAGACATGTTGCACAAGAATCAATACCTGTCAAACCCATACAGCCCCTCAGAACTCATCCGCATTTGCTTAATCAAATTACCTGAACATTTACGGCATATTATTTTAGCAGGACGTTGCAAAGACGACATTGAAGCTTTTCAGGGACTGTTACAAGAACTAGAAATTGACACTGATAATCGCGGAACGCGAAAACAAGGACACAACAATTACAGGTCACATCCGTCACAATTCCGTGACGACAGAAACAATAACCGGACACGACTGGTCTATTCTTACAACGCAAATCGTGACCAAAATAGACACCACCCGTACGACAACCGTTGGCAGAGTAGTAATAATTACAGGGAAAGATCACCTCTCCGCAGTAGTGACTATCACAGAGACAATCAGAGAAACAGACAATATGGGAACCAAAATAATTATTATCAAGGGAGACAGAATAACTTCAGACGCAACAGTTCAGCGTGCAGTTACGATTCAGGGAGAAATTCTCCACCACTTAACCGACAAGAAAGAAACTACAGGAACTACCGACATGACGACAGACGATGTGATCGTAACGACAGACCTGAATTGCATCAGAACTGGCGCGATTCAAACAGAGCAGGGCCCTCTCGAGGAGGTGAATTTGTAGAAGTTAGGTCTCTAAATCCCAATAACGACGCGCGCCAACAAAGAGACAATAGGCAATGACTCACACCGCTGGCAGCCACAAAACGTTCTTATGACACTAACGACGGAGCTGCCGTAGCTAGTAATTACGTAAAAATGGAAGACATTAGGGACATCTTACTCCAGGAACACGATGTAAAACATAACAACATTGCATATCCTGTGATTCACATTACTGTAAATGACGTAAAATTTACGGCAGTACTTGACTCTGGCAGTCCCATTTCAGTAATCAGTGAAACAGCCTTTAGCAAATGCAACAAATCGAACGATTGCCCCACACTTCCGTTACGTAAGATTAAATTACAAGGTGCAATCTTTGGAAAAAGTGTAGATGTACGCCAACAAACCAATTTAGAATTCTTTTGTCAAAGCCACAGCTTCTCTACGAACTTTCTCATTGTTCCATTATTGTCGACGGAAATTATATTGGGAGTAGACTTTTTGAATGAATACAAAGCAATCTTAAACTTTCACGATGCTGAAATAAGTTTAGAGAAAGAAGGTAAGTCAATAGCTTTGAAATTTGAAGATTGGCTCTCAAACCATGACGAGGAAATTAATCGGCTTTACCTTCTGTTAGACAACAGTTCGGACTTTTCTACGGAACCAGACACTAACAATCACTCTGCAAGTACTGACAGGGATGATATCGACGGCGCATTTGACACTAATAAGTTAATTCAGAATAAAATTCAAACAATTGAGAATTGTAATGACACTGATAGGCAGGACCTTTTTGAGATTTTACAAGCACATTCCACAGTTTTTACTCATAAAACAGGAACAATCAAGGGATTTCAATACCAATTTCGTGTTCGTGAGCATACTAAATTTTGTGTTAGACCATATGTAATTCCAGCACATTATAGGGACCGTGTTAGAACAGAAAGACGATCTATGCTCGACGAGGGCATTATTGAGCCTGCAGTAAGCTCATACAACAATCCATTACATGTTGTTGAGAAGAAAAATGGATCGATCAGGCTTGTCTTAGATTCGAGACAAATCAATACGATCATTATTCCTGAAACAGACAGGCCGCAAACGTTGGAAGAACTTCTTCAAAATTTTAATGGTGTAAAAGTGTTGTCTTCCATTGATCTCAGATCCAGCTTTTATCAGATCGAACTTCATCCAGAATGTAGAAAATACACAGCTTTTCTTTGTTTCGGCGTTTGTTATCAGTTTCGGAAACTTCCCTTTGGTTTGAACATTTCTTCGGCAGCATTCATTCGCGGGCTAAATTCCATATTACCTGAGTTCTTAAAACGTCACATCACCTTATATGTAGACGATATTCTGATAGCAGAAGCCTCATGGGAACAACACAATCGCATCCTCAACAGCGTGTTACATATTTTTGCAGAATCTGGAATTACAGTTAACTTGGAAAAGTCTGAATTCGGCAGGTCAAAGGTGAGGTTTTTGGGACATATTATTTCTTCTGAAGGCATTCAGCCGGATCCTGAAAAGTTAGAAGCAATCAGAGCCATTCCAGTTCCATCGACAAAAAGACAAGTCCGCAGTTTTCTGGGTCTCGTAAATTTTTACCGTCGTTTTCTGAATATGCAAATTCTTGTTACACCAAAACTATGTTCTCTCACTGGAAAAAATACTATTTGGAACTGGGACGAACAAGCACAGTTGGAATTCAATTCTTTGAAAGAATCGCTACTTAACGCGCCAATACTAGCTCATCCAGATCTGTCACAAGATTTCTGCCTTAGCACGGATTCTTCTAAAGTCGGACTTGGTGCCCATTTATTTCAAGAAGCCATAGAAAATGACACTACTGTTCAGAAAACCATTGCTTTTGCTAGCCGAGTGCTAACAAAATCTGAAAAAAATTATTCAGTTACTGAATTAGAAGCTTTAGCTATCGTTTGGGCATTTAACAAATTCCGTTTCTTTCTTTCTGGTAAGCACGTAAAAGTATACAGTGATCATCGTGCATTACAGTTTCTTATGTCTTCAAAATTAAATCATGACAGGTTAAAACGTTGGGCATTGTTTCTGCAAGAATTCCGCTTCACAATAGTCTACATTCCCGGCAAGGAGAACATTGTTGCGGACGCACTGTCACGCGCACCGGCTGGGCTTGAGAAAAGTAACACAGAAGGCAACCTCGAGAAAAATTTCAGTATTCTTTACATTCAGAAAGTCGCCTTTGAAAACTTCATCACCACATCTTTAAAGGACATTGCTCATGAACAAGATAAAGATCCGATTTGGAAAGACATCAAGAGCAAATGGCATGAAAAGACACACACACAGATTCGGCATTATTACCTGGTTAGAAACAACATACTCTTCAAACGCTGCACTGTTGATGACAAGCTATGGGTACTTTGCATTCCAGACGATTTTGTTAATAAGCTCATTTGGTTCATTCATTTCAGCTACGCACATTTTGGTCCACGAAAATGTTATCATATTCTTCGAACGACTTGTTATTTTAACAATATGGAAAAGAGAATTCGAAGAGTCTTGTCTATTTGTAAACTTTGTCAAAAGGCGAAACCATCTACTGTCTCACATCGTGCTCCGTTGTTTCCTATCATTCCTTCTAAATTAAAAGAATTGGCTGCTGTTGATCTCTTGGGACCGCTTGTCAGAACATCTAATGGATTTTCGTACGTTCTAGTCGCTGTTGAACTTACTTCAAAATTTGTTTCTTTCACACCGTTACGTAAAGCCACTGGACGGTCTGTATCCAACGCCTTTGTTAAAAATTTCTTACGTGAAGTTGGCCACGTTGCTAAAGTCATTTCAGATAACGGACCGCAATTTAGATCTGCTGTTTGGTCACGCATGCTTCGCAACCATAAAATCAAACCTGTTTTTATTTCATTGTACTCACCACATTGTAACCCCTCCGAACGGATTATGAAAGAAATCAATAAGCTTTGCAGGCTTTATTGTCACAGAAAGCATCAGCATTGGGACAGATATTTACACATATTTCAAAACGTGCTGAATGAAATGCCTCATGATTCCACTGCTTTACCACCTACTCTTGTACTGAAGAATGAAGAACCACCGAACAGAATCAGAGAGCTTGTACCTTTCCCAAATACACGTAAACTTCGACACAAAGACATAATTGATTTGGCTCTTAAAAATATAAAGTCTGCAGCAGACAAAAGGAGAAAACTACACGGTAAAGCAAATGCAAAGAAATTGTATATTGGTCAGAAAGTTCTCATTAAAGCTCATTCATTGTCACATAAGAAGAAACACTTGAGTCACAAATTCTTTCTAGTTTACAATGGACCATACAGAATCCGACGTATACCACATGATAATTGCGTTGAAGTTGAAACTCTGCGTACTAGGAAGAGTAAAGGTTTACACCACATTTCACATGTAAAACCATTTATTGAAAGATAATCTGCTTTTTAACTTTGTCTTTGCCATAAAACTTTTCACTTCACATTTCTAGTATGCTTTGTCAGACTTAAGAAACTGTTAACATGCAACAATGTTTGAAGTTAAATATCCAGTCTAGAACCTAGAGAACTTATTTAAACAGAAATTAAGAATGCATTGTTATAGTGAACTGACGACACATCGTTATTGTGTGTGTACATCCTTGTTTGTTAGTGGCACGATTACGTAACGACCATAATGCTCACATACTTAAAACATATACTGGTGCTGCTAATGAGATTTTAATGCAACATTTTGGTTTACTTGAAAATATATTCTGGATTTAAAGTACTTTCTGTGAGATACCAGATGACACAGTGTGACAGCTACATGATTTTATCACGACGCTACTAATGAGTGACAATATACAATGTTGCTTTTGCGGTGTTTCTGTTTTATATCTGCACAGTTTTTCTGTTTTATTCTGGAAAGTAAAACATGTTTTAGTAGTAACTTTTGTAGTATAGCTACAATGAGACAGGGTTTTCCGTAGCACAACAATACATTACAGCACAGTACGTTCTTCACCACAACAATAAGCGTAATAACTAAGATATCTATACGCAAAGCATTTCACTTTCGTTTATCATGAGGTAAGTACATTGTCTTCTGCAGAACTTAGCTTTCGGAGGACGATAACTACGACACTTCCACAGAGATTATCTTACAGCAAGACGCATATTTAGCGCTACAGGACACGTATTTGAGTGATTAATTTTGTACTTAAAACATTTATTTTTAAAGATTTTTGAATTACAAAGAAAGTTTTCCGTGATACATTTCATTCCATTGCTGTAATCTGTAACACCTGAGGGTATAATTACAATAATCCTCAGGGGGGTACACACTTACTTTGTGTACCATGTGTTTGGCAAGCACAAAGAGCCCTAGCTAATATGGTATTTGCTTATACAACTTTACACTTCGGTACCATATTTCTCTAACACAGAATTACACAGCTATCTGATTATTTGACAGAGAAACAAACATTCCTTTTACTACGTCAGTGACAGATGTTTACGCAATTACAGAGTTGGATTACTTCAAACTTGTGAAATTGTATTTTGTCTGTACTGTGTGAACTGTTCATATTTTTTTGGACCCATTGTGATACTATGAGAGCTTTGAATGATGTATTTGGTATGAGATCATGATTTTTAAAGTACGTTTGAGGTAGGTGACACTATTTAAATGAGCAGAGAATTCTTTTTAGGCTTTGAAATTATTGGAGGAAGCTACGACGATTGTGAGAATTGACTGAGATGTTATGATATTATTACGACGACGATGTGTACTATGCTGTTGAGATATGTTTATGATCAATAAGATGAGGCTACCGTATATGAGGAATAAGAAGTATGTTGGAAACCAAGAATCGTACTTTAAGAGTTATGAAATGTGCGTAAATGCGTGACTGTATCACAATGCTGACGAATATTTTATTTGGACACTTATATTTATAGAATTTTCTTTCTACATATTTGAAACGCTAATTCTTGACCTGTGAAATATTTTTATGTGAGACTGTCACTGTAGCGGAAACTGCTGTCGTAAATAATTCCGTAAGAAAGTTAAGTGACCACCTGCACGTAATGCGTCGCGGGCACCCACCTGGGCGACAGCCGCCCGAAAAAAAAGCCATTAGCCTTTCAGCAGCACAGGTAGAAAAAAAAGGGGAGGCCATTATACTCGCTATTGACATTTCCTTGTTGAAAGCATACTGTGGAGCTCGTAATTTATGATATTTACTGAAATGCCTAATGAAATGACGAGAAATATTTTTACATCTGCACACCTGATTACGACAAGCGTCTTTCTATGAGAGTTGAGAGAATTTCTACTCACTTATGAAATGTCACATGACTATTGAATGATATTTTTATGCTTTGGTTTGCGTAATTGCTTATTTCATTTGATACCTGTTTTCCAGCTGTGTTACAGCATTAGTTTTATAAAATAAACTTAGATGCATTTGCTAATGTGAACACTTTCTGTCAACAGATCTATTAAATGATAATTTTGTAATCCACATTCTTTAAAAAAAGAAGCACTTCGAAAGGAAAGAACAATAAGAAGGGACTAGTAACAGTAACTGGACACATAATTTTCTTTTCAAGTACATGGTAATATTTTTTTTACAATAAGTTGTTGTGGTGCACCACTTTAATTACTTAGACATTAAGATGTGATTATACATTTCCCTTATCTGCATTGTTATCTTTACTGTAATATTTTTTCTGCTTGAGCTATGTCATGTTTAGATATAAGCTGCTGTTTGCCAGGCATAGTGCTACTGAACTTTAATTTGTGTTACTCTGCTAAGCCAGATTTATTTTTTTGTTTGCTGTGCATTGCCTCATATTAGTTGTAATGTTGGATTGCTTGGTAATTTAGATTTACTGTAGCTTGCTTTGCGATTTTCCATTTTTTTTATTGCTGCTTATATTAATTGTTTTATGTGCTGCTGCATTGCCTCGTCCCTTAGTTTAGCATCTGAGCTCAGTAGATTTAAGTTACCTTAAGAGGAGACTATATAAGAAACTAACTATTATAAATTTATAAGAAATAGGATACTGTACAGTGGAGAAAAACTATTATTGACAGAGGATGTGAACAAAATACAGAAGGCAGGCTTAGATAGGACTTTTTGGGAATAATGATGAACAAAGGGAGATCTCCATGCAAAATACTGCAGTAAAACAAACCCTGTCCTTTCCCTTTTGTGTTATCCCACTATATGTTTGTGTACCCTTGTGTATTTGTTTTCTTCCTGTCTCTGTGTAGTTTCATAGAATTTTTTCTTCTTTTAACATTAAGCTACATTCACTATGATGAGGAATACCGTTATCCTCGAATATAATTGGCATTAATAATATGTTATTTACTTTGTAAAGATGTTAGACATTATTAATTCCGTTCTGTTTAATGCTCATGTGTGAAGTTGATGTTTCAAAAGTTATTGTGATCTTTTATGTATGTACTCATGTCATAATTCCACTGATGTATGTTAGTTCGATTCTTTTGTAAAGCCTGTACTACAAATGTTATCTGTATTATTATGTTCTTTAATGATGTATTTTGTACCTTTGTTATTGTATTTTTATGTTACCAAATTGTAATTGTTACCAGTTCTTCAAATTAAGTAACATTTCACTGCACACGTTTCTGTTGGTCATAGTACATGGACAATATGTGAGAAGTAGGGACTGATAGTGTTTGCACGAGTGTTAATGATTCAGCAAGGGACTGGATAACAGCATTGCTGGATCTAAGGACAATTTCAGAAACTTTGTGAGTGCACAAGTGGTGGTTTATGGACTTGCTATACTGTCCGCAAGACTCTTCGATGGTGATTGTGCACCTGCACATTTGCAACAGATGGCTGCTGGCCGTCTCTACCAGGACTACAGTGGGTCTGCATCTTTGATGGCCCACCAATTGCTACAAGGACTGCAGTGGGTCTGCACCTCTGGTGGCCCACCAGTACCGTAATTTCTACCAGGACTACAGTGGGTCTGCCCTGTGATGACCTAACTACCAATATTCTTCAAAACGTCGACTGACTCTGCTGTGGGTTTACTCTGTTGTGGCCCATTACCTGTCTGCATGTCGAGTCAGCACTGTCTTTCCGTTGGAAGGACAACACTACTTCTTCAAGACTGCATGGAAATCCACTACGTCTGTGTGCATTGTCTTTTACTGCTCAGACTTTGAGAAAAACACTGCAATTTTACTGTGACGAATGATGAGGACTGTCTTTATGGACTGTGAGAAAATTTTAGCTTTTGACCAACATTGTATCAATAAGTGTGTGCCTTTGATTTCTTTGTTATTGTAATTGTGAAAAAAATTTTAACAAATATGTATTGGCCAGTGCCCAAAAAAATTTGTAAAATTTTTTTGTGGGTAGCATGGGGGCTATGTAAGTAGGCTGTTTAGGTTTTTTTATTGGTAACGCCACCTCTGTATGAAAATCACTGGCTGTGCTGTGTGCAGTCTGTGGCTGCTTTGCATTGTTGTAATACTCGCCATTGTAGTGTTAGGCAGCTGGCTGTGAACAGCGTGTAGCATTGCGCAGTTGGAGGTGAGCCGCCAGCAGTGGTGGATGTGGGGAGAGAGTGGCGGAGTTTTGAAATTTGTCATGAACTGCTATATTTATATATGATGATATCCAGGTAAATACATTGTTTGTTCTCTATTAATATCTTTCATTTGCTAACTATCCCTATCAGTAGTTAGTGCCTTCCATAGTTTGAATCTTTTATTTAGCTGGCAGTAGTGGCGCTCGCTGTATTGCAGTAGCTTGAGCAGCGAAGATTTTTGTGAGGTAAGTGATTTGTGAAAGGTATAGTTTAATGTTAGTCAGGGCCATTCTTTCGTAGGGAATTTTGAAAGTCAGATTGCGTTGCGCTAACAAAATATTGTGTGTCAGTCTAAGCACAGTCTTGTATAATTGTTCAAAAAGGGGACGTTTCAAATTGCAGGGGAACACAGTTATTTGAACGTTCAACAATAACTGAGGACGTGCGGTCCACTGAGATGACATTAAGGGAAGAGAGGAATTCGTTAAGGGACACATCAAACCATTCAGAAGACTGATGACGCGAGAAAAATTGGAATCATTGTGCGACCAATTAAATGTCCACCACAGCATAAGACTGTCCCCACCGGCCTACGTCCGTCGCACGGTACATGTTTCCAGGAAGCATTTGCCTGCACGATGGGATCCGGACATAATCATTGATCTGATGTAACGGGTAACGTGTTTCATCCTACTCATCTTCCGGAAGGCATGTTTCCACTGATTCACTGTTCAGTATCGATGGTACCAGGCACACTGCAATCGTGATAGACGATGTTGGGTCAACATGTAAGCGTCTAATGGTCACCTCCTATGTAGCCCCTTGTTCAAGAAATGCTGTGAACGATGTGAACTGAAACACGTATGCCTGCATCAGTATGGTACTCTGTGGTCATTTCTGCCACACATCGCCGCCTATGCTGCGTACCAGAATGGGCAGCCTCTGGAGTCCACGTTTTGTAATTAGGTGTGAATGTCCAACAGCTTGTGGCCTGATCGTGGTTTCTCCGTCCTTTAACCACATTTTGCACATACCCATAACAGTAACGCGGACAGACGATCAATTTTGGGAATTCTCATTCCCGTGCCAAAAAATATCTGGCGTTTCTCAATGTCGCTGCCGTCAGAGGATTTCCCGATTTGCATTTCCTATCAACGGTGGAATGATTCATCTATGCTCCGCTTACATAGAGTGTAACTGGGTAAGTGCATTTATGGTGCCTTAAGAACACACATCAGGGTATTGTTTTTTTTTTTTCTCTGTGTCGAACAGTCTTCCCACAAACACGTCACCAACTTCACGTCCGTACTACACTACTAAGTGAACTATGACTGTCTGTATAGACTAACCATTTTGTTTCCATGGGTCCACACCTCAGCAAGTGACCTGCTGCCCAAGGAAAATAAGCATTAATGGCTTGCCATTGCCACATGTACTTGGAAGTTCTAGCCAACTTAGAAACTTACAACTTGTAATTGCTCTAACTACTAGTCTCCAAAACGTAATGTAATGTTGTTCAGAACACTGTTCTCAGTCACCAGTAGAAATACACTCCTGGAAATTGAAATAAGAACACCGTGAATTCATTGTCCCAGGAAGGGGAAACTTTATTGACACATTCCTGGGGTCAGATACATCACATGATCACACTGACAGAACCACAGGCACATAGACACAGGCAACAGAGCATGCACAATCTCGGCACTAGTACAGTGTATATCCACCTTTCGCAGCAATGCAGGCTGCTATTCTCCCATGGAGACGATCGTAGAGATGCTGGATGTAGTCCTGTGGAACGGCTTGCCATGCCATTTCCACCTGGCGCCTCAGTTGGACCAGCGTTCGTGCTGGACGTGCAGACCACGTGAGACGACGCTTCATCCAGTCCCAAACATGCTCAATGGGGGACAGATCCGGAGATCTTGCTGGCCAGGATAGTTGACGTACACCTTCTAGAGCACGTTGGGTGGCACGGGATACATGCGGATGTGCATTGTCCTGTTGGAACAGCAAGTTCCCTTGCCGGTCTAGGAATGGTAGAACGATGGGTTCGATGACGGTTTGGATGTACCGTGCACTATTCAGTGTCTCCTCGACGATCACCAGTGGTGTACGGCCAGTGTAGGAGATCGCTCCCCACACCATGATGCCGGGTGTTGGCCCTGTGTGCCTCGGTCGTATGCAGTCCTGATTGTGGCGCTCACCTGCACGGCCCCAAACACGCATACGACCATCATTGGCACCAAGGCAGAAGCGACTCTCATCGCTGAAGACGACACGTCTCCATTCGTCCCTCCATTCACGCCTGTCGCGACACCACTGGAGGCGGGCTGCACGATGTTGGGGCGTGAGCGGAAGACGGCCTAACGGTGTGCGGGACCGTAGCCCAGCTTCATGGAGACGGTTGCGAATGGTCCTCGCCGATACCCCAGGAGCAACAGTGTCCCTAATTTGCTGGAAAGTGGCGGTGCGGTCCCCTACGGCACTGTGTAGGATCCTACGGTCTTGGCGTGCATCTGTGCGTCGCTGCGGTCCGGTCCCAGGTCGACGGGCACGTACACCTTCCGCCGACCACTGGCGACAACATCGATGTACTGTGCAGACCTCACGCCCCACGTGTTGAGCAATTCGGCGGTACGTCCACCCGGCCTCCCGCATGCCCACTATACGCCCTCGCTCAAAGTCCGTCAACTGCACATACGGTTCACGTCCACGCTGTCGCGGCATGCTACCAGTGTTAAAGACTGCGATGGAGCTCCGTATGCCACGGCAAACTGGCTGACACTGACGGCGGCGGTGCACAAATGCTGCGCAGCTAGCGCCATTCGACGGCCAACACCGCGGTTCCTGGTGTGTCCGCTGTGCCGTGCGTGTGATCATTGCTTGTAGAGCCCTCTCGCAGTGTCCGGAGCAAGTATGGTGGGTCTGACACACCGGTGTCAATGTGTTCTTTTTTCCATTTCCAGGAGTGTATATGCCCTTATACCTGTTACATCCTGTATACTTTCTTTACTGAGTCACGTTCCCACAATGCCACCAGGTAGCGTTCATCTCGTGGTGTGCAGTCGTCATTATGTTTTTGACTGATTAGTATATGTGAATTTAAGCTCTATATGTAGCACCTCCGGGAAAATTATTTCCATTGTTCATTTCACATATATTCTTGGTTTCCAAGATATCGATATAGATTTAGTGACATTGCACGTGTCGTTCCCAAACAATGTTTTAAAGAAATGGTCAGTCAAGCTGGACACCCTAACATCAAGCAGGGAAACTCTCTAGAACTGGAACTCTACGCCTGTAAAACGTACTCAGAGATCCAACTTCAGGTGATATAAAACAATCAATAGAATTAAAAAAAACAAGCACTACCTACCTCAGACAAAATCTTAGGCCTGGGAAACTGCCTTTTTTGCCTGTTATGCAAAGTTTAGAGAACCAGAATAATATGAGATACCAAAGATATCCGTTACAGACTGAGAACCACTTACCACAAACACGGTGCTGAAACAGAGATGTTTCAACATTTACTACTCCTTGTCATTGCAGTCAGAAAATGCAGTTGTTGAGGGTGACCTATGGGGTATGAGGAATACTGTCTGTAAAGTAGCTGTCAATTTTGAAAGGTACATAGTATATTCATACACTAGCAATGATAGTGGTACGCGATGGACCGATGCCCTTCCTGTCACCTTCCCTTTCTGCCTAGGACGGGATTCATGTACCCAAATTTCTATGTTTAATTTTATACCTGTGAAAGCGTGAGAAAGTTTTCTAAATGTTTGCAAATCGTTTCACTGACGAGGAACGTGGGTACCGCCCTGGTATTTATTTATTCGGATGTCGGAAACCATCTAAAAATCGCGTCAAAGCTTAACCTTTGTCATTAATCCCTCTGAATCGGTCCGGCGCGCCTCCTCGAATAATGGAAGTGGCGTGTTTTCGCGATCTGCTATCCGAGCCGGTCATCTCACTTTTTTCATTGCAAATGAAAAATGTAGTTTTTCAATATCCTGTCCTCATTTTCAGTTGCCTTACAGGATGGCTTAAAATATTTCGAAGAAGTGGAAGTTAACATTACCAATCTTATTTCGTCTCTATTGAATGAAATCTGTGTATCACCTCAGCTGAGAAGCAATACAAGCGAAATAGCTAACAAATTTGATGCGTTCTGAAAGGAAGTCAGTTGCGAGGTGTAAAGTAGAAATATTTTCCTGGAATTTGCAATACTTTTGCATTAACGTACGGTAGAATGAATAGTTGTAAGAGCTTTCTAAGAAAAATAGATACATTTTTATGGTCCAGTTTTCATCTTCTCGCAAATTGCAATAAAGTTATAGTCTAGTTATAAATGTCCGAGTAATGGGGAAAAATATTATTATCCTTTGTATTTGGATATATGTAGCGTCTTTCTCACTTAACTACGTTAAGGAAAGACTAGGAAACAGAGTAGGTGCTGCTGAGTCGGTTTATAGCGGTAATCCATAAACCTCCAGTCGTAAAAGAAAAATCTCGTAGCTGTTACAGACAATTTGAGGACTCTTAGAACATCGTAAAATTCTGTGGATGGACATACCATTTAGATGCATATGAAATAAAGTGACACTTCTGCTGTTAGATTAAAAAGATTAGTGATACTTCGTTGCTGTAGTTCGTCTTTTTCTCTTTGCGTATATGATATGCATTTTAAGACTTAATTCATCTGTCTGCTACATCCTGAGACTTATGGACTATTAATTCTAAGCCCATAAATCGACTTCGTAATTTCTGAGGATATGTATTTGTTTGTAGAAAATTACGGGGGATTCGTCCATATGTCTTCCCCCAAAAAAACTGTTGGCTAAAGGTAACCACTGCGTCATTGATAAGTGATACTTTGTTGACCATCATAAGTAACTACGAGCATATAGTCATAAACTGTGAGCCGAGTAATCATAATACGAAACGAATTTATTCGGACTGCATATGTTTACACTGATGCATCGATGACGGTATCATCAATGGGTTTTTAATTCTTCTCTTTTTCTTGTCTCACGTTTCACTAAACACTTACAGCTGTGTTTCTTTCATATAGCATAACTGTATTTTACCCAAATTGTGCAGTGCCTAGTTAACGTGAACAACGTGTTCGAAAGACGTAGGTGTAAATTCAGTTGTTATTTTCTGTTTTGTTCTATGTTTTTTCTAATTGATGAAGACGTTAATTAGTAATAAAGCAACAGGACTATATTGCATGTTGTGTTGTATTATGAAATGCACCATGTAATAATTTAATAATGCGTCTAAAAGAGGAAGAACCAATGAATAAACTCACTCATGGGAAAAGTCTTTCCAGCAATGGTTTGCGTGAAACACAGTGTTCTGTATTAATACAAATTTATTGCACTTAATATTTCTATTAGTTACCATGAACGTGTGATCTATTGCTGCATAATAACATCGGTGATCAGAATGGAGACGGGTAAATAACATCTATAAATATTGTGGATGGAATTCTATGTACAGCTACTGCTCAATGACACACTAAGTGCCTTTAGGTCTGTAACATACAAGAAGGTATATATACTACTAGGGCACGTGACTCGTTTGGAAACAAAATTTCATTTTTGAGTGGACAAAAGAGTTTACACCCACGGAAACAGCATGTACGCAATGCAATAGTTTTATCAACAACGTGTCTGATAGTATCCCACAGCTTTATTGTGAAATGATATATTATTGGCCAACGTAATTTGCTCTAAAAATGTGGTTATTTACTGTGGACAGTTTTCATCAGGTAACCATCACGTGAGACATATTTTATCTGACAACGTAGGTTTGCATTAGTATGATCTGATGATGCTATCATTACTGAAAAAGAATAGGTATGTTTTATACTTC
This sequence comes from Schistocerca serialis cubense, assembly GCF_023864345.2. Classification (NCBI taxonomy): domain Eukaryota; kingdom Metazoa; phylum Arthropoda; class Insecta; order Orthoptera; family Acrididae; genus Schistocerca; species Schistocerca serialis. The sequence continues at coordinate 1,024,170,166 of NC_064639.1, forward strand.
TCATCAATGTTTCTTAGTTTTTTTATTGGTCTTGTCTCCAGTGTGTATTTCTGAGGTGTTACTGGCTGTGTCTCATAATATAGTCTAGTGTGTACTTCACTTCTGTTGTTTGACAATTAGTTCATATCCTCAACACATACGAAAAATGTAGACACTAAGGCAACTATTTTTCTCTGATTTGATGATTTGAAGACTATGTTGTTTTCTAAACTGTAAAGATGCAAATTATTCAGCGTAAGAGGGGAGTGAATTAAATGAGCTAATGAACTGTCAACGATATCGTGTAGTAATTTTTTGGTACGTGAGATGAGGGGAAGAAACAAATTAAAGACAGACAATGAAAACGTGTTTCTGATACTAGTTTTGGTGTATTTTGGATTACCACAAACGTATTGCACTGTACTTTTTCTATTAGCTACCACAAGGCTGTGTCGCCACGAATTTCCGAATCGATACTAGCAAATTCTTGAGGAATAGAGTCCTGTGTTGGACACAATATTACCACTGAAAGGCACACAATATGTGCGTCTAGGTTTTGAACGTACAAGTAACTAAATATCACACTAGGTAACGTGCTAGTCTGGAAAAAATTATTATTTCACGGAGAAAAGCGATCAGATTCGTGGGAACAGTGTGAGTGTGTGTGTGCGAAGTAGCACTAATATCAATATCGTTATTGTTAGCACCCGTAGTTTGATTGACAAATTATGTACAATTGATCAACATAATTACCTCGAACAACATAGTTATTTCTTGTGGATCATTTTCGTATGGGAAACAATTCGTACGATAACTTAGCTTTAAGTTGATATGATGTCATCATGGCATTGTTACTGAAAATGAATGTTTTGTACTTTTCATCAACGGGTATTCTAGGTTTGTTTCTCTTATCTACCGTATTTATTGCTGAACTGTTACTGGTTGTGTTTGATAATATAGCTTAACGTGTACTTTACAGCAACTAGTTCAAGTTTTCAACACATACGAAAAACGTAGATATAAAGGCAAATGTTATTCTCTGATTTGGTCACTTGGGGTCTACGTTTCTTTCTACCCGTAGGAGAAAGTACTGGATAGTCAATTTTGCCACATAATAATTTTGTAGTAAGTGAAAAGAGAGAAAAAAACGAATTAAAAACAAATGATGACAACATCTTTCTGACACTAGTTTGACGTGTTTTAGATTATCACAAACGTATTGCACTGTGCTATTTCTATTAGCTACAGTAAGACTGTTACGTAATGCTTAAGAATAATCTCGGGTTCCCGAATGGATAGTAATAAATAACGTACACCGCTGGGGAAAACTTCAGGTATGGTGTCCACTACTGGATATACTGTTACTGCTGAAAGATACACAATACGTGCATCTCGGTGTGAAATGTACAAGAAAACAAATTTGATGCTAGGTCACGTGGCTAGCCTGGAAACAAATTTTTATTACTGCACGGAGAAAAGCGACCGGACGCGTGGGAACAGCGTGAGCGCCGGGTAGCAGTCTGCATCAGCAACGCTGCGGGCCGTGACGTAAGCGGGAGGACGGGCGTAGCGACAGGTGCGCGCGGCGCCGTACGCCGTAGCTTGAGCTGTACTCACCACAGCTGAGAGCGAACGGTGGAGGCGGAGGCAGGACGAACGGCGCGCTTCGCGGTGCTCACCGGGAGGCAGGCGGCCACGCGGCTCGCCCGCCGCGGGGGCGGTGGGGCCGGCGGGGCGGCTCGGCGCATGCCCGCGGCCGCGGCCTCGGCCCGGCGACCTGCGCGGGGCGCATCAATCAATGGTCGCCCCTCCCCTCCACCGGTCCCGGACCCGGCCACGGCTGCCGAATTAATCAACAGGGTGCCCTCGGCGCGCACGGGCCACCATTGTCCGGATTAAGCGAGGAGGACGCCGGAACAGTCTCCGCCCGTCCGCGGCGCCACTTTTTTTTTAGAGCGGGCTCGCGCTGTTGTGTTCAGTACGGACGCTTGTTGCGTGATCTTTCCTGATTACCCTCACCGACGGAGGAACATTCCTAGCATCCAAATGAGTCAATGGGTAGTGTTTAACCCTCCTACTAACGGGATGTTTTTGTCTCACTGAGTGCCAGTGGGGTCATGTAGATCCCAGGTAATTTGCACCGGATCTATTGGAAGTATCTGAATTCCTCCGGCGTATGCAGTGTTCAAATAACTTGCGGAAATGCAGCCCGCTAACGTCGTCGATAACCACCGGTATTTCGACATGAGCACACCCTGCCGTTTTCAAGGCAGATTTACCTTAAAGATGGGGACAGGATCTGCTCCTGTCGAAATACCGCCGCTGTCGACGATGTCACCCGGTTGCAATCCCTTAAATAATTTGAATACAGGCCGGCCGGTGTGGCCGTGTGGTTCTAGGCACTTCAGTCTGGAACCGCGTGACCGCTATGGTCGCAGGTTCGAATCCTGCCTCGGGTATGGATGTGTGTGATGTCCTTAGGTTAGTTAGGTTTAAGTAGTTCTAAGTTCTAGGGGACTGATGACCTTAGTAGTTAAGTCCCATAGTGCTCAGAGCCATTTGAACCATTTTTGAATACGGGAAGTATGTTAACTAACATAGAAACATATATTACGGTTTTTCGATGTAACAGTAATGATTCTATTTTTATGAATATTACGTCGAAGAAACCAAAAAATCTTCTTCATTTTCAATAAACTAGTAGGAAATAGTTTATTTCTCGTTAACAGAATTTTCCGTCGGTTTTGGTAGAACAACATTAATATAAAAGAAAAGCACCAGTTTGCTTTTGTTCTACAATATTACTTTTATTGTTAACTGGTTTTCGGCTTACAAGACTATCTTCAGACATTTACTGAGTATTATCACCAAAGAAGTTAAATGTTTGCAAACAACACTGGAAGAGAAGTAACACATCTAGACTGAAGTAGAAACATACAGTAAGTAACATCTTTGCAATGAAAAAGTAAAAATTGAACAGTACATAAATAACAATGGAGTGAATACCATGAGCTTCATTTGACGATCGACACTAGTATTACGTAAAAAGCGGATGTAACAGACGAGACTTCTGCAGTTCTGAGTGAACCCTTATGTGCTCAAAAATGCGGCGTCGTGTGCGTTCATTACCTTGTCGGTGTTTGTTAGGGGGCGGCGGCTGGCGCAGCTCCATGCATCTCGCCGTCTCAGAAGCAACTCCTTTCTAACTTCTCCTCACTACAATTTACCGAAGTTGGTTTTAAAAAAAAACTATCTGGCTGTGTTTTCATCTGACCAATCAGGGTCTCAATGTTAACCTTAAGCTCTGCCTACAAAAATTCTATCTATCCAATGAGAAACGTTATACTTTTCGTGGTGGGGCAATGTTTTTAAAGTTTGCAACGTAACAGAGACGCGAAAAAGTCTCACGCTAAAACTTGCGGCTGGTGCGGCCCTTTTTGTGTTATCGTAAGATCTATACTGTTCTTCTGGAGGGCTCTAGCTTTTAACATGGGCTGGGGGGTGGTCCTGGTGGTTAACTGGCGACGTGGGTGTCCGTCCCTTATCGTAGGGCCTTCTAGCTTAACACGGTTCTGCTCCTGGCTTCTGTTCTCGTTTCTCCCCTCGGAACTGCGTCTGTCTCATGGTGGGAAGGTATGACATGCATTTAGGCATTCTTGTGTTAGTCTGTGGTATTCCATTTGCTCACTCATTACTCGTATTACTTTGGTTAATTTAATGTCACGATCTATTCGGAGCTATGTGACATACTACTGGATTTGCTTATCATGTCAGGGTTTTCATGGAAGGTGTTGGATTTGCCTGACACCTTCCAGTATAGAATAATATCAACAACAGCAGAAAATGGTATAATGGTAATTCGTCATGAATAGGAAGGATGGACAGAGAGTGATTTACTATAAATAAATTTAATTGTGCTGAAGATTTGGCTGAATCTTAAAAGCATAGTCAGGAAGAATCAGTGCACAATGAAGTAGGATACGGAAGTAACAGTTTTTGTCAACAAAATCGATAGCAAACAAGTATGCATGCCGACGTCGCAAGCAGGAGAAGAAGAGATAGAGAAAGTGAAAGAGGATATTGAACGGGTAATTCATTACGTAAAGTCATGGGGGACTGGAATGCAGTTGTAAGGGAAGGAGTAGAAGAAAGGGCTACAGGAGCATTGGGCTTGGTAGTAGGAATGAGAGAGAGACTGATTGAGATTTGCAATAAATTTCAGCTAGTAATATTGAATACAGCATTCAAGAACCACAAGAGGAGGAAGTATACCCGGAAAAGGCCGGGAGACACGGGAAAATTTTAGTTAGATAACGTCATGGCCGGGCAGAGATTTTGAAATCAGATACATGATTGTATAGTGTACCTAGAAGTAGATACAAACTCAGATCACAATTTAATTGTGCTGGAGGGTTGGCTGAATCTTAAAAGTCTAGTCAGGAAGAACCAGCGCACAGTGAAGTAGGATACGGAAGTAATAAGGAATGAAGGGATGAGCTTGAAACTGTAGAAACTGCGATAAGGAATAATTCAGTGGGCAGTTCAGTTGATGAGGATCGGAAATCTATGAAAAGGTCAGTTGCAGAAGTTGGAAAGAAAAAAGTAGTTACAAAGAAGGTAACTGCAAAGAAATTGTGGGTAACAGAAGGAATACTTCAGTTGACCGATGGTAGAAGGGAGTACGAAACTGCTCAGGGATATTCGGGAATACAGAAGTACAAGTCACTTAGGAATGAAATAAATAGGAAGTGCAGGGAAGCTAGGGCGTAATACCGACATGAAAAATGTGAAGAACACGGAAGAGAAATGTTTGTCGGAAGGAGTGGCTCATTTCCATCAAATGAAAAGTAAGGGTAGTAACATAAGAATGCAATGTTAAATGCAGAGGACAGAGTAGATAGGAGGAAAGCGTAGATTGAAGGCCTTTAAGAAGGGAAGACTTGTTTAATGACGTGACAGAAGAAGAAAAAGAAGTCAAATCGATATAGAAGAGGCAGGAGACCCAATATTAGAACCGGAATTTAAAAGAACTTTGGAAGACTTAAGATTGAATAGCGCAAAAAAAATAGATAAAATTGCATCAGAATATCTGAAATGATTGGGGGAAGTGGCAACACTAGGACTATTCACATTAGTGTGTAGAATGTATGAGTCTGGCGATAGACCATCTGATTTTCGGAAAAAAACACCACCCACATTATTCCAAGAGCCGACAAGTGCGAGAATTATCGCACAATTAGATTTCTGATAAGAATAACATTCAGAGGAATGAAAAAGAAAACTGAGGATCTGTTAGATGACGATCATCCGGATTTAGGAAAGGTAAAGGCATCAGAGAGGCAGTTCTGACGTTGCGGTGATAATGGAAGCAAGATTAAAGAAAAAATCTAGACATGTTCTTTGGATCTGTCGACCTAGAAAAAGAGTAGGAGTGGACAAGTGGAAGACTAAGAACGAAATGCTCGGATTACAAACAGGGTAGAACGGGGATGCAGTCTTTCCCCCTACGGTTTAATCTGTTCATTGAAGAGACAATGACGGAAACGAAATGGAAGTTCAAAAAATGGAATTGAAATTCAAGGTGAAAATGTGTTACTTTACAAGACACGTTGATGACATTGTTACCCTAAGTGACAGTGAAGAAGGATTACATAATTTGCTGAATGGAATGAACAGTCTAATGAGTATAGAATACGAATTGAGAGTAAATCGAAGAAAGACAAAAATAACGAGAAGTAGCACAAATGAGTACAGTGAGAAACTTAACATCTGCGTTGGTGATCACGGATTACATAAAGAGAAGCAGTTCTGCTACCTAGGCAGCGAAATTATCCATGACGGACGGAGCGAGGAGTACACAAAAGGCAGACTAACACGAGCAAAATGGCTTTCCTGCCCAAGAGAAGTCTACTAGTATCAAACGTAGGCCTCAATTTCAGGAAGAAATCCCTAAGAGTGTAGTTTAGAGCAGACCATTGTCCGGTAGTGAAAAATGGGCTGTGGGAAAACTGGAAAAGAAGAGAATCGAAGCATCTGAAATGTGATGCTACAGAAGAATGTTTCGGTGGACTGCTGAGGTAAGGAATGTGGAGGGTCCCCATGTAATCTGCGGGGAAGAGATTGTATCGAAAACACTGACAAGACGAAGAAGCAGGATGAGAAGGCATCTCTTAGGACATTACGAAGTAACTTCTGTAGTATTAGAGGGAACTGTAGAGGGTAAAAACTGTAGAGAGGGATTGGAATACATACAGCAAACAATTGAGGACGTAGGTTGCACGTGCTAATCGTCATGCTGATTCTTCCCTCTGTTTGGGGCAGTTTCCCACCATAAGTGCAGAAGAGTGCCTTGAATCTCTGCCCTCCATCTACTTTGACACTGCCTGCAATCTTATGCTGGAAGTCTTTGGCCACCATTGTTGCCGATTTTTATTCAAAATTTAACCAGTGGCTATGTTGGAACCTGGGAGAGCAGACTTTTTGATTACCAATCAGATACGCAACACCCCCCCCCCCCTTTTCCGTTTGTAACTAACTTCCTCATATTCCTGAACACAACGTCGGTCGAAAAGATATCGCTAGAAATCGAGGGCTGATTTGCCACATCCACCAAACAGGTTCTGTACAGCTTGCCAACGAATTCAGGTCACTGAGTAAGTCTTTTTCTGCGGCAAATAGTAAGTGTTCGGGATAAGAAGCACGGTGCGGTGATGCTCTCAGGAGACGTGTGATGAATGCCGACATCTGGAGGACCAAACCCCATACATCAAATGGTTCAAATGGCTCTGAGCACTATGGGACTTAACTGCTGAGGTCATCAGTCCCCTAGAACCACTTAAACCTAACTAACCCAAGGACAACACACACATCCATGCCCGAGGCAGGATTCGAACCTGCGACCGCAGCGGTCGCGCGGTTCCAGACTGCAGCGCCCAGAACTGCTTGGCCACCCCAACTGGCAAACCCCATACATCGCTTCCCTCGCCACATAGAAGTCGATTGCCATTGTCGTCTTGCACACCGCAAGTGGTACATAATGGTGAAGGCGTCAGATGTATCCGATGGATACCTGCTACCCATTAACAACCATGTACCGTGTGGATTGGACATCTGACGCAATTGTAGGGGCGTCCCACTGGACGAGGAGATGTTTGCTTCAATCATATTCTGCGGAAGCCGAGATTGAAAAAAAAGAAAAAAAAAAAAGGTTCAAATGGCTCTAAGCACTAAGGGACTTATCATCTGAGGTCATAAGTCCCTAGACTTAGAACTAGTTAAACCTAACTAACGTAAGTACATCATACACATCCATGCCCGAGGCAGGATTCGAATCTGCAACCGTAGCAGCAGCGCGGTTCCGGACTGAAGTGCCTAGAACCGCTTGGCCACATCGTCCAGCCCGAGACTGCAGCGAGGCATATACTATCCTGGCCGTCGATAGACATGGAGTGTCAAGAGCGATCCGGATATAGTTGTATTCAAAAAAGAAATAGCTCAAGTAGAAAAAGGGTGCTGGGACGTCTGACCGGCACTGGAGCAACGAACGACCTCAGGGTGAGGGCCTTATCAGAAGGCTGGTGAGGCAAGCCAGAGTACGTCGTCACATCTTGCCATACGTGCTTACAAAGAGGGCTGTTGCTTGGTGTTGGACAGGACACATTGAGACCTTGTTTGCCATTCGGATCCGGTGTAATAAGCGCCTACTGTTAGGGGCCACAGATCGCCGCAAGTCGGCCGTAAAATCAGTGCCCAGACATCTTGTCACAACGTAGACCCTCAGGGGAGGGAGGCATTCATCGGGCACCTCACGTCCTATGGGCAGCACGTGTGATTTCCAAAAGTTAATGACGTTGCCTCAAATAGCATCCATAGGATCTCACTTACGCTAGTGCTGAAATCGTTGCCGTTGCACAGCAGAAAGACTCAGTCATCCGCGTAGGCCGCACAAAAAAATTGTGGCCGCGAAGAATCATTGCAATCAGACCTTGGCGGACGTCGCAAAGTAACGGTTTCATACTGACTGCGTACAGAATCGCAAAAAGAGGGCATCCTTGCCGCCCGATCGTAGTACTAGAAAGGCGGCGTAATATCACCTTTGTACTGGGTCGTAGATGTCGCACCCTGGAGCAGACGCATTATTCCGTCCTGGGAACCCCACATTTCGCATCACTGATGCCAGATAAGAGTGATCACCCCTATCGAAGGCCTGGCTATAATGAAGGGAAGCCAGCATCCCCGTCATGTGCAGTGCCCGCGCAATCGCGACCATATGACGGTATCGACATAAGGCAGTCCTGATGTTGTGATTGCCTCTTAAAGACGCCGTATCGAGGGAGATCACAAAGCGGGACACCCTTCGAAGTTCAGGTGTGACAGGGGCCATAGTCATTGCTGCAGGTTCCACCGTTTGGTTTATGGATAGGAACGAGCAACTCTTCGAGGAAGAAGCCAGGAAGCTGTAATGCAGGAGTCATAAGGTCACGGTATATGTCCGTCCAGGCCAGCGTCAGTATTAGGCGGTATGTCCTGTAGAACTCTAACGGAAGGCCGTCGGGTCATGGCCAGTATAATTACAGTGATCTCCTCAAGTAATTCCATTTGCGAGTCCCGCAGTAGCGTGCCACAGGTAAGGCGAGAGATCTCCTCAATCGCGTCCGGGGAATGATGGTGGTTCGTGAACAGTTGACCGTAGTGATTGTGGATAGAACGTCCGATCTCACGTTGCTTCGTGACACAGCGACCGTTAAAGATACGCTTCCAGGGGCCTCGCCCGTGCAGTACCATCCGGTGGCGCAAGGCGACAGTGCAAAAAATATCGGCTGCATGATCGGAAAAGCCAACGAGCCATATTGCAGCGACTCATTTGCCTTGAATAATGGAGCACGAGAGACAGACGCTGTCTATGCGGCTGAAGGAATGCTTGGTATAGTGCGTGAACCCCTCACTTTCATCATGTACATACTCCCATGCGTCCACGAGTCGAAGCTGGATATGATGGTTAAGGTTAGTGTGGCATTTGGACCTACGGTGCCTGTGTGGAGTCAAAATCCTCATCGAAAATTAGGTCGTCTGAAAAAGAGAGGCGCGACAGCATCCGCGAAGAAAGTGGACCGTTTACGATGACGGGCCGGTACGGAGAGCCAACATGGAGATGAATTGCCACGCCGCTGAGTGTATTCGAAAGGGCTGACGAGATCCGTGACATAGACTTCCTGGAGGAGCCAAACTCGTAGTATCGTCAGTTTGTGGCGCGCTTGAATGTTATTGACGTCGAGAGTAGCCAGGTGACGTCCGCTCCAATGGCGGCCGTCTTGGGTGGACTAGCCGAAGCATCTGTCGAGTTATCAGTCACTGTGTCGTACCTGTGCCTGACACCTCCAACTGGACACTCCCTTCCGCGGTAGCAGGTGGCAGCACCATGACATGCTCTATCTCATCTGCCCACAAGTTCGTCAGTATGGATCTGGGGTCCTTCGATGGATCGTCCGCTCTGCACGCAGGTGGAGTCGGCACCGTAGGATGGACTCCACTTGGGACGCACACGGGTGGGATCGGCCCAGCCGCATCCTACGACTTGAAGTGGTCGTGGAATGAGGTGGTGGAACATTACTGTCCGACATCTGAGTGACAGAGGACTTTTGGTCGTCACTATTTAGCCCCAATCGTTGAAGGTAATCATCCGAGATGCCACTTCTGGCGCTTCCCTGGGTATTTTTGTTTACGTGCATGCTGACCAGAGTCGGAATGGTAGCGGTTGCCCGTCGCCTCCTTGCCAGATGGAAGAAAGGCAGGAATCGGTACAACGCCAGGCGCCATTCCCATCTCCGCCTCGCGGTCATCGGTGACCGGCAGGTTAGGTGTCAAAGGTTTTCCGTTTTTCCGCCTGGAGACTGAGTAAATTACCATATTGTTTGAAAGCCAAAATGACGACATCCATCGGGACCTCGCATTCTAGCTCGCATTCCCTGATCGTATATAGGTCGAAACCGGCGCGGATAGTCACAACGGCACATACGTGTCCGTCTGGATGTTTAAACTTGATATCTCGGGGCGTGGCGGCTTGCAGTTCGACGCACAGTTCTTCAGTCTCATCTTGACATATACAGCATTTCCAGTGACGAAAAAGTTAATGGTAGTTACACCCTGTGGACCCAGGTGAAGATCATACTGTGTAAAGTTTGTAAGGTGGCAGAGTAAATGAAGGTCAGATTCGCACATTACATAAGAGCTTTATACATCACAATGGGAAGGTGAATATGACACCTAACTTAATTCGGCGGTAATGAGCAAATTTGCCTTGCAGTATGTAATGCAAAAATGGATGACATTCAATCGACGGTAATTAACACATCATTCCTGTAGTACATGTTTGATCAGAAGGTGAAACAAGCAGCAAGAGGCATTTTAGCTTGGAATTCAGAGGGACGACACAAAAGCAAGGCCGTCCTACAGGAGGTACCATGGAAACCACTTAAATGGGTGTCCCAGGCGGAAAGTCAATGACCCGCCAGGTGACTCAGACGGGGAGAGCGAGTATAACACCCCATCTGAGGGAGGAGAGGAAAGAAAGCTTTTAGAAAACTGCATTTCGGAATTCTAAATGGATACGATACAAGACCAGTGAAGCATTTTCGTCACGGGTCCAGCGAGCGATACACACGTGAGGGAGTCAATGTACGCATTTAGGCATATGGATTGGGCACAAAACGTCCGATAGGAGGAAACGCGCTAGGAAGGAGGAAAGAGCCAAGGCTTCGATGCAATTTAATGTTAGGGACCTTGCAATTGGTAGAGAGAATTTCCACAAAATAAAAGGAACGCTCCTATTGGTCGAAAAAGGTCGTGGCGTGAAGAGAAAAAAAACCCAGGTGGGAAGACAGTTTATCTATGAGTAAGACGAGACGGAAATTTTCGGGCACTCTTCTCTGAACTGGCGTCAAGTGCAGAACAGAGCACATAACGCTCTGCATGATGCAGAGGAGTAATTTGTGTGAACACTGCATTCACAGCGGCTGATATCCAGCTAGAAATTATCTGTAGCATTGTTTACTTCCAACTGTGGTGAAATGAACCAGCCAATTAGTTAACTGTTCTTGCGAGAACTGAGAGGGCATTATAATATGAACGCTGCTCCAATCATGTAAGACTAGGGATGAGTACACGTTCTCTCGCATAACGAGAAACATATGGAAAGTTTTTGCTGGAAAATTCAGCAAGGGTGTAATTAGTTTTATAGGAATTTCAGCGGAAAAGAGCAGCCTAGCAGACGGCAGCTCATAGCAGCTTAAGATAAATACCGCGTGCCGAGGCTTAAACTTGTTGGTTCACCAGCTTGCGTCCAGTGTAAACTCGAGCGACCTTGGGTAATCTTTTGCTCAATTTGTCACATAACTAACCATCCACCATAGACTTGATTGTTATCCTAATAATAGTGACGGAACTTTCAACCGGAATCGGACGATTTTCGTAGTACTGACCAACATCATAACGTAAGTGTAGGAACAATTTTGTAAAGAAACTTCTAGTTAAACTTTAATATTGTCATGTTTAGGATAATTTATCCTTCCGAGAGTTAATACTTAGTATTGTTGTGTTTAGGATTATTTCACTTTTTGATGTTGACGAGATGCATTATCCTGACGATTTTTTTTTTTTTTTTTTTTTTTTGTCACAATGAAAACTTTGTAAAAACGTGTATTTGCGACTTAATCATGTCATTTCAATTTAGACAGTTGCCTTCAATCCTAGAATAAGTAAACCAAAAATATTGCATCTTCAAATTCTCAACTTCAAAAGGTCGTTGTCATGCATATTGTGGTTGGAATGTGATCTTGATAGTCGTCCCGTGCTAAGAGAGTGCTCAGGGTCGCTCGTAAGGGGGACGCAATACACGAAACCGCGGCGAGAAGTAAACGGGGAAATCGCTCCACGGCACGCGCGACGCAAGCGGACGTCCGCGCCTCACAGCTACGCGAGCCAAACTGCCCCCCTACACCACAACGGCTCCTCATCTTAGTGACTGATAAATTCGCAGTTCTTACATTTGTTGCTGGCTATGAAACATATGAATAACTGGTATTGCCTCGATTAATATCAGAGCATAACTATTGCCAGACGTACGTGCCATTGTATCTCAACATGTTTACCCTTCTAATGCAGCCTATACCCCTGTCCACGACTAACATGTCGGGACTAGATGTGGTTGCATTCAGTTTCCTAGTCTTGGTATAGTCAGCTGACTGCCTTAGTCGACTACCTTCAAATCACCAGTGGCTGATTTCTCAAATCGTTTTCATTTTGCTGTTGCTGATGACTATCCTGTCAATGACTGTTATTATTCCACGACAGGTAACCCGTGTCGCACCTACTCTCCTGTCGTTTTGTTTATGTTTACTATTACTACGGTTATTCCCACAGCCATTGCCTTTGTGCCGATTCTGCGATTTTGAAATGCATCTTGTTACTCACAGCACGATGATCACGCACGCATGATGTTCTTGACTGTTGCTTGCGCTGGCAACAGACCCTTGATTCATAACATGTTCAGTTCTTGACTTAACATCTTCATGTATGAAACCCATCAATTCAAGAACAGACTTGAATCCTTTGAGGTTAAACTCTGCTACATGAGTCAGCTTCTCATTAACTTCGTTCAGTAATTTGGATTTTAAATTTATGAAGACGTCATGATGTTACATGAGTTCATCCAAAAACCGGGTTTTATTAACATATTTTTCGAAATACGTCCGTAAACTGCCTTGTCGGGAGGTCTTTCTTGTATGCCACCTGGCCAATGGCAAGAAACACCATTTCGAATTCCGCATATGCACTGGAAGACTCTGTTACTTCGGCTGCGTGTTGTGCCATTGACAAAGCCTGTCTTTTGGCTGTCATTACAAGATTGGCGTGGTACACCATGGAATGCATTGGTAAATACTACGGAGTGAATACTTGTGCGGTAAGAAAATATGAAATTGCTGGTGTTTGATTAATTTTTCTTCCATTAAAATTGCCGCATAATTCATCGGAGCCCACAGCGCACATTGTGTTCGAAGTGACAAATTAGCGTGGGTTCATATTCTTCACACTGCATACAATCTGACAACTGTGCAACTTCCCTGACCTTGCACCAGCTCTTACTTATTCAGTAAGTCCACTAGCGGCAGCAAAAACAGCGATAACCAATGTTGGGTTGGGTTGATTTGTTGGATGAGGCCAAAAAGCGGGGTCATCTGTCTCATCGGATCAGGGAAGGAGGGGAAGGAAGGAGGCCGTGCCCATTCAAAGGAACCATGCCAGCATTTGTCTGAAGCGATTTAGGGAAATCACGCAAAACCTTAATCAGCATGGCCAGACACGGCATTGAACCGTCGTCCTCACGAATGCGAGACCAATGTGCTAACCACTGCGCCACCTCACTCGGTAGCGAAAAATCCGTTGGCTCTTTACTCTTTAATTTCATGTAACTATTGTTTAATGACTTTTCTCAAACATCATTTGCATTTGAAATATGTTTACCCAAAACCTTAATTTTCTCGCTACCTCTTTATCAGTGTAAATATCTTTTGTAGTGTCGTTGTTGTTAGTTAGGAGGCAAATCCATCTTTCCGTAGTGCGAACAGTTCACTAATCTACTTAATACATCAATTAGTAACTCGATCGGATAAAATTTCTCTAATATTAGTTTAGAAAGGGAATTACCTATTACTACGTCTGAATTTTGAACAATGTCGATGTGAACAGATAGAGCACAGAAATAGTAAGATTTATTTTTTAATTCATTCAGCTTCACTGACGAATTTCTTGTTCATGCGACTTCTTCTTGCTATTAATTAATTAATCCTCCTCCATTCATAATCAAGGACATGGAAGACAAAAATACGGGGCAAACAATAATACAAATAGTATTTTATCACTAGTTCCATTATAATTATTTAAATAAAGTGCGTCCTGGAAGTTGGGCACCAATTAAACTATCTCATAAAATTGCCTTGTAAAATCACTTTCAATCAAAGATATGAATTTTAATTATTATTATTTTTCAATTTGAGGAAAGATATTATTATTCTTGGTGGCTGACGTAATTTCATACCCTGTGTGTTGCGTCTATGGTTGCTCAGCTGAAAATTAGTACCAATAATTTTTAAATTGTTGGTGGCAGAAAACAAAATGAAATATTTCCCGAAGCTGAGGCTCTAATTGCGCTTTACCATGAGCCGCCAACTAATACCGTGCCACAGAAGCAATCTCATCCAATAAAAATAATAGGTGTTCACATTTATAAATTTGAAGAAAAAGGGTTTAAAACGTGAAGCACTCGCACTACCCTATTTTTCTGTCGCTCTTAAATGCATATGGCCAACTAGTACATCGCCGTTAATCGTGCAGATACACCGAATTCACCTGGACAAAATGGCGAAATATGATTCTAATTACGGGCAAGCCTTTCTCTGTCTACAGACGAAGCCAAAGGAAATATTTAACATCTTCCTTTCGGTAAGATATTTTGGAACAGTAGAAATGTAGCAATGATAAAAATACGCGCTCAGCACGCTTCACTACAACCACTCACACAAAGTTACTCTGACTTACGCAAAATGTAATATTCTTGTGAAACGTACTAGAAACTTATTCCAATGCCTGGTCTTCAGTATAGTCAATCAAGCGAAAAAAATCATCAAGACGATCAATAAAAAAATGAAAAGATAAACATCGACAGTAAGTAGTAAAATTCACTACAGGTTACGTAGATTAATATGTGATGAAAGAGGGAAAATCTTTCCTTTGGATAACTGGCAATAAGTCACACCGGCCAGAAAATAATTTTAATATTAAAAATGCGAAATTCTATAGTAAAATACCTAGAATTAACACGTAAGAAATAGAAAACTATTAAAATGTATGCAAACGAAAATATTCGTACACCCATGGTTGTACGAATATGTCGAAGAGAAAAGTAAGATAGAAAAGCATCTACGCAACATCGCAGTTAGCACTGCGTGCCAGCCACAGGATGAAACACCGAGTATAGGTACACACGTTTAACATTAAGCCAGCTTACTTTGTTAACTACACACAAGTCTCCTTTCCGTACATTTTCATTATCGCCACAATTTTTAGGTTACAAAGCTACATTCTGTGCGCGGGGACGTTTGTAACTGTGTGGTAATCCTTTGTATTACCTTTCCGTACACATCAATACTGTCATTAGTTCCGCTCGTCGCTTGTTTTCTGTATGATCGTTTTCACTCTCTCTACACAACGCAGCTTTTGATAACATGTGAAAAGACAGAATTGTATGCCGTAACGGGGTTCACAATCTAAGCCCTATCTCTCGCATTCAGAGCAATTCTGAATGGTAGAGCACTAACCGCGAAAGCCAGCCATCCGGTGTAATACAGTTCTCTTTTTCTTTTGTATATCACCAGTACAGAATATACTCCGCAAAGGGTAAAATATTTATTTATCAGTTGCATCTGTTGGTCTCCTTGCTTGCCTTCTGCGCCGTAGTTCCTTTCCTATTCTACAAGAGACGTAAATAACGCACTACTGAAGTTATTTATAAGGTGACAGGGTTTTCGTTGCTGCATGTGACACTTTGTTGTTTTCCTGTGCCAGCCGGTAGAATAATATTGTTCTTGGGAATGAAGACTGGAGTTTTCGAGGTTCTACAGTATTTTGTGAACCGATTTTCGGTTTACAAGTCCATCATCACACTATAACTTTGTTATTAAACACTTTAATAGGTATCTGAAACACTTTGAGGACGATTTTAGTATGTGATGTGGAGTCCATAGCTCACGGAGTAAAAACAAATTTGCGCTTGCCACGTCGTCTTCCTCATATTATTCATTCATTTCACTTTAATTTTTAATGTTTTCTAAATGGCTTTTGTTTTATAATGTTTACAATCTTCTCTTATCTACAAATAATTCTTTATATTTATAACGTGTAGGTATTTTATATGTTTAGTAGATGCATTCAACTACACTCCTGGAAATGGAAAAAAGAACACATTGACACCGGTGTGTCAGACCCACCATACTTGCTCCGGACACTGCGAGAATGCTGTACAAGCAATGATCACACGCACGGCACAGCGGACACACCAGGAACCGCGGTGTTGGCCGTCGAATGGTGCTAGCTGCGCAGCATTTGTGCACCGCCGCCGTCAGTGTCAGCCAGTTTGCCGTGGCATACGGAGCTCCATCGCAGTCTTTAACACTGGTAGCATGCCGCGACAGCGTGGACGTGAACCGTATGTGCAGTTGACGGACTTTGAGCGAGGGCGAATAGTGGGCATGCGGGAGGCCGGGTGGACGTACCGCCGAATTGCTCAACACGTGGGGCGTGAGGTCTCCACAGTACATCGATGTTGTCGCCAGTGGTCGGCGGAAGGTGCACGTGCCCGTCGACCTGGGACCGGACCGCAGCGACGCACAGATGCACGCCAAGACCGTAGGATCCTACGCAGTGCCATAGGGGACCGCACCGCCACTTCCCAGCAAATTAGGGACACTGTTGCTCCTGGGGTATCGGCGAGGACCATTCGCAACCGTCTCCATGAAGCTGGGCTACGGTCCCGCACACCGTTAGGCCGTCTTCCGCTCACGCCCCAACATCGTGCAGCCCGCCTCCAGTGGTGTCGCGACAGGGGTGAATGGAGGGACGAATGGAGACGTGTCGTCTTCAACGATGAGAGTCGCTTCTGCCTTGATGCCAATGATGGTCGTATGCGTGTTTGGCGCCGTGCAGGTGAGCGCCACAAGCAGGACTGCATACGACCGAGGCACACAGGGCCAACACCCGGCATCATGGTGTGGGGAGCGATCTTCTACACTGGCCGTACACCACTGGTGATCGTCGAGGGGACACTGAATAGTGCACGGTACATCCAAACCGTCATCGAACCCATCGTTCTACCATTCCTAGACCGGCAAGGGAACTTGCTGTTCCAACAGGACAATGCACGTCCGCATGTATCCCGTGCCACCCAACGTGCTCTAGAAGGTGTAAGTCAACTACCCTGGCCAGCAAGATCTCCGGATCTGTCCCCCATTGAGCATGTTTGGGACTGGATGAAGCGTCGTCTCACGCGGTCTGCACGGCCAGCACGAACGCTGGTCCAACTGAGGCGCCAGGTGGAAATGGCATGGCAAGCCGTTCCACAGGACTACATCCAGCATCTCTACGATCGTCTCCATGGGAGAATAGCAGCCTGCATTGCTGCGAAAGGTGGATATACACTGTACTAGTGCCGAGATTGTGCATGCTCTGTTGCCTGTGTCTATGTGCCTGTGGTTCTGTCAGTGTGATCATGTGATGTATCTGACCCCAGGAATGTGTCAATAAAGTTTCCCCTTCCTGGGACAATGAATTCACGGTGTTCTTATTTCAATTTCCAGGAGTGTAGAAGGATAGTTTGCAGACCAGAGTGCTTCAAAGGCGTGGTCCTATTGTAGGTGGTATGCATTTACCTTCCTTCAAAGTGACTTACCCAACCAGATGTAAGGGCACTTGCAGTGTAACGTAGAACCTTAGACCCTAAATCAAGACTCAGTTTGGCATTTCTCACTTTAATAAATAATTTCCAGCTGGGAAATGAGCGATAAATGCCCAAACAATTAGGAATGACTGTGTGAGTTGGACCTTGGGTCTTTGCATCTGTAGTATGGCACAGTCAAGGATGAATTTTTTTGTGGACTTTCAACTCTACTTATATCTGAACTACCTTTCTCGAAATGATTTGTAAGCTTGTTAGTGTCTTTTACAACGATACCAAGCAATCGTTTCCATTCACCCCCTAAGCCGAAATCAGATTTAGAAAATTAGTAAATATTGTAGATAAAAATCTTAAACATGGCTGCGAAACAGCAACTGTGTAAATCTGAAGAGCTTGAAAAATCACCCAACCAGTTACAAATAAAAGTTTATTAACCCTTACACATGGTTTACATTTCTGTACATAAGAGCCGCTCAGCTTCATCTAATCTATTGTGCCATCATGTGATGCAATAAGGCCACTATTTCTGAAGAAGATAATTTTACAAATATCGAAACCATGGTCAAGCGCTAATAAACCTTTATTTGGAACTGGTTGACTGATTTTTCAACCTCTGCAAGTATTGTAAAATGTTAACCATGTTTGTATTCATTGTTATTCTCGAAAATATATTAATATTATGCCACATTACTGAGAGTCTTACTAAAAGAAATAAACAACCATCCACTTTTTATACAACTTTATGTACGCTAAGACCCGTTTCGAGTTCCCATACTTCTTCAGTGGGCATAATACATTTATATCTTCATGAATACCGCATTTTTGTAGAACATTTTTTGAACGCTGCATCTTCCGCTAATTCTGTGGCCACATGGGTACTTCTGCGATGCATCCGTTGTTGCGGGAAACTGGCATTAGGAGTAACATAAGATGTAAAATGGAAGTGATTGGGGATTGTGAAAGCGCAATGACAATTTAGCAGCGATTCCATTTATTAATAACAGCAGTACTGAACAGTCATCAAATTATTGAGTAGAATTCTCTTAAAATAATTATTATAATGGAGCACAGAAAAATATGCAAAATCTTACTGGTTCCAAATCAGTAATAATAATGTCCAAAACAATAACAGAAGAATGTTCAGTAAGAGAAATAGCGTTAGCAAAAGTTCACTGATACTAGAGCTAAATTACTCTGCACTAATGAAAGAAGTTTCACACTTGATAAGAAGTTCTGAATAATACTTGAAACCCTCAGTCAGATAGTAATCAAGAATTTAATACTAAACCCTAACTTAAGAGGCATAAAACGAAATTGCAATTAAAAGTTAAATTATGTACTTAAATACAACAAATCAATCCCTCACCTAAACTATATAATAAAATTACAATTAACAATTAAATCATACAATACAAATACAACATTATCAACCAGGTACGCAGCAATGCTGGCTTAAGCCAAAATACACTACTGGCCATTAAAATTGCTACACCACGAAGATTATAAGCTACAGACGCGAAATTTAACCGACAGGAAAAAGAGGCTATTACATGCAAACAGTTAGCTTTTCAGAGAATTCACACAAGGTTGGCGGCGGTGGCGACACCTACAACTTTCTGACATGAGGAAAGTTTCCAACCGATTTCTCACACTCAAACAGCAGTTGACCGGCGTTGCCTGGTGAAACGTTGTTGTGATGCCTCGTGTGAGGAAGAGAAATGCGTACCACCACGTTTCCGCCTTTGATAAAGATCGGATTGTAGCCTGTCGCGATTGCGGTTTATCGTTGCTGCTCTATTTGATCGAGATCCAATGACTGTTAGCAGAATATGGAATCGGTCGGTTCAGGAGGGTAATACGGAACGCCGTGCTAGATCCCAACGGCCTCGTATCACTAGCAGTCGAGATGACAGGCATCTTATCCGCTTGGCTGTAACGGATCGTGCAGCCACGTCTCGATCCCTTAGTCAACAGATGGGTACGTTTGCAAGACAACAACCGTCTGCACGAACAGTTCGACGACGTTTGCAGCAGCATGAACTATCAGCTCGGAGACCATGGCTGCGGTTACCCTTGACGCTGCATCAGAGACAGGAGCGTCTGCGATGGTGTACTCAACGACGAACCTGGGTGCACGAATGGCAAAACGTCATTTTTTCGGATGAATCCAAGTTCTGTTTACAGCATCATGATGGTCGCATCCGTGTTTGGCGACATCGCGGTGAACGCACGATGGAAGCGTGTATTCCTCATCGCCGTAGTGGCGTATCACCCGGCGTGATGGTATGGGGTGCCATTGGTTACACGTCTCGGTCACCTCTTGCTCGCATTGAAGGAACTTTGAACAGTGGACGTTACATTTCAGATGTGATACGACCCGTGCCTCTTCCCTTCATTCGATCCCTGCGAAACCCTATATTTCAGCAGGATAATGCACGACCGCATGTTGCAGGTCCTGTACGGGCCTTTCTGGATACAGAAAATGTTCGACTGTTGCCCTGGCCAGCACATTTCTCCAGATATCTCACCAATTGAAAACGTCTGGTCAACGGTGGCCGAGCAACTGGCTCGTCATAATACGCCAGTCACTACTCTTGACGAACTGTGGTATCGTGTTGAAGCTGCATGGGCAGCTGTACCTGTACACGCCATCCAAGCTCTGTTTGACTCAATGCCCAGGCGTATCAAGGCCGTTATTACGGCCAGAGGTGGTTGTTCTGGGTACTGATTTCTCAGGATCTGTGCACCCAAATTGCGTGAAAATGGAATCACATGTCAGTATACTATATTTGTCCAATGAATACCCGTTTATCAACTGCATTTGTCCTTGGTGTAGCAATTTTAATTGCCAGTAGGTTACAAGCACACTCTAAAGCAGTCCAACCTGGTAAGTGACGAAATACATAGCAAGTACCAAGGATTACTAACTGCACACTGCACTGCTTGAAAGTTTCCTTGAGCACTCCTGCGTACAAGATATACAGCACCCATCACTAATACGTCCGTCCATTCCAGGCACAGTCTTCCCGGAAATCAGCAAAACGCGCTCCGGCACACTCTTGCTGTGTTTGGCGCCGCTATAACAGTGTCGGCAGCCGCGCGAGTTGGCCGCGCGGTCTTGGGCGTCTTGTCACGGTCCGCGCGGCTCCCACCGTCTGAGGTTCGAGTCCTCAAAAAATGGTTCAAATGGCTCTGAGCACTATGGGACTTAACATCTGTGGTCATCGGTCCCCTAGAACTTAGAACTACTTAAACCTAACTAACCTAAGGACATCACACACATCCATGCCCGAGGCAGGATTCGAACCTGCGACCGTAGCGGTCACGCGGTTCCAGACTGAAGCGCCTAGAACCTACGGCCACACCGGCCGGCTCGAGTCCTCCCTCGGGAATGGGTGTGTGTGTTGTACTTAGCGTAAGTTAGTTTAAGTTAGATACAGCAGTGCCTAAGCTTAAGGACCGATGACCTCCGCAGTTTCGTCTCAGAAGACCTTTTTTTTAAAAAAAAAAAATCGTGTCGATAGCCGTCAGCTGCCACTCAGCTCTGCTGGCGTGCGTCGCCAGACTAGGCTGCACCGCTGCTTCCCAGCAGACTGCCTTCCAGTCAACGCAACTGTTCTCCTGTTATATGGGGCCACTACTACCAGTTACAATGGCCAGCCGCCACTCATCTCCCACGCCCACTTTCCAAGACTCTACAGGTCCGCCGCTCCCCAACCGTTGCCAGTTACCAACACAACACTTTCTGACCCTTTCTCTTTGCATACTGAGCTGCTCACTTGTGTTGCCAGGCGCCACCGGCGGCTCGTCTTGCCAAACGCTGCTCCAAGACTCCGCAGGTACGCTGCCAGCCAACAACTCACGATCTGACCGCTCCCGAACAGAAAATACCGGATGGTGCAGCCCCAGTGTATGTGGCGCTGCACGTGACGTGCTGACAGTTCGCTGCTAACCACTGCCCTGGCGTTGTCTTCGATGATCTGCTGTCACGTACAAGACTCCTTAACGCTGTCGCTTTCGCCCGTTCATCAGTTCCAGTAGCGCTGCACTCGGCTCATTCTTCGCGCGCTCCCTGCCACAGCGACATCACACATTCAGCCTTGGCCCAAAAAACCGAACGGGACGATACTTAAACTGTGAAGCACAGTCACGGCACAGGCTATTACATACACTACTGGCCATTAAAATTGCTACACCAACGACAAATGCAGATTATAAACGGGTATTCATTGGACAAATATGTTATACTAGAACTAACATATGATTACATTTTCACGCAATTTGGGTGCTTAGATCCTGAGAAATCAGTACCCAGAACAACCACCTCTGGGCGTAATAACGGCCTTGATACGCCTGGGCATTGAGTCAAACAGATCTTGGATGGCGTGTACAGGTACAGCTGCCCATGCAGCTTCAACACGATACCACAGTTCATCAAGAGTAGTGACTGGCGTATTGTGACGAGCCAGTTGCTCGGCCACCATTGACCAGACGTTTTCAATTCGTGAGAGATCTGGAGAACGTGCTGACCACGGCAGCACTCGAACATTTTCTGTATCCAGAAAGGCCCGTACAGGACCTGCAACATGCAGTCGTGCATTATCCTGCTGAAATGTAGGGTTTCGCAGGGATCGAATGAAGGGTAGAGCCACTGGTCGTAACACATTTGAAATGTAACGTCCACTGTTCAAAGTGTCGTCAATGCGAACAAGAGGTGACCGAGACGCGTAACCTATAGCACCCCATACCATCACGCCGGGTGATACGCCACTACGGCGATGACGAATACACGCTTCCAATGTGCGTTCACCGCGATGTCGCCAAACTCGGATGCGACCATCATGATGCTGTAAACAGAACCTGTATTAATTTGAAAAAATGACATTTTGCCATTCGTGTACCCAGGTTCGTCGTTGAGTACACCATCACAGGCGCTCCTGTCTGTGATCCAGCGTCAAGGGTAACCGCAGCCGTGGTCTCCGAGCTGATAGTCCATGCTGCTGCAATCGTCTTCGAACTGTTTGTGCAGATGGTTGTTGTCCTGCAAACGTCCCCATCTGTTGACTCAGGGATCGAGACGTGGCTGCACGATCTGTTATAGCCATGCGGATAAGATGCCTGTCATCTCGACTGCTAGTGATACGAGGCCGTTGGTATCCAGCAGGGTGATAAGTATTACCCTCCTGAATCGACCGATTCCATATTCTGCTAACAGTCATTAGATCTCGACCAACGCGAGAAGCAATGTCGCGATATGATAAACCGCAATCGCGATAGGCTACAATCCGACCTTTATCAAAGTCGGAAACGTGATGGCACGCATTTCTCCTCCTTACAAGAGACATCACAACAACGTTTCGCCAGTCAACGTCGGTCAACTTCTGTTTGTGTATGAGAAATCGATTGGAAACTTCCCTCATGTCCGCACGTCGTAGGTGTCGTCAGCGGCGCCAACCTTGTGTGAATGCTCTGAAAATCTAATCATATGCATATCACAGCATCTTCTTCCCGTCGGTTAAATTTCGCGTCTGTAGCACGTCATCTTCGTGGTGTAGCAATTTTAATGGCCAGTTGTGTAAATTTGAAAATACGAGCTACAAGTTACAGAAGTAACAGTAGCTACTGCAGCGTTCAAATCGCTGTCGATAAAAAAGTCGTTCTATTGAAGATATAAATACAGTGCGTTTCGAAGAGAATATACGTAATACAAAGTATTATGATGTCATACTATCGATCTCGACGCCACGGCTCAGTTATTGGAGGAACGTATACATTGTGTCGTTCATATTCGTTGCTGATAGATGTCGATTGTCGTCTATTTGCTTCGTTTCTGTCACAGCTTACAAAATGCCTACTTCGCAGCAGAAATAATATTGTGTTTCAGAATTTGCGAAGTGTAATTCCGTGGTTACAGTTGAAAAGACGTTTCAGGATGAGGTACTAAACTGATCCTCCGAATGGATGGAACATTCGCAGATGGTATCGACAGTTTGTAGACATAGGGTTTGTATGTAAATGAAAGAGTTAACGACGAATATGTGGCACAAATTCAAACCGCTTTCCAACATAGTCCTACAAAATGTGCTCGTCGTACCAATCGGGAGTTTCAATTGCCTACAAGAACAATTTGGCTTTTTTCGAGACGTCGGTTGGTTATAAGATCGTGCAAGTTACAGCTGCTACAGATTCTACGTCATAATGACAAACGCAGACGTATGGCATTTTCTGACGAGCTTCAGAGTGCTGTTGACAATGATTACTCATTCGCACAACTAGTCGTGTTCGGCGATGAAGCGACTTTCCACCTAAGTGGCAAAGTGAACAAACACAACGTTGGAATTTGGGGCCTACAGAACCCACATGCACCCACTGAGCACGTACGAGATTCACCCAAAGCCATTGTGTTTTGTGCGACATCTGACCCATCTGTTTACGGCCCATTTCCTTTTGATGGAAGCATGGATAACGGTCAGCAGTATCTTGTTATGTTACAAAACT
The DNA here is from genome assembly GCF_023864345.2 of Schistocerca serialis cubense. Classification (NCBI taxonomy): domain Eukaryota; kingdom Metazoa; phylum Arthropoda; class Insecta; order Orthoptera; family Acrididae; genus Schistocerca; species Schistocerca serialis. Next base: position 1,024,194,146 of record NC_064639.1, read on the forward strand.
GGATGTTTCAGATCTGAACTAGGACAGCTTCATTTTTCAACAAGACGAGTCATCCCGCTCTCTGCAGGCGCCAAGTGCGTAAATATCAGAATGAAGCTCTACCGACCGGTGGATTGCTCTTCAACCAGCCGGCGACTTGGAACTTCTCAGATGGCCTCCACAGTCACTTGATTTTACCCCTTCTGACCTCTTCCTGTGCAGTGTCATTAAGCTCAACGTTTATCCAACAGTACTGCCATACAACCCAAAAGAGTTGAAGAATGAGGTTAATACTGTCATAACATCAGTGACGATGGACATGCGTGTCCAAGTATGGGAGGAGTTTGAGTACCGATGTGATATTGTTCGTGTCGCTGGTAGAGGGTGTATTGAACGTCTGTAATCAAACTTGAGACATTGGTAAGTATTGAACCAAGTTTCATGGCTGTATATCTTAGCATTCGAAATACGTATATTCTTTCTGAAACATTCTGTATACTTAGCTGACTGAACGTGGGTGAAAACCGGAAATGAGTCGTTGCAGAAACAAAACCGAAAAAAATTTGGCCACGTAAATTCTTCATTTGTGGGGCCATATTGTACGAAGCTGCTTTACAACACCTGAGGCTATTTTCGCTCTGTCGTCGCAACTACAAAAAATGCCTGTTTCTCTTTCACTAGACGCGTTTCGCTTTATTGAAGTAAAGCATCGTCAGTGGTCTGTAATTAAAGATATTTACAATCTGATATGTTTGTAAGTTCGAAAAACATTTCGTTAACAGTATCTTGCTCTTTACTTACGGCGATTTCCGTCTGGTTCCTGGCCTACTTCATATTCGTTGCTGCTAGATGTCAATTGTCTTCTATTTGCTTCGTTGCTGTCACACGTAACAAAATACCTACTTCGCAGCAGAAACTGCTAGCACATGTTTGCAGTTTTTCAGACCACTGATGATGCTTTACCTAAAAAATGCGAAACGCGTCTGGTGAAAAAAAAAAACACGCATTTTCATGTAATTGCAACGACAGAACGAAAATACTCTCAGAACATGAGGCCCATCTGCACATTTCTTAAAATTATTTTATTTTATCCACATCCTCGCAGCTCGGTCACCATTATCATGGACAAATTAAATATTAGAGAGATCCTAATTAACCTCCTTTTTCTAATCTGGTAATGGAGACAGATAATTCAAATAAATTTGTGCACTAACTAGTTGACAAATCCGGCACCGCCCCAGGTATTCATTTGGCCAGTTTTCTATTAGAAACGAAAGCCAAAAAAATATTCTCTCTCTAGTGTAATATAGAAAAAAATTCATTTACGTGTATTCTTGATAACAGCTTTCAAATAATGAAACGGTTTCTGCACGCTGGGCGCAGGTGTTTCGCAGGTCTACAAAGCGATTTTGTAAACGGCTCTATGCCAACACCCCTTCACAGCTCCACAGACGGATATTGTTTTCGCCTACAGCCGTTTTCACTTCGAAGTTCAAAGCTCTCAAAAGCGCTGCCAGGTGTCAGGCATTTCCTTACGTTGACTCGATTGTAGTAGTGTCTTAGCAATAAAGAATAAATGTATTAAAACTTCATGCTGATGAGGCATTTCTTCACGAATATCAGTGTTCATGATGTCATATCTCTTACACTATCTATCGTACAATTTGTGTAGTCCAGCGACGTATGTGGATACTGTCTGCAAAATGTATTTCGAATAGAGCCAGTAGTACAGAGGTAATAAATTTAAACGTCATGCACAACGCGACAGTTTTTCGTTGTTTATGTCATCGTATCTCTTGTATTATGGTAGGTAGGTGGTTCTTATCCCCACAGCGATTTTTGCTGACAGTGAGGGATATGTATGCCATTTATGGTAGAAATAGGTCCTTCGGTTTAGGAGGAGATGTGGGACTTACGCACATACCTACATCCATTTTTATCATGTGTACGGGTTATTTGCGCCAAACAGAACATTATTAAGAGATCAGCCGGCCGCTGTGGCCGAGTGGTTCTTGGAGCTTCAGTCCGGAACCGCTCTGCTGCTACGGTGGCAGGTTCGAATCCTGCCTCGCGCATGGATGTGTGTGGTGTCCTTAGGTTAGTTAGGTTTAAGTAGTTCTACGTCTAGGGGACTGTGACCTCAGATGTTAAGTCCCATAGTGCTTAGAGCCATTTGAACCATTTTTTATTAAGAGATCATTAAGTGGATAAATGGGAACTACGCATTGCAATGAAGCAGAGCCTTGCAGGAGCGTATGACGTTTTTGTTCTGCTAGCGAAATTTCACTCTGAGTATTGTACTATGGGTCACTGCTGGGACCTTGTTGTACATATATGCTGTGTTTGTCGTCGCTGCTATCCCGAGGGTGGCCACCACATGTAAGTAGATATATACAAGTAGTATCTGTTCTGTCGCACATGGTGAGGGCGGTTAATGGACAAGGGATGCTGCATTGCAGGGTGCGATAAGCTAGAAATCTGCGTTGGTCAGGGACCGTGTCCCTACGGCAGAAGCGGTTAAGGCAACCGCTTATGAGAAGCGGTAGATCCGGGTTCGATTTCCAGTTCGGCATAAATTTTCATCTTTCGCCATTTCCTTTCCACGGTGCCCACTGCCGCTGGAAGTCACAAGTTTCCCATCAACCCTTTCCCTTTCATTCCCATTCCTCTATTTCATATACAGTGTAACACGCTGGCGGTAATAGCTCCTGAGCCGCTGCGGACCTCATTCGGCACGCTCCTCCGTCGAAGGTCAAAAGACTTCTCTGTTCGGCGCTGCCCTGCAGTTGTAAGGCAGCAACTGATGCTGATAACGAGATAATCACGGCAGGTCGCTCCCCGTTACCCTACGTGCTACATATACAACTACATACACATTTCGTGAATATGTTACAAAGTTTCAAGGATGGTGGAGAAGGGTACACTTATCAATTTGAGGTAAGGAACCCTTATCCGGAAATGACGAAATCTACAGCTGTACGCGAAATTTGTTCCAACACCTCTGACAGCAGGATGCATACGCCGGTCGTGTTGTTGCTGACATGGGCTTTAAAATGCATACCTTAAGAGCTATGAGCTCTTGTTCAGCTTCGCTTCTGTGAAACACATCTCTTCCACTGAACAAGTGCCCATTACACATTTTAGAGCCCATATTTAGTGAACATTTTTTTCTTGTATTGGTCCTACTGCCTCCTACAAAAACATGGAAACTAAAGTGCTCGCAGTAGAAGGGATGTGTTCCACAGTATCTAAGATGAACAAGTGTTCATAGTTTTATTATACGCATTTTACAGATCGTACTTAATACGCATTTTTCTTGCTTTGGTCTATACTACAACCTCAGACAGTTGCCTACCCTACAATCTTAGCAGCAACATTACCGCTCATTTATTCCATTGCCAGAGGTAACATAACGATATTCACTTATAATTTTCGACTCTGTCGTTTCCGGGCAAGAATCCCTTCCCTCAGATTACATTCACCACTCTCCATCATCACGGAATCATCCTGTATATACTCCGCTAGCCGCTATACATAAATACTGAAAATCAAATTTTTGTTGCCTCTGGAAGATGTTAGATAGGCAACCTGTAACTGGAACCGGGTGCTGAGGTTTTAGTGATTTTGTACTATAGATGATTTATTTAAAAAATTTACGACATAATTTCTAACCAAGGGATGTTACAGAGTTTTCAACAATAGGAAGATATTAACACCAAAATGCACCAGCCTTGAAATCAAGGAAATATTTCTCAGAGCATATTTTTGGAGCGTAGCATGCTGTGAATGTGAAACATGGACTCTGGGTTCTAAGAAGAGAAGAAACTAAATTCTTTCGAGATGTGATGCCACTGAAGCACGGAAAAAACAAAGTGAATTGATGTCCTTACAAACAAGATGGATAAAAAGTCTGTGGAAGTCAGTGATCAAAAGATACGTACAACATTTTGGCCATCTAATGAGACATGAGAGACTCTTCAACAGATTGATAAATGAGCATGTTAATGGAAACAGACCTAAAGCAAGACCATGCTGAGGTACAACGACGAAATTATGAAAGATGTGGATAACAACACCTACGGAAAAATTAACAGGAAACAATCAAACTGCTGCCAATCAATCCTCAGATTGAACACTATATATGAAGGCAACTGTGAGATATTGTTTACGTTTCTAAGGAAATCTGCCGTCGGAAACACCGATTTTAGTTTTCCTTTATTAAATCACTTCCAACTGCCATTCATTCTTCCTTAAGTAATTCGGCAAGCGAATGCCTTGACAATTCTTTTGACAAGGTTATAACCGATTTCTGCCACCGTCCTTGTTCGGTGGAGTCGTAAACTCAGATGGCTTTAAATTCCAACCTCCTCTCCTCCATTTCCCAAAACTTGTAAATTAATTGCGAATAATTCCTACGACGAAACTGGCATGTCCTGTCCTGGTCAACACTCATTTACAGTCTTTAATTTTTTCTGAACCAGAAGTTAAAAAAGACATTACAATCTAATTTAAAATCTAACTACCTGAAGGTAAAGTTCTTCTTGACTGATGACAAAATCTGAGTCGCTTGGTGGCATCATATGCTTCTTCAAATTTCTAAAATTCCCGGTGTTTCGATCTCTCTGTAGGGATGTTTTTCGGGATTTCACCGGTTCATCTGCAAGGCTGGGAACTCATTTTATCGTCAACAACAGCGGCCATGAAAGCCTGCTTACTTATATCAAGTTCCCCTTTCTTCCAGTTTATACACACATTTCAAACTCACATTGACCAACAATAACTTGGTATGAGTCTAAACTACGAATTTCATTGTTTACGTAAAAGTATTTTTCCACACAAACTTTCACAGAACATTTAGCTGTTGCTGCTGTGGTCTTCAGTCCGAAGACTGGTTTGATGCAACCTTCCTCGTTAGTTTTCCTGTACAAGCCTATTCATCTCAACTACAAACACATCCATTTGAAACTGCTTAGTGTAGTGAAACTTTGGTATATCCTGACAACTCCCCCAATCCCCAACATAAACAACACAAGCACCCGCACACACACACACACACACACACACACACACACACACACACACACACACACACACACACACACACACACACAGCGCACAAATCTCTCCGTTACTAAACTGACAAATCCTTGAGCCTTCAATCTGTATCCTACCAAACGGTCTTAGTAGCAAAAATGATAAACGCTTTATGAGATGCTGTGGCCATTTTAATGGACTCAAAAACTGATATTAGTCCTGACTAATGTAGTTACTGATTTTATACTGTCTTACGCTTTTCGGCCATACACCATTCTCGAAGGTTCTACAAGAGAAATACTTCAGAGCGCCTCACTGCAAAAACATTGGTACAGTTAAATTAAACGTACTTCGTAAAAACGGAAGAAGTAAGCACTAATTGAAAAAAAAACATTGATAAAATATATGAAAAGCACATCGTAAGAAAGGAAGAGAGGCAGAACTCGCCAAAATACCTATAACATATTCTTAGCTAAAACGAAATTGAATTTGTCGACTGTGGATACGACGTATCTAGTCCAAATTCCTTGACGACATTTGACTGCAAACTGACTCACTGTACACATCGAAGTATTGGGGGAAGAAGACCGCCAGATGGCAGTACTGTATAGCTTAACGAAAATTACATGTCTTGAAACACAGAAGCACCAATACAATTGACTGATACAATTTAGTTTTGAAAGACAAATAATATTATATCCATTACAGATAGATCATAAACTGTGTGATGTAATAGATGCAATAGAATGTTAATTTGTCATTTAAAACTATTACGGATAGGTAACCTGGGTGATGTAATAAATATAATATAATATTATTCGTCGTTTAAAACTATAGTGTATACAGCAGTTGTTTCAGCTCATCTGTATTTAAAAACAAAATTTTCATTAACGCTGTATAATACTACCACTGGCGGCCTCTTAGTCTAATAGACTGGATGCTTTGTGGCCAGTTTAAAAAATTCAGTAGCTAAAAATGTGCTATCCATATTTTAGTGAGTTCTACCTCTATTCGTATTCTACGATGTGAACTTCATGTATTTTACCAATGGTTTTTCGCTGAGTGTCTCTTCCATTTTTACGAAGTACGTTTTATGTAACTGAACCAATGTTTCTTCATTGAGATCTTTTCAACTATTTCTCTCGTAGAGCCTTTGAGAATGGAGTCAGGCCGAAAAGCGTAAGGCAGTTTAAAATCAATAAGTACAGTGGTCAAGACTAATATCCGTTTTTGAGTCTATCGGACGGTTCCCGTTTTTAGTGTATTTGTGTAATTAATTTGTTTTCTCTCGAATTCAAACCACTGTCTCGTGATTAGCTGTCTGATCTGTCCACCTAACCACATCTTCAGCGTTCTACCACAGTACCACGTTTCAAAAGCTCCTTTTCTCTTTTTGTCTGAACTATTTATGATCCACGTTTTACTTCCGTACAGGGTTACACATCATATAAATACCTTGAGAAACCAGTTCTTAACACTTAAATTTTTATTAGACGTTCAAAACTTTAACTTTTTCAGACACGGTTTTCTTGCCATTGGCGGTGTGCTTTTTACGTACTTCTTGCTATGGGTATTCCCAGAATGCTCAAATAACAAAACTCATGTACTAATTTTACTGTCCCATTCCTTCCACCGATCTTCCAAGCCCTTTACCGTCACTAAGAGAATTACAATGTAATCGGCAACCCTTATGTTTGTGTTTCTTCTTCCTATCGGGTCCCTTCTTCTTGTCATCGTTCCTCGTATATACCTTTCTTCTCCGATTCTGTGTAGAAATTCCTCATACCTTACCTTACCAGTCCACCTAATTCTCAACATTTGTCTGTAGCACCACATCTCAAATGTTTCGAATTTCTTCTGTTCCGGTTTTCTCACAGTCCATGTTTCACTACTATACAATGCTCTGTTCCTAATTTACATTCTCAGAAATATCTTCCTCAAATTAAGGCCTACGGTTAATATTAGAAGACCTCTCTTGGCCAGGAATCCACTTTTTGCCAGTGCTAGTCTGCTTTTTATATCGTCCTTGCTTCGTCGTCTTCTTGAGTACTTCTTCCATTTCATGTCCTTCGTGTCCTTCGACTCCTATAGCTGCAGACTAGTTCCTGCACAAGCTATAGACAACCTTCGGCTGCTTTTACTGCAGTTGTAGTCAGGATTCCAAACAGTTATATTCAAGTATTTTGTCAAGGCTTTTTAAGATACTGGTTGGCATTTATAGACACAATGTTCTTCACATTCTTTTCTGTAGATATTTGCGAAGTTTATTATTGAATCACGTGTTGAAAACGTGGAATAGAAGTTTAAGTGTAAAGTGAAATGTATAATTTAATATTGCAGTTTATCCCTAAGGTATATTCTCGCGTAACTGTCTGCCGGTTTTCGAGGAAAACGTTACATCGAGCAACTACCAAAATAAAACGAAAATGTGTAGCATAGTACAAAAGCGAGCCCGTGTAAAGGAGACACAATATTGTGTTATCGTGGCGCAGGTCAGCGATACGGGCTGCGTTACGACGGGAAATTCCCCCCGGCAGCCCAGGAGAGCGGCCCACAAATCTCGCCGTTATGTTGTTTACCTAGCAGCGGCACGTAATCTGATGCCAAGTATTCCGGGCCGCTGCGCGCCGCGTCTCGGTTTACCAGTTCGACGCTCGCGGCTCTTCAGAGGCAATGTCTCGGAAGTAAAACACACTCCGATCCCCCAGCAGCAAAATACATATTTAGCAGAAACGCAAACTGATAGTAAAATGATTTGCTCCGCTGGAGTCAGAGACTGAGCACCACTTCCATCCTGATTCAGTAAGGGCTTCTCTGTAACACGATCTCTCAAGATTTTCTCTGCAAGAACACGAAGGAGATTTCGAAGAAAAGAAATATAGCAATCGAGAATCCACTACAGAATCGTAAAATCAGTAAACTGTTGGTAAATGAAATATGAAAATATCAGTCATTTAACAGTCAATGACGGAGATTAAATACACCGTAAATTTACTTCATGATTATCATAAGGTAACACGGTTTTATAAAAAATAAAATGCAACTATTTGTAGCCTAGTTTCTAATTAGGAATGCATTAAAACTATTTTTCTATGGTTTCTTTTATAGTACACATTATATTCATGTCTGTCGTGATAAATTATGACTATAGATGCCTTTTCCTAGCTTTCTTGCGAATATTATTCCCAAGAAGTTGAGCTAATATCAAATAGCTGAAGGTTGGAAATAAATTTAATTTAAAATTTTTCTGTTCCTTTTTGCTAATAGTGATGTGGCCTGTCTACGTTAATTCATGTGGTTTGCTAATGATTGTAAACATAAAACAAAAGCATAGATTCGATGTTCAACGGCTTTTCGTTAGATCCATCTCACTGTAATGCCCTGAGATATTGATGCAAACGGCTTAATTATCTTCTTTTGTGCTAGTTCTAACAGTTAAATTGGAAACTAGTAGTGGTAATAAGGTGAAACCTCGTTATCTGATTTTGGATTTTCTTGTAAGTTTCTATTTACAGTGACCATATGTTTTAGTTTTTCTTTTGTGGCCGTGGCTGTTTTAAAATTATGTTAACACTTAAATGGAAGAAACAATAGCGCAGTATACATAATCAGCTCTAATAAGACCATAATAAGATTATGTGTGGAATGCATGTTTTTTAAAGACATCGCCAGCTCTACTTCTATGAAGTTCTTCTATTGATATGCTATAAGAGATCAACATTCATGTCGTTTCCACTTGTTCTCGGTCGAGCTACTACAACTCAGTAGTTGCCAAGCGCTGAAATAGTTGTAGCAACAGTTATGTTTTGGCTCCGTTAACTTTCCCGGCGTAATAATTAGTTGTATCCAGGTTGGGTCTCCAGCTTGAACAAATCGTCATCTGGACACAATATTTCGGCGGTCCACCTGGCCGCCATCCTCACGTGAGTAGGCCATCGCACTAAATTGCCAGAACTGAAGTCTAACACTTTTTTTTCTTTATTGTAATTTCATTCCCCTGCCCTATATGAGCATGGGAGAGCTGGCAGTGGCACAGTCCTACACTCTTCAGCCAAATGGATTTATAGAAATACAGAAGGGGGATTCTTACATAAATAGGGGGGGGGGGGTATAAAAAGGGGGACATAAAAAACACAGTAAACAGAGATGATGGGAGTTAAAATATACACTAATACAGGTATATGCACTGAGGGGCCAGTTAAAAAGTCGAAGTAAAGTCAAAATAACACAGCTGGCAATTCGCTGCACACTGAAATTCACTGGAGGCAAACACAAATTAAAAGTCAGCCACAGGATAAAAATCACACAAAGCAAGACACATAAAAAAACCACTGGAAATGACAGAGCACTCATGAAGAGTAAAGACCGATGGTAGAGACCTGCCGAGGGATAGGAGACTGGAGAGGAGGGAAAAAGAGGTGAGGAAGGTGCAGTATAGAGGGTGGGGGCGGTAGGAAGAGGGAAAAGGATGGGGCAGGAGGCACACCAAGAGGCAGGAAAGAGACGGGGCTTGAGACGAATACGGAAGACAAGGCAGGAGGGAGTGTAGAGATACAGAAGGGGGCATGGGAGAGGGAGATGGTGGGGGAGGGGGAAAAACCGCTCAGGAGAAGGGAGCCCTGAGGATTATGGGGGAGGAAGGTGGGGTTAGAGGTGGTAGGAGGGGATGTCAGGTCGAAGCTCATTATCTGGGAGGGGTAGGTGCTGGAAGTTGCATTGGGAAAGGAAATGGAGGGTGCAGAGGTGGAGAGAGGGCTGGACACAACGGTAAAGGCACAGCAACAGGCTAGGGGTGGAGAGTAAGGAGTAAGTGGGGCACCAGGGGGTGAAGGGATCGAGTCGGTGGACGATATACAGGGTACAGATGTGGTCAAAGGAAAAGGAGAAGGTGGGGGAAGGGGATGAGTTGGTAGAGGATGAGCATAGGGGTCGAAAGGTGAACACAAAAGGCGAGGCAGAGGGAATGACATTCTAGGATTTCGAGGGCTTTATAGAATGTGGGAGGGGTGGAAATCCAAGCAATGCTGGCATAACAAAGAATGGGGTGCATCAAGATATGTAGGTGTGAAGGATTCTGGAAAGAAGGAGCAGGCGGTGTGGCCTATGATGATCGCCTGGGTCTTGGAGGGGTTGATACAAAGGAACCACAGTTTGCATAAAGTGCTGAACTGGCCAAGGTGGGTTTGGAGGGAATGTTGGGACTGTTGAAGGGTAGGATAAGGGGCGAGAAAGGCGGTGTCAACAGCAAATTGGAGGAGATGAACGCGCGATGGAGGTTTTGGCAGTATACAGGAGGTAGAGGAGAGGGGAAAGGACGGAGCCTTGGGGCAGGCCAGTGGAGGGATAAAAAGTACTGGAGTTGGAATTGTGGATAGTGACAGAGGAGGGACGACGGGAGAGGAAGGAAGCAACGAGATGGGCGAAATTCATAGGGAGATCATAGCTCTGGTGAAGTCAAACACGCCGCGGCGGCTCCTTTATACATAGACCGGTGACCCACCATGTGTGCCCAAACATAACTGCCCTTTAGCGCAAGCCACAACAGCGCACCAGTGGTGAAAGCTCGCGGAAATGATAAATCGACATCAAACACTATTGACAGCTTTTGGTGACTTAAACAGAACAGGGTTCCAACTCTTACTTAAGGGATATCTCTTATCTCTGTTTATAATATTGTCAGAGAGCTGGATTTCAATGGCTTCTTTCACTACACAGTCCCAGTACGGGGATGCAGAAGCAACCACTTGTGTCTCATCATACAACATTTTACGTCCTTCAGTAGGATAACGTTCCGCCACTGCAGATATTCTGGCTGAAATAAAGGCATTTGGCGATGATGCTCCACTCAACTATTCTGGACCGTACGAATCGTTTGTCCAATATAGGCTTTCCCCCAATAGCAGGGAATCCCGTATACTCCGGGCTTTCTCAAACCCGGATGCTGGAATTGTCGTCCGATAATGCCCCGTATGGGCTCGATTGGAGACGATCGAGCAGATCAAGGCAACGTGTCGACACTCTACAGGGTATGTTGGGCTAAAAAAGCGGTGTGTGGGCGAGCGTTATCCTTCAGGGAAACAGTCGCTGGAAAGCTTCAGCGTCATTCACAAACAGCATTTACCGTCCCAGTATTGAGAGACCAAGTGCAACAGCATGGAACTCCACTCCTCAGACTGACATCTGACACCTGTACAACACATTGCATGCAAGTTTGCATGCCTACACTTATCTTTCTGGCAGTTACAGCGGTTATTAACATATCAGCATTTCACATTTGCAATGGCTTCTCCGGCGTTTACATAAACCTTAATCTTGCAATAACACTGTAATGTAACGAACTGCATAAATGTTTTCTATGTATAAGATTAATATTGCGACAATAACGCTGACTAGCATTTACTAATGGGTCCAAGTAGTGACGTCGCTTCCCGACTCATGCATCTACACCGATACTCCGCAATCCACCTTCCGATCCTCCCCAATTACTCTCACGAACGGTGGATGGGAAGAATGACTGTCGGTAAGCCTCTGTATTACTTACATTTTCTCGAATTTTCTCGTAGACATTTCGTGAGACGTACGTGGAAGGAAGTAATGTGTTGTCCGACTATCCCCGGAAAGTGCCCTCTCGAAATTCTGATAATAAATCTCTCCGTGGTGAACAGCTCCTCTCTGCCACTGGAGTCTAATGAGCATCTCTGAAACGCTCTCACACCGACGAAACGATCCCGCGATCAAACGCGTCGCTTTTCATTGGTTCAAATGGTTCGAATGGCTCTGAGCACTATGGGACTTAACATCTGAGGACATCAGTCCCCTAGAACTTAGAACTACTTAAACCTAACTAACCTAAGTACATCACACACATCCATGCCCGAGGCATAATTCGAACCTGCGACCGTAGCGGTCGCGCAGTTCCAGACTCAAGCGCCTAGAACCGCTCGGCCACAACGGCCGACCGCTTTTCATTGAATTTTCTCTATCTCTCCTATCAGTTCTTCTTGTTAAGTGTTCCGGATTGATGAATAATATTCAAGAATAGGTCGAACAAGCACCTTGTAAGACACTTCTTTAGAGGATGAGTTATATTTCCTTAAGGTTCTTCCTATAAATCTTAGTCTGGAATGTGCTTTTCATACTATTTGTTTTATTGATCATTCCACTTTAGGTCGCTCCGGATAGATACTCCAAGATATTTTGCAGTGGATACGGTTTCCAGCAATTTATCATCAACAGTATAGTCTCAAAATAGAGGATTTCTTTTTCTATGCATGAGGTGAACTCCCAGTCCCTGCACCATTCATCAATCCTCTGTAGGTCTTTTGGTAAATAGCTATTGGCTTCCGGCATCGGTACATTCTTACAGACAAATGCATCGTCTGCGAACAGCCTTAAAGAGTCCGACGCATTCTACTGCATCATTTATATACGTTGTAAACAGTAACGCTCCTATCACGCTTCTTGGGGTACCCCTAAAATTACTTCTATATATGTCGAGTTTGTTCTTCAAGAGGGACGTGTTGAGTTCTATCTGCAAGAGAGGCTTGAATACAGTCGCAAATCTGGTGTGACACTAGGTAAGCATTCTTTTTTCCACTAAACGGCCGTGCGTGAAGGTAAGAAATGCCTTCGTGATGTCGAGAAACACGACATAAATGTGAGTGTCCATGTCTGCAACGCTGTGGATCTCACGGGGAACAGAGAGAGCTGAGCTTCGCAAGATCTCTGTTTGGGGAATCCATGTTGATTTTTACACAGGAGATTTTCGTTCTCCAAAACCACCATAACAGGCGATCATAAAGAACTTTCCATAATTCCACAACGGAGTGACGTCAACGATACAGGCTCGTAATTATGTATATCTGTCCTACGACCTTTCTTGAAAACGAGAATGACCTGCGTTTTTTTTTTCGGTCGCTGGGTACCCTTTCTTTCTCCAGCGGCCTACGATAACTTGCTGATAGAGTGGGAGCTAGTTCTTTCTTATAATCTCTGTAGAATCTTACAAGCATCTCATCTAATTTTGATGGCTTTCCACTCCTAAGCGATAGTAGTTCTCTTTCTGTTTGATGATGAGTTACTTCAATATATTTCGAAGTTTGTACGACGCGCAAGCCTTTGAAACGGGTGCTTTTACGAAAATGTCCACGACCCAGAAATAGGCACAGCGTATGCGATGACTGGGACCAGAACTGACACTTAGGTCTAACTGGTCTAGTGCAGCCTCCGAAAGCACTACAAAAGCACACTTCCTCCGTATCCGACCATCAGACAGTAGTAAAAGAAGTTGAAGAAATCGGGAAATGTCGTAAAGCGAACGAGTTTTGGTCGCCTAAGTACGAGTGATACAGATGTGGAAAGGGTGCAACAGGCATTTATATGGTGCCCAACCAAATCAATCCGTCAAGAATCTCGACAATCGCAGCTACCACCAGACATGGAGCCCGGGATGCTATACAAGAGAGTGAATCTTAATACTTACAAGACGCAGCTGCTGTATGCGCTTTAGCCTAGTGACTGGCAAAAGCGCAAAGATTCTTAGTCTACGGAGAATCAGACTGCCTGAAAAAGTTCATGTTCACGGACAAATCTGATTTAACGTGATCCGAGAAGGTAAACCTACACAACGAGAGGACCTGTGGCTCCGCTTCAGCACGGAAAATTTTGTGCGCAAGTACAAAGGGAAACGTGTGGTGGGGTCTGCTCGATCAATAAGAAAGTTCTGGAAGACACTTTTCCTTTTCACTGGGTTCGGAGAAGAGGATCCATTTCCTTGCCCCAAGATCACTAGATATAATGAAGCTGGTGCTCGGTTGTCGTGGTCTTGTCTCGATCGCAGATATTTTAATATGTGGTTCTCTAGGGCTATGGCGTCGTCGCGCTTGAAGATGTCGACGTAAATCGTACGTAGTGTCAGTGGAGTACGCTAGCTCTTATCTTTTTTTTAATGGCACAGCGACGAATCTTCAATTCAGTTGCTATACTCTGGTCATCGTGTGCGATACTAATTAACTGTTTCTTACACCCGCTACAAAACAGGCTGCCTCTAAGTAATTATTTGCCCTGCACTATTGATTCTAATTTCCAATTATAGGTTTACGAAGGTTATTAGCTTTCCTTTCTTAGTAGGCCAATAAATATTCAATAACAAGTTACCAAAATGTTACAGCTACATCAAATTTTACGTCCGACCAGAGAGTCTAACAGGCTGCAGTTCTGAAATTTTACACTAACACTTGTATGTCGATATCGGTACTGTCAACTTTTGCAAATATTTACTCTAAAATGCAGTTAATTTCAGTCTTTACTTTTCACTTGATAATACCATTTAACGTCCAGTATCACAAATCTTCAGCTCTGATCAGTAAAATGTATATCTTTATCTCTATTTAAATAAATTCAAGTCTCCGAAACTATATCTTTGGATGATGAAAATTACGGCGACCTGCCGCAGACAGTACTTTCGTAAAATGATCGATATGCTTCTTAAAATAAAGTGGAATATTTTCAGTACTTTACTCTGCGCAACACACAATGTTAGCAGTTGCAACAACAGTAACAACAGCAATCACAGGACAGAAGTAGGAATAGTAGTAAGTTAACAATGATGGTTCCCTGTATTTATATGCTAAAACAAAAAACGGTATTATAATTTTGTTCTATTATAACTTCATGTTCTTAGTCATTTTATTCCTTTTAATAAAATTTTTACGTAAACATTTTAAATAATGCTAGTTAAAAATTATTATAAAAGAAAGAATTACTAAAATATTCCCCTAACACTGAGGAATTGTGAGAGTGGTTACAGTATCCTCATTAGAATTTTTTCTTCGCGGCTTTCTGAAGGATGCTGACTACAGACTCCGGTGCATGACCTACAGGAATTATGATCTCACATCTAGCAGTAGCTGCACACGTATATGAGGAAATGCTAGGCCAGACATGGGAGAAACTGGAATATCGCTTAGATATCCTGCGTGTGCACACAATGAACTCTACAAAATGACTACTAAAATCTTACGTGTGTGACCATTACGCCACAACTTCATACCTATTCCCCCATTTCTGAAATAAGCCTCACATTCTTTGGGAGACGTACTGCTACGTTGTTCTGCATGAGCTGGAATTTTCTCTACGCTGCACAACAGCTGTGCCGGTGTGGTTGCCGAACTGCAGGCGCTAATGAGACCACAGTACATCTCAGTGCATTGCGTAGTAGTTAAAAGTGCTTCACATAACACTTTTCGCGAATGTGGACAAACCTACTTATTAAGAGGATCATTTAAAACTCTGATAAATACTAGTACTTTCATATGCTGGTAGATGTAAGTTTTGTACATTTGTAATAAGGTGTTAGTCGCCGTTATTAAAGTATTGTTAAAGGCAGTATGCATTATTCACTTTCAGCATTTTACTGTCAATTGAGAATAAGTACCTCCAACTCCTATTGCGCATAGTTTTGATACCTAACTCCCTCTCCCTCGTGATTCGAATACTAAGCGTTTAACTGCTTCTTTCCGGGAACGCGTAGTCGGACTTTCTGAAGTATAAGCAAAAGAGCAAAATTTTGTAGCTTTGATGATTATATTTTTACTTAAAAGTGATCTCTGGGATTGTAGTTAGCTCAGATTGCATGAACTCTAACGGTTCTTAAGTTTTCCAATGCGTTTCACCCTAGTATCATCACCTAATATGCAAAAGATTGTACAGCATTTCCCATTTCCATTGTCAAATTGTTTTATGGCATCTGAAACGTATTAAGTAATGCCATACAAGTATAAAAATGCTTAAGAAAGACTGTCTAACAGATAATTTGCGGTTGCTGCTCGAAAGAGATTTCACTGCATATGAAAACTGAGTTATGGCCACGTTCACCATATAAAAAGAAAGAAAACTATAATTTTATTGAGAAATGAGGAATTGTGACATCTGTGGTGTCTTCAGCGTGTCTGGCGGGATACTTTTTGCAGTCCAGCCAAGTAGACTGTTGGCATGTAAGGTCAATATTTGGAAGATTGGTCTTTGTTAGGTGTTCCTTGCTTGAAATCAGAACAGACAAGAACTTCGCAGAAGTTCTGAACAGTTACCGCGGACAGATTGTACAGCAAAGACGTTATGTGTCACGTTTCAAACAGAGTCAACAAATATGTTATTTCTATTCAGGTACTAACTATGACAGTAGAATTATAATTGCGACTGAGACGAATACAATTAATCACATTTTGCGCACTATCTAAGGATGAAATGAGATTAAGTAATAGTAGGTAGCACGTATTTCGCACGTGATACACAATATTTTTTCAATACAAATGCAGTTGTAAATACTGAGGAAGGGTGGATGCATTCGCAAATGTCTTTCAAATGTGTAGATAAAAGTGAGTGCTGTGACAAGATATGTTAAATTTAGAGAAAAGAATGCTTCATATGTGTGACAAGTGATACATAATCAGTAGTGCCGGACGGGGTGATCGAGCGATTCTAGGCGCTTCAGTCTGGAACCGCGATCGCTACGGTCGCAGGTTCGAATCCTACCTCAGGCATGGATGTGTGTGATGTGCTTGGGTTAGTTAGGTTTAAGTAGTTCTAAGTTCTAGTGAACTGATGACCTCAGCTGTTAAGTCCCATAGTGCTCAGAACAATTTTTTTGAGCGTAATCAGTAGCTAGAGATACTTGTTTTACATTCTGTCTTGAGGAAGAAAGAAAGGAAGATAATAACGCTATCATTAATTCCCTAATGTTGTAGTTGACAATGATTCAACCGTTTACCTAATACACACATCTGTTCATATGGATTAAGGAAGCTATATTAGATTCAGCGTCTTACGGTAACTGAAAGTAACAATTAGTTCTCGGACTAGTTAATGAACGATACACATTTAGAGAAAGATAATAACGTAATCGTCTCCCATTGCGACGCAGAAGATTAAAATTTTCGTAAAAGTTAAACCTTCCCCTCCAACGGTGCAAAAGCGCGGCACCCTGCGACACCACCCTCGGGCTCTGTAACGCGTCGAATAGTGAAAAGAAGACCTGAGCTCACGTGAGGCTTAAGGCCGGTTAATTGTGTCACACTGAAACAAAATTTCACCCCAGTTCCGGTTTTTTTATGGGTGACCGGGGAAAATATTTCAGACACACCGCCGCTCAAAATCCTCAGAATCGACATGAAATGGCCTTAGGGGGTGCCGTAAATGGGCGTCAATGAAATCACCCATTTCTCTGGATTTTGATTCCGATCATTTCGCAGTTGTAAACTACAGTTTGCGCTGTGGTGAGTAACAGGACAACGTTCTGGACAACCTACGTCACTGCTGGCACCGTCCGACGATTCAGCCAATCTCTTGGGATGACGAAGGATGACTATGGATCCAACCTGCGTTTGGATCGCACTTCCTTGACTCTTGTGCAGAAAAGTGTGCAGTATACTGCTGCATCCATTTTCAATAATCTACCACAAGAATTGAATAATATTAGCAGTGATACACGCGCTTTCAAATCGAAACTGAAGAGTTTCCCCATGGGTTACTCCTATTCTGTTGAGGAGTTCCTTGAAAAATTAAGTAAAATCGTACGTCATATCGCTGGTTGCGCTTACTTAAACTTATGGCTTGACATTTTTTTGGGTTCATAATCACTTTATTTCATCTGTTATTACTTCATGATGTAATCCCACGCCCTGACACGTTCCATAACCTTGGAGATTTGCTCCTCAATTTGGTCCTACGGATCTAGACGTGTAAAATAAAATTTAAAAAAAACTAGGAACTGTTCAAAACCATTCGACGAAATTTGATCACGTTCAAAATCGTTCAAATGGCTCTGAGCACTATGGGACTCAACTGCTGAGGTCATTAGTCCCCTAGAACTTAGAACTAGTTAAACCTAACTAACCTAAGGACATCACAAACATCCATGCCCGTGGCAGGATTCGAACCTGCGACAGTAGCGGTCCTGCGGTTCCAGGCTGCAGCGCCTTTAACCGCACGGCCACTTCGGCCGGCCGATCACGTTCAGAAGGTGCTAATGGTGCTTATGGTTCTTCAGCCTTCCTGTTTCGGGCCCTCCTGTGGAGTTATCACGCAGGTGTGCGACATTGACACATGCGTTTATAACACTGCAAAGGGTCTATTTAAGGCCACCTGTTTGGCAACACGCTGAGTGCCACCTGCCTGCCTTTGTTTAGCACTTTATAAATGTACCTGTTCAGAGACTGTGGCGAGAGTTCTAAGCGCCTACGAGCTGCCTTCACTCACGCGCCTGTGCCTGATAGTACGCATCGAGAATCGAAGTGGTGTCAAGAGGTTGTCTGTCTGCAAGCACCTAGGACTCCGTCACGGTTACATTTTCTAAAGTTCCCCAGAAAGGAAACAGGGTGACACTAATGAGGTTGCTTAACTGGGGGCTCTTAGACGTACCATTTGCTGTTTTATTCACGCTTGTGTTAATGTAGCACCCTCCGTAACCACGCCACAGGATGGCGCGAAGCAAAATGACTGTAAAAGCGTAATAAGCCTTTGTTGTTTGGGATTGCTTTCAAACGTCGTCGATTGATTTTGAACAGTCCCTAGCGGTTCCTCCCTCTACACCAGAGCAAAAACTGTGGTCGCACCAATCGTTCTGTGGTGTTGCTCGCCCACAATGTCCTTAGAGATGGGTTGAGTCGTCAGTGGGATGACAGTAGTGTAAAGAGTTGTCAACAACGTCATCCTGTTGCTTATCATAGCGCGTTTTCCTCGGCCAAACACACACAAAATTGATTCCAACGATGAGCATCGCGGTTCTGAGTTCCATAGCAGAGGTGTCAAAATAAAAGGGGAAAAATGTGGGTAAGAGGGGGTGTCCGTTGTGTGGCAAGTCCACGGTGGCACTGATCAGGATTTTGGTGAAATTTGGTGCCAGTGTGACATAATTAACCCACCTAACACCCCACACAAACTTCTGAGCTCCGTCCTTCATTTCGCCGTTTGAAGCGCTGTCGAGGTCGAGGGTGACGTCATAGAGCGCACCACTTTTGAATCATAGCAGAGGACTTTTTAGCACCCTTTTAACAAGATATCAAAGATCTACTTTGGAATGAAACACGATTACGTCGTTTCGAAAATGTGGTGCTTTAATTTATTGTGCTGTGTAATGTACGTACGAAGGAGATGCGAGCTTCATATATCATCGACGTCAAGGTCAATGGAGACGGTGCAGAAGTTCGGTTTGGGAAGGACACGGAAGGATATCGCTGTGTCCTCTCAATGAAAATATCCCGGCATTCAATTTTAGTGATTTGGAAAAAGTTACGGAAAACCAAAGTCTGGATGACTGGGCAGAAATTGTAACTTGAGTCCTCCCTGATACGAATCCACTGTCTTGCACTGAGCTGTCCCCCTCGGTATTATAAAAATACGGAAAGAGTACAATTTACGGCCTCTTCGGACGATGGGCTATCGTGTGAACGTGTGAACGATGTCCAACAGAAGAGGCATATTACGGCCAACAGATGTAATATGTCGTTACCATTGGAGCAACGTGCAGTTTTCCTTGTGAGTGGCGCTAGTAGGCAATAGCATTGTATGAAATAATTTGGGTATCCGCGCCTCCAGTAATATTTGTTACATGATCTCCCGTCCTCCAAGCCCTATGTATCACCAGCTACAGAGCATTTGCTGACTGAGTTTGTAACAAAAGACTAAACAATTCGTCCTACGGACGCAGAAGAGCCGCCAGTGAAAATTCTCTAACATAAAAGTCACTGCGAGCATAGAGCACATTTTCAGTAATGTGTAGTTCTCTTTATTTCTTAAAGCCTATCCTTTGTCTTTAAACAGGCTTTCTATGCAAAATTCGTATACATATGAATAAGGTAATTCAACGTCTTTCATTTTGAAGCAAAATTTCCTTAATTCAGAGTTTTTAAAGCGCGGACTTCCAGGCGGGGGAGTAGATGTTATCATCGCACAGATGCCTCGAAAGCTGCACAAGTTATCTGAGACATTCTCCCTAATCCGAGATCTTGTTTACTGTTATGCTCCGCCTTACGAGCCCAGAGAATTAACCGAAAGGCGCCCGCTTAACTTCTCTCCTCGACTTAATTGCGTGCTTTCTTGTTAATGGGTCACAACAGTATGTCTCAGGCATTACATAATCCCGCTTCTCTACTAAACACAGCCATTTTTAAATGGCCTGATATCTCCGGTTGATTATCTGTATTCAGAGTGCTGTGTTCCTGCAAAGATAGCACAAGCTTCAGTAGATCACGCAGTTATCTTAATTAGGTATTTCATACTTTGTGTTATTGACCAGAGGAAAGAAAAAAATCCAGAGATTAAAAAAAAACAGAGGAATGAAGATATTAGAGACATTTACACCAAATTCCATCATAAACGGAAAATCTGATTGCTTTCGGTACAAGATAATCTAGTTCCCATTGATGAACAAAATTCGCAATACCGTTAAATATGGGACAGGCAGCTGTACTTTCTGACATACTTCATACATTGTTTTCATATTACTGTAAACAGAAAAATCTTTGTGGCTGCGTACTAAATTTCTTTCTGAGCCGCTGACAACAGTAATAATGAATAATATGGCGTTTTCTTCTAATATTGCAGCTGTGAAGATCATGGTTCATCTCAAACTCTGGTGTACTATTTACAAGGACTTCCATACATTATATATGTATATATATTGAAAGAGTAGTTAAAATACCTAACTCCTTGAAGCGACATCATCAAAATGATACTATTGATTGCTTTGATTCCTTCTGTATGGGTGCCATAGCCTCGATAAATTAAAAAAGCATTTCCACCTAGGCTGTTTGTTTAACTCACATTATTTTCTTAATAAAGTTATGCATATACCCTTTTTTGGGTCATAATGACCCGACTGCTATTCGAGGGCGTAATACTAATAAACTGTTAAAAGTTACTGTGATTTTAAATTCTGGTTTTACTTGCAACCGAATAACTAACTTTTCAGTATTACAAGAAAACAATCATGTAAAAAAATCATTTTTGTCATACACTTAGTCTGAACAGTCTGATTATAAAAAAACTGTACGTTACTGGGTTTTTACTTAGCTTGAAGATGATCAGAACGGAAAATTTTCGAGTAATTTTAATTGAAAACTACAGTAACAGCAATTCGTAAATTCTCAGTTTCCTATACTACAAACGAATCCGATTTTATTCTCATAAAATAATTTGACTGATATTAGAAGCTCATAATTGAATTAATTATGTACTAAAAGTAAATATTTATTATGGACTTATTTTGTTACTCAATAAAGTAGAAATTGCTGGGAATGGGGAAAACTACAATAGTTGCAATAGCTAAATTCTTTGCTGCCTCAACTAAACAGTAAGAAGAACAAATTATTACAGTCCGCGGTTTGAGTAGTGGTACCTAATATGAACCTGACAAAGATGTTTGCTACAATTTGAGCACTTAATAGTAGTTTTCTCGTCACAACGTGATGGACATAATTTGCATCTGGTATGTTTGGAGTTCATATTTCTGGCACTGGAGCTTGGCGTTGAAGAATTTCCGTTTGTATTCTTCTAGCAAAGGCTTCTGCTGATTCCTTTCGTGGCAACTTTTTTCTAGCTTCAATATAAGGAATGGCCTCTTCCCAGTTCATCAATAAATATTATTTTTATGTAAAGAATATCTTTTTTCCACCCTCTGCTGATTTGTCTCCTGAGTACAAAAGTATTGTAGGCAGAGGTATGAAGAACATTTTTGTGTACCCAGTAACAAATACTCTCTCTAATCATAGTGTTCAGTTAGGATAAATGAGACAGCGCCTTACAATATAGATAACTCCTCAACAGAAATCAGTTGGAAAAATTAATTATTCCAGAAAAAATGTCTTTAATAATAATTTGCAAGAGACGACCTGGACGAAATTTCTACTGAACCAAATGCTGAGATAACATTTAATTTATTACATAATAAATTCATATCATTATTTGAAAATATTTTTCAGCATAAGATGATCAGAAAAGATATGAAACAGTCATGTAAGAAACCTGGACCAATAGAGTGATTAAAGTACCTTGTGGGAGGAAAATGGAATCATATCTGCTGGCAAGAACAAGTAAAGATCCTGCAGTAGTTGCACACTACAAAAACTACTCAAAATTACTAAGAAAGACACCATTTTCCAACGTTTTTAAGAAAATGACGTATTCTAGAGACTATCCCACCTGAAGAACAATATCATCCTCTGTAAATCACAGTTTAGATTTCAGATGAGCTGTTCTACTGAGAACGCCATTTGCACGATCACTCATGAAATTTTACGATCATTAAATAACAAAATAACATCGGCTAGTATTTTCTGCGGCATATCTAAGGCATTTGACAGTGAGAACCATAATATCTTCCTAGATAAACTGAGTTTTATGGAACTGGTAGTGTAGTGAAGCAATGAGCAATGTGCTATCCAACCAAAATAATGCTAGAAGTAGACCTTACTAATTATACCAACGTTATCGTGGGACCTTCCTCTGATTCGAAAGAAATCACATGCGGATTTCGCAAGGCTCAGTCTCATGTCCACGATTGTTTCTCATATGTGTAAACGATTTTCTATCTTATATACGAAAGTGGAATAAGTTCCTTTTGCAGATGACGCTAGTACTATAATCAATCCAAGCACACATACAGTAACTGAAGAAACGGTAAACAACGTTCTCAATTGAGTCATTGACTGGTTTTCTGTACTAATTCTAAAAGACACAACATTTCTGTTTGGCGCATCTATACGTACTCCACCAATGGTAAGTGCACACATGGTGACAAAATAATAAAAAGATGGGAACTTCAAAAGTTTTGGTGTCCATATTCATGAGAATCTGAACTGGAAAAAGCTTGTTTTGAAACACCTAAAACAACTTAGTTCGGCCACATTTTCAGTTCGAGTCATTGAAAATATTGGGAATAGACAAATCAGTATGCTGAAATATTTTGCTCATTTTCGTTCAGCAACCTCGTATGAAATAATGCCTGGAGTAACTCATCTTTAAGAAAGAAGACCTTGATTGCTCAAAAACGTGCTGTAAGAATAATATGTGGTGCTCACCCACGTTCATCTTGTAGACATATGACGTACATTAATCCACATTAAAGCGAAGTGGTGCACACTGCTGCCACTAAAATTTTTGATCACCTAGCTGGTGATATAAAACGTCTGACAGACGGCAAAGTAAAATTTGAAAACAAACTGGAAAATTTTCTCCTTGACAACTCCTATTTCGTAAAAGAATGTCTGTTATTGTAATGTATAAAAGGTTGTAGGTAGGATTTACTGACCCGCATCTGTATATTTAATAATAATATTAATATAAAGTACATAAAAATAAAAACATATATGATCGACATTTAGTCATATTTACAAATTAATTTGAGATATGAACACAATATGACTCGTTCTATATCATTACAATTTATCGTGCGAATGATTCATGGAATATGAAACTAACTATTATAACCAACTAACTTTTAAAATTTGATTACTGGCTAGTGGCTGGTTCCCTTCTAGCACGTGCAGTTAGCAATAATTCGACCCAGTGTGTCTAATGGCCAATTGATTGCATTGTATTCCAGTAACATTTTTATTTATTGTCTTCTCTGTTGCTTTATTTCCTTATATTTGTACATTGTACTCATCAAGATAGCAAAGTATCCTTAGTAAAATAGAATTTTGAGCTTTGAACGTCTTCTTTGTTTGATATGCTATTAGAAAGTACGGGCTTCTATTATCTTTGGATCCCTAGAATTGTAAGATGTTAACAAACTGTCACAGGTAACATTTTGTCCTTTCAGTTCACGTGTCAGTTCCACGACAACGAGCATCTTTGCTTCTTCACAGATTTTTGCCTGGGTAGCTTTTTTGCATAGATTTGTGTTTTCAAAACATATTAATCGGCACTATCTCACAATGTCCATATTTTTGTCACATATGTTGAGGTTTTTTTTTCAATATATGTACTTAGAATAGATATCGTTTTAGAAAGCCACAGGTTGCTCATCTACGACCATATTTGTCCCAGGATTACATGTTGTCGTACGTTATTTCTGCCCAATTCTCCAACAGAACTCTTATATCGTAGGTGGCAACTTGTAATTTGCTCTTTGTGCTTTTCAGTCAGATTTGTCATCGAAACACAGCACACGTGAGATGCAACAGGGCATTATGCCACGAAGGTTGCCTCTACCTGCTTTTGAAGCCTGTAGATTCTTTGCTGATTCACCTGGAATTTGTACACGTCGGCCAGTAATAAATTAACTGATATAACCTTCAAATGTAATTTTGATCTGATTCTCCCCAGTTGTCACCATAAACGTTTTGACCATAAACATTAATCATTTTCACCACAGTACTCCGAAGCTCGTCGTTGACATAAGCTTGAAAAGAGGCTTATGTACAACTTACTCAGAATGTAGCATATCTCGTTGGACCACAGAAGTCAGTTTTACTACGATTACATTGTATGCACTTCCTGTACGTGGAAAAGGTTCCTAATTCCACGTGAAATTTTTGTCTTTTCACTGAATCATTTTCACCTCTACCACATTTCTAGGTCATGTATCAATGTCTGAGTCTCTACTGATTCACATGTCGAACGAATGCTGCCGTCACTAGTGTGATTTTCCTGTTCATACATATTTCCACTGTCAGATGTTTACTAATCCTTCCAACGGCTCGTCAGAAAGGAATCAGTTCGTCATAACAGCCACATAGAAATTATTATTACGTGAGATACATGAGCTGCATCCGCACCAAACAACTGATGAAACCTAACTTGTAGTGATAACATTTGATAACTTGAAGATAATAAAGGACCTGAATTGTTGTGTAGCTTCACACATTTCAAGCAAAGACATGCATTGTTAGAAAAGAAGTCATTATGAACGTACCTCAGGCACGTATAAATAAAATTTTACTGCCGATAGTTATAAATGTTCAAATGTGTGTGAAATCTTATGGGTCTTAAGTGCTAAGGTCATCAGTCCCTAAGCTTACGCACTACTTAACCTAAATTATCCTAAGGACAAACACGCACACCTACGCCCAAGGGAGGACTCGAACCTCCGCCGGGACCAGCCGAACAGTCCATGACTGCAACGCCTTAAACCGCTCGGCTAATCCCTCGCGGCGCCGATAGTTGTACACACTCCTTTCCCTGTCATATTTACCTGAAATAAACGGCAGGGCTACGTGAGAACTTTATTAAACTCTACGTAACGGTTTCGTGCCAGTGCTCATATGAACACACCAAAGGCCATGTGTAACTGTGCGTGGCATGTAATTTGTGTTGTTTGCTTACAAGAGTCAAGTGTCCCCAAACGTTTCTGCATTTAAAAATGAGCACATGCTTGAAACCGACGAGAAGCGTTTAATAAAATTCTCTTTTAAACGAACAGTCTAGTGGAACTGATGTTCTTTTAAGACGATTGCTGGTAACGCCACAAATCGTTGTCACTGCTGAATTTTTGTGCAGTCGACAGTTTCTGCGCACCTGACAGGTTACCACAGAAAGCTGTAACATATGATATTACTGAGAGGAATTCTCCAAAATCTGTTCAGATATCGATTCGTTTCTTCGAAAAACAGGCATTAAACTAAGAACAAAAGTATTGCATTTATGATCCATAGCTGGAGTGTATTTAAAGATAGCGTGTTTACCGCATAGGCTATATTCTTTATTCTTAGTTACATCTTTCTGTGGCATAACATAATACGGAACAGTCTCACACAGTCTACAGTATGCGAATAGATGCCTGGTAAAGAGCCAAGTCGTAACAGTGCTGTTTCTTATTTAGACCCGGTGACAACCATTGCTGTCATTACGGCGTTCTTTATGAGAAACTGACTGACCTCGTCGTCCGCACAACGTGAACGAGAAAAACTAATGATTAGTCTGCTCCCGTGACCTCTGTGCTGGAGATGAAGTGAGCATGTCGGTAGCTGTTCCGCTGTCGGACACAGCTGTGGCCAATGACAAACCGTCACTCCCCTCTGATGGCTGACGTCATCACGCCTGTTACCTCTCGAGTTACTGCGAAGTGGGGGGCGGCAGCCACATCCATCCTTGGTGTCGTATGAAAACCAATGCTCATTTATTCCGTCTCATAAAGACTAGAAAATAAAGCTAGTTTAATAACATCTAAAAACGCACTTAAATCATACTTTAAATATATTTTTAACTCGTCACTGTTACGATCTATCGAGACAAAATAACCTGCTGTTGTAAATAATCACATTAACAACATGTCAGAAGAGAATTACGTTAACTCTAGGATGAACAAAGAGATAGATCTTGTACATATACTTTGTTTCTGAAGTTAGGTAAACATATAAGGAAACACGAATATTGTACTAAACTAACTTCTGTCAAATGAGAGACTTAAATTGTTACATAACATAACAGCCATCACCAGTAAAACTGCATCGACAGACACACACGCCTCCAGCCAACTAACATCAAAGCTTACCCCCAGTTTACCATCCCTCAACCCGTCGTTCGTGTCCAAGTTATAACGGTTGTGCTTATACTCTCAGTTACACCATTCTTGACATATCTGTGTTCAGTGTCACTATTTTGTTCTTTCAAGTTCCCTCAAGTCAGTTATCTCGTATTCTGAATCTTTCTAATGATTTTGCATATGAATCGTGTTCTTAATCTTATTTCGCCGAACAGGTTTTTTATAAGATGCATCCCTGATCTTCTAACCAACGCTCCTTGTTCCCACGGAAAGGCAGTTAAATGTGGTCCAAATCTTACAAGAAATACTTTGCAGTGCGAAGTTGAGACATGATTTTGGACGCAACTTTAAATGGTATTAATATGGTTCGTAAAACAATAAAATACATGGCTATATTTTTTATTACTTTTCTAAGACTTGCACTAAAACGTTTGAGTATTTGACACCTATTCTTTCAACAATTCAGGACTTAATCTTTTTCATTTAATACAAATTATTAAAATTTAATGTGGCAGCTCGGTACAATGGCGACTATACGTCATTTGGGTGTGTTTTTCTCTCTAATGGCAGATTGAATACTCTCTACAAAAATGGGTGCACGTCTTCTGCCTCTGCAAAAGGGAAAAACACAAGAAGATAGGCAGAAGTGTACACACATTTGATCCTTATCTGTGAATTTTGTAGTCTTATATCGAGGCTACTCATTCAATTACTTACATTTTATTCAAAGTCAAAAACATAATTTTTAGTTATGATGGAAGGGGTAACCATATGAGTTGTTACACAAAAACCATTATTATTGAATTTCATTAGCATTCTCTCTCTTTATTCAGCTTCACTAGAACATGAGTTAATTACAGCGGGAAAGAAAATTCTGAAACTTAAGGAAATCATGAATTTTCAACAATTACATTTGGGTCCAACAGATTTGGTATTACTACTTCAGAACTTTGTATATAAATTTAATGACAACTAAACAACTGGATCTGAAAGTACCAGACGCTATGGAAATTAACAATAACGTAAAAATTTATTCAGTCGTTAAAAGTAACTTTGAATAAGTAGTAAAATTTAATCACCTGTCTTGAAATTTGTGTTCAAATTTGATTTCCAAGATCCATTAGAGTTGAGCGTTGATTACCTTTCCAGCTTCGAACAAATAACTTCACACACGCATGAACATGTCGCATTACAAGTCTGTCATTTAGAGGGCTGTACATAAAGTTCAACAGTTCGCAAAGTAAACTGAAAAGCTATTTAAAATTACCCGTCGTAATATAATAAATTAAATTAAATCCTCTTCGTGCTCAAATCGGGCTAAGCTAGTTTTGGAGAGGAGTTACAGCACGCATAGCTAAGGAAGCAAATAGATGAATTAATTTTAAACACATTAATATTTCCCCTGATGTGTACCAGCTTCTGACTTTAATAACATTAGTTCAGTATTTGGCGTATTTTAGCTTAATTAATGAAACACATTCACTGTTAATATAGTACACTGACAAAAGTTTACAAACACGACTTTTTATCACGCTAGACAAGCGTCTTAAATCGTCTATTAATACGTCAGTCACAGTTCTGTTTAACGAATCCTCATGAGTCGTCCCTAATACCCTAGTTTTTTTCACGCTACTTCCAACAACGGTCAGTGTTTACTCATATGCCTCTTATAGTTAGAGTATTCGGTAATAATTCACAACTCTTGCAGCAATGACTTATACCGCCGAAAACTGCTGTTTAATTTTCTTTTCAAAGCGCTATTGGTTTTGTTTAATCCACCATAATTTTCTTGGCAGTATGAATTACTCCTGTACCTACTTTGGTTCATTCTTCTACTCTTCTTACTGTGGGGGTTTGTTTATCAATTCGTTTTACTCCACTGTCAGAAACTTATGATTGTGACTCGTTTTTATTGTTGATTGGTCGTATACCTACAGTTATAACTAATGTTTAGTTATGCATGGGTAGCTTAAACACATTTTCCTCTCTGCCATTCATTTTGTGGAGTCCAGCTTCCGTGGCGGCCGGAGTGGCCGAGCGGTTCTAGGCGCTACAGTCTGGAACCGCGCGACGGCTACGATCGCAGGTTCGAATCCTGCCTCGGGCATGGATGTGTGTGGTGTCCTTAGGTTAGTTAGGTTTAAGTAGTTCTAAGTTCTAGGGGACTGATGACCACAGCAGTTAAGTCCCACAGTGCTCAGAGCCATTGGAACCTTTCTTTTCTTTCAGCTTCCGTTCAAGCCACTAATTTTTCAAAAATATCGTCTTATGGGGCACTTGCTGTCACATCTGCCGACTATGTCTCTCCACCCACTCCTCGATTATTTAAGAGCAACAGTTTTATCAAATTAGCTCATATACAACACATAATTACTACCTTGGTATCAATGGGTTGACACGTTTGGTGAGATTCTGTGGTCTACATCTGCTTTTACATCTAAACACACACTCTCTTCATCCATACCCTGAAAACCACTAAGAAATGCATGACAGAGTGTACTTTCCATTTTACCACATATTACAGTTTCTTCCGATAATATTCGTGTGTGTTGCACGGACAGAACATTTAAGGGACTCCCTTTTATTAGTCAAATTTAGTCTTTGAGGTCCCTAGTAGAAATATTCATAAGAGGGATTGTAATACAAGAGTAGATCCCTTACTTAATACTGCCACTTGCAATCATTTGGGCGACATTTGTGTTTCTTTATGAGAAACACTATTGAGAAAATTTAGAGAATCAAAATTTGAAGCTAACTTCCGAACGATTCTACTGCCGCTAACATACACTGAGCATAAGGACTACGAATATAAGATATGAGGAATTAGGGCTCATATGGAGATATATAGATAGTCGTTATTTCCTCACCCTATTTGCGAGTGGAACAGGAAAGGAAATGACAACTAGTGGTACAGGGTACCCTCCGCCACACACCGTGCGGTGGCTTGCGGAGCATCTATGTAGCTGTATGTGTAGATGTAGATCTATCATCAGGTGCCTGCCAATTAACTTTTTTCAACATATCCGTAATACTATCCCTTGCGTCAAACAAACCTATCACCATTCGTGCTCCCCTTGTTTGTATATGATTAGTATTTTCTGATAAACCTGGGCTTGGCAGCCTCAATTGCTTCATCGACCTACAATAAACGGCTGATGGAAGGATAGCATTTCCATTCATGTAATGCGTTCGGAAGCATCCAGGTATCTTTGCAGATGGCTTCCCTCTTCAGCCAACTTGACTTTATATTCCGCAGTCACCTATTTCGAAATCTGTCGATGTTCATCTTATGATTTAAGCGAGGAACCACATCACGATCTCCTACATTTAAACAATTCCATATTTCGGCCTTTGCAGTATTCTTCCATTTCATTGACAGTAAGGTCAAGGAGGGAGTGAATATATTATGTTGATTCGTTTAATTGCTGCAAATAAGGCCATAACTACTTATGATTTTTGTTCTTTTCAATTGGTGAACTTTGCCTTCGAAATGCATTGAATGCTTCTTACTCTGCTGTCCTTACACTCATTTTGATTTCATTCAGCTGTTGTTCCTGAGCAGTAGCATGCCTTTGGGGACTCTAGGTTACTTTGCACTAAATATGGTATTGCTCCTTCTCATGTGATGTTCTTGAACTTGTCTGATCAGGTTCTAAACGATTATTTTTCCACAACATAAAATTTAACGCACTTCGCCTTCTATGTACAAGGTTGTAGGTAGCGACTGATGGCTGCTGATGACCTCACGAGCAATAGCTGACTCCAGCAAGTGTCATCATAGTCGTCAACATCGTTTTTCTTTTAAGAGCTAGTGTACAACCAAAAAAACGTTAGCCTGACAAATATATAAACAATATTACATTAATAACCTACCGATTACTTATGTATGTCTTTTTTTTGTTCAACGTTGCATTTTCTGCAACCAGCTGGAAAGAGAACAATGACTGTTTTATCATATACCAAAAAAAAAAAAAAAAAAAAAAGCACGGAAATTCAACACTTGTAGCAACTCCCTGCGAAAAAAGTAAGTTCTTTTCTGCTTATGCAGCCTATCATTCATTCCTTGTCGTGTGTACAAATGTAACTCAGAAATGTTTTTCATTGAATGTTACCATTTCAGAACCTGCAAGCAGTACTCAGTCGAGCAGCATGTAACCTGCAAGCAGCAGTTGTCTAGTACCTTCCTTCTGGTCGAGCACCAGAGAATCTGCAAGCAGCAGCAGAAAATCTGCAGCAGTTGAAGACTTAAGTTTCTCGGTAGGCTGAACTTCGTCGAGTAACTTAGTAATGCAGTATATGAAAAATTAGTGACCAGAAACATAACACATTAATTAGATGATTTCAGGTGGATTGTTGTCAAGTCTACATTTAGAAGTTGAATATGCACTGGTGTGCTTGATAACAGATTTTGGTTTAAGGAATTTAGCCATTTCTTGGTTGCCTGTTTTCGCATATTCAAAAAACAGAGTTTTTATAATTGATCAACCTCACAAAATCAATCATTTACTAGTCTGCAAGTTTCTCTCGCCTAAGTCAGGTAAGCAAAAGCAAATGTACAGGGGATATACAAAATAATGTGAACAGTGGTAATAATTAGATAATTGTGTTTAACGGTCAACCACGCAGGTAAGGCATGTCTCGCGATGGGCTGTGTGTGTTCAGGACGGACTAGGCAACAGTGCACGTTGTTTACGAGTAGTGCACACTTCGTATTTGCATTCAGAGGCCGAGGTCGACGTGCAATAGAAGACCTAACAGAGTTCCAAAGAGGGCAGGCTGTGAAGGCCCGATTAGCCTGGGTATCAGTAACCAAGACAGCCAACTTATTGATTGTTTCAAGAGCAACTGTTTCAGAAGGAATGACAGCCTACACAAAATATGGAAAGACATCATTGTGTGAATGTAATAGTGTTTGCAAATCAAAGTTAAATGACCGAGATCGTCGTACGCTAACACGATTTGTGTCAAAACAACGCAAAACTACGGCGTCTAAAGAGACTCCAGAGTTCAATAGCCTCCTTCGAAACCCCATATCTATCGACACTGTCCGTCGAGAACTCCACAAAGCGAATATTCACGGACGAGCTGCTATACAAACACCATTAGTGAAAGTAACCAAAGTAAAGAAGCGTAAAACTTGGTGTCAGGAGCATAAATCCTGGACGGCTGATCAGTGGAAACACATCGTATGGACCGACGAGTGCACATTTTCGTTATTTCCTACATCGGGGCGGGTTTACATCTGGAGAACACCAAAAGAAGCCTACATTCCTAATTGCTTGATTCCAACGGTTAGGCATGGAGGTGGAAATGTGATGGTGTCGGCAGCCATATCATGATATTCTGTTGCTCCCATCATTACTCTCAAAGGCCGTGTTACAACCCACGATTATGTGAACATTCTAGGTGATCAGATGCACCCTGTAAAGGGACGTCCTACTCTACCATTCCTTTTCCTCAACAGTAGTTGTCGATATCAGTATTATTTTTCGAATTTTGGACAGGTCAATATTATCTCAATTGCTTTTATGAAAACTGTCATATACCTTTATATACAGTATTATATGTTTCAAGCTAAAATTTATGAAAATGAATTACTTTATAAAACGTTTTAGTTTAGATATTATAATCGATAAGTACTAGTTCTGAATATACAGTTAAAATTACTTTTTTAGAAACATTGGAAATTCTGGACAATAGCTGCAAGTAGGAAGAAGGGAGTAGATTACAACCCCATGATTCAAATGCTGTTCCCCAACAATGATGCCGTATTTCAGGACGATAATGTACCCAGTCCCACGGCCATAATGGTACAATCGCGGTGTGAGGAGCATGCAGCTGAAGTGCAGTGACTTTCCTGGCCGGCACAGTCCCTGGACTTGAAAATTATCGAACCCTTGTGGGCTGCATTGGAGCAGATTTCCGCCAGAAAAGGTTCTGATCCAAGAGTGCCATAAAATTCCACTAGGGACTATACAATCATTTTGTGGCAGTATTCCAAGAAAAACAGCAGATGTATTACAGGAAAATTTGGGTACAATCCCTAGTTAATAAATCGTTCCCAAGTAAGTACAGGTGTTCACATTATTTTCCCTGTCGCCTGTATATCTCAATACAATAAATGCAAGCTTAATGTCATCCGAAATTAGTCATGGCCGGCACTCAACTAAGTCATTGATAAGCTGTTAAGGAAACTTGAGAATTTTCGATAGCGATAGTCAGGTAAGTAAAAGAAAAAAATGTATATATCAGTACAGTAAATGCAAGCTTAATGTCATCTGAAATTAGTGATGACCGGCACTCAATTAATATCATTGATAACCTGTTAAGGAAACTCCAGACTTTTCAAGAGAGACATTCTGGTTGGGTCCTGAAGGAAATAGTTCAATTGCAAGTTGATGTAAATTAACATAAGATATTTTATGCAGGAGTATACACAAAACTTCCCAAAGTGATAGCAAATAAAATTGCAGCACTAAACGGCCAGACAAAGCATAATAAACTTCAGGTGGCCAGCTGTAATCGGATTGTCTCTTGTAAACTATCATGTAGAACGTGTGTCTAGATATATTCCACATGCAAACAAATTAAACTTCACCATCTTACCGTTCCATAGACAGCTGAAACATGTTTGTATTTTCCAAAAACAGAATGAACTCATGTCTGTATATGTCCAGAGCATCCACTATTGAGATTATAAATTTATGGTCATGGGACACAAGAAAGAATCCCGAATTGTACCACTACACATCACAAAGCAGCACCATGAGAATCATGTGAATATACTAATGCTGTAGGTAGGTAATAGATATATGAAACTTTCTGGCAAATTTAAACTGTGTGCCGGATCGAGACTCGAACTCGGGACCTTTGCCTTTCGCGGGCAAGTGCTCTACCATTTGAGCTACACAAGCACGACTCACGTCCCGTCCTCTCAGCTTTACTTCTGCCAGTACCTCGTCTCCTACTTTCCAAACTTTACAGAAGCTCTCCTGAGAACCTTGCAGTCTCGGTCCGGCACACAGTTTTAATCTACCAGAAAGTTTCATATCAGCGCACACTCCGCTGCATAGTGAAAATCTCATTCTGGAAACGTCCCCCAGGCTGTGGCTAAGCCATGTCTCCGCAATATCATTTCTTTCAGGATTGCTAGTTCTGCAAGGTTCGCAGGAGAGCTTCTGTAAAGTTTGGAAGGTAGGAGACGAGGTACTGGCAGAAGTAAAGCTGTGAGGACGGGGCGTGA
Organism: Schistocerca serialis cubense; assembly: GCF_023864345.2. Classification (NCBI taxonomy): domain Eukaryota; kingdom Metazoa; phylum Arthropoda; class Insecta; order Orthoptera; family Acrididae; genus Schistocerca; species Schistocerca serialis. The sequence continues at coordinate 1,024,227,883 of NC_064639.1, forward strand.
GTCGTGCTTGGGTAGCTCAGATGGTAGAGCACTTGCCCGCGAAATGCAAAGGTCCCGAGTTCGAGTCTCGGTCCGGCACACAGTTTTGATCTGCCAGAAAGTTTCATATCAGCACACATTCCGCTGCAGAGTGAAAATATCATTCTGGGAATAGATATATGTGTCATTTCTGTGGCATAGAAAATTTATCGAGGCTAGCACAAAGTAACATTACTGCTTGACGACATTCAGTTGTAGTATGAGAGTGTTGCCTTCGCTATTTTCATTCCTAGGAAGAGTTAGATGCATATTTAGATGACTGTACATGGTTTAAGCCAGTCACCTTGTCTAGTAGCAAGAACGAGTCTGTAAAATTTACGAAGCTCAGCAACAAACTGAATGTGCCATTTGCGACTAATGCTAATAAGAATGTGTGTTGGAACCAGTTGTTAGTTGCAGTTTAACAGTAACTTTGGTTTTTATTCCAGTGAATAATTTTGCATCAACCTCTCAGTATTGACTATTTCATACACTGCGCCTATGACCAGGGATCTTCTGAGTTTAAATTGTACAGAGATAGCGACTGTATGAAAAGGCTGACAAACAGCCATTTGAAACGGCTACGCGTGTGACTGACATATTATTGCAAAATAAAAAGATGGAAATGAGTCCTGAATAAGAATCAGCACTTTGCTCAACAGAGATCTATCGCATTTGCAGGAAACCTTTTGAGGAATGCGATATTTCATGCAGAGACAAGTATTATTTCACTATTTAACTGATGCAGTAGAGGTGCATCCCATGCTAGCTGGGAAGGCAGCTTCATTAATTGCCAAAACAAACTTAAAAGAAAATTTTGTCACCATTGACTTGATGTAATCTTGGTTAAACTACGTCTATTCTGGGTTTTTGAAAACACTTCCTATCGATTTTCATTATGGATACATATTGAACAAGTTTCTGGAAAGGTATCTAAAACTCTGCTACAAAGACACATTCAACTTAATCTATGACTTTACAGTTCCAAATATCTACGAGGATATCAGAAATGATGTGCATACAAGGTTTGATATTTTGTATTTTCTGGTAAGTAACAGATACAATACTCTGCTGATGGATAAAAGGGCGTTTGGAGTGATGAAAGAAGAACTTAATGGAGAATCTAATACAATATTTGTCAGTCAGCATGCTCTTGAGACAGAGTCTCGGAGCATAATACACAAAGCACAAGAAATAAAACAGTAGTCTGTTAATGCGCTAACCACTGATGTGCGCTGGGTTTGGAAATATAAACGGCTGTGGAGTACATAATTCTACATCTACATCTACATCTACATTGATACTCCGCAAGCCACCCAACGGTGTGTGGCGGAGGGCACTTTACGTGCCACTGTCATTACCTCCCTTTCCTGTTCCAGTCGCGTATGGTTCGCGGGAAGAACGACTGTCTGAAAGCCTCCGTGCGCGCTCTAATCTCTCTAATTTTACATTCGTGATCTCCTCGGGAGCTATAAGTAGGGGGAAGCAATATATTCGATACCTCATCCAGAAACGCACCCTCTCGAAACCTGGCGAGCAAGCTACACCGCGATGCAGAGCGCCTCTCTTGCAGAGTCTGCCACTTGAGTTTATTAAACATCTCCGTAACGCTATCACGGTTACCAAATAACCCGGTGACGAAACGCGCCGCTCTTCTTTGGATCTTCTCTATCTCCTCCGTCAACCCGACCTGGTACGGATCCCACACTGATGAGCAATACTCAAGTATAGGTCGAACGAGTGTTTTGTAAGCCACCTCCTTTGTTGATGGACTACATTTTCTAAGCACTCTCCCAATGAATCTCAACCTGGTACCCGCCTTACCAACAATTAATTTTATATGATCATTCCACTTCAAATCGTTCCGTACGCATACTCCCAGATATTTTACAGAAGTAACTGCTACCAGTGTTTGTTCCGCTATCATATAATCATACAATAAAGGATCCTTCTTTCTATGTATTCGCAAT